>NC_062222.1:92862047-93476422 GCF_902686445.1 Sciurus carolinensis
TTTCACTTTATCATATTCTTCAATAGTGATTCAATGTTATATATGACCTTCCAGGAAACCATCAAAATGAGGAGTCAGTAGGCTAAAGATACCTTCTTTCTGTAGTTAGAAAGTAAGTCATTTTGAAGTCAGAGCTGGGAACAATGCTATATTTCTTTAGGAAAATCAACAATTATGCCAGACCGAGAATATAAACTGTTTTTCACCCATCAAGACCCGGGTATTTATGATTTTGATACTTTCTTGTCTATGTTCCATGATATTGTGTGTGTGTGTATAAAAGAATACAAGTAATTGCTTGTGTATATATTAATTAGAACACTTTATTATTCAATTCATGTAATCGTAATATATCAATATTTTTTGAGTACTTGCCATATTTGGAATGACATGCAAATCAAAATATATCATTCTTATTTTAAAAAATCTGCAGTTGAGTTGTAGAAACAGATTATAAGATAAAAACTTTAATATTCAGTGTTAAGTATGGATGTAGAGATATACATTGGTAGCAGTTAAAAAAAAATAACTAACTAAATTAAAAATTCAATTAATTTAGTATGAATTGCAGGTCCAGAAGAATATGTTCTTCATTTTGCACAGAGTAACAGTTAACAGCCTCAATTAGTGCGCAATATATTGATTAATAAATTCTCAGAGAAACATTACTAGTAGTAATGAGCAAGAAAAAGTATATTTTCAATGATCTGAACTTTACATTGCTTATTCTATTTTTAAGAACAAATTTTAAACATCTAAGATAAATGTAATTCTATAGTAAACCTTGAGTTTATTCCATACACTTTGTTTTTTACCAAAGTTCCTTTGTGCACAGTGTGTTAAAACACAGCACTGACTCTAAATTAGAGGTAAATTAGAAAGTTTACTTTTATTCCTTGGTTGTGATGGGAATGTAGGTGTTTCTATCTTTTAGAAAATTGGTACCTTCTGTGCTCCCATGGCTGTCTTTGGTTTTTACTTGACTGTGAAGGTAATACTGAAAGTCCTCTGGATTTTTCAATGGGTAGGTTCAAATCTAACTCAAGATATATTGAGAATAGATTTTGCTCCACTAAAACACATGTAAAGCTTTGCTGCCTGTTTCGTACACACTTGACTCATGCTTAACTCATACACTGATGCGTGTTCCAGACACATCACCCCAGCCTCCTACAGCTTTTCTTCCCACAAACACACAAGTAACTCCACATGGTACAACACCCACCACTCCTAGGGCCAGCAGGATCACTATAATATATTTCCACAAAGATATTCAAGGAAGAACACACACAGCTCTCCCACACAACTTGGAACAATCATGCAGAATGAAGCACAATCTATTCTGGTTTCATATTCCCGTTTTTCCAGAGGTGAGTGGGCAGATACAGAAATGATGATGTTATAATACTCTTTGTAGTTATGAAGTCTCTTTAAAAATATTCAGCAAATGCATTTCTAAAGTTGTTCAGTCTTTAAAACTAACACTTGGTTTATAAGGATCAATTCACTCTCTGTTAATTTTTAAAAAATATTTTGGCATACATTCTCTATTATCATCCTTTTCTTCCTCACAAAGGTACTCTGTCTAGATGGTCAAGAAAAGTTGGCTTTGGCATTTCAAAATGCCACCAGGTCTTATTATTCCCAGCATTTGAATCCCAATTATAAACAAAATAAACACAATAAGTTGGGGCACATCCAACTCAGAACACTTCACAGATAACACCTCTGAAATAGGAAGGCAATTATTAAAATATGGGAGTAGGAAGATGTCCTTTAGGCATTCAGGTTTATACAGGCTGCCTATTTTTCAGCATTAGTTAGTCCTATGTGCTTTGTGGCCATGAACTGAGCCAGGAAGACTGGATCTTCATCTCAGATCTTTTATTTGTTGCCTGTGTGACCTTGGAAAAGTCCCCATATTTCTTGGTCTCAGTTTCCTTAAAAGTAAATTGGTCTATCCATACTGCTATGATGATATGTGTGTTAGAAGCCAGCTTGAAAATAAATACATTTTTATTAGCTCCAACTCTAATGATAAAATTGACAGAGGGAATACAGAGAGAGCTAACATTTATGGAACATCTGATTATAACCATTTTAACTAAACTTCAATGCTGCCATAGTGTTAGACCTTATTTTTTCTTGTTATTTTAAAGCAGGAATACCTTGTTTATGTTCCCAAACTAGTAAATGGTGTGAATAAAAGCTCAGTCTATTTAGGAAAAATAACTGTGACCAGTTGTCAGGAATTATAATTCTTCGACAAGATGGTATTTGAATTTTAACTTATATATCATATTTTAGGAAATATATCAGTGTTTAAAAATCTGATTAGTAGTAGCTTTTATGCTAATAAAATATTAAATTCTTATATAATAATACACATTTGAATAACATCTTTTTTAGTGTTTTAAATCTATATTGAAATGTAGAGCAGTAGATATCTTTACATTCATATTTATACATAGTTCTCTGACTAGTTTCCTTTAGGAGGGATTTCTGATTAAAGAGTATGAACATTTTAAAACTTCTGTAGTCATATTGGAAAACTTTTCTTCTTCTTTTTTTAATTTTTAATTTTTTTGGTTGTTGATGGACCTTTATCTTATTTTTTTATATATAGTTCTGAGGATTGAACCTGATGCCTCACACATGGTAGGCAAGCACACTTATTCCACTATTAAAAATCATCATTCCTATAGATACTTGCTAATTTGATTAGTAATAAATTTATTTTTATTTAAATTTGCATTTATTTAATCTTATTGAAGGTGAACATCTGATTTTAATGTCCATTTTTACAATTAACAACTTTATCTGAGATCTGCTCTGTTACGTGAGGGAAGGCAAGGATCTATTAGGAATTCCCCTCAAGTGGTAGCCAGATTTTTTAAACATTAATTGTTTCTGGGCATTAATTTTTATTTATTGGTGAATCTTCATTTATACTGTTAATTTTTTTTACTACTAACACCAGTGGATGTGTCTGCACAGTCAGCAGAGTACTTGGCTTGACATGGGCAGGATAGGAATCAGCACCTTCTCAGAGCCAGTGACTTCTAACCTGAGTCCTTTAGGTGGAGTCAGACTCAACTTGATGAACTGGGGTGGGAAAGTCATTGTAGGAGGAAGTCAGAAATTCTGTAACTTACCAGACTCAAGCAAAATCATGACAAGCTGATTAAGGAGGACCGTTACCATAAGAACAAATGCTGGTGAATTAAGTGGAAACAGGAAGAAAAAGGACCTTTATATTAAGACTCTTAGTAGTTCTAAGTGAAAGAAAATCTAAAGCTACTCTACAGTGATGTATATAGAAAGGAAAATTCTTAGTTCCTGCAAATATAAATTCAGAAGCAGAATCTGCAGGGTTCAATTAATAACCTCAGGATCTTGTTTTTCTCTGGTCTTCTGCTCTTTTTTCTCCATCCATTTATTCTGTTGAGGTGGATAGACTTATTTTCTTACTGTTTCTAGTATAGCAGAAAAGACCATTTCTTTGCCTTGGTTATTTATCATTTTCTGGAAAGCTAGGATCTGAAGGCCAAATCAGGTCCATGCATATACATATTTTTTAAGGCCAGTAATCTTGGGATGCTTTTTGTATTTTAAGGGGCTATTAGCAAAGAGAAAAGAACAAGGATAAATATGTAATTAAGACAATATATGACTCAGCTCCCAAAGATCACAATCTTTCACATCTGGTTTTCTGAAAACCATTTGCCAAATTCCTTACTTAAGTGAGAGTCCTGTGGTCATCTCTGAGCTGGATTGACTTACTTTGGTTCATGGGACTGTGGTTATTTAGTCACATTAGCCAGTCCAAATTGGCCAATGGAGGTTTTATGCCTACCTTTGGAACTAAAGATAGAACCAGTGTTATTAGAAACATGGACTGAGACTGGGAAAGGAATATATAGCTTATCTGAGAAAAATCAGAGGAAAAGTGAAGGATCGATGAATTAATAAATATTCAGCATAGTTTTACAAGTCATTTTGAAAAGAAAGTATGCTTGAGAGTTTTAGGTTGCCAACAAAGGCTAAAGTGTGGACTGGAATGACTACATTTATAGTTTAGTACCTTAAAGTATTTCAATTAATTTCAGATATTTAAACTTATATTTCCTGTATATTTTTCTGCCTCCCTTCCTTCACAGAATTCTTTCACCTGTACCCTGAAGGCCTTTCCTTGCCAGAGTATTTTGAAGAGTGTGACTCACAGATACTGGAAGCACAGAGACTAGGACTCAAAAGAAATTTTTGGCCAAAGTTCCAAAGAAAGATTTAGATGCATGCTTGTAGAGCAAGTTTTTTTTCTCTTCCAGGAAAGAGAGAAGATTTTGGCTGAGAATTGAGGAAGAAGTCATGACAATTGAAAAAGAAGGAAAGACATTTAATCCTTGAGGATGTGAGGACTGGGAGGGTAGGAGAGTGGATTTGGAGAAAACTTTTCTTTTTGAAAGAAACTTCTGAAATTTAATGTGTATGTTTGTCATCTGATATACTGATAGCATGCATATTTGAATTTAGTAAGTTTGGAATGTGGTTCAAAAATCTGCATTTCTTCCAGATTCCAGGAGATGCTATTGTTAGTGGTCCACGAATTCTCACTGAGTAGCAAGGGTATAAAAAACCTGGGAGCCACTTGGGACTTGATTCAGTGCTCAATTTTCTTTCTTATAATTGTCCAGGGAGAATTAAAATCTACTAGTGGTTATCCATGTGTTATCAATTCAGAGACTTTGGCTCACAGTTTTTACTTCTCCTTACCCCTTCACTCCATTGCTTGTGAGTAACTCAGAAAGAGATTGTCCTCATAATGTTCTAGAACAGATAATAGAGATTATCTTGCTTCATGTATAGTATAAGATTAGATGTAATCAATATAAAAATTTTCTCTAAACTGAGTGGTAGCAAACGGAGAATCCCTTTAGCATTCTAACTTCACTATGGGTGATGGATTGCAACAAGATGCAAGACAGAAAATAAAAACATAGGCTGCCAAAATATTCAAGAGCAGAAATGATAATGTTCTATATTGAAATTGAGCAGGGCAGTTGATAGAATAAAGAGATATATTGTCAATAGAATGATGGGATTTGTCCTTGATTTTACATGGTCCACAGACAGGAAAAAGGACTCTTGACTACATTTAGAATTTGGGAAATTGAGGAGAATCAAATATTGCTTATTAAGCTAAAAAACATAGGAAATAGGGTAGGAAGATCTCTATGGGAATACAAATTCAGGAAAAAGTCTATGCAAAGTGAATTTGGGGTGCAGTCTTGAACAAAAAGGGGAATTATTTAGCCTGAGAAGTGGAGTAGACATTTCCCAGCACATTGAATGGCACCTGCAGACATATGGGGAATGAAGGCCATGAGTGTTTACTGTATGAATGAGAATGTTTGGGGCAAATATTGGGAGTAAGTTGAGTCTTAAAACAGATGAGATCAAATCTCAAAGGTTTTTGAATGCTAACAAGGACTTGCAAATTGTTTCTGAGGACTAGGTGCAGCCTTTCAGGAATTTAAGCCGGGGAACGACATAATCTAATTTAAAATTCGGGAAGACAGAAAGGAAACCATAATTTCATCAATGTCTTTTCATGTAACAGGCTTTATATGAACTATCTTGCTTTAGCATAAAGGATCAATGGCAGTGGACTTCTAAAATGCTTATGATGAATTGCAGGGGAGGTGGAGTTTTATTCTTAGGACACAAGGAAACTCTAAGAAATACACTCTATGTTAGTATTTTCTGCAGTCTGAATTTTTGTGTTTCTCAAATTTCGTATGTTGATAGTGTAACAGTCAAGGTGGAGATACTACGATAGGGCCTTTGAGGGATTTAGGTCAGGGAAGGCAGAATCAGCATGGATGAATTAGTGCTTCTTTACAGCAAGCCCAAGAGAGACTGCTCCCTTCTACCCTAAGGGTACACAGCTAGAAGACATTGTGAACCAGAAAGAAGGCCTTCATTAGATACTTGACAACTGGCACCTTAATCTTGCACTTCCCACTCTCTGGAACTGTGAGAACTAAATTTTTGTGACTTTTAAAGACTCAGTCTATGGTGTATTGTTATGAAATTCTGAATGGACTAAGACTGTATTAATTTTGTCTAGCAACAAAGAACACACACTGGCTTCCCTTTAGTTTTAGTCTGTGGAGACAAACTCTTTTAAAATCTTTCTTTTCCAGTTTCTTTTGCTATTAAGCTCCATATTTTGAAATAAATTGCTCCTAATGATATGCTTTGATTTTTCTAATTTAAATTTCATCTCACTTCCTACGTAGGTGTCTTATACCATCCTTCCTCCCACATAAATAATCTCTCCCCACATATTCTCATTATTTATTTATCACACCTTTGGCTTAAATTAACATCCAGTGTTCACTTAATTATGACTGTGAACACTGTTCAGACATGGTCACATAGCTAACCGTGATTATATTACCTGTTCGTGTGGTGTCATATATCCACCCTGCCCATTTCCATTGTAGTCTATATAGACTATAATGCCTGTATGAATCCATTTATCCACATTTGATCATCTAATTTCTTTTAAAGGCATCTTTCCTGCATGTATTTACTTATAAAACTTAGGCTGTTGTCAATGCTAGAACATAGACATTGAGACTCTCTTTTGTCTTGATTTTAGCAATTTCTTTTTCTGGTCTCTATGGTTGAATCTCCTGATTCCAAGACACTCTCATTTCCTCTTTCTTGGTTTACTCCCACATTTTAGTGGAGCATACTCCTAGTAGGTTTCTAAGAAATGATGCATAAGAGTTACTTTTTTGGATATCTCATGCCTAAAATATTTTTACTCTGTTTTTCAACTGAATGATGTCTAGCAGATAAAAGATTTTTATATTCCAAATATACTTCCCTCGGAATATTAGTGATACTAATGCATTGTCTTCTATCTCTAGTGTTGCTATTGAGACATTTTATGTCATTTTAAAACCAGGTGTTTCTTGTTCTTATTTTTATTTTAACTTTACTTAATTTTATTTTTAATTTTATATTATTTTATTCGGGGCTGAGGAATTGAACCCATGACATGTTACCACTGAGCTACATCTTCAGTACTTTTTATTTTGAGACAGTCTCACTAATTTGCCCAGTGTGGACTTTAACTTGAAATCTTCCTGCCTCAGGTTTCCAAGTTGCAGGGATGTGCCAGTGCACTTGGCTTTATTTTTATTTTATTATTGAAATATATTGAATTATCTTTTTTTGGATGTTCTCTGTAAAATTTGCAAAGTCATATAATTTGTTGTGACTATATTTTCACTGATTTTACAGTATTTGGATAGGTCCCCTTTAATCTGGAAACTTTTTTTTCATTAAGAGAAATGTTCTGATATTATTTCATTGTTAATTTTCTTTCCTTAGTTTTTTCCTTTTATTCCTATGAATTATGATTTTTAGATATTAGAATATTGTATTGTGCCTCTAATTTTTAAAAATCTTTATTCTCAGTTAATATCTGTTTTTCTTTTGTCTTTTGTCCTGAAGGATTTTTTGCATTTTACTTATCGAATCTTATATGGACTTAAATTAATTCTTCTATCATAACTTTAGTTTTTCAGATTACTTTATTCTTTTCAGATTATTTATTATTTTGCTTTGCCAGTTCTTATTTCTTGAGGAAAGGTCTTTTCTCATCTCTTTAGGGATATTAATTTCAGGTATATTTTTGAAGTTTTGGTCTATGTCTTTCCCTATATTTGATTTTTTCTATATTACTTAGTCATTTTCTATTGTCTCCGGATTTTTTTATAAAATTTTTGCAGATATATGGAAATATCTGTTGGTAGTCATACAATTTTAAGATTCTTGTCCTTGGTGTATATACCTTACTAATCCTCTCCTTTGTATGTAAATGTGATAGTATAGTCACTCCCTTGTTAGTTTATGTTACATTGCAAATAGTAATGAGATTGTTATTCATAGAATTACTGTATGTTATGTAAGTCTCCATCTTGGGGAACTGAGAAGAGATTTTTTCTGTTGCTCCTGAAGAAGGAAACTTCCCTTGTGTGGAGAGTCTTGACCTTGAGGCAGAAATCAAGTAGCTGAGAATGATTCTCAACCAACATGAACAAAAAAATTCTATAATCATAAGAAAATGATTTTGATGAATCATCTGACTGATCTTTAAATTATTCTTTAGATTATTCTCTAAACAAGCTCAATTGAGGACACAGCCCACTGACATCTTGATTTCAGTCTTTAAGACACTGATCAGAAAGCCTGAATGAAACATATTTGGTCTTCTGACTTTAGAACTATGAGCTAGTAAATGGACATTGTTCAAGCTCATAAGTTTGTGATATGATAATGTCTTACATAGCAATAGAATATTAGTGTATATGCTGTAATCCTACATCTTCTCCTTTTGAAGGCAGAAACACCCCAAAGCTGACTGGAAGTTTGGAGTGCATGTGGTATCTGAGTACATGAGCAGTGTGTCATTACTGTCAGCTATTTCATGTTTCTGACCCCAATTTCACATCAAAATATCGGTCTTCCCTTGGCACCCCTGAGACTCTCTATAATTTTATATTTCCAAAACTTGGTGAAAAATAGTAATACACACATCCAAGAAGCCTAGCAGAGTAGTTGCAAAGATAATCACACCCAGACATGTCACAGTCAAAATATTGAAAGCCAATAAATCTGAGAGTCAAAAGAGAATGATGAGTCATTATATACAAGGGATTCCAATAAATTAACAGTTAACTTCTCTTCTGAAGCTATGGATGCCAGAAGGTAGTGGGACAATATATTCAAAGTGCTAAAAGTAAAAAACAAAACAAAACTGTCAACCAAGAATCTTATATTTAGCAAAATATCTTTTTAAATGAAGGTATAATAAAGACTTGCCCAGATTAGCAAAAACAGAGATTTGTTGCTAGCAAACTCTTTTTCAAAAGGAACAGAGTTCTTCAAGCTGAAAGCAAGTGACACCCAACAATAATTCAAATCAACACACTGGCAAAAGAGTGCTGTTAAGACAGTATGCTGTTAATTATACAAGTCAGTATAATTACATATTTCATGCATTATATTCTTTTAAAAACTGATTTCAAAGTAATTGCATAAAATGATATGTATGTAATTATATTGTTGAGCTTATAATATAGAAACATAATATATTTGATAAAAACAGCATGAATAGGTGGGTGGGAGTAGAGATTTATTGGAATAAGGAAATGATACCATATTGTAATGAGTATCCCTGGGGGAGGAGGAAAAATGAAGTTAGAACAAGATATAGTAAATAGGAAGAATAATATAACAAACTCTAAATGAATACTTGAACTTGTTCCTTTTCACATCTTGTTTAAAAAAGATATAAGAATATAAAATGTATTAATTATGCTTCTGCTTTTAGGGTTTGTAACATATAAATGTAGTATGTATAAAAGTAATGGCATAAAAATGTGGGTCATGGGTGGAGAGAGGCAAGAATGGAGGAAGGATGGATTGTATAGTGAAGAAGAGGGGTAGGTGTAGGTGGGGTGGGGGGAAAGAAAAATAATTGAATGAGACAAACATCTTTACCCTATGTACATGTATGATTACACAAATGGAGCGACTCTACTTCATGTACAACCAGAGAAACAGCAGTTGTACCCCATTTGTGTACAATGAATCAAAATAAATAAATCAAAAAAAACCCAGGAAAAATGTGGGTCATATAGCATATATGAGTACTTTTTTATGTTTCAATGGAATCATGTAAATAAAATATGCTATAGATTTTGATAAGTTAAGATGTATATTTTAAGTCCTAGAGCAATCACTAAGAATATAATTTAAAACTATGAAGAACTTTCAAACAAATTAAAATGTTACTAGATCATATGCATTTAATACAAAAGAAGGCAGTAAAAGAGAAACAAAAATGATATGAAGCATAGAGAAAACAAAATGTAAAATGGCAAATGTAAGGCAAATATAACAACATAAATAAAATGAATTAAGCAATCGAATCAAAGTTCAAATATTAGATTAATTAAAAGATAGGATCCAACTACATGCTATACACAGGAGTCATACTTCAGATTCATAACACAAATAGGTTGAATGCAAAAGGTTGGCAAAGATATGTCATGTGAATAGTAGCAACAGAGGTCATACTACTATCAAACAAGTTGATCGATTCTGGTAATTATTTCTCAGGGTATCCATATGTCAAATCATGCTCTTTTCTTAAACATATTCAATTTTCATTTCTGAATTATATCTCATTAAAACTGAAATAAAAGATCAGATGAGTAAATGAATATGTGATGGATCACAGAATGATGTGGCAAAGTTTGCTGTATTCCTGGGTGACTGAATCATTGTAGCTAAAGGGCGTTTTTTTTTTTTTTTTTTTTTTTATCTAGGAAAGGTTAGTTTTTCAAGAGAGAAATCATTCAGTTTCAAGACTGGGCAGAACAGGGCCAGGTTTGGTGGTTTGGTTTGGTACTGTTATGGAAATCACACTCGGCAAGAGATCAAGCATCACTAGAGGGTTGGAGAATTCAGGTCGAATTATGCCCTTGGACCCAGATGAACCCGTGCTCTGAAGTTCTGGACCCTGAGGTGAGGTTACACAGGACTTTTGTAGGAAATTTGACATCATTTCTTAACCAATACAACATTGGTGGGTTTGAATTCTTGGCCTATGGACCGAAGACCATGCACAGGGAATTTACGATAAGTAGTTCACAGGTATAGAACAAAGACATTAATACATCTGCGATTATTATCACGAAGCAGCCTTCACCACAGGCAGCAGTAACTCAAGATAACTGGAGTTTACTTCCCTAAGAGCTATAGTTCTAAGAATGAAGCCTACAAGGTAATAGGTTAGACAGTAATTTATTGGTCTAGCAATTAAGTGATGTAGGTACATTTCTACAGATTTCAGAACGTTACAAAGTATAGGAAAATTAACCCTTTCCCCAGGCATTGATTCTTCATCTAATGTTCTTGTAATTTCATTTTATAATCCGGTCTGGTCTCTACATCACAGTACTAGCATCTAGGTAACATTCTGAGAACTTTGGAGATAGGTGGGTCAGGGAATTTGCATTTTATGTGAATTATCCATCTATTTTTTTTTTTTTTTTTTTTGGTGGGGAGGCAGCATCTTTCTTCCACCCTAAACTGTGCAGATGTTCTCAAGAATAGATTATTTCTGCTTCAATTTTCTGAAACTGGGGTTGTTTGCCAGGTTGGAATAGAATAATTACCTAAATGGGAAAGTTAGGGAAAAGGATTTAGGGGAAATTAAAGTTTTAATCTTTTAAAGGATGTCTATAATTATCTTCTTTAAACCTGATTCATGCTTGGATTAGAATTTTTTTCCAAAATTTCCAGTAGGGATTTCGACTCTCCTCTCTCTCGTATCATTACCTTTTCATCTTCCCAACATTTACTTCTTTATGCATACCATCTCTTTCTTTCCTCTTTGTCTTCTTTGAGGATTGGTTTTAAAATTCTTCTCTTTACTGTAAGTAAACTGGAATCTCAGAGTGAAAATAAACAAAATTATTCGATTTATCATGTTTAATCTTAAGCATAACTTGTCAGAAAAGTCAAAACAAACAACTTTGGTTTAAGCAGACATTAATTCAAGTACTAGGTCAATCTCACTAATGGGGTTACAAAGATGGTTTATGAATTTCCTCAAGTTACTGCTTTCTGCACAGGAAAATATGCCTGATAACACCTACTTCATGGGTCTTACATGAGAAAAGGCACCTACACTGTTCCTGGTTTGCTTCTCTATGGCTGTAACCATCACTACCACTATAGTCGTCATCATCATCCGCCTCATCATCCAGGATCCAGATAATACTATATGGCCTACAGTGTTTTGGTTCAATGTTTAAAATTCTCCTTATACTTAATAATTTCATGCTGATTTTAATGAAAAAAAAATTGACTTTGGAAAGAACATGGATTACAGTGTTAGACTTTGACTCCTTAGAAAGGAGCTCTGTGAGGCGTCATGATTTACATATGAAACCCCAGGAGGAATTCAAGGTATGAAATGTATATATTTAAGACCCATATGTAAGTATATGTAATCTCTATTCTTCAGATAATTACAATTTGAAAATTTGTTTTTTCTTCTTTCAGTCTTGTTTTCTAAATTTTATAACTATCATTTCCTCCCTGTTTAATGTGACCTGCTTGTATTCATGGGTAATGTTGTCTTCAGCATGAATAATTCATTTATAAAATAATGAGCACATCATCATAATTTCAAATTAACCACATGAGTATTAAATGGAAAGTTAATTGGCTCCTTGACATCTTGGTGAGCCAGTAACACTAAAGTACAATCTGATTGGCAGAAACAATGAGAACTCAGAATTATAAAAAAAAATATATTCAAATCTTCAGGAAAGAGAAGAAGTAAATAAAGACTTCTGACTCTTATAAATAATTAAAGCTCACTACTCAATATTTAATATGAACATCAACATATATTAAATTATGATTAGTGTTCAAAGCAAAAAACTTTATATTTGTATATTTATTTTCAGAAAATAAGAGTCTTCCAGTCTCCATGTACTTTGTAAATGTTATCTATCTCTGTACAGAAAGCACTTTATTCAGGGAAGATAATTTTTGAATGGAAGATTATTCCATTGTTATGGTTTGGATGTGAGGTTCCCCTAAAAGCTCATGTGTGAGACAATGCAAGAATGTTCAGAGGAGAAATGATTGGGTTGTGAGAGTCTTAACCCAAGCAGTAAATTAATCCCCTGATAGGGATTAACTGAGTGGTAACTGAGGTGGTAGGGAGGGTGTTGCTGGCAGAGGTAGGAATTGGGGATATGACTTTGGGATATATATTTGTATCTGGCAAGTGGAGACTTCTCTCTCTATTGTCTGATCACCATGTGAGCTGTTTCCCTCTGTCACACTCTTCCACCATGATGTCCTGCCTCACCTTGAGCTCAGAGGAATGGAGCCTGCTGTCTATGGATTGAGCTCGGAAACCATGAGCCCCCAAAAAACTTTGCCTCCTATATAATTGTGCTGGTTGGGTCTGTTAATCACAGTAGTGAAAAAGCAGAATAAACACCCATTAATTAAATATTTTTCAGAGTGTCTGATTTTTTTTTTTTAATTTTTTAATTTTTTAATTTTTTATTTTTTTTTTACGTTTACATAGGGTAATGATGTTTATTTTATTTTTCCTCCTCGCCCCCACCTCTCCCACCCTTCTTTTCCCTCTACACAGTCCTTCTTTCCTTCATTCTTACCGCTTTCCTTAGCCTAACTCTAAACCTAACCCTAAACCTAATGCTAGCCCCTCCCACCCCCCATTATATGTCTTCATCCGCTTATCAGCGAGATCATTCGTCCTTAATTTTTTGAGATTGGCTTATCTCACTTAGCATGATATTCTCCAATTTCGACCATTTGCCTACAAATGCCATAATTTTATCATTCTTCATTGTGGAGTAATATTCCATTGTATAAATATGCCACAGTTTCTTTATCCATTCATCAACTGAAGGGCATCTAGGTTGGTTCCACAATCTGGCTATGGTGAATTGAGCAGCTATGAACATTGATGTGGCTGTATCTCTGTAGTATGCTGATTTTAAGTCCTTTGGGTATAGGCCAAGGAGTGGGATAGCTGGGTCAAATGGTGTTTCCATTCCAAGCTTTCTGAGAAATCTCCACACTGCTTTCCAGAGTGGCTGCACTAATTTGCAACCCCACCAGCAATGTATGAGTGTTCCTTTTTCACCACATCCTCGCCAACACCTATTGTTGCTTGTGTTCTTGATAATCGCCATTCTAATTGGGGTGAGATGAAATCTTAGGGTAGTTTTGATTTGCATTTCCCTTATTACTAGAGATGTTGAACATTTTTTCATATATCTGTCGATTGCTTGTACATCTTCTTCTGTGAAGTGTTTGTTCATTTCCTTAGCCCATTTGTTGATTGGATTATTTGTATTCTTGGTGTAGAGTTTTTGAGTTCTTTATAGATTCTGGAAATTAGCGCTCTATCTGAAGTATGGTTGGCAAAGATATTCTCCCACTCTGTAGGCTCTCTCTTCACATTGCTGATAGTTTCCTTTGCTGAGAGAAAGCTTTTTAGTTTGAATCTATCCCAGTTATTGATTCTTGCTTTTATTTCTTGTGCTATGGGAGTCCTGTTAAGGAAGTCTGATCCTAAGCCAACAAGTTGAAGATTTGCACCTACTTTTTCTTCTATAAGATGCAGGGTCTCTGGTCTGATTCCGAGGTCCTTGATCCATTTTGAGTTGAGTTTTGTGTAGGGTGAGAGATAGGGGTTTAATTTCATTCTGTTGCATATGGTTTTCCAGTTTTCCCAGCACCATTTGTTGAAGAGGCTATCTTTTCTCCATTGCATATTTTTGGAACCTTTGTCTAGTATGAGAAAATTGTATTTATTTGGGTTTGTGTCCATGTCCTCTATTCTGTACCATTGATCTACCTGTCTATTTTGGTACCAATACCATGCGATTTTTGTTACTATTGCTTTGTAGTAGAGTTGAAGATCTGGTATTGCAATACCCCCTGCTTCGTTCTTGCTACTTAGGATTGCTTTAGCTATTCTAGGTTTTTTATTCTTCCAGATGAATTTCATAATTGCTTGCTCTATTTCTTCAAGGTACATCATTGGGATTTTAATTGGAATTGCATTGAATCTGTATAGCACTTTAGGTAGTATAGCCATTATGACAATATTAATTCTGCCTATCCAGGAACATGGGAGATCTTTCCATCTTCTAAGGTTTTCTTGAATTTCTTTCTTTAGTGTTCTGTAGTTCTCATTGTAGAGGTCTTTCACCTCTTTTGTGAGATTGATTCCCAAGTATTTTATTTTTTTCGATGCTATTGTGAATGGGGTAGTTTTCCTAATTTCTCTTTCTGAAGATTCATCACTTATGTATAAAAATGCATTGGATTTATGAGCATTGATCTTGTAACCTGCTACTTTACTGAATTCACTTATGAGTTCTAAAAGTTTTCTGGTGGAATTTCCAGGTTCCTCTAAATATATAATCATGTCATCAGCGAACAGGGATAGTTTGAGTTCTTCTTTTCCTATTCGTATCCCTTTAATTTCTTTCGTTTGTCTGATTGCTCTGGCTAGAGTCTCAAGGACGATGTTGAATAGAAGCAGTGAAAGAGGGCATCCCTGCCTTGTCTCAGTTTTTAGGGGGAACGCTTTCAGTTTTTCACCATTTAGAATGATATTAGCCATGGGCTTAGCGTAGATTGCCTTTATAATGTTTAGGAATGTTCCCACTACCCCAATTTTTTCTAGTGTTTTGAGCATGAAGGGATGTTCTATTTTATCGAATGCTTTTTCTGCATCTATTGAAATAATCATGTGATTCTTAACTTTAAGTCTGTTGATATGGTGAATGACATTTATTGATTTCCGAATGTTGAACCAACCTTGCATCCCTGGGATAAAACCCACTTGATCGTGGTGCACTATCTTTTTAATATATATTTGTATGCGATTTGCTAAAATTTTGTTGAGAATTTTTGCGTCAATGTTCATTAAGGATATTGGTCTGAAATTTTCTTTCCTCGATGTGTCTCTGTCTGGTTTAGGTATCAGGGTGATATTGGCTTCATAGAATGAGTTTGGGAGGGTTCTCTCCTCTTCTATTTCATGGAATACTTTGAGGAGTATTGGAATGAGCTCTTCTTTAAAGGTTTTGTAGAACTCGGCTGAGAACCCATCTGGTCCCGGACTTTTCTTTGTTGGTAGGCTTTTGATGACCTCTTCTATTTCATTGCTTGAAATTGGTTTATTTAGGTTGTGTATGTCCTCCTCGTTCAGTTTAGGTAGAAATGTCTCTAGAAATTTGTTGATGTCTTCGAGGTTTTCTGTTTTGTTGGAGTATAGATTTTCAAAATAGCTTCTAATTATGTTTTGTATTTCACTCGTGTCTGTTGTGATGTTTCCTTGTTCATTCCGAATTTTAGTAATTTGAGTTTTCTCCCTCTTTCTCTTTGTTAGTGTGGCTAAGGGTTTATCAATTTTATTTATTTTTTCAAAGAACCAACTATTTATTTTGTTAATTTTTCCGATTGTTTCTTTTGTTTCGATTTCTTGGATTTCGGCTCTGATTTTAACTATTTCCTGTCTTCTACTACTTTTGGTATTGGTCTGCTCTTCTTTTTCTAGTGCTTTGAGCTGTAGTGTTAAGTCATTTATTTGTTGATTTCTACTTCTTTTTTGAATGCACCCCATGAAATAAATCTTCCTCTAAGTACTGCTTTCATAGTGTCCCAGAGATTTTGATATGATGTGTCTTTGTTCTCGTTTACTTCTAAAAATTTTTTTATTTCCCTCCTGATGTCTTCTGTTATCCATTCATCATATAATAGTGTATTATTTAGTCTCCAGGTATTGGAGAAGTTTCTGTTTTTTATTCTGTCATTTATTTCTAATTTCAATCCATTTCGATCTGATAGAGTACAAGGTAGTATCTCTATCTTCTTGTATTTGCTAACAGTAGCTTTGTGGCATAATACATGGTCTATTTTAGAGAAGGATCCATGTGCTGCTGAGAAGAAAGTGTATTCGTTCTTTGTTGGATGGTATATTCTATATATGTCCGTTAAGTCTAAATTGCTGATTGTGTTGTTGAGATCTATGGTTTCTTTATTCAATTTTTGTTTGGACGATCTATCCAGTGGTGAGAGAGGTGTGTTAAAATCGCCTAGTATTATTGTGTTGTGGTCTATTTGATTTCTGGAATTGAGAAGGATTTGTTAGACGTACGTGGATGAGCCAATGTTCGGGGCATAGATATTTATGATTGTTATGTCTTGCTGATTTATGCTTCCCTTAAGCAGCATGTAATGTCCTTCTTTATCCCTTCTGACTAGTTTTGTCTTGAAGTCCACATTATCTGAAATGAGGATGGATACTCCAGCTTTTTTGCTGTGTCCGTGTGCATGGTATGTTTTTCCCCATCCTTTCACCTTTAGTCTATGGGTGTCTCTTTCTATGAGATGAGTCTCTTGCAGGCAGCATATTGTTGGATTTTTCTTTTTAATCCAATCTGCCAGTCTGTGTCTTTTGATTGATGAATTCAGGCCATTAACATTCAGGGTTATTATTGTGATATGATTTGTATGCCCAGTCAATTGACTCATATTTGTTTTTGACATGATTTGGTTTCTCCTTTATTTGGCTATTCCTTTAGGCTAGCGCCTCCTGTTGCTGATTTGCATTGTTGTTTTTCATCTCTTCCTCATGGAATATTTTGCTGAGAATGTTCTGTAATGCTGGCTTTCTTTTTGTAAATTCTTTTAGCTTTTGTTTATCATGGAAGGATCTTATTTCATCGTCAAATTTGAAGGTAAGTTTTGCTGGGTATAAGATTCTTGGTTGGCATCCGTTTTCTTTCAGGGCTTGGTAAATGTTGTTCCAGGCCCTTCTAGCTTTTAGGGTCTGGATTGAAAAATCTGCTGATATTCTTATTGGTTTTCCTCTGAATGTAATTTGATTCTTTTTCTCGCGGCCTTTAAAATTCTGTCTTTATTTTGTGTGTTAGGTATTTTCATAATAATGTGCCTTGGTGTGGGTCTGTTGTAATTTTGTATGTTTGAAGTTCTATAAGCCTCTTGTACTTGGTTTTCCATTTCATTTTTCAGATTTGGGAAATTTTCTGTTATTATTTCATTGAATAGATTGTTCATTCCTTTGGTTTGTTTCTCTAAGCCTTCCTCAATCCCAATAATTCTTAAATTTGGCCTTTTCATGATATCCCATAATTCTTGTAGATTCTGTTCATGATTTCTTACCATCTTCTCTGTTTGGCCAACTTTGCTTTCAAGATTAAATAATTTGTCTTCAATGTCTGAGGTTCTGTCTTCCAGGTGTTCTATCCTATTGGTTATGCTTTCTATGGAGTTTTTAACTTGGTTTATTGTTTCCTTCATTTCAAGTATTTCAGTTTGGTTTTTTTTCAGTATCTCTAACTCTTTATTGAAATGATCTCTTGCGTCCCGTATTTGGTCTTTAACTGTTGATTGGTGCGATCATTTAATGCCTGCATTTGCTCTTTCATCTCCTCCTTCAATGCCTGCATTTGCTCTTTCATCTCCTCATTAGCTTCCCTGATCGTTTTAATTACGTACATTCTGAACTCCCTTTCTGACATTTCTTCTGCTGTGCTGTCATTGGGTTTTATTGATGTAGTATCTAGGTTTGTTTGGGACATTTTCTTCCCTTGTTTTCTCATATTGGTCAGTTGTCAGTGGGACCCTGAGATATTGCAGTTTTCCGCTATTGGCTTATAGTGTCCCGGTAGATTTCCAGTGTATCACCTCCCAGCCTTCAGTAGCCTGATGCCTTGGAGGAATCTGATAAAGCAGCTCATCCGAGGAAAACTGCCCCTAGCCCCCTACTGGTTCCACGGTTTGGAACTGGCTCTGTGCGGAAATGCTCTCACTGTGGGCCTGCACCGTGCAGCTGGCCGTGTGGGAGGAGCCCACTGCCGGAGTGTGGAAGCCTCCTTGGGAAGACTGTAGCTGCCCTGCCCGGCTCCAATATGCCACCTCTATCTGGGCCTGCCACCCGGGCTGAGCTTTACCCAGTGGGCAGACTCACCCGTGGCTCTATTTCAGTCCGAGTCTCTCAATGCCTCCCCTTCTTAACTCCTGGGTTCTGGAGCGACTGGGGGTGCAGTCTCCCTCTAGGCCGCCATCTTGGATCGCCCCGTGAAGAGAGCCTGCAGCCGGAGTGGGCAGAGCTGCCTGAAGAGGTCTCTGGCTGCCCTGCCCTGATCCCAGAGGCTGCTTGCGGATCGAGGCTCTCCGCTGGTTCGTTGCCGGAGTACGCTGCACTGCAGTGGCTCCGGGACTTGGAGCTTGTTCTGGTCAGAAAGGCTCTCACTAGCGGGCCAGTTCTGTTCCGAGAACCTGGAGAAGCTGGCTGTGTGGGCGGGGCCCACCGCCGGAGTGCGCAGGGCTGCCTGTGGATGACTCTAGCTGCCCTGCCCGGCTCCGATAAGCCACCTCTATCTGGGCCTGCCACCCGGACCGAGCTTTACCCAGTGGGCAGACTCGCCCGTGGCTCTATTTCAGTCCGAGTCTCTCAATGCCTCCCCTTCTTAACTCCTGGGTTCTGGAGCGACTGGGGGTGCAGTCTCCCTCTAGGCCGCCATCTTGGATCGCCCCGTCCAGAGTGTCTGCTTTACACACATTTCAGACTAGTAAATTTGGAATTGATGTGATTTAAAGTGATAAGTAAGTTGTCCATGTAGTTTGTAGATATTCCAAAAAGGTAGTCTGCAAATAATAAAATTGCTGAAGCACAGATATTTGTCACTGGTCCAATAAGATTTTATGTACCCTGTAACTGCAATGTTAAGATATTTTATGCTGCTTCCATCTTTGGTGTAATATACACATTTTTTCCCCCCAAGAAGTTAATTTCACAATCAGTAGACATCTCTTCAAACAATATTTTGTTACATCTTGTGTGTACTTGATGTTTGCAATGATCATTAGTTTCCTTGTAGGTAGTGATAAAAGTTCAGATAACCTGAACCCACATTGTTTATATTTTGAAATTGCTTCAGATCTATGCTATAACTATCTTTACTTTCCTTAAACCTATCTTATTTATAAATTTCTCTCATCCATTTGCTTTGAAATATACTACTAACGCATCTATTGCTTATAGAGCATCATGAACATTAAAGTTAAGTCTAGAACAGGGTATATTTCCTTAAGTTGAAAAAATGAAAGAGAACCTGGTGTGGTGGCACTTGCCTGTAATTCTAGTAGCTAAGGAGGCTGAGGCAGGAGGATTACAAGTTCAAGGCCAGTTAGAGCAATTTTTTTGAGATAGTGAGACACTATCTCAAAAATTACATACAATAAAAGTTTACAAAAGGGGTTGGGGATACAACTCATAGGTAGAGGCCCCTGGGATTCAATCTTCACTATTCTCCACCCTTCAAAAGAAAAATTAGAGATTCTGTTTTAGTCTAAAATTTTGTGTGATTAGGTAAAGGGAGTAAAGAGTAAAGGGAGATTTTTTTTTCCCTTCCTGGTTGCTTGAAAATATAATATGGCCTACTTCAAACATGTGCTATCCCAAATATTTGATAAGTGCTTATACATAGTATAATATACATAAACATGCTGTTATGGTTTAGTTATTAGATGTATCCCCAAAGTTCATGTGTGAGACAATACAAGAGGGATTAGAGGTGAAATTATTGGGTTTTGAAAACTTTAATCCTATCAGTGAATTAATCCCCTGATACGGATTAACTGAACGATAACTGAAGGCAGGTAGAGTGTGGTTGGAGGAGGTGGGTCCCTGGGGACATGTCTTTGGGGTATGTATTTTGTTTCTGGTTAATGGAGTCTCTCTCTTTCTGCTCCCTGAACATCCTGTGACCTATTTCTCTCTATCACACTCTGCCATGATGTTCTGCCTTAACTGCAGCCCTAAGGAATGGAGCTTGCTCTTTATGGACTGAGACCTCTCAAACCTTGAGTCCCCAAATAAACTTTTCCTCTTCTAAAATTGTTCCTGTTAGATATTTTTAGTCATAGTAATGAAAATGCTGACTGCAATACATAATACGTAAAATTAATTTTGCGAAGAACAGGGTTACTTTGTAAAAACAGCTGGATGAGGAACTCAGATTTTAAAATTTTGGTGTCACTTTCATCACTGACCTGTTTTGTGAATGAAGGCAAGTAACTTATCCTGTTCATTTTTGTTCTAAAGTAGAGATTGCTACATTGACTCAACTAATGGTTTTGTGAGAAAGAATAATGAATAAAAA
This sequence comes from Sciurus carolinensis, assembly GCF_902686445.1. NCBI lineage: Eukaryota > Metazoa > Chordata > Mammalia > Rodentia > Sciuridae > Sciurus > Sciurus carolinensis. The sequence goes on from NC_062222.1 coordinate 92,882,897, forward strand.
GAAGTGTGAAGCAAGTAGTCATTGATTGTCACTGAAACAGTTCATAGCTTCAGAAACCATACAGGTGATAGGGCACCTAATTTTTTGCATTTTTTCATATTTGGTATTAGCATCTTTAACTTCAAATGTTGACCATATATTCTGAACGCAGAAGCCTACCTGTTTTAATGGAGAGAGCATATGAGTCTTCCCAAGCCGTGGAGTTCAAGTGCTTCTCAGGAAAAATATTTCTTCATTTGAAAAGAAAGCATAAGCACCCTTCTTAGTCATATGGTTATTGTGCAGATCATAATACTCTGAAGACCAGGAAGGTCATTTGGAAAATATGAAGTACTATACAAATGTAAGTTATTTCTCCAAGTGTTTCAGAATCAAACTATGCCATAGGTAAATTATTGCAGACATCCAGAAAACTGCAGTGATTCCCACTTCAAGAGTATTCATGCCTTCAATTCCTTTTGAGTTAAAATAATTTTCCTTCTGCTAGAAGTTGTAACAAAAGTTTTTCGTGCCCAGATCATGATCTTGCAAACTTCTAAGTTGACCAGTCATTATCCTTCATTTTTCTTCCATGTTTCCTTAAAAATAGTCCTTGTCCCCCCCTTCTTTTTTCTTTGTCAGTATTCATGCACTCTTGTTTTTAGCTGTGTTTACGTTTCCCAAGGTCAAATAAAACCATTCAGTGGTTACTAAGAACCATTTAGATACCACACTTGAAGACTTCTTTCATTTCTTATTCTCATTTGAACTATGTACTGTATTTCACCATGTTGATTGTTCTCAATTTCCTGAAATTGTTGTTTGTTTTCTTTCTTTAAAATGGTCTCTGCTGATATTCCAATGAGTTCTTTTACCCGTTCTTGCTTTCCTAAGCATTTTAGGCTCACCAACCTTGCCCACAAAGCATGGTTACTACTCAACATTCTGACCTCATCCTTTTTCCCTTTTCTCCCTTACCTATTTTTCTTTCATTATTAAATTCTTATTTATGACTTAAACTATCATTTGAATGAGGATAAATCGCAATTCTATTTCTATTCCTAATCTTTCCTCTTTTTCTATTGTTTCTGTACTCCCCTAGGTGCCCCTGAAATTGGGAAAATCTCATGGTAACATCAATAAATATGCTTGATGTATCTCACCTTTATGATCCAGGATAATTTCTGTTTATGGTCTCATCCATTTCCTTATCTTTTTGTAATAAAATGCTAAAAATATAATTGTTGTGTACATTCTTTGGTTTCTAATTTTATTTTTTATGTGTTAAATTTGAAAGACTGAATTAGTAACTAAGTAAGAATGTACTGAACTTTAAGTAAAGTAGGTTGTAAGTTACTAAATTGCAAAAAATTAAGACTAAAGTCACTAAATGTTGAAATTGTGTATTTAATTTTGTTTACTTCTCTTGGATTGAGTTCAGTCTCAACAGGAGTGTTGATTTTTATTTCTATTTTTTTGGAGGAGAAGGGCAAGAGAGTTATTTATAAACAGAGAGTCAAAACTTAATCCAGATCAATAGTTCTTTATGTTACCTACATTTTTCTTTTCTCTAGTTTCTTTATATAGAAGGTAGATTTATGTTCTACCATTCATATACTGATTGAATGCTTAAAGAATTCAAAGAACTTTACTGAAGAGTTTGGACAATACAAAAAAATCAGGCAGTTTTATGTCAAGGAATTTAACATCTTGATATAAACTTATGTGAGAGGATATATATAAAAAAATTATACTTCTGGGGTGCAATAAGTGTCTTAAGAACAGATAAGGTGCTATGTAGACTCATAATATGTAATAAAATATGTGGCTTAGTGTTTACACCCATATGCAGGCTGCAATTTTATTTTTCTTAGCTGTCTATAACTTTTTATAATGAGAAGCTGAGCCAGGTAGTGTTTATTAGGCACGTTGGCTCTGGAGCCGGACTGCCTAGGTCAGACCTACTGTCTGTTATTGACTAGCCAGTAACTTGCTCTTGACCAATAACTTCTCTGTGCCCCAGTTTCTTCATTTGTAAATTGGGAGCGGTAATAATAACATAACTTCACATACTTATGATGAGATTAAATTAGATATTTTTAAAGCTTCATAGAAAGTATTCATCAGAGTTGTAGCTGAATCATTGAAAGTAGCATGTGGAGGGAACTCAATTTCTTAATGATTTTACTATTTTACTTGAATTGGATTGAGAATAACCTAAATTTGAGACTCAAGTTTTGTTTTCTTTTTATATTTCTGGGGACTGGGGATTGAACCCAGGGGTGCTTTACCACTGAACTACATCCCAAAACTTTTTTATTTCTTTTATTTGAGACAGGGTCTCATTAAGTTTCTGAGGTTTTGCTAAAAATGCAGAAGTTGGTCTTGAACTTGAGATTCTCTTGCCTCCACCTCCTAAGTGGTTAAAATGTAAACCTCTGGGCCCGACTTCAGTTTTACTTTCTTCTAGAGCTTTAGGATATTCCCAGTTAAGAATCTGAGAGTAGGCAATGATCAAAAGTTTTGGTCATAAAATCAAATACATATTAAACAGATTCCATAAAAAAATTATGGGTACACAATTATATACTCTGTGAAATTTTCATGAGACATAGTTCTTTTGGTTTTTAAAGGGTCTATTTCAGGCCAAAGAATTTTTAATTTTAAGAATCATAAAGTGGATAATTTCCCATTCTCTTCCAGTATTTTTCCTGAAGTATGCTGTCTGGCTTTTATAGAAGACTGCAGGAATAGGCTTAGTTTAGGATATTATCAGTGAGTTTATATACTCACTTTTGCTTCAGAATTTTTTAAACTATTATGGGTGTTAACCATTCAAAATTTTTGAACTTAATTCCCCAGCTATGCTTCTTCTTTGATTTTTATCAAGGTGAAATCTATGCATTTATTTATTAATAATATCTCTGCAACATTCATCTTTAATATTGCTTTGAATGTAATAGAAGTTAGCTTTTATGAGACTTGGGAAAATCTGGTAAAAATGTGCAAATTTTGAGTATGTATACTTATGCTTAAAAGCTGAATTTCATTTTACTGTTTGAATAAATATTTCTCAGAATTTTGTAGGCTAAGATACGACCATTTTTCATTGTCTCTACTACAGTTTGAGATTAATGTTTTAACATCATTTGCACTGACATAACATGATGAAGGAACATTTTGGTAACAAAGTGTAAAATCCATTTTTCAGTTATAGAAAATTTGAATTTAAAGATTTTCTGTTGTGTTTGACACTGTTGTCATTATTATATAAAAATGGAAAAGAATTGAAAATTAAAAGTTTTAGATATAAAATTTAACTACATAGTGTGCTTTTCTTCCTTTATTTTTATTTCTTTTTTAAATCTTTAAATTTTTAAATTTTTGCAGATTGCATTTTGATTCATTATTACAATTTCGTTTCTACAGTTGTGCATGATGTAGATTCATACCATTCGTGTAATCATGAATGTACATTGGGTAATGATGTCTGTCTCATTCCACCATTTTTCATACCTCCCTCCCTCTCATTTCCCCTCTACATAATCTAAAGTTCCTCCATCTTCTCTCACTCCTACCCACCCTCCCTCATTATACATCATCATCCACTTATCAGGGAAAACATTCGGCCTTTGTTTTTTTGGGATTGGCTTATTTCACTTAGCATGATATTCTCCAATTCCAACAGTTTATCTGCAAATGCCATGATATTATTCTTCTTTATGACTGAATAATATTCCATTGTGTATATATACCACAGTTTCTTTATCCATTCATCTGTTGAAGGGTGTCTAGTTTGGTTCCACAATCTAGCTATTGTGAATTGAGCTACTATCAACATTGCTGTGGCTACATAACTTTAGTAGGCTAATTTTAAGTCCTTTGGGTATAAATCAAGAAAACTGGGTCAGAAGGTGGGTCCATTCCAAGTTTTCTGAGAATTCTCCACACTGTTCTCCAGAGTGGCTGCACCAATTTGCAATTCCACCTGCAATGAAAAGTGTGTCTTTTTCCCCACATCCATGCCAACATCTATTATTGCTTGTGTTCTTGATCATAGCCATTCTAATTGGAGTAAGATGAAATCTTAGAGTTATTTAAATTGCATTTCTCTAATTACTAGAGATGTTGAACACTTTTTCATATATTTATTAATCACCTATATGTCTTCTGTAAAGTGTCTGTCCAGTTCCTTGACCCATTTATTGATTGGGTTCTTTGTATTTTTGGTATAAAGTTTTGTAAGTTCTTTATAAATTTTAGAAATAAGTGCTCTATCTGAAGTGTATGTGGAAAAGATTTTCTCCCACTCTGTAGGCTCTCTTTTCACATTATTGATTGTATTCTTTGCTGAGAAAAAACTTTTTAGTTTGAATCCATCCCATTTATTGATTCCTGCTTTCATTTCTTGTGCTTTAGGAGTTTAGTCCAGGAAGTCTGGTCCTAAGTAGACATGATAAAGATTTGGGCCTATTTTTTCTTCCATTTGGTGTAGGGTCTCTGGTCTATTTCCTAGGTCATTGATCCATTTTGAGTTATGTTTTATACAGGGTGAGAGATAGAGGTTTAATTTCATTTTACTGCATATGGATTTCCAGTTTTGCCAGCACAATTTGTTGAACAGGCTATCTTTTCTCCATTGTATGTCTTTGGCTCTTTTGTCTAGTATGAGGTGACTGTATTTATGTGAGTTTGTCTCTGTGCCTTCTATTCTGTACCATTGATCTGCCTGTCTATTTTGGTGCCAATACCATGCCGTTTTTGTCACTATTGCTCTATAGTAGAGTTTAAGTTCTGGTATTGTGATACCTCCTGCTTCACTCTTCCTGCTAAGGATTGCTTTGGTTATTCTGGGTCTTTTATTCTTCCAGATGAATTTCATGATTGCTTTCTCTATTTCTATGAAGTACATCATTGGGATTTTAATTTGAATTGCATTGAATCTGTATAGCACTTTTGGCAATATGGCCATTTTGACAATATTAATTCTGCCTATCCAAGAACATAGGAGATCTTCCCATCTTTTCAGATTTTCTTTAATTTCTTTAGTGTTCTGTAGTTTTCATTGTAGAGGTCTTTCACCTCTTTTGTTAGATTGATTCCCAAGTATTTTATTTTATCTGTTTGAGGTTATTGTGAATGGTGTTGTTTTCCTAATTTCTCTATCAGAGGATTCATCAGTTATGAATAGAAATGCATTAGATTTATGAGTGTTGATTTTATATTCTGCTACTTTACTGAATTAATTTATGAGTTCTAGAAATTTTCTGATGGAGTTTTTTGGATCCTCTAAATATAGAATCATGTCATTGACAAATAGTTATAATTTGAGTTCTTACATTCCTATTCATATCTCTTTAATTTTTTTGGTCTAATTGCTCTGACTATTGTTTCAAGGATGATGTTGAATAGAAGTGGTGAAAGAGGGCATTGCTGCCTTGTTCTAATGTTTAGAAGGAATGCTTTCAGTTTTTCTCCATATAAAATGATGTTGGCTCTGGGCTTATCATAGATAGCCTTCACAATGTTGAGATATGTTCCTACTACCCTTAGCTGTTCTAGTATTTTGAATATGATGGAGTGCTGTATTTTATCAAATGCTTTCTCAGCATTTATTGAAATAATCACATGATTCTTACATTTAAGTATATTGATGTGACACATTACATTTTTTGATTTCTGGATGTTGAAACAACATTGCATTCCTGGGATAAACTGCAGTTGATCATGGTGCACTATTTCTTTAATATGTTTTTGTATGTGATTTGCCAGAACTTTAAGTACTTTTGTGTCCATGTTCATCAGGGATATTGGTCTAAAATTTTCTTTTCTTGATGCATCTTTGTCTGGTTTTGGTATAAGAGTGATACTAGTCTCACAGAAAGAGTTTGGAAGAGTTCCCCCCTTTTCTATTTCATGGTATACTTTGAGGAGTATTGATATTAGTTCTTCTTTGAAGGTGTTGCAGAACTCAACTGAGAATCCATCTGGACCTGGGCTTTTCTGGGTTGGTAGGCTATTGATAGCTTCTTCTATGTCAGTGCTTGAAATTGATCTGCCCTACTGATTCAGTTTTGAAGGATCATATATGTCTCTAAAATTTGTCAATGTCTTCAATATTTTATATTTTGTCGGAGTATAAATTTTCAAAGTAGCTTCTAATTATGCTATGTATTTTGATGTTGTCTGTCATGATTATTTTCTTTTTCATCACGAATTCTAGTAGTTTGAGTTTTCTTGCTCCTTTTTTTTGTTAGTATGGCTAAGAGTTTATCAATTTTGTTACTTTTTCAAAGTGCAACTTTTGTTTTGTCAATTTTTTGAATTGTTTCTTTTGTTTACTTTCATTGATTTCATCTCTGATTTTATTTTTTTCTTGTCTTCTACTACTTTTGGTGTTGATCTCTTCTTTTTCTAGGACTTTGAGATGTAATGTTAGGTCATTTAGTTGTTGACTTTTTATTCTTATAATGTATGAGCTCAATGTAATGAACTTACTGCTGATTTCTAGTGTCCTAAAGATTTTGATATGTTGTAATCATTGTTCTTGTTTACCTCTAAGAATTTTTTTTTTCTCCTCCCTGATGTCTTCTGTTATCATTGCATTGTTGAACAGCATATTACTTAATCCCCAGGTACTGGAGTAGTTTCTGTTTTTTATTTTACCATTGATTTCTAATTATATTACATTATGATCTGATAGAATACAAGGTAGTATCTCTATGTTTTTGTATTTGCTAAGAGTAGATTTGTGGATCCTTAGGGAAGGATCCATGAGTCGCTGAGAAGAAAATGCATTCACTTGATGATGGATGAAATACTCTATATATGTCTGTTAGGTCTAAATCATTGATTGTATCAATTAATTCTATAGTTTCTTGTTCAGTTTTTGTTTGGAAGATCTATCCAGCAGTGAGAGTGGTATGTTGTTAAAGTCACTTAGTATTATTGTGTTGTGGTCTATTTATTCCCTGGAATTGAGAAGGATTCATTTGACATACATGGATGCACCATTATTTGGGGCATAAATATTTACAATCATTATGTCTTGCTGGTTTATGGTTCCCTTAAGCAATATGAAATGTCCTTCTTTATTCCTCTGACTAACTTAGGCTTGAAATCCACTTTATCTGATATGAAGATGGAAACCCCTGCTTTTTTACTGAGTCCATGTGCATGGTATGTTTTTCCCCATCCTTTCACCTGTAGTGTGTGGATGAATTTTTCTAAGTGATGAATCTCTTGGAGGCAGCATATTTTTGGGTCTTTCTTTTTAATCCAATCCGCTAGTATATGTCTTTTGATTAATAAATTTAGGTCTTTAACATTCAGGGTTATTATTGAGATATGATTTGTATTCCTGGTCATTTTGGCTTACTTTCAGTTTTTAACTTGACTTGGTTTCTCCTTTGATTGCCTTTTCTATTAGAGTAGTTCCTTCTTTGCTGACTTGTATTGTTGTTTTATACTTCCTCTTCATGAAATATTTTGTTGGGAATGTTCTGTGTTATAGGATTTCCATTTGTAAATTCTTTTACCTTTAGTTCATCATGGAAGGATTTTATTTAATCATCAAATCTGAAGGTTAATTTCCTGGCTATAAGATCCGTGGTTATCATCTGTGTTTTTTCAGCATTTGAAGTATGTTGTTCCAGGCCCTTCTAGCTTTCATGGTATCTTTATTTTGTATGTCAGGCATTTTCATTATAACGCGCCTTGTTGTTAATCTGTTTTAATATTGTGCATTTGGTGTTCTACAAGTCTCTTGTATTTGATTTTCCATTTCTTTCTTCAGGTTTGGGAAATTTTCTGATATTAGTTCATTGAACAGGTTGTTGAATCCTTTGGTTTGTATCTTTGTGCCTTCCTCAATCCCAATAATTCTTACATTTGTTCTTTTCATGATATCCCTTAATTCTTGGAGATTCTGTTCATGATTTCTTACCATCTTCTCAGTTTTTCAACTTTATTTTTAAGATTAAATATTTTGTCTTCATTGTCTGATATTCTGTCTTCCAAATGATCTATTATGTTTGTTATGCTTTCTGTTTTTTAATTTGATTTATTGTTCCTTCATTTCAAGGATTTCTGTTTGTTTTTTTTTTCCAGAATCTCTGTCTCTTTATTGAAATGATCTTTTGCTTCCTACAGTTGTTCTTTTAACTGTCTATTGGAATGATCATTCATTGCCTCCATTTGCTCTCTTATCTCATCCTTTGCTTCACAGATCATTTTAATTATGTACATTCTAAACTCCTTTTCTGACATTTCTACTGCCATGTTGTTATTGGATTCTATTAAAATAGCATCTAGTTTTATTTGGAACACTTTCTTCCCTTGTTTCTTCATGTTTTTCCTGTATCTTCCCCTCTAGTAGTGAGAATCTAAGGTATTGCAGTTTACCCCCTGTAGGCTTATTGTGACCCTGTAGGTTTCCAATAACTCTCCTTTAAGTGGGAGATCATTATTAGCAGCACTCAATAAAAACAATATTCAGCCCTCAACCAGATAATCCCTATGAAGATATTAATAGTATTGTAATAAACAGAGAGGATGTGTTTGAATATTATCTACAATATAGTCAATAGGCCTGCAATGAGATCTATAATTTCTAATGGTGGACAAAGATGATGGGGATGGGTGTAGTATATAACTGTTAGTGAGATAAGAAGTGATTGTATGGAGGTATTAGATCATGGGAAGAGTGAGAGAGGGATCAAAAGAAGTTGATTGTTAGCATGAGAAAAGGGAGAAAAAGACTCCAAGGAAACAGGTAAATAAAAGGAAAATAGAGTGAGAAAAAATAAACAAAAATTTAAAAATTAAAAAAAGAAAACAGTGTAACAATCATTTACCATTCAAACCTTCCAGTCTTCAGTATCTTGATGCAAGAGAGGTACTTGACAAAGAGCTTCCAGTCTCCAGTAGGCATCTCAGGATGGGAGTTGCTCCACCTAAAGATGGCAGTTTCCCCTTCGGGGATAATCTAAGATGTCTGCACCAACTTCTGAACACTTTGGTAGATAGGGAACCACAGCATGGGTGCAGAGTCAGCATGGGGCATGGTCTCAGGCAGGCCAGGGTCTGAAAGCGGGATGCTCAATTATTTTTAATAATCAAGAAATCTACAAAAAAAAATAATTACAAGTATATAATTAACCACAATACAGCTCCAAAAGATAATGCTTGATGAAACAGTACTTACTTTTTTTCTTTTCCTTACTACCTTTATACCAAGGCAGTGAAGGATCTCCATACCATCACTCCTCTGTAATCTTTTTCCTTCCTCCCAGTGTCTCATCAAAAGTAATTCTTAGCTATTACCTTGATTTAACTATTCTGAAAAAAATAGAAATGGCCAATACATCATATTATTTTATTGTTGCCTACTCTTTCTATTTGTTAGACTTTCCTTGGGACATATTTTTTTTTTTTTTACTTCTTCTTTGTTTTGACTTTGAATTACAATTTCAAAATTTAGATGAATTGATTATATTTATCTGGTCAAGATATTCCATGTTCTCATCCTTCATTAATAGGATATTTCAGTTCAAGATCCTTACAATAAATTGCTTTTTTTGAAGAATTTCAATGTAATCCAAAGGGAAACTTCATGTTCTTTTTTAGTGTTTAGCAAATGTTACTTATTTGTAGTGTAAATCTAACTATATTATATTATCTCTAATTTGCTTGGGTTCAACTTGTAATTTTAATTCAAAACCAATTTGAAAGGTAACCTTGAGTTTTTTTTAATCTCAAACTATCCTGCTTGTATTTGTACATTTTTGAAGATAATTTATATAGATGATGACCTGAAAATAAATTATTTCTTAAATCCTTTATAATGACTTCAGAGTTCTTTCATTTAAGTAACTAAGTAATATGCACATTTATTTTAAATTTTTATCTTTAAATTTTCCCCATTTATTATGAAAATGAAATGAATAACAAAATAAAAGAAACTAAAAGAATATGAGCATAAAAGAAACCTTGGTTGGGTAACATCATTTAAACATCCCACTTAAGAGATGACACAAGGAAGTTTGATTTGTAGAATCGATTGATATATACTAAAGAAATCAAACAGAAAATAGACCTATGATTTTGTTTGCTACTTTTCACTGTCACTGATTTTAGTTATTGGTTGAAACAGGTAGATTGCATATTACTTTTTAAAAACTATGTTTAATTGTTTTAATATTGTCTTTCCTAAATTTAAAATCCTTGCCATTCTGTAAGCATTTCTAAGATTTACCTTCCTTTCTTTAAGACCAATAGGCTATTCTTCTATATCACCTTCATAAAAATTTCTCAAATGCCTCTCAGATGTTCAAATATCCTTAGTGATAAAAAAAAAATGGTATCTTTTTCTTTTTGGCAGGAGGAAGGGGAACAGAAAAATTATATCCTTATCAGAAGTTATAAATCTAGAATAAAATTTAAATAATTTAGGAGTTAATTCAAGAAAATATTCCTTTAAAAATACCATAGTCTTAGTAGGAACCGGGCATTTATTTTAATACTGTACATTGTTTGCATTGGTTGTCTCTATTTTTCCTCCATTTTGTGAAGTATTTGGAACAAACAGGGACATTTCAAGTTCACAGGTACAGACTCTGCTGCTGAACTACATTTATCCAAAAGACAGTATGCACCTTGCTCCACAGACAAATTAATGACATTCAAACTTCAGCTATACTTTAATACAAAGAATATAATAAAACTAGCGACCAGGCCCCAAGTATAAGGCTAGGGATGGGCCTTTAGGTCCCACTCATGGACATCCACTGCTACAGCAAAAAACAGAGAATTCACACACCTTTGAGAGGGTCTCAATCTAGATCACTCTAGAACACTGTGACAAGTAAAACTTGTGCCCTAAAAAGGCCCACACATAAGAGTGGAAGAGAAATATCTCTGAGCAGATCCATTAAATCCAAAACAAGAATACAAGAAACATGAAAACACAAGGTAACACCTCCTACAGGTCATAATTCACCAGAAACTAATCCCAAAGATATTGAAATGGATGAAATATTAGATAAAGAATTCAACAGAATGATTTTTAGAATTAATCAATGATGTCCAAGAGAACACAGAAAACAACTGAATGAATTAAGGCAATCAGTACAGGCTAAGAATGAGAAATTCAATAAGGAGATAGAGATATTGAAAAAAAACTAAAAAAACTTGGAAATAAAAGATGCCACAAATAAATTAAAAAAATTGAGTTGAAATATCTCTAATAGTGCAGATCATGCTGAAGACAACATGTCAAAGCTGGAAGAAATGATGGTTATGCTTGAATATTCAGGCAGTATTTAAGATGAGAAAATAAATAACCACAATTGGAATATACAAGAAATCTGGAATAACATTAAGACATCAAATTTAAGAATCATTGGAATTGAGGAGGATTGTGAGATGCAGGTTAACAGAATGGATAACTTCTTCAGGGAAAAAAGTAATAGAAAAAATTCCAGACCTTGAGAACGAGATGGGTAATCAGATACAGGAGGCATTCAGAACACCAAATAAAGAAGATCAAAAAAGAACTTCTCCTTGATGCATTATAATTAAAATGCCTAGCATTCAGAACAAGAATAGAACAAGAAGAGAAAACCCTGAGTTCACATTTAGAGGCAGACCAATCAGAATCACTTCCAATTTCTCAGCACAATCTCTAAGGGCCAGGAGGGCTTGCAATGTGTTCCAAAGCCCTGAAAGAAAATAATTGTCAACCTGGATTGCTATATCGAGATTGGAGAGAAAATAAAAACCTTTCAAGATAAGCATAAACTAAAAGAATTAATGAACAGAGAAACAAAATATATCCTGTTTGTTTACAATAAAAGTGAATTTTAGGGGCGATCCAAGATGGCGGACTAGAGGATGACTGCATCTCCAGTCGCTCCAGAACCCAGGAGTTAAGAAGAGGAGGCATTGAGAGACTTGGACTAAAATAGAACCACGGGTGAGTCTGCCCACTGAGTAAAGCTCAGCCCGGGTGGCAGGCCCAGATAGAGGTGGCTATTCGGAGCAGGGCAGGGCAGCTAGAGTCTGCAACAGGCAGCCCTGCGCACTCTGGCGGTGGGCCCCTCCCACACAGCCAGCTTCTCCAGGATCTCGAAGCAGATCCCCTAGTGAGATCCTTTCTGATCAGAACAAGCTCCAAGTCCCGGAGCCAGCGGCCCACAAGCGGCTTCAGGGACCAGGACAGGGCAGCCAGAGACTTCCCCAAGCAGCCTGGCCCCCTGCGGTGGGAGGCGCCTTTCAAGGCTAGCTTCTTGGAGCAGACCGCCCAGTGAGAGCCTTTTTACATAGAGCCAGCCATAAGTCCCCGAGCCAATGGAGAGTTTTGATCCGCAAGCAACCTCTGAGATCTGGGCAGGGCAGCCAGAGACTTCTCCAGGTGGCTCTGCCCACTGCGGCTGCAAACTCTTTCCTCGGGGTGATCCAAGATGGTGACCTAGAGGGTGACTGCATCTCCAGTCGCTTCAAAATCCAGGACTCAAGAAGGGGAGGCATTGAGAGACTTGGACAAAAATAGAGTCACGGGGTGAGTCTCCCCCACAAGGCGAAACTTGGCCTGAGTGGCAGGCACAGATAGGGGTGGCTTATCAGAGCAGGGCAGGGCAGCTAGAGTCTTCCCCAGGTAGCCTTCCACACTCCGACGGTGGGCTCCCCCAAACGACCAGCTGCACGGTGCAGGCCCCCAGTGAGAGCCTTTCCGCACAGAGCCAGCTCCAAGCCCTGGAACCAGTAGGGGGCTAGGGGCAGCTTTCTTCAGAAGCACTGCATTATCAAGTTCCTCCAAGATTTAGGGTACTGAAGGCTGGGAGGTGAAACACTGGAAATCTACCGGGACACTATAAGTCAATAGAGGAAAGCTGCAATATCTCAGGGTCCCACTGACAGCTGACCAATATGAGAAAACAAGGGAAGAAAATGTCCCAAACAAACCTAGATACTACATCAATAAAACCCAATGACAATACAGCAGAAGAAATGTCAGAAAGGGAGTTCAGAATGTACATAATTAAAACAATCAGGGAAGCAAATGAGGAGATGAAAGAGCAAATGCAGGCATTGAAGGATGAGATGAGAGAGCAAATGCAGGCATTAAATGATTGCACCAAATCAACAGTTAAAAGACCAAATATGGGAAGCAAGATATCATTTCAATAAAGAGTTAGAGATACTGAAAAAAAAAACAAAAACAGAAATCCTTGAAATGAAGGAAACAATAAACCAAGTTAAAAACTCCATAGAAAGCATAACCAATAGGATAGAACACCTGGAAGACAGAACCTCAGACATTGAAGACAAAATATTTAATCTTGAAAACAAAGTTGGCCAAACAGAGAAGATGGTAAGAAATCATGAACAGAATCTACAAGAATTATGGGATATCATGAAAAGGCCAAATTTAAGAATTAATGGGATTGAGGAAGGCTTAGAGAAAAAAACCAAAGGAATGAACAATTTTTCAATGACATAATATCAGAAAACTTCCCAAATCTGAAGAATGAAATAGAAAACCAAGTACAAGAGGTTTATAGAACTCCAAATATACAAAATTACAACAGACCCACACCAATGCACATTATTATGAAAATACCTAACATACAAAATAAAGACAGAATTTTAAAGGCTGTGAGAGAAAAGAATCAAATTACATTCATAGGGAAACCAATAAGAATATCAGTAGATTTTTCAATCCAGACCTTAAAAGCTAGAAGGGCCTGGAACAACATTTACCAAGCCCTGAAAGAAAACGGATGCCAACCAAGAATCTTATACCCAGCAAAACTTACCTTCAAACTTGACAATGAAATAAGATCCTTCCATGATAAACAAAAGCTAAAGGAATTTACAAAAAGAAAGCCAGCATTACAGAATATTCTCAGCATAATATTCCATGAGGAAGAGATGAAAAACAACGATGCAAATCAGCAACAGGAGGTGCTAGCCTAAAGGAATAGCCAAATAAAGGAGAAACCAAATCATGTCAAAAAACAAAAATGAGTCAAATGACTGGGAATACAAATCATATCACAATAATATCCCTGAATGTTAATGGCCTGAACTCATCAATCAAAAGAAATAGACTGGCAGAATGAATTAAAAAGAAAAATCCAACAATATGCTGCCTGCAAGAGACTCATCTCATAGAAAGAGATACCCATAGACTAAAGGTGAAAGGATGGGAAAAAACATACCATGCACACGGACACAGCAAAAAAGCTGGAGTATCCATCCTCATTTCAGATAATGTGGACTTCAAGACAAAACTAGTCAGAAGGGATAAAGAAGGACATTATATGCTGCTTAAGGGAAGCATAAATCAGCAAGACATAACAATCATAAATATCTATGCCCCAAACATTGGCTCATCCACGTACGTCAAACAAATCCTTCTCAATTCCAGAAATCAAATAGACCACAACACAATAATACTAGGCGATTTTAACACACCTCTCTCACCACTGGATAGATCATCCAAACAAAAATTGAATAAAGAAACCATAGATCTCAATAACACAATCAACAATTTAGACTTAACAGACATATATAGAATATACCATCCAACAAAGAACGAATACACTTTCTTCTCAGCAGCACATAGATCCTTCTCTAAAAGAGACCATATTTTATGCCACAAAGCTACTGTTAGCAAATACAAGAAGATAGAGATACTACCTTGTACTCTATCAGATCGAAATGGATTGAAATTAGAAATAAATGACAGAATAAAAAACAGAAACTTCTCCAATACCTGGAGATTAAATAATACACTATTATATGATGAATGGATAACAGAAGACATCAGGAGGGTTATAAAAAAATTCTTAGAAGTAAACGAGAACAAAGACACATCATATCAAAATCTCTGGGACTCTATGAAAGCAGTACTTAGAGGAAGATTTATTTCATGGGGCGCATTCAACAAAAGAAGTAGAAATCAACAAATAAACGACTTAACACTACAGCTCAAAGCCCTAGAAAAGGAAGAGCAGACCAATACCAAAAGTAGTAGAAGACAGGAAATAGTTAAAATCAGAGACAAAACCAACGAAATTGAAACAAAAGAAACAATACAAAAAATTGACAAAATAAATAGTTGGTTCTTTGAAAAAATAAACAAAATTGATAAACCCTTAGCCACACTAACAAAGAGAAAGAGGGAGAAAACTCAAATTACTAAAATTCGGAATGAACAAGGAAATATCACAACAGACACGAATGAAATACAAAACATAATTAGAAGCTATTTTGAAAATCTATACTCCAACAAAACAGAAAACCTCGAAGACATCAATAAGTTTCTAGAGACATATGAATTACCTAAACTGAATCAGGAGGACATACACAACTTAAATAAATCAATTTCAAGCAATGAAATTGAAGAGGTCATCAAAAGCCTACCAAAAAAAGAAAAGTCCAGGACCAGATGGGTTCTCAGCCGAGTTCTACAAAACCTTTAAAGAAGAGCTCATTCCAATACTCCTCAAAGTATTCCATGAAATAGAAGAGGAGGGAACCCTCCCAAACTCATTCTATGAAGCCAATATCACCCTGATACCTAAACCAGACAGAGACACATCTAGGAAAGAAAATTTCAGACCAATATCCTTAATGAACATCGACGCAAAAATTCTCAACAAAATTTTAGCAAATTGCATACAAAAATATATTAAAAAGATAGTGCACCACGATCAAGTGGGTTTCATCCCAGGGATGCAAGGTTGGTTCAACATTCGGAAATCAATAAATGTCATTCACCATATCAACAGACTTAAAGTTAAGAATCACATGATTATTTCAATAGATGCAGAAAAAGCATTTGATAAAATACAGCATCCCTTCATGCTCAAAACACTAGAAAAAAATTGGGGTAGTGGGAACATTCCTTAACATTATAAAGGCCATCTACGCTAAGCCCATGGCCAATATCATTCTAAATGGTGAAAAACTGAAAGCATTCCCCCTAAAAACTGGAATAAGGCAGGGATGCCCTCTTTCACCACTTCTATTCAACATCGTCCTTGAGACTCTAGCCAGAGCAATTAGACAAACCAAAGAAATTAAAGGGATACGAATAGGAAAAGAAGAACTCAAACTATCCCTGTTCGCTGATGACATGATTATATATTTAGAGGAACTTGGAAATTCCACCAGAAAACTTCTAGAACTCATAAGTGAATTCAGTAAAGTAGCAGGTTACAAGATGAATGCTCATAAATCCAATGCATTTTTATACATAAGTGATGAATCTTCAGAAAGAGAAATTAGGAAAACTACGCCATTCACAATAGCATCGAAAAAAATAAAATACTTGGGAATCACAAAAGAGGTGAAAGACCTCTACAATGAGAACTACAGAACACTAAATAAAGAAATTAAGAACACCTTAGAAGATGGAAAGATCTCCCATGTTCTTGGATAGGCAGAATTAATATTGTCAAAATGGCCATACTGCCAAAAGTGCTATACAGATTCAATGCAATTCCAATTAAAATCCCAATGATGTACCTTGAAGAAATAGAGCAAGCAATTATGAAATTCATCTGGAAGAATAAAAAACCTAGAATAGCTAAAGCAATCCTCAGTAGCAAGAGCAAAGCAGGGGGTATCGCAATACCAGATCTTCAACTCTACTACAAAGCAATAGTAACAAAAACGGCATGGTATTGGTACCAAAATAGACAGGTAGATCAATGGTACAGAATAGAGGACATGGACACAAACCCAAATAAATACAATTTTCTCATACTAGACAAAGGATCCAAAAATATGCAATGGAGAAAAGATAGCCTCTTCAACAAATGGTGCTGGGAAAACTGGAAAACCATATGCAACAGAATGAAATTGAACCCCATCTCTCACCCTACGCAAAACTCAACTCAAAATGGATCAAGGACCTTGGAATCAGACCAGAGACCCTGCAGATTATAGAAGAAAAAGTAGATCCAAATCTTCAACTTGTTGGCTTAGGATCAGACTTCCTTAACAGGACTCCCATAGCAGAAGAAATAAAAGCAAGAATCAACAACTGGGATAGATTCAAACTAAAAAGCTTTCTCTCAGCAAAGGAAACTATCAGCAATGTGAAGAGAGAGCCTACAGAGTGGGAGAATATCTTTGCCAACCATACTTCCGATAGAGCGCTAATTTCCAGAATCTATAAAGAACTCAAAAAACTCTACACCAAGAATACAAATAATCCAATCAACAAATGGGCTAAGGAAATGAACAAACACTTCACAGAAGAAGATGTACAAGCAATCAACAGATATATGAAAAAATGTTCAACATCTCTAGTAATAAGGGAAATGCAAATCAAAACTACCCTAAGATTTCATCTCACCCCAATTAGAATGGCGATTATCTAGAACACAAGCAACAATAGGTGTTGGCGAGGATGTGGTGAAAAAGGAACACTGTTACATTGCTGGTGGGGTTGCAAATTAGTGCAGCCACTCTGGAAAGCAGTGTGGAGATTCCTCAGAAAGCTTGGAATGGAAACACCATTTGACCCAGCTATCCCACTCCTTGGCCTATACCCAAAGGACTTAAAATCAGCATACTAAGAGATACAGCCACATCAATGTTCATAGCTGCTCAATTCATCATAGCCAGATTGTGGAACCAACCTAGATGCCCTTCAATTGATGAATGGATAAAGAAACTGTGGCATATATATACAATGGAATATTACTCCGCAATGAAGAATGATAAAATTATGGCATTTGCAAGCAAATGGATGAAATTGGAGAATATCATGCTAAGTGAGATAAGCCAATCTCAAAAAACTAAAGGACGAATGATCTCGCGGATAAGCGGATGAGGACATATAATGGGGGGTGGGAGGGGTTAGCATTAGGGTTAGGGTTAGGTTTAGGGTTAGGGATAAGGAGTGTGGTAAGAATGAAGGAAAGAAGGACTGTATAGACGGAAAAGAGGGGTGGGAGGGGTGGGGGGGAAGGGAAAAAAATAATGAATCAAACATTGTCCTATGTAAACGTATGATTACACAAATGGTATGCCTTGACTCCATGTACAAATAGAGAAACAACATGTATCCCATTTGTATACAATAATAATAAAAAAAATTCCTACAAAAAAATGAATTTTAAAAAAGCACAAAAGAAAAAGAATTAATGACTACTAAACTGGCACTACAAAACTTTAAGTACTCCGCACAAAAGGAAAAACAAACAAACAGCAACAAAAAATCCTCAGAGCTTACTAATGAATGAATCTCATTGAAAGAGTAGCTAAGCTAATGAGAAATAGAACTAAATCAAACATTATATATAAATTAAATGACAGGAATTAATAAACTTCTCTTTATAATAATGTTGAGTGTAAATGGTCTCAACTCTCCAGTTAAAAGACACAGGCTGGCAGAATGGATTAAAAAAAAGACCCAACTATATGTTATTTGCAAGAAACCCACTTTACAGGCAAAGATAGTCACGGTCTGACAGTGCAAGAATGGGAATTTATATACCATGTGAATGGAGCCTAAAAAGACGAGTAGCTACTCTGGTGTCTGACAAAGCAGAATTCAAACCAAAGTTAATTAGAAGAGACAAGGAAGCTCACTTAATACTGGTAAAGGGAACAATCCAATAAGAAGGTACAATAATAATATTATAGTTGCATGTTACTAATTACATGGGTGCAACTAATTACATAAAAGAGACACTACTCAGATAAACCATGGACACTGGGCAATTTAAACATACCTCTACCACCATTAGATAGGTCATCAAGACATAAACTTTGTAACTACTCTTTAGATCTGACAAATATCATAAATTAAATGGATTTACCAAACATCTATATAATATGTCATTCAACAATAGCAGAATACACTTTATTCTCAACGACTCATAGAAACTTCTCCAAAATAGACCATATTTTACTCCACAAAGAAACTATTAACAAACACACAAAAAGATATAATTCCTTGCATCTTATCAGATGATAATGAAATGAAAATTGAAATCAGCACAACAAAATCGTACAGACACTATGTAAACACTTGGAGATTGAACAATATACTTTTAAATGTTGAATGGGTGATCACATTTAGATTGCATTTAGAAAGTTAAATGTAATGTCAGAGTGGAGGCATAGAAGATAAATAGAAGGAGAGAAAGAAGATAAATTGAAAGGAGACTACTCAAATAATATGAAAGACCATGCAAGATGGCATTAAGAAAGTTATACATGGAATAGAGGAATTAAACACATGGAGGTGACATATACCTTAGAGTCTTTAATGATTCAATCTGCTAGATAAACATCCCATTTTCAATTTACCAGCCAATTACATCTGTCTCATATATACACAGTTCTCTGAAGATGACCATTCTCTAATTTGCCTAAGGAGCCTTCAGTAATAAAGTAATCCTCCCTCTAAGTGAGCTTTCATAAAGTAGACCTAGAATAATGATGACTGGAAAATGAATATGTTTCCATTTGGTGGTATCTTACTGTAACTATTAAGCTGTTAAAGTCTTCTAGAGCTTTCTTTAGATATGAGATTATTTGGGACATTAAAAAATCTAACCTGTATTTTGGGGCTGGAATGTGTTATTTTAAAAGGTTTGAAAAAACAAAATTAAGATAACCTAAATATTTTCAGGCTAATATTTGCCCTGTTGTTATTCAGCTGGCAAAATCAGAAAATCTCTAGGAAAGAATGAAGTTGCCCTTTGATAGTAAGAAATTATAGATGACAGTTAATTAACTGTTTGACAGAGAAACAAAAATGGATTCCTTTTCTCCTCTGTGTTGACATGAGACTGACCTTTGGCTCACTGTGCACAGAAAGTTCCAGTCACATTCAGAATGGATTATGGCACACTGAGCTCCTTCCTGACATGTTCTTACAATCAACAGATCTCAGGAGGGATTCCCTGTGGAGGATGTTGTAATCTCCCACTGGACGCTTTTTTCCTTTTCCTTTCTTCTTTTCTTTGCTTTGAAGAGCTGGACAAGAAAGGTATCTGTCCTGAAAGCTGAGTAAACCTGGAGGGCAAGTGCCGACATTCATGAGATCAGAGTTACTCTTTCTAGAGCTAACCAGCAGGGTAAACAGTTTGCTGTAACTTTAATAAATGAGACTAATAGAAATGGTATCAGATTGGTTAATCTCCACATTGTTCATTTCCATACACAGCCAGTAGTCACTGAACTCTCTTTATCATGCAATTATTTTTCCCAATACCTTTTGCTCTTCCTCTCCATTAACACATCATCCTCCCTCAGTCTTATTAAAGCAGTACACTAAAATGTGATGTGGGTATTGGAAATATTTTGTTAATAATACACATTTGAA
Organism: Sciurus carolinensis; assembly: GCF_902686445.1. NCBI lineage: Eukaryota > Metazoa > Chordata > Mammalia > Rodentia > Sciuridae > Sciurus > Sciurus carolinensis. Next base: position 92,903,232 of record NC_062222.1, read on the forward strand.
GAAAAGATGTTCAAAAAATTGAAGAAATTAAGTTGTTATTGACACATCTCAATTGAATGTAGAGTTCTTCGGAACTGAAAGAGCACACAGTGGAACTTCCCATTTCCACAGTGAGAACTTCTTGGTAATACCAGATTATACAACTTTAGAAATACAGATTTAAATGAATAAATGGCATTGTTGACTATGCTGTGGTGAAGAATTCAAGCTCTCTAGGAAGTGTCCAGTGTCCTACATAATAAATCACAGGAAAGGATTAAAAATTAATTAGGACAATGCTGTGCTTCTATTTTATTCTTATACTAAGGGCCTTGGAAATACAGAGAAAAGGTTGTATCTTGCATTATATTTTCAACCAAGTTTCTGAAAGAAAGTTGTATGGACCCTACATATATGAGAGAAGTTTTCAAAGAAATATTTTAATTTTTAAGCATTTAAATTTCACCCAAAGGTTGAATTTGCATTCCAAGATCATATCAGCAGGAAGTGCCTTGCTTGAAGCTATGAATGTTTCTGTCCACAATGATGATCTTGGATGTTTGAATTGCTGTTAGGTATGTGAAAGTGTTACCTCTGCTTTAAATTAGAAATTTTTTCCCTCTGTGAACATCTGGGGATATAGTTTGAAGCAGTCACATTATTTTGCTATAATCTTCAGTGTTGTGAGTGAACTGGGCATCTTCTTACTACAGAATTCAACATAGTAATTAAGAAAAGTAAGATTTGCTTTCTTACAACACCACAAGTTTCAAGCAAAATCTATTCCTACCAATTTGTAAACCAGTTAATGTTCATTAAAAGATGAGAAAATTAGAAAAAAATTCCCATTAATGAGACTTCTCAACTCTTTGGAGTTTTAATATATTTGGATAATATTTTGATTATCTTTTTATGATTTTCTCTTTTTGGTTTTCAGTTTGTTAGGCCTTCTATCTAGCTGAAAGGAAACTTCCATTGGTTTCAGAGACTTGGTTAGTGGAATTGGAAATTTTATTACAGTAAGCAAAGAATTCCAAAAAACCAAAGGCTGAATGTTTTCTGTTATGTGGATGCTAATTCACATTCTGGTGGGGGAGCTAGGGAAGAATAGAGTTATTTTAGATTAGGTAGAGGGGAGTGAAGGGAAGGGATATGGGGGCAGGAAGGATAGTAGAATGAAACAGACATTATTATCTCAAGTACATATGTGACTGCATGACTGATGTGATCCTATAATATGTACAATCAGAAAAATAAGAAATTATACTCCATTTATGTATGATTTATCAAAATGCATAAATATATTCTATTGTCATGTATAACTAATTACAACCAAAAAAAAAAAAAGAATTAACATTTAAAACACTGATTTCGGATAACATTTTCAGAAGAAAATAGGATTTAAAGGAAGACTTTAGTGTAGATATTTTCTAAATTTTCTTAACATACCAATGCCCAAACATTGGTGGCTCGCATTTTGAATTTTGCCCCAGACGTAGGAAGGACACACATCTTCTACCTTCACCAATAGTCCTCATGGGTTGTTACTGACAATAGAAAGAATTACTCCTATCTTTACTTTTCATGTAAGATAATATAATGTTGCAAAATCAGTAGAGAGAGAGAGTTCTTTGGATTACAAGAAATTTTGAGAGAGAAAGGGGAAGGAAGGCAGAAGAGTGAATATGTGAAGAATCTGGTTTCCTTAGTCTCTAACTTTCAGATTTTGTCTTGGACAGGAGGAAACAGGATGTATAAACTGAAGGGATGATGAAGGCTGGGAACACTTGTCCAGATTTATCTCCGGAACTCTTAAAGGAAATTGCCTTGCTGAGGCCACAAAAAACGGAATTTTGCAACTCGGCTTGGTTAGGCTGAGGAAGAGATGTGGCTTAGTTCCCCTGAGTTGCCTGCTGTGTACTGCACCAGTGAGGTGTGAATGAAATCTAGTATTACTTCATGACCAGGCCTCCAGTAGGGAGTTCAGAAGGGATATGACTCAACTGCAGCAGTAAGAGGATAAGAATTGTTTGCCTACTTCAGGTGCTGGTTGGAAGGTGTAGCAGAGATTCAGGCAGGTTCACAGTACCTTCAAGGGCTGAGGTAAGGCCTGATAATTCAGAGTTCATCAAAAGACTTTGATAAATCCCACAGAACACTGACAGCGAATTCCAGCTGTCAAGGAAAACAGAAAACAAATAAGGAAGCTCTTTGCAGAGTCTGAAAAAGTTCAAGGACACAGGGTATTACAGCTGTGCTCTCTACTCATGTACTCTGCTGCCATGAGAACAATGTAAGCCTCATACCCCACTTTGAGCAAGAAGATGGTTAATAAACAAGAATATAAATGTGGAACATCTATCTGGAAAGACTGAGTGGTCCCGGAAAAAAAAAAAAAGACTTTTTTTAAAAACACTTCTGTGAGGGATTTGGATTTTGAAGAAAGTATAAAAAAAAACCTAAATAAATAAATAAACAGGAGAGACTGCAATATTGTTATTTGAGAGCAATAAGTTTTCTTTTGTGTGGAGTAGTTTTTGGAAGAAGATTGAACCAGATTTAGAGAATAAGAGCTTACTTCTGTGCACCTGTGAGTTTGGTAAAAGAATACGTATAAATTGTTCATGTTTCTGTGCTGTCGTGGTACTATTTGGGTCTTAAAATGACCATATAATATTATTCTTAGTATTGAACTTTTATGGCTTGGATCTGTAATGTCCTCCAAAGTCTCAAATATTGAAGGTTTGGTCCCCAATAAAGTAAGGTTCACAGGTAGAATGAGGAGGACCCTAACTTCCTCAGTGAAATAATCCATTTGATTTGCTGGATTCTTTATTTATTCTCACAAGGCTCAGATGAAGGTGTCAGCAGTCCTGGGCTCTTATCTGGAGCCTGTGGGGAAGAGTTTGATTGTTTGTTGGCAGAATTCAGTTCTTTGTAGGTCTGAGGTCTTTGTTTTCTTACTGGCTGTCACCCTGGTCCTTAATCTCTGTCATGAAGCCCCATGTCTTCTTTCTCACATGATCCCTGTTATCCTCAAAGAAGCAATACAGGGGACTGAGAGAGAAAGAGAGAGAGAGAGAGAGAGAGAGAGAGAGAGAGAGAGAGAGAGAGAGAGAGAGAGAGAGAGAAAGAGAGAGAAAGTAGGGACTAGGATGACAGTCTTTCTCATGCTTTGATTCCAATTTCCTTTTCTGCTATGGGTTAAGAGAAAATTCTGTGCTTTTGAGGAGTAGTGTGATTAGATTTGGTGGATAATCTCTCTTACGAGTAATTCAAAGTCAATTGATTATTAATATTAATTTAAAAAACAAAATTCCTTTTGTGCTCATAACATAATCCCAGGTATTACATACCATAAAACACACAGACCCAGTGCAGGGCATGAGGGTAGGAAAAATGTGGAGGTGTGACCTGGGGAGAGGAGGATCATTTAAGGATTCCTCCTGCCAGTATCAATTTCCTTGAGTACTTTTTCACATAATAGCAAGCCCTAGAATACAGGTTTTATTGTCTGGGAAGATAAATAATGGTATTGATAAGTGTTATGATCAGTGACTTCTTCTTAAAGGTATTTTCAAAGAGAGTGGCCATTACGTATTGTCTGTCATAAAAGGAAAAAAACAAAAAAAATAATTCACTGAATGTTACACACTCAAGACATGCCCAAGCAAATTGCATACAGGATCCTTCCTCATAAAGCTTACAGAATGCAAGAGAAGGCATGTGTGTAGACAGATGACTGCAGCACAATTCACACTGTCATAGGTAGGAATATGACATCCTATGGAGACAGAGAATAGAGTTAGTAAAAAATTCATTGGGAAAATCATAGTACTTGTTTGCTCAAAGCTTAGAACTTTTCCTTCTATACCTCTTTGATACATAATGAACTAATATTAAAATTTATAAATATAATTTTAAATTATTTAGTAATATTTCATTAAATGGAAAGACCAAATTTTAATTATTCATTCTATCTATTGTTTGACATTTTTAGTTAGTTCTGATGTTTGGTAAATTTAAAAAACTTTAAGTACACATTTTTTTTTTCATTCTTTAGTCATGAAATATATTTTAGGGCAGAACCATGGGTATTCACGGGACATATAGGAGACTTAGTGAAAAAGAGAATATCTAACTTTACATATGTTAAAAATAATTGGAATCATTATAGATAGATGGTCAGAAGCAGTATGCTAACTTCTAATGTGAAGGACTCTATAGGTTCAATAATTAAATAACTTTTTAAACTAAAACAGTTATCTTGGGATAGTAAAATAACTTTCTTCAAAATTGGTTTTCTCACCGTTGCAGACTGTATTAGTTAGGGCTTCTTAGAGAAACAAAATCAATAGGTGAAAGAGAGAGAGGAGAGGTTTTAAGGAATTGACCAATGAGATTGTACAGGCTGGCAATTTCAAAATCTGTAGTCTGGAAACCCAGGGATGAATTTCAGATTGCAGTTTTATTCCAAAGGCAGTCTGTTGGCAGAATTCCTTCTTTTCACGGAATCTCAGTTTATTTCTCAAGGTCTATGACTAATTAGGCAAGGCCCACTCATATTATAGTATACTTTCTGAAAGACTACTGATTTGAATATTTATCTTTCCCCAAAAATACCTTGGAAGAAACATCCAGAATATAGTATCTGGGTTCCATGACCCAAAGAAATTGACACATAAAACTAACCAACACACAAACTTAGTATGATAATTATGAAGAATCACTGACAATGGATATGGAAATTTGAAGTCTACATATGGGTTCTCTGTGTTCCAGACTTTAGCAGAATTAAAGCTTCCTTTCTGAGAATTAGAGTAACATAAGATGAGAACAAATCAGAGGAATATTCAAATGCATTAGTCATAGTTAAAATAAGTTAGTAGTATAAATGGGACCCATAATTGACCTTAAGGGACAAAAAATAATTTCACTCTACTTCCTACCTTTCTAACAGAAAGGTAAAATACCACTTAATACTTGGATGGAAATCTTTTTAATGAGGAATATTTGTATTAAACTTATTTTAATAAATTAAAAATTAAATTAGATGATATTTAAAGGAAAGTGATTTTGTTTCAAATACATGCAGTTTTTCAAACAGGACTAATTAAAGGAGCTACTTAAGCATAAATGTTTTGCTGCATGTAAATCCCTGGAAAATTTCTTTAATAACTAGATGAGAAACATTATAAGAAGTTCTTGAATATAGGTCTATGTCTTGCTTTATAAAAATAAATCTCTATTTTTGTTTATACCATACATTTATAGAATTTCCAAAAGAATGAATAAACAAAGGTAAATGTTGACTTAAACTCCTTTTAAATTATTAAAAATGCCAAGGGATTTTGAGTTATTAAAATTCATTACATTTACATTAATCTCTGGAATGTACATTATGGTAGAATTCGGTCATTTGTTTTTGCCAATTTTTTAAATAACAAGTATAGTAGTAGTAATATTAGAGAAAAGAAGTGTTCATGATTTTTGAACACTTGTTTAGAATCTTGGTCTCATGCATAAAACGTGACTGAGAAAGTACTTGTGATGGGGAATAGATAATTTAAACTGATCTCATTTAATATCCAATAGTACTCATTGTAATGAACCTTCAATAAACTTCCTCCAAGTGAATAAAATGCAGTTTTAATTCTGATAGGGAACAATAAACTAACAATATCAGGGAATGAACTTCAACATCAGGAATGGACTTATTGGTTGTCTGACCTAACCAAGAAGTTCAACCTTGAGTAGATCTTTTCAAGTCCTCTGATTAACTAGACAATCCCAGATGTCCTGGCCTTTGTCTGAATCAGGTTATAGAGAGCTAGCATGTAGAATGTAAATGCTATCAGCCATGCAAAAAGTATTGTGCCTCCATCTAAATAATATTGAAGGGAAGCTTCTTGGTTAAGAATAAGGAATAAAACTCACCATTCTGCTAATGTAGCATAAGGACTATTCCATCAATTTTGAGATTTTGAAAACTGCAAATGAATTATATATCATACACTAATGCTGAAGATTATTATTTCTTTTAAATTGTTTTTGGGTTTACATTCCAAAACAACATTAATATTTTTTCCAAGTTAAAGAAGGGGAAATTAACATTTATGTTTATTCTTTATTTCCAAATTATAAATGTTTTTCTGACCTTTAAATCTAATGAGGGGAAATCAAATGATCATAAAATATTTGCCTTAATTGTTTTGTGTTTTGTTGCTTCATTATGAATCTTCTCTTAACAGCTTAATTATTCCCAGTGTCATTGTAGGGAAAAAAATATCAAGTGGGACACTGAAGGGATAATGGGGGTTTTCAACAATTTCTGAAAGAAAAGGATCACACAGGCAGCACTGTGTATTAATATATTAGGATTGACTGCATTATTCACAATCCATCAGACCTTACTACTTTTTATAATGCCTTGGGGGAAAAGAAAACCATTCTTTTAGTGCATAAGGGTAACTGGGAAATTGGTGGTTCATCTGGAGAAATTGTAATTTGGCAAAACATTGCACTTTTTTTTAGTTTATTATACTCTAAGTTATCAACAATCCCTTCCCTTTTTTATAGTACTGGAGATTGAATGCTTTACCACTGAGGTACATCTCCAGCACTTCATATTTTATTTTGAGACAAGGTCTTGCTAAGGTTGGCCTTGAACTTGTGATCCTCCTGCCTCAGCCTCCAGAGTAGGTGGGATTACAGTCGTGCACCACCCCTGTTTAAAGACTGGGGAGATCACAGATATGAGTTCTTTATTGGTGTAGTTTGTTATAAACACATATTTGCAAATAAAGTCTTAGAAATTATTTCTATCTAGGGAAACCTGGATTTTAAGTAATGCAGAGATAGTTAATTGAGTTATGCTACTGTCACTTAACATTTATGTTCATATGCAAAGTGAGAAAATATATCACAAATTTTAAAAGTAATCTTTATGGTTAAAACATTATATATGTATATCTGGTGGCATATGAAATTGTGGTAAGGAGACCACCCCTAACTTACTACTACTAGTTAACTTTTTATTCTGGAATATAAGAATGAACATAAGTGGGGTTCTGCCAAAATAAGAAGGAAGACAAAAGAAGGTTTGTTCTTCCTTTTATGCTTAAACTACCTTTCATGAGGAAGTATACCATCCACATGCCTCAACTTAATAACAGTAATAATAGTAATAATATGAATGTAGGTACAAACTTAAATATTAATCTTACTAATAATAATGGTAGCATTGATATTTGATATATTCCACACACCTCTATTAAGGCTATATATATAATACCTTGTTTTATTGGCAAAACAGCTTTAGTAGATAGATACTACTAGTATTTTCATTTTGCAAGTAAGAAACAAAGGCATTGACAGCTAAAGTAACTTTCCCACAGTAATCCCATTTAAGAAACTGACTGGAAATATTAGATTCCTCAAATTCATAAATTTACTAAATATTCACCAATTATTATTCAGTTTGTAGCCCACAGAGAGACACATTATATTAAAAGTCTTCCTTCCAGCTGTTGTATCAATTTCAATCCTTCCCATGTTCTTTCTTACCTCCTTACCTCAGTCTTCAACATTTTTTTCTATTATTTATTTTTGTCATTTAATATGAATTACATACAAGTGAACATTGCTATAATTATTGTGATTGTTAAATTTCTGTGTCAAACTTGCTAGGCCACCATGCTATGATATTTGGTCAAGCAAGGCTAGATATCACTGTATAAATAACTTTTAAAAATTATGTTAGTATGAAAATCAGTTTACTTTGAATAAAACAGATTACCCTTATTAAAGTGGGGTAAAGCAGAAAAAGGAATTCTGTCAGCAAATTGCCTTTGAACTGGAAGCATTGTTTTTCCCTCTGTCTCTAGCTTTTGGTTTACCTTGCAGATTTTGGACTTGAAAGCATTCACAATTGCATTAACCAATTTCTCATTATGAAAATCCCTCTGATACATAAACACATACACACACACACACACACACACACACACGCACACACTTATCTCCATCCTATTGGTTCTGTTTCTCTGAAGAATCCTTACTGCTATACTTGTATAAATTATTAAAAAAAATAATAAACATAAGCCACAAAATACCATCCCCCACTAACCACATCTACCTACCTAGTATTTCTCTCTGTCTCTTCTGAGTTAACCCTCATCTTGATTTTGGGATTTATCATTCCTTTTTTTGTCAATTGCAATTTATTTCATATGTATGTATGCTAAAATAATGCATTATTGAATTTTGCCAGTTTTATAACTTTTGAGAAAATATCATACTTCTATATAGCTTTGGTTTAGTTTTCTTAGATTTCTTATTAATTTCAAAATTAAGCTTCAGTGATCCATCCATGCTGTTTAATGTTACTATAGTTTAATTACCTTCAGTGTTCTAAAATATTTATATGGCTGTACTATAATTTTAACATTCATTCTCTTGTTTATGTGTATTTACTTAATGTTCTGTGTACCTATGATCTTGTACACTTCTCTTAGTACATGAAGGAGTTTTGTGGACTGTACTTTGAATTGTTCATAGTAGGGCATACAAATGCTTGCTTTTTTAAGAGATACTATATTGCATTTCATGAGTAATGTATAAATGTTTCTTACTATTGCATAGTAAGAAACGATGCATATCCTTTCTTACTATGGATTTCTAACGTTTTATCAAAGAAGTAGAGTTAAAATGGAATCTATTTGTCTTTTTCTTTAGATACATAAATACTCTTTATACATTCTGAATGCTAAATTTTTGTGATATGTTATATTTTCTTATTTTATGGCTTATTTTTCACATTCTTTGATGTTTTATATAAACTGAATTTAAAATAGGTGGTTAAGTATACTTCTTTTTGGAGATTTAGGGTTCATACTTGAGAATTTTTTCTCTCTAAAACAGAAAGATGCTTTTCTTCATTTTATTCATAAAAAAGATTTTTCTTTTTTCTTTTGTTTTCCACAACCAAATCTTTCATTCATCTGAAATTACTTCTATATAAGTGTGAAGTAAGAATTTTTTTCCAAAATGGACTTATTCCTGGTTTCAACATGCATTGATGCCTGTTCTCTTCTCCTGTGCCCTCCTGATGTATTATCCCATGTTCACCCTACATCCCACTTTTATATGTTGGGGTCAGCTTCTGGCTTACCTAACTTGTTGACTTGCTTAGATTTGATCTTATGATGCAGTGCTACATGTCCCAACACCTTAGCTTTAAATGTGTTTTGATATCAACAAAGAGAAATCCCTCAGTGTTTTCCCCTATGTTTACCATAATTATTTGCACTCTTTGATACTTGTATGGAAACTAGGATCTATATTTTGAATTCTAGATAAAATTAAATTGAATTTACTTTGCAAATTAATGTCATAAATACTTCTCTTTGATAAAGTAGTGTTCTTTTTTCATGAATACAAAGTGTCTCATTTATGTATGTCTTTAATGTCTAAAATAATGTACATTTTTGGTATGGGTCTTATATATCTTCTATTGAATATCTTCCTGGCACCTCATCATTCCTGGGCATCTGTTATTAGATGTATTCCTAGACACTTGATTTCTAATGTATATGTTATATTTCCAAATAATTATATATTCTAAATGGTACTGATATACAAACTGCAATTTATTTTAAAACTATTAATTTCATAGCTATCCATCTTGCCAGACTCTATGGTTAGTTCCAATAATTATACTGCAGAATATCTGGCATTTTTCAATGTACACAATCAAGTCTTCAGCATAAGATAATTGCTTTCTTTACTTGGCAATCCTTAAGCGTTCATTTATTTTTCTTATCTTACTATTAAGGTCCTCTTGAACAATTTAAAACTGAAGAATTCCTCACCTTAAGCAAATGTTAAAAATTGATAACTCATCACTAATTGCACAGCAGCACTCTGATCTAAGTCATCTTTATTTTTGCTTGAATTTATTTAAAAGCTTCCAAATACTTTTTCCTGTGTCTACTTTTGCTCCTACTCCAGTGTCCATAGCCTATTCTTAATACCACACCCAGATGATTCCATGACCCTCTAATGGTTTCTCACTTAATTTAGAGTCGAAGCCAAGTCATTACAAGATATACAGTGCTTCATTCTCTTAATCTCTCCCCTCCTTTTCTCCATTCTTCTTGTTCTTACTCTTTGCAGCTCATGTCCAGTTATGATGATTGGCCTAATACCACCATCCCACTTCAAACCTTCCATATCTGGACTCTTCCATCACTACTCAAGGGCTGAATCTGAGAAGAGAAAAGTTTTCTGAGCCCACTTCAGATATCCCAGAAGTACTGGGGTTGAAATTTTCAAGGATAACTCTCAACTTGTGAGAAGTGGGAATTGGTGGATGTGATGGTTTGGATATGAGGTGACACTCAGATGATTTAGATATGAGGTATCCTATGTTAATGCAGTAATTATGGGAGATGAAATGATTGGATTTTGAGAGATGTGACATAATCAGTTCATTTTAGATAGAGTGGACTGACTAGCATCTGTTGTAGAAAAGCAAGGCCTTATTGGAGGAGGTGGGTCATTGAGGATGTGCTCTGGAAGAATACATCTTCCCTGTGGCCCTCCCCTACTCTTGTTTTCACTCCCCCTACTTCCTGACACTGACAGGAGCTGAGAAACTTTCCTCCTCTGGGCCGTCCCCCATGGTGTGCTGCCTCACCTTGGGCCCAGATCAATGGAATCAACCATGTATGGACTAAAACCTCTAAAATAAACATCTTCCTCTAAGTTGTTCTTGTTGGGTATTCTGGACATAGTGATGCAAAAGTCAACAAAACCAGTGAATGAATACGCCAGTTTCCTTCTGTCTTGCTGGGGCACTCCAAGATGCTGTGAACATGCATCCTTAGCTAATCAACAGCAGGATTGGGCAGAGTTGCCATCTTGTGAAATGCTCATCCACTCACCCTTATGGGCCATTATTTCTCTGTTTTATTCTTGGCTTGTCTGTTTCTCACATCACATCTTTAAAAAAGTTGTGTTTATCCAATTCCTCGATGATGAAAACCCAACCTAGAATACCCCTTTGACCATTCTGTCCTCTTTACTATTTTTCAAACATAAAGGCAAACTACTACCTTAGCAGGATTTCTTCCACGTATCTGCTTAGTTCAATCCTTCACACCTTTCATGCGTTTGCCAAATACCACCTTCTCTGTTAGGCTTGGCAGGCTACCTTTTCAATGCTAACACTTGCACTCTCCAACAAAACAAAACAAAACAAAACAAAAAATCATACCCTTATAGTGGGAAATGAGTGTCAGGACAGCAACACTTAATCTGGAAGCAACACTTAATTAGTGGCATGATGATCCAGAGGGATAATTCCCAAAGATTGAGCCCCAAGCACAACAGGGATTTTTACTTTTACACATAAGCAAGTTTTGGGTACATCAAGGCAAAGGAGTAGGTACAATTCTATTGGAACGTGCATTCTACATTCCTTGTATGGGTATAAGCTTGTCAATAGCCTGGGGACTCAGCTCATAAAATTTAGGGACTTCTATTGCACTAAGCATAAAGGGTCACTGTTCTGTCCCCACTGTATTGTTTCCTGCTTCTGCTACTCTGGTTATCTGTCACAGGTACCTGTTAGCCACGGCAAGCCCCTATGGTTAAATGTCAGTAAGCAGAGCTGCTGTGTGTCAGCGTACCAAAGGGCAGCCTGTTAGCTCTTAAACTACTAAAGTTCCCACTCTATTCTACCACACCTTCTTGTACTCCTTATCTACTCTAATCTGATAATTTTTCTTCTTTTAACCACTTTTCATATTCTTGCATATAATACTATTATTCATTACACTTATTGTTTGTTTTTTATTATCCCCTATTAGAATGTAAGTCTCTTGAAAGTCAGGATCTTTGTCCACTTTATTCACTTACTTATCACACATTTCTAGAAAAATGCCTGGTATAGCCATATTCAGTATGTGCTCAGTACATAAATGAGTAAACGAATAAAAAGATAGGTCTTTTTTCTGGCCTCAAAGGAAAAAAATATTTAAAATATTTTTCCATTAAAAATACTCACTCTTGATTGCTGTGGTGCAGGCCTATAATCTCAGTGACTAGGAAGGCTGAGGCAGGAGAATCACAAGTTCAAGGCCAGCCTCAACAATTAATGAGATACTCAGTAACTTAGTGAAGCCCTAACTCAAAATAAAAATAAATAAATAAGTTAAAATACCTGGGGATGTAACTCAGTGGTAAAGTGTTCCTGGATTCAGTCCCTAGACCCTTCTCCAATATAAAAACAAAACAAACCAACTTACTAATATTTGTTAAAAGATTTTCATAGCACAATATCATCAAATTAAGAAATTTTTTTCTAGTTATGTTTATAAATCAGAATGATCTGTGTTTTTATTTTTTATTGTCCTTGCATAATTTTCCATGCATTAAAAGAGCTGTAGGAATGTTTGCTTTTTGTTTTCTGGAATACTTTTCACAAGGACAAAATGATGTATTTTTTTGAAAGTTTCATAGAATCCTGTTGTAAAACTGTGATCCCTCATGCAGTGTGTGTGTGTTTGTGTATGCCATTGATACCTTAGTTTACAGAACAGCATTAAGTCAGTTTTATAAGTTTTTATTTTCTAAAAAATATGCTAATTTTATTTAATCATTCAAGTGATTTGGCATCAGATTCTTTTTTTTTGCTGCTTAAATTTCTTTTTTTAAACTTTTTAAATTTTTTTATAGTACAAAAATGGGGTGCAACCCTTTTCTGTACATGAATTAGAGGCATACCATTTGTGTAATCATACATTTACATATGGTAGTGGTGTTTGATTCATTCTGTTATTTATTTTTGTTCCCCCCAACCCCTCCCACCCCTCTTTTCCCCTATAAAGTCCCTCATTCCTCCATTCTTGCTCCCTCCCACCTCCCATTGTGTATAATCATCCCCTTATCAGTGAGATCATTCATCATTTGGTTTTTTGAGATTAGCTTATATCACTTAGCATGATATTCTCCAATTTCATCCATTTGCCTGCAAATGCCATAATTTTATTATTGATTATGACTGAATAATATTCCACTGTATATACCACAGTTTCTTTATCCATTCATCAATTGAAGGGCAACTAGGTTGGTTCCACAATCTGGCTATTGTGAATTGAGCAGCTATGAACATTGAAGTGGCTATATCACTGTAGTATGTAGATTTTAAGTCCTTTGGGTATAGGCCAAGGAATGGGATAACTGGGTCAAATGGTGGTTTCATTCCAAGTTTTCTAAGGAGTCTCCATACTGCTTTTCAGAGTGGCTCCACTAATTTGCAACCCCACCAGCAATGTATGAATACACCTTTTTCCCCACATCATCACCAACACTTATTATAGCTTGTATTCTTGATAATCACCATTCTAATTGGGGTGAGATGGAATCTTAGGGTAGTTTGATTTGCATTTCTCTTATTACTAGAGATGTTGAACATTTTTTCTTATATCTGTTGATTGCTTGTAGATCTTCTTCTGTGAAGTGTCTGTTCATTTCCTTGGCCCATTTGTTGATTGGGTTATTTGCATTCTTGGTGTAGAGTTTTTTGAGTTCTTTATATATTCTGGAAATTAGTGCTCTATCTAAAGAATGAGTGGCAAAAATTTTCTCCCACTCTGTAAGCTCTCTCTTCACATTGCTGATAGTATCACTTGCTGAGAGAAAGTTTTTTAGTGTGAATCTATCTGGGATATTGATTCTTGCTTCTATTTCTTGTGCTATGGGAGTCATGTTAAGGAAGTCTGATCCTAAGTCAACATGATGAAGATTTGGACCTACTTTTTCTTCTATACGATGCAGGATCTCTGGTCTGATTCCAAGGTCCTTGATCCATTTTGAGTTGATTTTGTGCAGGGTGAGAGACTGGGGTTTACTTTCATTCTGCTGTATATGGATTCCCAGTTTTCCCAGCACCACTTGTTGAAGAGACTATGTCTTCTCCATTGCAATTTTTCTCCAGTACCTTTTCCTAGTATGAGAAAATTTTATTTATTTGGGTTTGTGTTCGTGTCCTCTATTCTGTACCATTGTTCTACCTGTCTATTTTGGTGCCAATACCATGCTGTTTTCTAACTAGTGCTTTGTAGTATAGTTGAAGTTCTGGTATTGTGATACCTCCTGCTTCACTCTTCCTAAGGATTGCGTTAGCTATCTGGGTTTCTTATTCTTCCAGATGTATTTCATGATTGCTTGCTCTATTTCTGTGAGGTACGTCATTGGGATTTTAATTGGAATTGCATTGAATCTGTATAGCACTTTTGGTAGAATGGCCATTTTGACAATATTAATTCTGCCTATCCAAGAACATGGGAGATCTTTCCATCTTCTAAGGTTTTCTTTAATTTCCTTCTTTATTGTTCTGTAGTTCTCATTGTAGAGGTCTCTCACCTCTTTTGTGAGATTGATTCCCAAGTATTTTACTGTTTTTAGAGGCTATTGTGAATGGCATAGTTTTCCTAATTCCTCTTTCTGAGGATTCATCACTTATGTATAAAAATGCATTGGATTTATGAGCATTGATCTTGTAACCTGCTACTTTACTGAATTCACTCATGAGTTCTAAAAGTTTTCTGGTGGAACTTACCGGTTCCTCTAAATATACAATCATGTCATCAGCAAATAGGGATAGTTTGAGTTCTTCTTTTCCTATTTGTGTTCCTTCAATTTCTTTGGTCTGTTTAATTGCTATGGCTAGAGTTTCAAGGGAAATGTTGAATAGAAGTGTGAAAGAGGGTATCCCTGCCTTGTTCCAGTTTTTAGGGGGAATGCTTTCAGTTTTTCACCATTTAGAATGATATTAGCTGTGGGATTAAATAGATGACCTTTACAATGTTAAGGAATGTTCATACTATCCCTATTTTTTCTAGTGTTTTGAGCATGAAGGGTGCTGTATTTATCAAATGTTTTTTCTGCATCTATCAAAATAATCATGTGATTCTTGTCTTTAAGTCTGTTGATATGGTGAATGACATTTATTGATTTCCTGATGTTGAAACAACCTTGCGTCCCTGGGATAGAACCCACTTGATCATGGTGCACTATGTTTTTAATATATTCTTATATGCGATTTGATAAAATTTTGTTGAGAATTTTTGTGTCAATGTTCATTAAGGACATGAAATTTTCTTTCCTTGGTGTGTCTCTATCTGGTTTAGGTATCAGGTTGACATTGGCTTCATAAAAAGCGTTTGGAAGGGATTCCCTCCTCTTCTATTTCATGGAATACTTTGAGAAGTATTGGAATGCGTTCTTCTTTAAATGTTTTGTAGAACTCTGCTGAGTACCCATCTGTTCTTGAACTTTTCTTCATTGGTAGACTTTTGATGACTTCTTCTATTTCATTACTTGAAATTGATTTATTTAAGTTGTGTATATCCTCCTCGTTCAGTTTAGGTAATTCATATGACTCTAGAAACCTGTTGATGTCTTCGAAATTTTCTATTTTGTTGGAGTATAGATTTTCAAAATAGCTTCTAATTATGTTTTGTATTACAATTGCATCTGTTGTGATATTTCCTTGTTCATTCCGAATTTTAGTAATTTGAGTTTTCTCTCTGCTTCTCTTTGTTAGTGTGGCTAAAGGTTTATCAATTTTGTTTATTTTTTCAAAAAACCAACTATTTATTTTGTCATATTTTTCGATTGTTTCTTTTGTTTCCATTTCATTGATTTCAGCTCTGATATTAACTATTTCCTTTCTTTTACTACTTTTAGTGTTGCTCTGTTCTTCTTTTTCTAGGGCTTTGGGCTGTACTGTCAGATTGCTTATTTGTTGATTTTTTTTCTTCTTTCATTGAATGCACTCCATGAAATAAATTTTCCTCTAAGTACTCCTTTCATAGTGTCCCAGAGATTTTGATATGATGTATCTTTGTTCTCATTTACCTGTAAGAATTTTTTATTCCCCCCCATGTCTTCTGTTATCCATTCATCATTCTTTAGCGTATTATTTAATCTCCAGGTTTTGGAGTAGTTTCTGATTTTTATTCTGTCATTTATTTCTAATTTCAATTCATTATGATGTGATAGAATACAAGGTAGTATCTCTATCTTCTTGTATTTCCTAACAGTACCTTTGTGGCATAATATATGGTCTATTTTAGAGAAAGATCCATGTGCTGCTGAGAAGAAAGGGTACTCGCTCTTCGTTGGATGGTATTCTATATATGTCCATTAAATCTAAATTATTGACTGTGTTATTGATATCTATGGTTTCTTTTTTCAAGTTTTTTTTTTGGAAAATATGTCCAGTGGTGAGAGAGGTGTGTTAAAAATAACCTAGTATTATTGTTTTGTGGTCTATTTGATTCCTGGAATTGAGAAGGATTTTTTTGATGTACATGGATGAGCCACATTTTGCGGCATAGATATTTATGACTGTTATGTCTTGCTGATTTATGCTTCCCTTAAGTTGTATGAAGTGTACTTCTTTATCCCTTCTGATCTGATATGAGGATGAATATTTCAGCTTTTTTTCTGAGTCCATGTGCATGGTATGTTTTTTCCCATCCTTTCACCTTTAGTCTGTGGGTATCTCTTTCTATGAGATGAGTCTCTTGCAGGCAGCATATTGTTGGATCTTTTTTTAAATCCAATCTGCCAATCTATGTCTTTTGATTGATGAGTTCAGGCCATTAACATTCAGGGTTATTATTGAGATATGATTTGAATTCCTGGTCATTTGGCTCATTTTTGTTTTTTGACTTAACTCGATTTCTCCTTTATTTGGCTATTCTTTTAGGGTAGTTCCTCCATTTCCTGATTGACATCGTTGTTTTTAATCTCTTCCTCATGGAATATTTTGCTGAGAATGTTCTGTTGTGCCAGCTATCTTATTGTAAATTCTTTTAGCTTTTGTTTATCATGGAAGGATTTTATTTCGTTGTCGAATCTGAGGGTAAGTTTTGTTGGGTATAAGATTCTTGGTTTGTATCCATTTTCTTTCAGAGCTTGAAAAATGTTGTTCCATGTCCTTCTAGCTTTTAGGGTGTGGGTTGAAAAATCTGGTGATATCCATATTGGTTTCCCCCTGAATTTAATTTGATTCTTTTCTCTTGCAACCTTTAAAATTCTGTCTTTATTTTGTATGTTAGGTATTTTCATTATAATGTGCCTTAGTGTGGGTTTGTTGTAATTTTGTATAATTGGAGTCCTAAAACCTCTTGTACTTCATTTTCCATTTCATTCTTCAGATGTGGGAAATTTTCTGATATTATTTCATTGAATAGATTGTTCTTTCCTTTGGTTTTATTCTCTGTGCCTTCCTCAATCCCAATAATTCTTAAATATGGCCTTTTCATGATATCCCATAATTCTTGTAGATTCTGTTCATGATTTCTTACCATCTTCTGTTTGGTCAACTTTGTTTTCAAGATTAAGTATTTTGTCTTCCAGGTTCTTTCTTCCAGGTGTTCTATCCTATTGGTTATGCTTTTTATGGAGTTTTTAATTTGGTTTATTTTTTCCTTCATTTCAAGAATTTTTGTTTGTTTTTTTTTTCTCAGTATCTCTAACTCTTTACTGAAATGATCTTTTGCTTCCCTATTTGCTCTTTGAACTGTTGATTGGTGTGATCCTTCAAAGCCTGCATTTGCTCTTTCATCTCATCATTTACTTCTCTGATCATTTTAATTATGTACATTCTGAACTCCCTTTCTGCCATTTCTTCTGCCATATGGTCATTGGATTTTATTGATGTAGCATCTAGGTTTGTTTGGGACATTTTCTTCCCTTGTTTTCTCATATTGTTCAGGTATCTACCTCTCTAGTAGTGAAACTCTGAGATATTGCAGATTTCCTCTATTGACTTATAATGTCCTTGTAGATTTCCAATAACTCTCCTCCTAGCCTTCAATAGCCTGAAATCTTGGAGGAACTTGATAATGCAGTGCTCCACAAGAAGCTGTCCATCTAGGGGTGGTGTCCTTCAGGTGGAGTATATTCCATTCTAGTAGGCATAGGCACCTCCACTTGGTGACTGATGGTCAGTTAAAGGGGGACTATACTGCAGACTGGGGCAAGGCTGGCCTGGTCCTATGTCTCTGGTACTACATCCCTGGTGGGGAAACCTTGCCTGGTGGTGAACACTCACCTCGTGAGGAAGTCTTGTTGGTCAGCTGTCCTCTGAGAAATTCCCTTCAGTCCAGATCTACTGCCTGGGCTGGGCAGCCCTCCTCTGTGACGTTCCCTGGGGACCAGACCTACCACCTGGGCCAGGGAGCCCTGGCCTGTGCTGAAGTCTCTCACTGGGCAACCGTCCTCTACAATGCTCCTGGTTGTCCAGGTTCATGTCTCCAGTGGGGGAGTCTTACTGGGCAACTCTACTCCATGAAGTTCCTTGTGTTCTGGGACTACTGCCCCATCCGGGGAGCTTGCCTAGTGGGAGAGACTCACCCAGTGGCTCTTAGTGGGTCCTGAGTCTCTCAATACCTCCTGTTTTGGAATCCTGAGTCCTGTCAAAGGGCCTCCTATCTCCTATTGGTGTCTCAGGAAGGGAGCTGAACTTCTGATGATGATGCCACACCCTCAGTAATAATTCAAAATGCCTGCACCAGCCTCCAAAGAAGCTGGGGAGCCCAGCAAGGGTGTGCTGAGTTAGCAGAAAGGCAAGTGCAGTGTCCCTCAGCAGAAGTGGGGCAGGCTGGCAGGCTCAGCGATGGCATCTGACCTTGGTGTGGGGGTCGGGCGGGCTCCACCTGGCATCAGGTTCTTTAGGCAATTTTATATATTTGTGTCCTCTGCTTCTATGTCCTCTTTTCTTTCCCTAGATATTTTTTATTGTTTCCTTCCATCTTATTTTCTTCACCAAACTTTACTGTTTCAAATATCAAACTTTTGACTTGACCTTATCCCTGATTCTAGATCTTTTATCTAGCTCTGTTTTACAACTTTTTCTTCCTTCTATGAATTTTTTTCTGTTTTATCACTAACATCTAAATTGGATATGTATTTAATCAATTTGTCTTCATTTTCTTTTGAAATATAATCATGTAAGGACTTAAATTAATACTGATTTCATCACATCTTACATAATAGGAACTTAAAAATATTGTTTTATATTTAGAATTTTGAAACAGCTATATTCAACTTAATTCCATTTTTTTTAGTTCCTGGTATGTACTATGATGAAGAAGTTGAATAATTCATAACCCCAATTCTTCCATCCATCAAGCTCATATTTTGGTGGGAAATAGAAACATAAAGTGGAAGGGGGAACACTAGGAAATGATATTGGACAAATTCTACTTTTATATTGTGTACATTTATGAATATGTAACAAAGAATCCCACCATTATGTACATTTGTAATGCACCCAGAAAATATTGAAAAGGAGAAATGTAAGCCTATGTACAATCCTTTGGCATAGGTGCCACAACACAGGGGGTAAAAAGTAGCCTGGGAGCACACTTAACAAATAACATCCTTTACAAATAAAGCAATGGAAATTAGAAAGACATTCAATTATGGAGGAGATCTTTTGAATGCCTCGAATGCTAATGAAATGGAAACCAGAAAATGCTGTTCATGCAACATGATGAATTGTGGTGGTTAGGGGCAGAGAGAAATTCTTCAGTTACTTCACAAAGTTTGATGAATATTGTCTGTATCATTTAGTCCTAAGTATTTTAGTTTCTACTATGACTTCTTTGAAGATTTCTTTGATATGTTTCTTTCTTTTTTAATTGTGCTTTCGTGTACGTGTATGTCCTATATATGTGTCATGCAATTATGGATAATCAGGTTCCAAGGTCTGCAGGGTGACTTAGAAATAGTAGACTCAGAAGAGCTTATTGTTTAGTTCTCATTCAAAAGTCAGCAAGCTTGAGATCCAGGAAGAAGCTGAAGTCCTAGATTAGAGGGTGTCCTCCTTTTTTCATGGCAGGTCAGTCTTTGTGTTTTACTTAAGTCTTCTATGGATTGAAAGAACTGACTTACAATATAGAGAAGAGTCTACTGATTTACATGTTAATATCATTCAGAAACACTCTTACAAACCCAGTTGGAATAATGTTTGACCACATGTGTGGTCACCCAAGGCCCAATTCAGTTGGCACATTTAAAATTAACTATCACACTAACTTTATTTCACAATAGTTATAGAATATGACCTCTATGACAAGTGCTTAAAATTTGTCAAAAACATATTTATGGCTAGTTTGTGAAAATATTTCATGTGGACTTGAAATTACTGTTTTCTCTGTTAGGTAAAATGTTTAAATATATGTGTGCATTTGTGTGTATTCTGAATTTGTATGTGAAAAAAATGTAATTTTGAAAAAGGTAGTCATTTCAGCAAACAAAATACTGTCAGTCATTTTTGTCTAAAATTCTTCATGGCTAGGAACTTTAGGAACTCAAACCCACAAAAGATAATTATATTATATTCCTGGGCTGCTTCTCAAATATGTTCTGTCCATTAATCAATTTTTTTTTTTTTTTAAAGCAGTTCAAAAGCTGGATGCAGTGGCACATACCTGTAATCCCAGCAACTCAGGAGGCTGAGGCAGGGATGTCACGAGTTCAAAGTCAACCTTGGCAATTTAGCAAGACCCTAAGCAACTTAACATGATCCTGTTTCAAAATTAAACATGAAAAGGGCTGGAGATGTGGCTCAGTGGTAAAGCACCCCTGGGTTAAATCCCTCAAATCCCCAGTACCAGTAAAAAAATAAATAAATAATTAAAAAAAAAAGTCGGTATCTGTCATCTACACATGTATTCAACACTTTATTCATGCTATCTTGTGCATGATCATTTTCATATTCTCAATCAAGTGTTTATTTATTTTTTTAAGCCTACATGTCAAAGACTTAAAAGAGGGGAAAATATTCTTATTATCTGCCATCTGAAATTATAGCTATGCCCTGAGGCAAAGAATACAAAACAGCCTGGTTGACTGGGTGGAGAGTTTGATAACTGAAAGGAAAAAGAAAATATAGGGAAAAAAATTCCCAGGTAATTAAAAAAAAAAAAAAAATTTAAATTGGATAGAACTTTTCCTTCAGCTAAGGTAAATGAGCCATTCCTACACACAATTTGTTTCTTCTGACGGCAGAATATACTTTTTCAGACTCACATCCTTTTCAAATTTGCCCTGGATGTCAAAATGAACCAGAGTTTACTTATATTCATTTGGTCCTGGTAGGGCTGAGGATACAACATAAATTATCAGGAGCTGTCCTGGGGCAGCCTGACGTAAGTCCTGTGTTGTTAGCAATAACATGCTCCATACTAATTTTAAAATGTAAACATAAGCAAGCTAATGAAACACATAATGCTCTGACTAGTATTGAGTCTCATTCTTTTGCTGCTGTCATGCTGTACCTCACTTGGCAACCACAGTCTCAAGATGAAATTATTATTGAAATGCCTTAACCCTAGACCACAATGAACAATTCCATGATTTAATAGCTTTTTTCATGACAGCATTACTGATTCATGTTTCTCAGACAGCTCCATCATGTGCTGATTGTATCTTTCAGATTGGAGTCTCTGGTAGATACATAAGCATTGCTACATGTTTAAAAAGAGAAAATTTTAAAAACTCTATGTATGTACACATTCCATCCATGATACACAGTTTTTGGGAAATTATTTGCTATTTTTCAGCATTTTTCATATTCTATCTGCCTAACCTTAGTCATATAAAATGTTGTAATTGGCTAAATGCATCTCTTGGGTACAAATAAGCATTATAGTATGTAATTTGATTCCTTACCCAGAACTCCCAGCATTCCTTTTACCCATGCTGTGTGTGGGGAGGGCACACTATTTGCTTTTTCTTTCAGTAGCTTGAGACCTTTCTGGAACACTGCTGTTATGGTTTGGATATGAGGTGTCCCAGAAAAGCTAAAGTGTGAGACAATGCAAAAACATTTGGAAGTGAAATGATTGGGTTGCAGCCTTTACCTAATTAGTGAATTAATCCCTGATGGAATGAACTGTGTTGTAACCAGAGGCAGGTGGGGGGTGTGGCTAGAGGAAGTGGTTCATTAGGGGCGTGACTACAGGGAATATTTAGTATCTGGAGAGCAGACTTTTTCTCCCTCTGCTTCCCTTTGCCACATTCTTCTGTCATGTTGTTCTGCCTCTCTGTGAGCCCTGATGAAAGGAGTTGGTCTTCTATGGACTAAGACCTCTGAAACCTTGAGGACCTCTGAGTCCTCAAATAAACTTTTCTTCCTCTATAATAGTTCTGTTTGAGCTTTTAAGTCACAGTAGCGAAAAAAATGACTAAAACAAGATTTTGTTGGCCTCTTTACTTGTTTAATGATGTTACTTAACTGATGTGTGATGGATGCCTGCGTGTGCGGGACCCAGCCCCCTCACCCTCTCATCTCAGGACAGCTGTCAGGCATAATCTGTCTTCCATGGTATGTCTGTGTGGTCAGGTTGAAGCTGCAGCTCTGGCACTTGACCTCGGATAACTTATCACCTCCTTATCCTTTTTCTTCCCCTGTCACTATTTTGGTTTTCCCAATACCATTTCCTTATAAATCACCTGCACATGGATCCTCAACTCAGGATTTGCTTCAATGCACTAAGCATAAAGATATTTAATCTTAAAGTAGCAAGTAAAAATTGTCTCTACCCTCATTTATAATTTTATGGAGTTTACTCTTAAACTCCCCAGTTGTTGGTTAGGAGGCTTCATTTCACATTTTAAACACTAGCACAAGTTTATGCTTTGTACTTCATTATTTATTAAGTAATAATCCTAATGTGCTGATGATTCAAAGCCATAGCATTTCAAAGGTATGTTATCTATAGAAATATAATCAAGACTTGAGATCAAAAATTAACGAGCACTCTCTAGTGCGTACCACAGATCCACGATCCCTTGTCTCAATGTGAAATGAGACAATGAGAATGTGAAAATTTCTTTCAGACTTCTGATAATTTTCAGAATTCCTGAAGCATTAAAATAAATGGACGCTCAGTTCTTTTAGTAATCAGCTAGACATGTCACTGAAAAATTACATATTTTTTTCTTTCCTTTAGAGAATTATTTCACATAGTGTATGGATGGGAGTTAATTTCTTATAGAAAAAACAATCTGTTATTTGGTGTTGGCTAAACCCAGGTATTTGTAACCGGAAAACTTGGTGGTAATTGTTGGAAGGTGGCTGTGCACACACAAGAAAAAGAAAAAGTAGGAGAAAGTGATTTTTTGTTTTTATTTTTTTCACACATGATCAAATGATCAAGAATTGACATAGAATTTACACATCGAAAAATTATACAAACATTGTCACAGAGTACAATGTATTGAGCTGAACAGAAGGAAAGAAACCAAGAAAGAGAAACAAGCAAATGAAATGGAAGATCTTGAAAGTGCTTGACCAGGTGGAAGAGACATTTATTTTAATTTGGCACAGTATTTGTATTTGTGGAGTGTACTGAAAGAGCAAAACAAACTTAAGTTCTGCAATCAGAAAATACTCCTTTATAAATTTTTATTGTAGTAAATTCACTCAATTTTTTTTGTATAGACTAAATTCCATTCTCCCCATACATTTAGGTAATATTTTTGAAACAGGTAGGTCACAAAATATAAATGATAAATATTTCAATGTTGTAAAGTCATATTTTACATTGTACATATCTATAAGTTAGTTTTGAAAGAAACTAAATAACTAGAAAATCTACTGTGGGTAAAAAAAGAAATACAAATTATAATGTTAAATTTCAGTTCATAAACTTTTCTAACTTTTAAAGTATCTCAAATTAAATATATGCATTATTTTTAAAGAAAATTAACATGACCCTAAATCAAAATGTTGCTAAATAAGTGCCAAGGAACTGGACAGACACTTTATAGAAGAAGACACACAGCAGATTAATAAATATATGAAAAAGTGTTCAACATCTCTAGTAATTAGAGAAATGCGAATTTAAAAAACTCCGAGATTTCATCTTACTCCAATTAGAATGGCTATTATCAAGATCACAAACAATAATAGATGTTGGCATGGATGTGGAGAAAAAGGTACACTTTTACATTGCTGTGGAGTTGCAAATTGGTGCAACTACTCTGGAAAGCAGAGTGGAGAATCCTCAGAAAACTTGGAATGGACCCACTTTCTGACCCAGTTTTCTCGATTTATACCCAAAGGACTTAAAATTAGCATACTACAGTTACATAGCCACAACAATGTTGATAGCAGCTCAAATCACAATAGCCAGATTGTGGAACCAAACTAGATGCCCTTCAACAGATGAATGGATAAAGAAACTCCGGTACATATACACAATGGAATACTATTCAGCCATAAAAAAGAATAAGGGGTATTATGGCATTTGCAAATAAATGGATGGAATTGGAGAATATCATGCTAAGTGAAATAACCAATCCCAATAAACCGAAGGCTGAATATTTTCCCTAATAAGTGGGAAATGATATATAATGGGAGTGGGGAGGGTGGGGAATGAGAGAATAACGGGGGAACTTTAGAATATGTAGAAGGAAATGAGAGGGAGGGGATATGAAAAATGGTGGAATGAGACAGGCATCATTACCCATGTACATGTATGATTACACGAATGGTATGAATCTACATTTCGTACAACCATAGAAATGAAATGATGTGCCCCATTTGTGTACAATGAATCAAAATGCAGTCTGTAAAAAATTAAAATCAAAATAAAAAAATAATAATAAAAAAAGATATTAACTATATTTGAATAAATTGACCAATCCTATCTGTGTTGGTTTAGTAAGCAGAATTCTGAGATCTCATCCAATAACCCTTGTTTACATGTAATCTCTTCCCCATGAATATACATGAAGTCCATGAATACCACCACTCATCACTCTTCTGATTGTTATATTGCACAGAAAATGATTTTCAGGTTGATTTTCCTTTTAATGATATTATCTCATTACTGACTTACTGAAGTGATTTCTTTCAAAAGTGGAGCATTTTGTCTTACAGGAGGATACAAAGAAATCAGCAAGACACACTCCACTTGGTAATAAAGTTGAAGACATGAGCTGCCATGTTTTGAACTGCTTGTGAGGATCAAGTCTCAAGGAATAATGCAGAACCTATGGGATCTCAGGTTGACCTACAGCTTACAACCAAAAAAAAAAAAACAAAAAACAAACAAACAACAACAACAACAACAACAACAACAAAAACACAGGGATCTGGGTCCTGTACTTACTAGGAACGAAATTCTGCCAGAACTCTAGAGAGATTAGAAGCACAGTCTTTTTGAGCCAAGCTTCCATTTGAGAATACAGTTTGGCCAACATTTGGATTTCAGTCTGGTGCGATTCTGAGCTGAGGACCCAAATAACTCATAGTAATGAGTCACTGAAACTAAGAATGTTCTTTTTAGTTATTACATTTAATGCAATTTTGGCTGCACTAAATTGATATACTGGGATCCTAATGCCCAACGTGATAATAAAAGGTGGAGATTTGGGAACACAATTAGATCATGAGGTGCAGCCCTCACATGTGGGATTAGTGTCCTTTAAATTTTTCACTTCTTCTACCACTTGAGGACACAGCTAGTTGAAGGCAGCTAATGCACTAGGGAATTAGCCCATCATCAGGCTCAGAATCTGACAGCTTCTTGATCCTACAGTTCACATCCTTTATAAGTGAGAAGTTATATCGTTTGTTGCTTAAACCACCCTCTTCATGGCTTTGTGTTATATTAGTATAAATGAACTAAGAGACACAGTAAGAGAAAATTAAGACAGTTTTCTAAGTGGTAACTTCTTTCTTTACAGAACTTTTAAGAATTTCTATCTTTACCTCATTTGAATGTATCACTTCAACATAAGCCTCAAGGCAGGGGTAAGAGTGAGTTTCATTTGGGTTATATGTGAAATCAAACACTAGTTATTCTTCAAGATGGTTTTTCTAGAAACACATTTCTTGCAGTTAAAATATGATCCAAATACAATGTTAATTGAAAAAAAATAGATTCTAGTTATGTTTAGTGCTTGATTTCTTTTTATTCTGGATAGGTGCATATATGATCATTAATATACACACAGAAAGGTGAAGGGAAATATTCAGTGGGTTGATGGGACTTAGGTAATTTATATTTCCTACAATGAATATTAATTGTATTTTATTCCTAGCAAGCTAATCAAACTCTGTCTTACTAGAATTTTATGATTATTTAATGTGAATTCCTGGACATTTTCTTTTTTTTCCCCTTTAAATATTTTGATTACTATTATTTTCATTGAACCACTAAATGTGTTTGTAACATCTGCCATAAATTTCAGAATAATATTAGTAGGGTTTAATCTCAAACCACACATTTAATAGAAAGGCCATGACATGAGTCCCGTGGTAGATCTGTCACATACGAATCAATAGTACTGATGTATTAATACGTCAGCAGTGCCTTTATAAGCACTGGGGACAAGAACGAAGCAATGTGTCCTTGTCTAGTTGACATTAGAATACTGTTTATGCACAGTACACATTTCTTTGTACTGTATTTACATAGCTTAATGGGGTTTTGAAAGGTCAGAATCAGAGCTGTAGACATTTGGAACTGCGAATTACATACAGAGGCATTGTTGAATTCTTAATTATATTATTAAAGGGTTTACACAAGGTTAGTTCCTACCAAAGAATAGATTGTTCCTGGGATACATTAATTTAAAACTTGTATTTTCACTTATCTTTCAGACCTCTATACCAGATGAGAAATTTCTATGTTCCAGGTTCATATCTTATAAAAGTTCAGTCCTCCTGAACCATGCTAAGTTTTCCTGTAGTGTATTTTATTTCTTTCTTTACCTAATCAATGATTACCAAGAATTATCAATGGTAAAAGATAAATGTGTTTTCTGAAAGTATTATGGGAAAACTTTGGAAACAGAATGCTAACTGAATAAAGATACTGATTATTTTAAATTGTTTTTCTATTACTTCTTTAAGCTTCTTATAAGCATTTAAAA
Source organism: Sciurus carolinensis (assembly GCF_902686445.1). Classification (NCBI taxonomy): domain Eukaryota; kingdom Metazoa; phylum Chordata; class Mammalia; order Rodentia; family Sciuridae; genus Sciurus; species Sciurus carolinensis. The sequence continues at coordinate 92,930,187 of NC_062222.1, forward strand.
ATAATCCCGGAAGGGAACCACAGAAGCAACTGAAGTACCAAGTGACTTAAGAAAAATGACTATGCCAATGAAAATTACACAGGGAATTTACAGACCACAAAACTAGTAAAATTTCGCCAATCATGGTGACTTTATCCTCTTCTATACTGGTTCCTATTAAAGTACATGTGAGAATAGAGTTTCCTACTTTAAGATGAAACTACATTTATTTCCTGCAAGGAATATATTTTTTTTTCTTAGTCTAGAAATCTCCTAAGTTGGAAAAGCACAGGTAAATAAGTCAGGAAGGAAGCTAGGCTTCCCAAGTAGGCAAATCCTTTGCAACATAAATGAAAAGTGCATTTTGAGAGTCAATTGAATTTTCAAAATTGTTTTAAGTTTTATTAAGGTTTGCTTAATGCTTTTGAGAGGACAAAATATAATATTTAGGGTAAACTGAAGATGACAGTTGGACCTGAAAATGTTGCACTTGCATTTCAAGAAAGAAATATTAATGAATAGAAATTGTTTCATAACTACAAAAAGCTAAACTATATAATACAAAGATAGTTAATATGCTGACAGAAAGAACAGAGACTAAAGGCTTTTGATATACTGAATAGGATAGAATCTGCTATAAAATATAGTTTTGTATATAGTTCTAATATACAAAATAAAAATTAGGTAGATTTGATTGGCAATAGTTTGTGTGAGTGAACATGCATTGTTCTTTTCTTCCATTTGAGCCAATAAACTGAACTCCAAGTTATGTCAGCTTAAACGACATCAGTACTAGCTTGGTTCTTAGAGAAAGCCGGAAATCAGTCGTTAAGGCTCTGCCCTGGTTAAACCACACCCATCCTATCGTCCTCAATTCTGAAAAATCATGGTTTACTCTTAGGATGATACAAATGATAGTGAAGATATTTATTCCAAGTCTTTTCACCTTCTCCCCATTTGTTCTAATTAGTTATACATGTCAGTAGAATGCATTTTGACACATTGTACACAAATGGAGTATAACTTCTCATTCCTTTGGCTGTACATGGTGCTGAGTCACACCAGTAGTGAAATCAAACAGTATATAGGGTATTAATTTTGACAATATGAAAATAGGTCGAAAGAAATGCATACATTTGTGCAGCATTTAAAAACACTATGAGAATTGTATTATTATGGTACAATACTTAGCATTCACAGTATGAAACCTGGTTTCTTGGGTTTGATTTAGAAGCCCTGGACAAATTACTTAATCTTTAGTGAAGATCTTCAATAACCTTTCCCCATTGCCCCCCATTTGTAAATGTGCACTAGTGTCTACCTGTAGGGTTGTTGTTATGGTTAAAAGATATGTGCAAGCTCAAAGAGCCGTTCCTGGAACACAGTGAGCACTTGAATAAAAATTGAAGTTATTAATGATGTTGTTAATAATGTTATCATTAAACACTTGGAAAGTTCATATTTAAAGGGAATAAAATACTATGAGTTTTATAGGGCAGAAATAATAATGGCAGTTTAAGTTTAACATGAGGAAGAATTCAGCTCAGTGTAAGATCTCTAAAACAAGTTATTATAATCTTTCTAGTGAGGAAATGAACTTCTATTCCCAGATAATTTTTTGAATTTATTTATTTTTAATTGGTAAATAAAAATTTTATAATTTTATCTTGCATAGCATGTCATTTTGAAATATGCTTGAAAGTAATAAACATTGTAGAATAGCTAAAGTGAGCTTATTTAGCAAATTAACACATGCAATAACTCACATTTTATCAATTTCTATTTGTGGAGAGAACACAAAATCTACTCTGATTGCTTTTTAAGAATATAGCACATTGCTATTAAATATAGTCATCAGGATGTACAACAGATTTCTCAAAGTTATTCCTTCCATCTGACTGAAAATTTATATCCTTTGACCAACAGCTGTCCAACCTGCTGTGCTCCCCACCACATGATTTTTAAAAGCAGACACTTAGGGATCATACATAAAGGAATCCTAGAATGAACGTGAAATTCAATGAGATAATCTTGGTAGTTTATTTCAGCATTGAATTTCCTGTGTTTCTAAGATACTTTAGAAATCCTTTTCTGCTTGAGAAAATAAATATTTAAAATACTGATTATCATATTTTATATAAACTAAAATAATAAATGTTGCATTTATTTTATTCATTTTTTCATTAAAAAGTTGACTTGATATTCTATGCTGAAGTTATTCCAGGCCTTTTTCAAGACATAGCACTAAGGGCTTTGATAAAAAACAAACACACAAACACAACAACAAAACCATTCAAATTGTTGCATTGAGGTTGAGTGAAGAGTTTGGTTGACAATTATGAAGGCAATTTTGGTTCTATTTATTTCTGGATGATTTGAGAAATCATATATCTAAGTATAAGAATCTTCATATGTAAAAAGACTATTAATTGTCTACTTTTGTATGTTCTTTGGAAAACAACAATTATCCACACACATATACACAAACATAATTGTTCACAGGTTCACTTGCTTGTGTAGATATTTTCAGTTTGGTCTAACCTAATGATCCAACTATTATCTTCACTTGCATAAACTCATCAGCTTTTCTATGGTCATCAAGGAGTAAGATATTGAATTGCACATATATTGTATATGAAATATATTATTGCATAAATTAGAAAGGTCCATTTTTAATAACGTCTTGAGCCTTTATCCATAGTAGAGGAACAAAATAATGAGCATATACTGAATATAAACAGGCAGTTTATATCTGTACACTCATGAACATTATTGTCTGTGTGTATTCTGAGAATATAATAGAATATAAACTGTAATATGTAATACTGATATATATTAATATTCTATAACACAGAATAGTAATAGTAATAACATTGCTATAGTAATATAGTATACTGCATATTACATACATAATCTTAAATGTTATTTATAGTTACAGTATAAGTGTATAGTAAATATGACTGTATTATATATTACAGATGATATTGATTACATAGATTGTACTTACAGATAATATACAGTATCTTCTGCAAGTAGTCTTGGTTACCCTTAATTTAAGTTACATTTAAATGAATTCATTTGCAGAGAATTTTAAGATAATTTGTAACATCAAATTTTTCTATGTTTCATTTGTAAGACACAAAGGGTAGGTGTGAAGGACCAGTGCAATGAAATGAAACAAAGTTTTTGTTTTGTTTTGTTTTTTTTCACCATAAAACCTAACCAAAATTTTTACAAACAAAAAGTAGTGAAAATAATTTTAATAAGTAAAAAGAATTGAAAAGATGCGGTTGCATTTTAATTTATATATCTTCATAGATGGGTTTTTCTCTATAAAGCAATGAAGATGAAACTAGTAGCTTGGCACCGCATACACTACAGCCAATAAAAAGAAAATGAGCTAACTTCCTCAAAGGGGCATTCCCCTCTTTCTGAGTGAGCTCTGTATAATGCTGTGCTCTGTGGAAATTTTAATAGTGTCACACAGTGAAGCAGCGAAGGGACCATAAAACCTTGCACCTTGTCTGTGCTTGAACAGTAACCTAGCGTTGATCTTTTTGTACTGATATGCTAACTGCAGGTGCAATTAGGAAATTGAACCTAATTTAACACAGGAACCTACCAACGTAGAATGCCAGCCAAAATCAAGCAATATACTGCATGCACTCTAAATAAATGCATTTCACATTAGCATTTGAATAAGTATTTACCATCTATGGTAAATGTTGTCAAATATATGGCAAAATTTCAGAAGCTTATCTGAGAATTACATATTGAAGTATCTTTGCATTCCTGCTGACCTTGTAGAACTGTGCCTTTTCTTTGAGATGCATGTGGGCAGATGTTTAATTTGGGATGATTTCCAGTATTTTTTAAAGTTCATTATCAGTTTTCTTCATTTAATAAAAATACATTAGTAGACATCAAGATGCAATTTGTATAAAAAAGATTATTAAATAATTCTGATTTTAAGCTAAAAGAAAAAAATCTGTTAAAAATATAGTGACAGGGCTGGGGATATAGCTAAGTCGGCAGAGTGCTTGCCTTGCACGCATAAGGCCCTGGGTTCGATCCCAAGCACCACAAAAAAAAAAAAAATATATATATATATATATATAGTGAGAACTCTCTGAAGGTTAGGTTTGTTACATTTGATACCAATTAATCACATATATAAAATATATATATATATACATATATAAACATTTTGAAATTTCCTTACAAATTTTAGATTTTCATTTTAAATAAGATTGGTCTGAAAACAATCTGTGTATTGGCCAGAAATAATTCAACGAAATCAATTACTATGAAATGAAAATTATATTAAATGAATGAGTTTGAAACTTTTATTAAAAATGAGACAAAAATCCAGTATTTTTGATAATAACCGAATTATATTAGCAATTCAGAAAATTGAAACTCAGAAAATGGTACATAAAAATAATAAAAAAGCAAACAAATAATTTAGTCAAAAGTTTACCTGCATAAATAAACACAGTCATAAAATATTATCACCATCTCTAATTTGGACCCTGATGGCTAAATGGTGCCATGTTTCTGAGGAGAGTAACATCAATTCTCTTCATCATCAAATTATTCACTCATCCAGTTATTAAGGTCTTTATGGGATGGTTAATGTACGTAAACTATCATAGTAGTTTGCATACGAATGGCTATATAAGATCCTGTGCTTGTAATCATACCCAATGCCACGTGAAATATCAGATTTTCCTATGTCAGTCAATTTCTCTACTACTTGAATCTCAGTTGGCAACTCGTTTTGTTTAAGAGAATGTGGCAGAAGCAATATTGTGACTATTGTGACAATTCCAAGAATAGACCTTGAAATCTTCTTGTTTAAGGACCTCTCTGAGAAACCTGTCCAGCTACCATGCGAACGATGTGGTTGATCCTGTGAGAAGGTGACATACACAGAGCCCCAACTGTCTTGACTGTCCAGCCAACAACTAGCCAACTCTTACAAACACAGCTTCTCTTGCCTGCAGACATTTGAGTGAGCCCAACCAAGTGAGATTCAGAGAATTACCTAGCTGAGCCCAGTTCTGGCAGATCCACAGAATTGTGAACTAAAGGTAGTTGTTTTAAGTCCCTCAGTTGGGGTGATTTGTTATGCAGCAGAAGGAAAACCGTAGATCATCTAGAAAATGATGCGGATGTAGATCTTTAGACAATGTTGCTTTTGGAGTTAGGTTTCCCACATTGTCCTTATTGAATCGTATTTTCTGTGTGCAGCTAAAAATATAGATTTAGAAATTGGTAAGTGGGTGTTTTAGGTCATTTTTTTCTTTGTTTTAAATTTAACACAGTCAAAATGCTACACTTCTCCAGATATGTCACCATTTTCTGACCACAGGAGGGGGTTTTCCTTATATCACAAAAACTTAAATGGTAATTGGAACATAGCTTGTGGTACTAAAGAATTCTGGGGGAAAAATCACAAGCGATTGTTTTATAGTTTTAGTTTTTGAGATAAAATATATTACATTAACATATATTTATGTTATGTTGATAATACAAATAATAATATGTGACAATAATTTTGACAATAATGAGAATGGCTTCAGCAGTAAGTTGAGGTTTTTCAAAATTCTGAATAATGTATATTTTTCAAGGTACTCATCACTTTAATTGATGAATTAAAAAGTAGAATTAAAATTTTATACCCACAGTTTTTTTCTTTTTTTAACAATACAAATACGTTACACTATTATTGTGGTGTATTTATTTTATTCAATGGAACAATGAAAAATTTTTACTGCAGCCCTCCTTAAACACTATTTAATTCTATTTCAAACTCTATAAGTGGAAACATTTTAATTTCTAAGAAAATAAAATTTAAATTAAGAAAATAAATAGTAAAAGAAAGGATTAACCATAATGTTAATATTTGCTATTCATGTAACTCTACCAGTGGCTTTTGTTTGCAGTACCCTTGCATAATGACAGGTAATATGAATATTTTCAATATATAGTAGTCTCTACTGAAATTCTATTACAGTTATACTTTCAGTAAGTATCTTTCAAAATGATGACAGCAGAAGGTACTTGGAAATGGAGAAACAGTGGCTGTTTGTGCATGTGAAGATGCAAATGTTTTTATTTGTTGTAGAAATAGAACAAATCTGAATGGAAGTCATGACGTTTTTCTTTAAGAAGATATTGATGAGATTTATTCTATTTCTTGACAGATGAACTAATTATGGCTTAATAGGTTTAGAGTTTTCTAAATCCTGAAAGTATTTGAAATGGTTTCTGATTTTTTAGCTTCCTATGGAAGGTCTTAGTTATCAGATTTATCTGGGACAGATAATTTATAATGTCACAAATGTTCCATGCATTTGAATAAAAATGGCTTCATGAAAAAAATACACTTCTAATTAGTGAGTTTACTAAGACTTCTTCTAATTTGGGTTCAAGTTTTATGGATGTTGTGAGTCACATATTTCATATTTATGTTTTAAAGTTCTAAAAATGTGAATGTATATCATCTCTTTTGAATTATGTAGCAAATGCTCAAAATTTTGAATGATTTTGAGTTTTGAAAGCTTTATTTTTATGCCAATTGGGAACAGATCAAGATCTGAAAGATAATGACTAATTTTTCATGAACTATATTATAGAGTACATCAAACCAAGACAAAATGGTTACTTGATATAGGGGATTTAGAAATGTATGCTTAATAAGTCTTGGCATAAGGACTTAAGCATTATTTATTATTTAATAGATTATAAACAATAGTTCTCTGGTGTCAATTTTTATTATGTTTGACGCAAAATGCAATTTTTCTAAAAGTTGATCAAATGTCACTTCCCCCCCTCCCCCCAAAGAAAGGTATTTTGAAGAGACTTGCATGATGGTCTTGGTATAACTATCTTCAGAAGTAATTAAAATTCTCTTAGCTTGAAATTAAATATAATTCAGTTTTAAGTCCAGGAATAACTTGACTTTTACTTGCTTCATAATTTTATAAACCACTAAATATAATGATCTTTACCTGCATATCTATTGTTTTAGAAATTCAAGAAACAAATTATTCTATCATGGTATAGTAAATATTTAATTATGAAAAAAATTTTTAAATTTTTACATTATCTCAAACTATTCCCATTAGCAACATTAACTTAAAAAACATTTTATGAAAAATGCTAAGGTCATAGTTGCACAACTGCACTTAATTCAATCATCTTCATTCAATGCTTTAAAACACAAGGGCTATTTTCATCTCCTTTTCTGTCACATTTTTTAAAAGAAGAAAATTTTACAGGATTTACTTTGAAAAATGAAAGTTGTATATTTGTGAATAATATACCTTGGGGCAAAGTGAAGTGAATTCCAAGAAACTAATATCTATCTTGCAACAACTCTGTGCTAGGGATAATACCAGGCAGTTTGTTTTGTGTGACATACAGTTATAAGTGAATTTGTGCTATATGCAACATTTATATGTGGTTGAGGACATGAAGAATAAGACTTAAAAATACGTATATGGGAATTTGGAACACTGATTGGTCTCTGTTTTCAAATGATTTTTCTCATATTTATTTCTTATTTTTGTATTGATATCTCCTAAACATTTCCATAAAAAAATTATTCACAGTTAAAAAAGTTAATGATTAAAGGCTTAATGAAACTTAATGAAAAAAGTTAATGATTAAAGGCTTGCTTAAATTTTATATTATATTTCACAGTCGCCCTTTATAGTTCTGTGTAAGTATAATGTAAATAATTGGTAGTTTGGTGAGCACTTTTGAAATGATAATATAAATAACAATAATATGTAACAATAATTTTGACAATAATGAGAATGGCTTCAGCTAAAAAGTTTGGTCTTTGAATGATAAAACAACATAATTGTAAGTAAAACAAATCAGAAGCCAAACTCTTTGACACACTGTTGTTTTTCTGCTTTCTAATGTTTTCCAAAGCTATTTTGTAATGCCACCTGTACTCATTTGTAAATATTCAGGCTAAGACCACATGTTTTGTTGTCACAAACAGGGTAATAGCTTGCACCTGGATGAAAAAAAAAAAAAAAAGTCCCAAGAAGACTTTTCTGAAAAAAATTCTGCCTATGAGTGTGGCTTGTCTAGATTCCCCATACCAAGGCATTGTTGTTATTTATACATCTTTGGGACAGAAGAGATAAATTTTCCCTTCATAGTTATCCAGACAAGACTTAAAGGGTAAAGAAGTTTCATTTTTTGCCTTTCAGCCTACCTACTGGAATTTATCATCCTCAATGCCTTGACATCTCTCTTTCTCTAATATACACAAAATGACTGTAAAGGAAAAAACATACTTTCTCAATGTAGTTTAAACTCAAGATTCTGAACCTTTAGAAGGTTGTGTACTGAATATGAAACCGAATCAGAAACATTTCTTTTAATGACTGTGAGTCACTGTGTTATTTTTGGTTGTTTTATCCCTTGTGTGTTTCATGGTGGAAATGCAATTATCCAGGTGATTGGTCTGTGGGAGGAAATGTTTTAGGCAGGAATGGGCTTTAACCAAAATTCCTCAAGGGACTCAAAAGGAAAGGGGAACAAAACCATCTCCATAATATTTTCACTTTCCAAAGTGTTGGAGGAATGTACTTTCATTATTGCAACTTCTGAAGTCCAATAAGCTAACTAATAATTATAGTCAGCTCTGAATAGCTCAAGTGGGAGCAGTTGTTTCTTACAAATTCCCAAACAAAATTCTGTGATTGGGAGTTGTTCCATTCTGGTATACATGAGGAGTTGCAAGTGCTGGATTTTAGCAGTGATTTTTTTTTTTTTTCTTATAGGAAACAATGAAAGTTGTAGATGAGAACAATACTTTTAAATCTCTTTTACTTCTTGCTAATAATATGATATGATCAAGGGGAGAAAAAAGTAAACTTCCCAGATGACTTTCCTATTTTCCTTTGTTACGTAGCTGATTTGAACATTAGCAACTGAAAAAAACAATCTACAAAATGGACAAACTTGATTGCACTGACTGGCATCCAAGTTTGTTGATGGTTTTCTACAGGGAAAACAGAAGAGCAGAGAGGAAGCAAAAAGAAATATGACTTAATAAAAACACAAAATTAACATACCAGAGAAAGTAATCAGATAACAGAGTTTAGACGTTAACATGCTGGAAATTGCAGAAATTCTTCTAAAGTGTTGCTCTTTATAATGTTGGCTTTGTGTTTTATTTGAAAAAGTAATTTTAATACCAATTTTCCTCCATAGTTTTCATAGCTTCAGTAAATTATAACAGACTCTGAAGTAGCATTGATTAATCTGAGCTTAAAAGTTCATTTCTGATTTCTTGATCTAGGATCACATGGAATCCACAGATGGTACAGAGCCAGGCAGACTTTCCTTACTGGTTAAAACCATCAACAGGGAGATCACATCTTCCTAACCTTATATTGTCTACTCTAAACTGAGTTGTTTACAAGCTATTACACATTGTGAAATACCATCTACTTAAATGCAGCCAGTTTATCATCTTACTTTCCTCAGAATTTAAAGATGTTTTACTATTTGCTGCTGATATACTGTGGTCAAAGTCATATGGAAACTAGTGACATTAAATTCTTTGAAAAGATTGTATTTTAGAGAATACACTATACTATCATCATCTCATTTTAAGTCAATCAGAAGGATCAAGGCAAGGTTGGTATTGATCCCCAGAACGACACTGGAGGATGATCAAGTAAATATTTAAATAATTATACAACATATTGGGGGAGTTTTGATGGTCATGGCATTATACTAAATATGGATCTATATGATATTGAGAACATAATATCTTAATCAGAAAAGTTCATTAATGAAGGTTCCATAAAAATCCCAGATCCTAACATTATTTGTGGTAGTTTCATGAAAGCAATAATAATTTTTCCAGGGTGGGATTTCAGGAACTGAGATATTCAGAAAGTAAGTTTTGGTATCAGTTTGATGAATGAGCAGAATAATTCATGGTAATATTGTCAAGTACCATGTCTTGTATTAAGTTTCTCTAGAATAACAGAATCAACAGTAAGTATGATAATAAAAAGGGGTTTTATTAGATTGGCTTGCATGATTAGAAACTGGATAGTCCACAATGGCCATATGCAGTCTAAAGAGCTGGAAGAATCAGTAGCTATGCAGTCCAAGAGGCTGAAACCCCAGAACAACAAGCACAATGGTGCTATCCTAGCTCCAGACTGAAGGCTTCTGGAAACTCCTTGGAGAATCACTGGCAGAGTCTACTTTGGAAGAGTGAAGAGAGAGTCTGATAGCCTCAGACAATCGTAGCAGTAATAAAGAACCCATTCAGGAAGAATCGAGCTTGCATATTCTGTGCTTCCTTGTTCTTCCAACTTTTATTACATCCAAGCCACCATCGTATTGGGCAGTGTAGCCCACATTTATGGAGGGTCTTCACTTCAGTTCACTATCCCTCATGCCAGTCATTTCTAGACACACTCTTATGGACACACCCAGAAGTCTCTTAATCATTGACATCTCTTAATCCAATCAGGTTGACAATTCAATTTAACCATTATGTCTCTGTAAAGTGAGATCGATATCTGTAAAATGTTTAATATATGTGTTGTGCATATATACATATTATATGCTTAATATTCAGTGTTAGTAATAATGAAATAACTCAGAGAGTACTTGGTCTGGATGTGTACATTCACTCCTTTCTATTTAAGAAAGCAGTCCCTTCACCTATTTATATTATTTGCCTGTTTATTAAAGCCATTTTAATTTACAACCTGCAGAGTTACTTAAGGTGTCAGAACATGAAGTACACAGACACATTTTAAAAAATTACAATATGAAGTTTCTTATAAGACATTTGTTTACACAGACAGTATTCTTAAAGTCTAATTTTTAGGCATCACTCATTTTATTTTGATAATAAATTTATTGGTTGTCTTTTAGCTTAGAAGTGCCGTCCATTTAAATTAACCATCTGGCCTAATTAAGTCTTCAAGGTCAAATTTAATTTCAAAAACAATCATTTCCTAACAAATTATTGATATTGATACTTGGTAATATCAGGTATTTGGGGGAAATTGAAATGTTCCCCAGTGACTGTCTTTATGATTTCCAACAGGGTGCTGCCACAGGTAGAATTAACATGAGTGCTTCTTCATGATTTCAGTTAGATTCCTGAGGAGTTCCTGACCTTTTTCTTGTTTCCCTTGGGTTCATAAGATGTATAGATGGTTTTAAATTCCTATCATGTGACTTCCTGGTTGTGTTGCTTTGGCAGATTTATGTACCCTCACTATGTATCAGTTTACTCTTCTAGAAAGAAACATCTATGAGCATTGAAGACATCATATGCAATCTGTGTGCTACATAGCAACATATCATGTGTCTGTTATTACTGCCCAATAATTAAAGAACATGTTGGAAAACTGCGGACATAAAGCAATGGATAAATCAAAAGGCTTTGCTCTTTTGTTTTGGTATACATTACTTGTTTATTTTGTTGTTCAGTACATATGTTTCTACATATATTTTACTTAGGTTAATGTCACCGTTAATTTTCCTTCCTTGAATACAAGCCAACAGATGATAGGGACATAATATCTTGAGCACTAAAGTACTAGTGGGCATCATTAAATGTTTTAATGGACACCTCACATCTGGATCAGTAGGAATAAATTATAAACTCTTGTCAATCCATATTACAGTCGACACTGAGATGGCATTACACTGCTCCATTGCAGAACTATACCATCTTTATCTGTGTCATGACATTGTCCAACTGCTGCAAACAATAAATTGCAACACTATGCTCTGCAAACAGTGGTGATAAATAAGTGGTGAAAATATGAAATGAAGAATCAAAACATTGCTAAGGTCTGAAAATGATTTGAAAGTGTTCCCTAAAGCTTCATGGGTTGGAAGATTTGTCCATATTGGTGCTATTGGGAGGTGGTGTGAAACTTTGAAGAGGTAAGTCATGCTGGAAAGTAATTAGGTCACAGAAGGTACTGCCCTTAGAAGGACATTCTCATTTTTAATAAGAGATTTAAGTGCTCTAGTGGGATCTGGAGTGTTTTTTGTTGTTATAAGAGAGAATGCCTGGTCCCTCCCTAGTTGACTTTCTGTGTCATCAAGTGATATCTCTGTCTTGCACACACTTCAGCCATGATGCCATCCACCATGATACAATAATGCCAAAATGTTCCTCTTCAGAAATGATGCCATGCTATTGGACACTGACTTGGCAATGCACTGCTTCATTGTGGACCTGTGCTATCTTTACCTGTCATGACATTGTCCAACTGCTATAAACAATAAATTGCAACACTATACTCTGCAAACAGTAGGGAATAAATGGTGAAAGAATGAAGAATCAAAACATTGCTAAGGTCTGAATACGGTTTGAGTGTGTTCCCTAAAATCTCCAAAACTGTGAAATAAACAAAGCTCTTTTCTTTATGACATATCAGACCTCAGATATTTTGTCATAGCAAAGGAAAATGAACTAATACCATTTTGAATAAAAAATTATATCATCCAACTTCTGACTAGAATATTTTCATATTTATTTTCTTCTCATTCTGTGCTCATTCTATCTAAGAGATGGGTTTCTGAGCAGTATCAAACCCGTTTTTTGCACTGGTCTTTGTCCAAAAAAATGTGATCTCAACGTGTATAATTGTGTGCATGTGTGTGTGTGTGTGTGTGTGTGTGGTGCTGGGGATCAAACCCATGGCTTCATGTGTGCCAGGCAAACACTTTTACCACTGAACTACAGTCCCAGCCCATTAACATGTTTAATTTTGCTTGTTTAAAAATATATAGTATCCTGTAAAATAGAGATTAACTTTCAGTATTTTACTCAATTTTCAAAAGGATAGCAGAACATTCTGGATTTGACATGGTAACACTCGACTTTCTTACTGCACGTGTGTATGTTTGTTGCCCCACTTCCTCTCCAGACTTGGCACAACGTATAAAAAAGAATTGTTTCTACATTCTATTGCCATCTGTTCTATGGCATTAAGATCAACTGCCCTTTTTTCTGTTCATGGTACTTTTTGAGGTTTTCCTTTGGCATTCAGGTCATACCATCTGATTCTGCAGCTCTGTGCCTGTGGGTGGACATCTGGAAGACTTGGCTTAAATAAGTTTGTGCTTGTTGTTAGTTGTGGTAGAGGCATACTGTCATTCTCAACGGTTATTTTCTTAGTTTATCTGTTGTAGTAAATTGGTTTCATTCCCATAGAATATCTTCCATTGCACTTGTTGTCAAAGCCGTCAAGTTTCTCTTCTAAGATTTTGGTTCCTTTCCAGGTCTTGCAGCTGTAGATTAGTATTATGATTACATTTGAGTTGAATACCCTCAGTTTTCTATCTGTACTTTTAGTTTTTGTAGACTCCTTATGAAAAATTTAGTAAATAGTTGCTTCTTTCTGCTAAACATTATTTACTCAGTTATAATTCTATTCTATAAAATAATGCAATATACATCTTTCTATAATATAAAATATTTTCTGTTCTGAATTGATGCCAATGTGGACTTGGAAGAGTTTGGTTTTGGTTTGGTCGTATCATGAGATGTAGAAAACTAGTTGGATTTTGTGGGAGTCCCTTGTTAAATTAATATCTTTGAATTTCCTCGATACTTTACTAGAAAGTCAATTCCTAATGGCGTGCTGTTTACTTGAATGTCTGCAAAGGCTTTCCTTATTTTCGTCAACATGAAGCAAGAATATCCTGTACTTGAGGAGAGGTGATATAAGATGCAAGGTCGAATGAGAAGGACTTGAGATAGAATTTTGCTAGCATAAATCTAATAAAAGGGAAGTGCATTTTCAATGAAGAGAGGAAAATGGAGGATTCTAAGAAAAAATTAAGATAATATTTGAAATTATTATCTTAAATAATGATTTAACATTTTCTATTGTTAAATATAGAAAAATGGCCAATCTAGATTCTGGTAAGTGATCAGAAAATAATTATTTGTTAAGTATCCAAAATGAGATTTTTCTCTTAAAATATACCTACTGCATTTAACCATATTGCCCAAGCCAAAGTCAATTCTCATAAAAGGAACAACGTTCTCCTGTGACTTGGTAAGTTAATATGTTGCATGATTTGCATTTATTATTTCTATGAAAGCCACATTTCACTTATATCTGGACTGTGACCTGTAGTATACATTTTTTTCTGTTTCGGTTTACTGTAAATAGGTATTCAATATTCAGTCTTTGTCTATATTGTTATTATTTAACAAATTAAATGAATAACTTCTGTTTTTTAAAACAGTATTTATTTTCTTCAAGTATTCTTCAAACTAAAAGCAATTTAACCGCCATATATCACCAGGAAATTATAATAAATTTACAATGACCAATTTCAACCTATTAAAAATTACATGTAGTCCTAAATCAGTTCTTATAATGATTTCAAGAATTCTTACATGTTTAATTCACACACAATAAACATTTACTATATACTGAATTGCTCCAATTTCAGATTTGAGTAGAGGAGAAAAACAAAAATTTTAGATTTTTATTTTAATTTTCTATTTTATAAAACAAATTTATGAGTTGAATTTATAAAAACAAAAAGCAAATTTTTAAATGTGAAATTCTAGAAAAAAATTGCATCTTTTGCCTAATTATGGCATTACTTTTCCCCAGATGTTTCTCCTTGAATGTATGAAAAAAAAAATCTCAGAATCTTCTAGTAATCTGATGATAATACCAGCAACCACTTAAGATAGGAAGAGACACATATTAAAATTTTATTAGAATAATAATTCTATGAATGGTTAATTGATTGCTGTTGCACCACCCCTAAGGCATCTCTGAGTATTTAAAGAGATGGAATAGAATTCCCAATTTCACTGGGAATAATTAATTTAAATTCAATTTAAACCACACAACATCAAACCACTACTTTTGAAATTACACTTTTGTGAATTTCAGTCTTGAAAAATAAATGTGAATTTAGAAAATCCTATCATTGCCTATGTCATTATAGGCTCCAAATTATAAAGAAAGATCTTATTTAGATATAGTTTACTCATACCTGTTGAATAAACAAACAAATGGAACTTGAGGTGGAAGGCTTTAGAATGTAGATCTCTTAGTTTGAATCTCAATATCTGACAATATGGTGCAATAATTGAATATATATTAATTCATAGGAATGAACTTTATAAAGCATAAAAAAAAATCTGGTAGGTATCTTTGTCCCTCTTTTGGTACTTAAGTCTGGGAAACTCATTAGCTTGGTGCTGGCACAGCCTAATGCTGCTTCAACCCATGGCAACCAGAAGAGGGGCAAGCCTTGTGTCAGGAAGAGACATGATGCAAGGGGCAGCCTAGCTTTACAGAAAGCACATGGGCAGTGATGATTTGGTCCAGAGAGAACTCATCCATTCCCATGAGAAAGGCATTAATCCCTCTTAACTACCTAGTGACCTCTAGGTCTCATTTCCCTACACCTCCATGACAGCAATCAAATTTCAACATGAGTCTCAAATCATATTTAAATCATAACAGTAGGAACAAGGGTTAAGTAAAAAATGGTTGTATACAATTAGTTCTAATTCCTAAAGTAGATATAGATGAACGAGGCAGTTTTTCCAGTCTATACATGTTTGTACAGAGGCAAAGTTGTGATTTGCGACACTCATATTTGAAACTTGTCAGTATGATATGGTTATGAGAAAAGTGCCTCATAAACCAAAATAATTTGCTCTAATTCAAACGTAGAAAATTTCAGATTTTTTTGTATTTTTAGGAATATTATGCTTTTAACAATGAATATGAAACATTATAATTAGCTTATTTACAAAATTACCAGCATAGGAAGAATTGAAAATTTTGCAGATCTCAGATCAATTAAAAATAATTCTCTAGGAGTTGTACTTGAGAAGTAGCATCTGAGGAATTCCATTTATAGTTGGAACTAATTTAAATAATGAAATCCTGGATGTCAGTCCTAAAACTGTTGTCCCACTTATACAAGTCAAGAGATAGTGGGCAGAAGGTGATGGTATTTTGTGCATGAGGTCATGAAGTATTATAACCAGAGGGTAAGCTGTGATGGATTGTAGTTTTCAGGTCCTTGCAGTATTCCAGGTCCACGATTCCTTCTGGAAGTTTGCTATTGTTTTAAGCTACTAAGTATGGAATCATCCTTACATTATTAAAGAATGATCTCTTTGTCCTTTAGAGGAAAATTAAGTACAAATTCTCACCCTATCCTTACAACAATGTTTGTAGACGTGTAGACTTTTAAAATCTCCTTTTGGTTGCTATTTATAAAGAGTTTAAGTAACTTTTGTAAAGATTCACACTTTGTAATTGCTGAAGTCAGGATTCAAATTCAGGTAAGTAATCTTGTTCCAGAGGTGAAACAGTTACTAAGTTACATTAAAAAAAAAAAAAAAAGGTTTATTGTACTAAATGTTTTGTAAACAAACAAACAAACAAAAAAATCTCATTATTATTAATCTCATTATTATTATAATTTAATGGTTGGAGAAGCCAGTACACAAAGAAATAAAACTTGCTTGAAGTCACAGCTTGAGAGTGACAAAAGTATATAGTGAACCCAGGGAGTCATGTTAGACCCCTACTTTGAAACAATGTCATGCATTGCTTCTGTGGCAAAGGATTTAGCTCTCTTATCTTTCTTTCTTTACAGAAGATCTTAAATTCATTACTTTCTTCTCAAAAAATAGAATAGAAAAAGTAGAGCGGTAGCAGCACAATTTGGATGTCACCAGATAATTTCTTCTAATTGTAGCGTCAGCTCTCACATAGAGAGATGGTTTGCAATGGTGGCCCTCTCCAGGAGGTCTCATTTTTCTTAAATTTCTGGATAATTTTGATGATCATTTAGATTGTGCTAAATATAGATAGGAAGATATTCTGACAATTGTGTGGTAATTTGAAGTTCATAAATGTCAGTGCTTGTCATTAAAAATACATATATATATATTTTTTTGAATTGCCATTCATAGCACTTTTTCTCTTCTGTGCTTCTCATGTTCTTCATAAAATTATTGTATTTTTTTAAAAAAAGTATCCTAATTACTACACTAGTCTGTGAAATCTTTCAGGAACTATGTCATCTTTAATGTAAAGCTTCAGGATATATTTGATAAAAATGGATTAATTCATAGTCAAATAATGTTATTATATCTATAATGTGAACCTAATACTTCTGGAAGTGATGTATATTTCATGTATTTATATATAGTATATATTATAAACTATATATACATATTATATATATATAATTATATGTGCATGTATTATATATGCCTAAGCATATTTTTATTCAACAAATACTTTCCATCTAGGCATTGTTCTAAGTGTTGTACAAATGTTAAATCATTTGATTTCTGAAAAAGTGGTATAATGTAAAGGCCATTATTTTTCTCATTTTAAAATGGAGGGAATTCTTGTATAGAAAATCTATTATTAGCAATTTGTTCAATGTCACACACTAGCTAAGTGGGGATACTAGAATTTGAACACCTACTGTCTGGCTTCAAAACCTACAATTCTAACCATTAAGATATGATAAATATGAGATTGACCTTACTATTGCATCACCAGGTGATAAGTAAATATATTAGACTACACCATCTTGTTTACTCATTTAATGTCAACTTCATGTTTCACCAATGCAGTTAAAGGTGAATTTGACTAAGGGGGGAAAAAAAAAGGAAATAGTTCTTTTCTGAGAACTAGAAGTCGCAATGAGATTGAGATGAAAATAGACAGGTTTTAAGATTGTATATCTTCCTAATCCTCTGGTGTCAGCCATATCTTCAAAAAGTGATGCAAAGAGTGATTCTTGAGTGTCTTAACTTTCTAATCAATTTAATAATCCCAGGATGAGCACTGAGAGAAGGCAGCACTGACAATGGATATGTAAACAGCTGCAGCAATTCAGGCTACTGAAGAGTCAAAGACAAATACAAATAAAAATACACTGACTGAACGTTGACTCTGAACAGGTCTCTAGATCTCACCTTGGCTACTGAATGACACTCCTTGCAAACTTCTTCCAGTGTACAGCATTCAGTTTTCCTCCTGGATTCATTCCCGTTGGCCACTGTTCCTATATGCGGCCCTGCCATGGAACAACAGGCAAGGCAAAGTTTAGAGTTACTAACATAGCATAAATCATGAATGCTTATTTGGATGAGAATAAAGTGAGGATATGGATTTTACAGCAGAGGTTGAAAGTATACTTTGTCATTGAGTGGTTTGATAAAGATGAATTAGGCAAAATGTATAGAAGTATGTCCTTATATACTATATATGATAAATGCCTATGTGCCCTATCACTGTAGTTATAGATTAAAATATATTCCTATCTTATTCTAGATGTCAACTTATTTATAATTAATGTTTTTAAGACATTTATCACATAAGCTAAAATATACCTGATTCAACCTTTATTTCTTAAACAAAGGCTGAGGCAAACTGAAGAAAAAATTAAGCATTCTCAAAGACAAGCAAGGAAATTCAGTGTATAAATAGCATGGAGAAAAATAATATCTGCCAAAGGCATATAAAAAACTAAAGAAGATTGATTCAGAAAATGAGTCCAGTGTTTAAGGAGCATGAAATGAAAAACAATATACAGTGTACTGTTATAATGTTTTAAAGCATTATGGATTTTATATTGGTGTGCCTGGCAACATCTAATCTGCCTTAGAAACTTATTTTGACATTGTTTTGTACTTAGGGTGCGTGTCAAAGCAGCTTTGCTACCACACATTTATTGGAATCTGACTCAGGAGTAGACATTGTATCTAACTTCTTACTTAGCACACTCAATTTTCATTTTATCAGATTTAAACTATGATGAAATTTTTGGATGCTATTTAATAGGAGCTAAACAATTACAAGTTTCAGTCACCAAAAATCAAAATATAGATGTGCCTGAGTGAAATACAGTTATCACCACATACTTGATTGGAATATCTCTGTTGATTTTCTGAAAATTTAGAATGCAATAAAAGTGAATTAGTGATGACATTTAACACCTTCTTAAGTGAAAGATGGTTCTATGAGTCTTTTTTAAGAGTAAAAATTATTCATTCATTTATCATTTTTTTTTTCATGTGTATACCAAATGATAACCAAGCACTCCCATTTGCCATTTTCATTTTATGGGGAAGGTAAATAAGAAACCCTTCAAATTCTTTTAATAATCTTTAAATGCACTTTTAAACATGATGTGCAACTTATCGTAAAGTTCCACCCAACAACATGGAAGCATAAAAACTTATTTTGCATTCTTTGGAAACATAAGTTAATTAACCTGCAGATTTATTGGCATATCTATAATGATAAGCAACCAATAAACTATAACGAGCATGTTTCCACTTGAAAATTACTATGAAATTTCTGTGGCATAAAGCATGTCAACATATTTTATTCCAAATTTATGATTAATTTTTTGTTTATTCTAAAAATAACTCTGGTAATGACTTTTTAAGTATAGAAGTATGAAGGAGAAAATGTTTTCTGTAAAAAAAAAACTACATGTCACAATTATTAGTTGTATTCATATTCTGTGAATAGCTTCATAAATAGTAGATGACTTCCAAATAAAACAGGATAGGTTGAAACTTGATATTATTCACATTAAAACATATTTTAAATAGTGACACTTGGCAAAATTGAATATCACCATGTATATGGCCTCATATCCACTACCTGTCCACAAAGTTTCTGTACCTCAATTTTCTTGGTTAGAAGTGAAGGACATAGATTTTTTACAATAAGCGTATTTAATGATTTACTGCTTAGTAAAAAGATTCAAATCTTTGGAAATGAACTAATCATTACTATGCATTCAGAAACAACTCATTGACCTGACAACGAATTTTTCATCTGTGATTCCAAACAATTTATAAATATTTAGAGATCAACAGTAAAAACAAAGCTTAGGACACCTCATTTCTGTTCAGATTTTATCTATCTCTTCATGGAGATAAGACAAGGTGTACAAAAATGAGTAATACAGAATCTAAGCGATGTATATGTTAGAATGAGATGTCAGAATCCTTTTGGTTCTTGACTGAGAACTCGTAGACAAGTTAAGTCTACCTTATTATTCATATGGACCTGATATTTCAAAGAAACATAAATACTAAAATGCTCTGTAAGAATATCTTATCTTTAAACTAGGCTAAGATGAAAGGGCCTAAAAAAATATGATGGAATACAACTTAAGGTCTATCAAAAGACTTCACTTTTTACCAGTATTTTTCTGAATTACCAAAGTGGAAACCAAGAAGGAACTTTACTTTCAGTACCTGGCTATTGGATTCTCTGTGTTTTTCTGCTTAGTATTCATGTTCTTTCAATGTCATCTCATCAGTTCCCACAGGTCTGAGCATAATCTTCATGCAGATGATGCTCAAATTTAAAACTTCAGAAATTTATATTCACCTTGATCCCTTTATACTCTTGTTTTCTTTAAAAAAATTTCAATATATGTAAGTAGTTCATTTTTTTGTGTACTTGTTTCATTTTTGTCTATCTTCCTTTCTGTAAAGTAAACATTCAGTCTGAAGACCGTGTTTGTCTAGTTCCCTTGGGTCATAGTAACAATCAATAATTATAGGAACTTCAGAATTAGAATTTTTATAACTCTTGTTTCTCTTGCTTGCCTCTCCTATTCTTGAATCCTCTTCACACTGAGTATTCTCTGTTTCAGTACATGACATCAGCAAATTCATAATTAATATTAGCTAGAAAGCTAGATCCTTACCCTTTCTCCATTATCCCAATCCATCAATAAAGTTCTACCCATTTAATCTTCCAGGTGTTTCCTTTAGAGAACTGCTATTTCTGTACTCTAAAAGACCATCACCTCGTATATAGACTATGTAATTGTTTTGTATTTGCCTTATTAACCTCTTTACTTACCTGCTGTACGAAATCAAAAGATTTAGCTAAACATAAATCTAACCATTGCATTCCATGCTTAAAATAGCCAATGTTTTGTACTATCCTGAGAATAAAAAGAACATAAAATAATAATGATGATTTATAATATCTTGATTTGTGAATCTTCACTCCCTTTCTTTTCATTTTTCATTTTAGAAGACCAAAGTCATTCCTTGCTTTTTCTCTCCTTGACTGTGTCCAGTCATACAAGACTTCCCTCTACTCCTGAAACAAATCACTCTCTATTCTGTGTGGGAATTTTTCATACATTGTTCCTTTCCCTAGAACATTCTTGCTCTTTCCTGCAGATGGTTAGTTCTTTTTCTCTTGGTCCTGCTTTTAATATTAACTTTTAAGAAATACATTTGCTGATATTTCCCCTTCAATTACACACCTACCCTTCAATATATTCTTGCTTGTTTTCTTTATAAAACTTAAAATTATTGGCTAGTTTTTCTGCATCTCCCTCACTATAATGTAAACTCTTTTTAACACCAACAACCATGTAATCCCTGCTTGGTTTGGCTTAATTTGCCTGGATTATTGTAACTAGTTCATAATTACTATGGAGTAAATGAATTACTTTTATTTAACCCCCCACCCAGTGAACTGTATACAGTAAGCTTAACTAAAAAGAAGTAAAAGTACAATCCTAATGGTTCCATTTCACATAGTCTAACCATAGTATATGTCAAATCCCTTTAGTTATGAGCAAAGTCAAGTGAATTTTAATTGACAAAAATTATTTATCATTTTACATTATGAGAAACACCAAGGATTAATCTGATGTTGACATGTCTGGATCCAATGGCTCAACCAATATTAGGTTTCTGTTTTTCTCTTTGTCTGGATAGGCCTGATCTCCATGACAGGATGAAAATCCTCTGATTTCCTGAAACTTACATACTGCCATTTTGGTGATTCCAGGAGAAATAAAACCCTCCAATCAATACTTTTGGAAGACTAGCCCAAGGGAAAGTTTGATTGGCTTACAGTGCTCATGTGCCCATTTTGAATCAATAAGTTTCCTAAGGGTAACTTCTGTACACTGGACCTCAGGTCTTGTGTTCACTCATGAGGAAAAAATGCACAGAAAATTGATTGACTCAGAATAACAGGGATGTCATTAGATGAAAAATAAGAATATGCTAGAAAAAAACCCAGCAAATCATAT
This sequence comes from Sciurus carolinensis, assembly GCF_902686445.1. Classification (NCBI taxonomy): domain Eukaryota; kingdom Metazoa; phylum Chordata; class Mammalia; order Rodentia; family Sciuridae; genus Sciurus; species Sciurus carolinensis. The sequence continues at coordinate 92,952,294 of NC_062222.1, forward strand.
TTTTTTCTACCCACTTGGCCAAACCCATGTTAAACTTATTTCTAATTAAGTTGTTCACTTAATTAGAATAACTTAATTTCTTAATAGTTCTGGCAAATGTACTCTAAAGATAACTTTTTATCCTACTCACATACAATTTGCCTACAATGTTCATGAAATATTATACAGGCAGTGGACACTATATTTACAAATAAGAACAAACCCACTTTGTATTTTATGTATAGGAGACAAATATCAAAATATTCAAGTACAAATTTACTGTTTAAAGTGTTGCTTTATTATTGTTCCATAAAAATAAGTGAATATCCTCCCATCCATGGATATTGGGAAAAAATTAAAATTTAAACTTTCACAAAAACTTCTGAAGATATGAAAAACTATTGAATGTAGACATTAGCCTGGTTGGAATTAAAGCATTATACCTATATGTAGCAATGATACCTTGAGCTTTGAGAAACTAGATTTCCCAAAAGCTTATTGATTTTAGTATCTAATTAAAAATAAAATGTCACAGTGATTAAGAGCACAATAAAACAGAAGAAAAAAATCTTTCATATTTTGTTTCCTATTTTAGTGAGTTGTATTAAAAATTCAAAGTGAGAAATGACAGTTATAAAGAACAGAAAAAAATATTTTCATCATTATTGTCCTGCCAGTGAGAATCATTAAAGGAGAGCTTGCCTAAGGACCTAATATCCACCTCCAAACACAGTCATACATTTAGGGACTTCTGAATGGTTATCTGATATTTAAAAGTAGCCTATTTGAAATTTCATTTTTAAGTAGATATTATTTACAGTTCATGGGACACAATGAATTCAATCTCTAAATCAACCTCTAAGAACACAAATCTTGTTGACTGTCATGTTAGTAAATCAACTCACCTAAATAATCTTGAGACTCTGACAATGATGCAGGCTCTGGGCCTGCAAATTTAGTCATTGCCTCACTGTGAACTTGATCTTCTGACATTTTAATGGATCGAGGTCCTATTTCTGATGGTTCATTTTATACATGGACATAAACTATTTTGAGTACTTTGAACTGAGAGCTCCGAGCTGATGTTCAGGTTTGGAGTCAAACTGTCCTTTGAGTTAAGTAGGGTGAGGTACAATGGATATCTAAAGAGTTTCCATTATATATGCGGTCGCTATGCTAAATAATAAGTACAAAAAAACAAAGTAACATGAAAACAATGGAAACTATAAAGGGAATGATATATTTCCATTAGGTTCTCTCTTTATTGTTGTGTGTGTGTGTGTGTGTGTGTGTGTGTGTGTGTGTGTTTAAATGGATGCTGTTACTTCATGGCATAAAAGCAGCTTCTAAGAACAGAGTTTGATGTTTGAAGGGCTTTAATTCTACTTTCTTCCTAGTGTCTGGAATTGTTTGGTAATAAATTGTATTCAACGTTGCTTCAATTTACTACTCTTTCAGATCTGACTGTACTTAATTACTCAAGACATGATCTGCTAAAAGCTACATCTGGAAACAATGTCACTTGGAGTTTTGCATCTGAAAGTTGAACTTATGTTAAATGCAAACTGGGAAAAACAATGGTGCTACCAGATATTTTCTGTGGATTTAGCTTAAAACAGAGAGAATGCTATACATTCATTAGTTGTGTTCTGACCTGCCCACATGTCTCTTTTATCTCATTCTTACCTATGTCTCTAACCAGAGTTTCACATATAATTATTCTCCTACCCTCATTATTAAGAGTAGATCATGCCCTTTCTACCTGTCAATTTTATGTGCTGAGGATAGTTCACAAAATATTGCACTTAGCTTTTGGGATATTGAAGGCAATGGAGGATGTTCCCATTTAAGAATGGGTTTATTTTAGTTTTGGAAATATCACAAGAATTCTTTATTTTCCATATAGAACTTAAACATGTATTCTGAGCCCACAGTTACTTGACCTCTTCACAGAGTACCTGGTAAACATGGTTCACACCACAGGGAAACTGTGGGTGGGGCAAAGTCTCCAATAATTTGGATCCTTGGTTTGCTGCACATTGAAAAACATACTTGGGCTTTAAAAGATTATTGGAGTGATGTTTTTGCTTTTCCTATATGTGATTAAATCAGTTCAAAGATAACAACAATATAAATGTATTAGTATTTCATTAGAAACTCAGGGCAATGTGGATGCTAGTTAATGAGGATAAAATTTAATGCAATAATATAATTTTTATGTCTTTTTATTCCCTAACAGTATTTTGACTGCTTAATTTTTCAGCGACATAATGATAAATATAGCTGTTTTCCACGTCAACATTATTCATTTTTTTGTAGGAAAAATATCTAGTTTTAGCAGAAACCCTATTTATTTTATTCTTTTCCTTAAATTTTTGAAGGCCATCTTTATATCACATTTTGTTAAATTGAATGAGACTAGAAAGATGTGAGAGTAAAATACTTCACCACCCAATTCTTTACTGATGTTTGATTTACAAGTTAGAGTTAAGTTTGTTAAAGCTAAGTGAAATCAGAGAAATCTGAGTGACACCATTCACTAAAAGAGAGCTTCCTAAGCACTTCTTTCCTGATAGTAAGCTAATTGGAAAATGACAATTAGTAAAAAATTGGCATTATGTGACATTTTGGCACTGTAATTAATACTGTATTTGGCAAAAATCAGATGCTCATTGGCCATCAGAGAAGATGATCAGTTTATATTTGCAGAATCTACTAGATATGCAGCAAGACACTACAGAGTAAATTGTTTATATTGTTAATTATATCAACAGAGTATTGCATTGTATCAGTTTATCCAGTCTTGGATATTTGCTTTGATGGTAATGTATGCATTATACAGTTGAATCAATTTAAAATCAACATTATGCTGCAGTGTAGATTGTATAAATTGTACTACCTTAATAGAGCACTTACTGATGGGAAATAATTTAAGATTGAATGGTCAACAGAGGTCCTCTCTTTGAATACAACACTTTGAGGCATTAGTGAAATTAGTCAGGGCCAAGAGATGAGAGGGATGATGTCCTGGTATCTGTGTTTCTATTAAACTTGTACTGCAATTGAAAGCATTTACTGTAGAGCTTGTAAAACTCATCATTAAAGAAGAGCCACTCCTTTGGATAATGTTCTGCAGATATTTGAGGTGATTTTCTGAAGAGTATATTAAAGCTATTTCCCCAAGCTTTCTGTAACTCTGGAATATGTCTGCAGTGTTATCATGCTACCATGAAAATAATACTTTTGGTGTTACACTTTTACAATACCTCAATGCCATATAATAATGAATTGATACGTTACTTTTGATTGGAATTAATGGCAAGAACTTGAACACCTCTGATTTTATTTCCTTTACATTCCTCTCATAAAAGAGTGCTGGGGATAACCTCATGGGTAGTGATTTTGATTGAGTAAGGGGCTGTAGAAAATATTGAATTCAAAATATGTAGTTCTTCTAATGTGGGTAGAAAAATGCAGTGCCATCAGATTCAGAGAATTATGGGATATTGGGACATAACACATAAACAGTATATTCTGATTTGCAATTGCTGTTAAGCATTAATTGCATGATTGCTTTCTGGTCATCTATAGGTCAAAGAGAGAAATGAAGCATAATGAATCTAAACAAATATGTTTTATATACCTCACCATATTGACATAAAACATTAACCACTTCTACATTTTCTGTAACCAATTTATTTATTTATTTATTTATTTTTGGATGCCAGGGATTGAACTCAGGGGCATTCGACCACTGAGTGACCAAGCCTATTTTGTAGTTTATATATAGAGAGGGTCTCACTGAATTGCTTAGTATCTCACTGTTGCTGAGGTTGGGTTTGAACTGTAATCCTCCTGCCTTTGTCTCCCGAGCCGCTGGGTAGGCCTGCACCACCTTGCCTGGCTATAATCAATTTAAATTGGATCTTTAAAGAACAGAAAGTATTCAGATATTTTATAGAAATATTCTAAATAATTTAGTATTACAAAAATGCATTGCAGGCAGTTAGAAAAATACATTTTGGTAAGCACGCTATGATGTCTCTGCAGGTGTTATGTTGATAATTTAAATTTTTTCTAGATTGTTATAGTATTTCAACATTGCTAAGGTTGCAAGAAGTTATAGCTATACTGAACTTGAAGTAAAATTGTATCATAAGAACACTCCAAAAATAATGTTATATCTATTACGTGCTTGCATCAAGATTTTCTTCATTGCCATTTCTTAAGTAGAAAGGAAATTTTAATTTGGTTGGTATTAACTCATGCTATACCTAAAATATTACTGTTTAATAACAATAAAAGAACTGTTAAATTAAATAACAATTGTAGTTTTCCTGATACTTTATTCTGCTGTACTTATAAATGCATGCAAAGATTTATTTCTTCTTTTATCACTAGTAGTCCCCTCAGATTTCTAGTTTTAGTTAGCTTCAGAATTGTTTTTGTGTGTATTTGTAAACTACCCTTAACTTTCTTTCCCCCCCTAGTATCTCATTATCTTTGGAAAAAATGAATGAGCATTCTGTGTGTGTTGCTCTTCTTTCTGGTCCAACAAAGGGGCAGAAAGCACTCCATACTGTCTCCCTGGCCTATTACCTGGCTGCCTCTGGTTTCTCAAGAGGCAACGACAGCTCCCATAACCTTATCCCTGCTTTATTTATCCATAAAACCTTTTATCCTCCATCTCAATGCCTTTAGTATTTCCCATTTTGTCTTCTGCCTTTACTTTCTGGATTGTTTTCGTGTGTTCTTTAAATCAAACAGGCTGTTTCTGCAAGGTTAATATCCTATGTACTTTTTTTTTCTTTTTTTCTTTGATCATTTTCTCTTTTCCCTGGTCTTTTGTATGGATCATTTACAACTTCACATAAAAGTTTATATCTTTGAATTCCCTGAAATCAACCCATGAATACTTTACTTTATGTTTTCTTCTGGGCCCTATCCCACTTACAACTCAGTTTTTCACTGTATTTCCTTTAGCAGAACACACATTCATCCTACTGTGTCTTTTTCCTCCTGGGGTTCATTTGGCGGCTCTTTAAGGACCTTGGGTAGGATTTTTGTTTGGGGACCAACAGATCCAGATTCCAATCAGAATGAAGGCCCTTCAGCTGTTTTATTTTATTTCAAACTTATTTCTTCTGCGGCTGCAGGAAAAATTTCAAAATTACCTCTTACCCACCACAGAGTAAACAGATCTCCGGCAGGGATGAGATCTCTTGTTTTTATATACTCTCTCTCACTTCCTGCCATGTAAAAGATACTAGAACAGTTATCAAAACCGGGCTTTCACAAGATGAGTACAGTACATGCAATAGTGTTGATTCTTTTACGAAGTTATTTGCTGAGAATTTTAGATGCATGATGCTAAACTGAAAACAGTATATCACTGGGGAACATGACAGACTGACATATGTGGATATTATTGGACTAAATGAAATGCAAGTTTGCATTTGGTTCTTTCTCATTAATGATAGAAGATGAATTGACCAAATCATTTCTGAAATAATTTGCAATTAGACTTGCAAAAACCATCCTGTCTCTAACCGGGAGGGTGTGAGGCTATAGATGGCATTGTGCAGAGATATTGGAGAATTACCAATTCTGATTTTTAAAAGCAGGGAAGGTAATTGTTCCTGAAAGGTATGGACTGTCTGCATGTACAGGAATGGGCTGCATCTCTCTGGGAATTCCATTGTCCCTCCAGTACAATATATATTTTTTTATTTATTAGTATAAAAGTTTTCTTGATCATGAGCCAGAAACTCTGCATGTATATTTCACTCCTGGGATGATGTTCCAGCTGCAGGATACTGAGTTTATGCTCTTGTCAAACACTTATATTCTGGAGAATAACTTATGCACTAAGAAAATCCAAACAGTGAGGTTCTTAGCTTTTCTTTACTTAATATTAGCTGATATCACTATTCAACTACTTTTTCAGTCATTGTAAAAATAGTATTGCTCTTAAAAATTAATATTCCATATTCATTCTTATTTCCACACTTCCCATCTTATGTACACATATTTGGGGAATGGATTGGATTTATGATTTCTTCTTTGATATTTTCTTGGCCAAAGTTGAAGTTTCTTTTTTTTTTTTTTAATTTTCCCTTCAACTTATTTACTTACTTTAAAGCAGTCACAGATAATCTTAAATATTGAAAATGCCTGCGTGCCAGCTAATTTCATGAGTTTGTAATAAAGCTTTCTGATTCTGGTATAAATAAATGTCAGCCTTTATTTTGGTATTTGTTTAATAGAAGCATATGAGCATTTTTGTTTCTAAATGTTATTAATAGTAAAGTAAGTTCAAAGTATTGCTCTTGATTTTATTTTTTTAAAACTGAATATCTCCATAAATGTACACTCATTACAAGTTTTTGGAAAAACACCACAGAAACTGTTAATAATGGTCACTTTTGGGTTACCTGGCTAGGGATCTTGGTGAGGGAAGAAAAAAATGTCTATTTAATATTATACATACTTCTATACTATTTGAATATTTTACCATGAGCAAGTATTGACTTTATAATATTATGTTTATTTTTTTATTTTATTTTTTGCAGTACTGGGGATCGAACTCAGGGCCTTGTGCTTGCGAGGCAAGCACTCTACCAGCTAAGTCATCTCCTCAGCCCTATTTTTTATTTCTATAAACAAGACCAACTTTAGTTACCATTGAGTCAGCAACTTATTTATTATAGAAGTTTAAAGGGCTTCCTTCCACCAGCATCCCATCAGAGAAAAAGAAAAATTGTTGAGCATTTGTTTCTCCCTCTCTTGCCTCAGAAATTAATTACAAACAGAATCATGTTGCATACATATTCCAGAATCCCTGCTACATAAGACATATGAATGAAACTACCCCATTCCCCTAACCCTTCTACATGTGAATGAAACTAACCCATTCCCTTAATCCTTCTTCATTCTTAGCAGTTTTTTCAAAATAGTTAGCGTACAAAATTAACCTTGGTGAATGAACAATCTCCTTAGTCACATTTGTTTATTAAAATTGTTTGGTCAGAGTTGAAGGCAGATGACAGTTGTTAACTTGATGTGCTTGCCACAAGTAGTTCTGTATAGTTAATGCTGTCCTTTTTCCTTTAGCTTTGCATGTCACTTGGAGAATGGGGAGTGTCTTTTCTCCTGGTCTGTCAACACTCTAGGTGGGCTGGATGGAGGATTTGGTTTCTGAGTATCTGCCAGGCAAAGTAGGGTGATGATGGATCTCAAAGCAGGCAAAATATGCTTAAATCTTGTTCTAGTTTTAGCTGCAATGAATTCTTTATTGCAGTAGTAGAGAGGAGGCTGTGGAAATCTTGCAATATAACTTATTACTGCTCCTTGGGACTGAACCTCCACCTAGGCTCCTGGCCCTCATTATAGCTTTGTAACTAAATCCAGACACATTTTCCTTCACTACAAAGGCTCTTCCTTTTAGATTGGCCCGGTTTCCCATATGTACCCCTCTACTCAGCATCATTTCCCTAACAGAAATGTGAAATCCATTCTGCTTTACTCATTGCTGTAAATGTCCAGGAAGGTCTTAGCTTTCTGCCTTATACAAACATGCCTCCTTTCTCCATCCAGGCTAGTGAGATTGCAAGATTTGAATAAAATTTAGAAACCATGGCCTAGCTTCAAGATCAAATTCTTGGTTATTTAATCTACCAAAAGACAATGAATTAAAGGAAAAAAGACTCAATCCAGGAGAATAAGTGGTGTTTATAGATAAGGGACCTCTTTTCTTTTATTCAAAACCTTAAGTTGATGACGTTTTGAGGGTATAATGTCATCATCATATTAAGCCAGTACCATTGTCTTCAGTGAGAGTACCAGATGAACAAATCCTGTCTTCCTCCCTATCTTGCCTCCAGAACCATTCCTCTTTCCAAGAACAGAAATGTCAAAGAAAATATTCTTCTTTATAAAGATCACTTAATAATGACTATATCAACTTAAGAATGAGTCAGTATTGTGACAGGGTGTCTATTCATGAATATCTAGAAATGGATCTTCAACATAGTTCTGAAATATGGACAAGTATTCCAACTCTTCATTTTATTGAAAAAAACAACAATGAATATGTAAACCAACCAAAAAGAGCTCATTTGGGATTTGGAGGAGTCAGTGGTATAATAATCAATAAAATTCTTCCAGGTTAGAGAATGATATAGTACAGGGCTGAGGATTTAAAGTTTAGAAATAGTATTGCAATGAATATAATTTATATCCCTTTAGTTTTTTTTCCGATGTCTATTGTAACTGAACTTTTTAGTGGCTATAATAACCTCCTAATGGATACTCTTGTTTCAGTCTTGCCAGCATATCTTTCACTCCCCAAAGAGTATCTTTTAAAAAGTCAATCAGATCATGTCACTTGTCTTTATTAAAGGCTTCTTATTACATGTAAGGTAAAACTCAACCCCTGTACCATGAACCCTGTAAAGAGGGTGCCCCTTTGTCCTTCTAGTCTTGTTATTATACAATTGTTCCCTGGCTTGCTCTGATTCAGGGAAGAGCTGTTTGGTTGCTGTTTTAAAAATGCTACTAATTTTGCCTTCTATTCCTTATATTGGCTTTTCCTGCTACCTGTTGCTCTCCTGCAAGATCCCCGTATTCACTGCCATCTTATCATGTAGATTTCAGCTTATATGTCACTTCTTCAGGGATCCCTCCTTTCATCCTCAGACTAATGAGGTCTCCTATTTCCATTTATTTTCTATCATAGAACCTTGTTTTAAGTTCTTCTAAAACAAAATACAAATTGAACTGTTGTGTGCCTCATGATTTTATGTGATTCATTGCTTAATTTCTGTCTTCAACTGGCACAAAAGCACTGTGAGAGCAGGGCATCTTTTCTGCCACACATACCCCACCATTACAGTGCTGAACATAAAGCAGATGCTCAGTCCGGTTGAATAAAGAGATTCCCTGATTTCTCAGTATTTCTTAGAAGACAGCTTTTCATCATATTCATACTGAATTTTCAAAAACATCTTGCTAAAGGAGAAGACTCAGAGAAGATTAATACATTGCAATGCTCCTTAGTTGTGTATGGTTTTAAATGGATAAAACAATTACTAATGAATATAAAAATGCTTTCAGAAAGGGAGATAAACTTTTATATTAGGGTCTTGTAAAAAATCAACAAAATGTATGCTAATTAAGTGCAATAGAAGAGCAAAATATACAGCGGAGTAGAATCGTTGGGGAGTTGGCATGATCTTGCAATTTAGAAATCCTAGGTCAAAAAGGTACATTCCTATTTGAGGATGAAAGATTAAGAAGACCTAAAATGTAAGCTAAGAATTAAGTACATTTGAAGTAAATCACGATTACAACATTTAGAATGGAAAGAACCTTAAGATCGAATTAATGACAATGAAATCTGATATATGTTATGGTATAGAAATGTCTGCATATTTAGAAGTTTCATTATTAGTGTGAAAAGTTCTTTTTGGAAATGTCCCTTGTGTTTCTTAGTGTCCATTTTAAGTTGATGCTTACTTGCTTGTTAGCTAGCTCTGGTATGACTTCCATGCAGTAATAGTAAATTATACTTTTTGTTATTGAATGAATAATGCTTCACTGTTGTTGAGTAAATAATAAGTGAGTAAGAATGACTTAAGTGAGAAAACAGTGACAGAAGACAAGACTAAGAGTTTTAAGTTGGAATGTGTAAGGTCAGAGAGAAACCATATGAGAATGTAGCAGTAAACTCATCTTGAATTATATTCATCTAGAAAACAGGGGACTACTATATCATTCTCATTGTCTGTACACAGTGTTAGAACAAAGTGGAATAAAGTTAATGTCTTCAAGGGAGAGGAATTTGTCATTTTCCTGACTGCAAAACTGCATCCATAATTCTAACAGGACATCTTACAACTTGGAACATATGGCAACAAGCACTGGCATATTACTGAAAGTAATCTGACTGAGCAGGCAACTTTCACCTCTCTGATGAAAGTAACCATAACTCCTGGAGTTGATGTAATTTTGTGATTTAGGGACCAATCTCAATCATACTTGAACATCCTGTTGCTTTTCCAAGAGCACTATGCAAATTATGCATCGCTATTTGTTCAGATGTTTTTTTTTTTTTCCAAATTGGACTCAAATTGAATACAGCTTAATGCTGTTTTTCCATTTGCCGGCAAGAAATACATTCGCATAGGCATATGTTAAAAAATAAAAAAATTGTGAGAGTTTATTACCGTGAAATCCCAGTTTGTTCTGAGAGGAAGTGAAGAGGGTGTTGAGGATGTATTTAGTCTATGAGTAATGCATTCTTTCATACTATGAAGATTTTACATATTTTAAATTCATATCTGGGAAGGGTAATGTCATTTTTAGTAGAAAAATAAAACAATGTACTTTTAAAAAATGCATTGTGGTAGAAAAATCTGGTAGAAAACATTTCATTGAAATTATGGGTAAATATCTTATGTAAAAAGATTTTTGAAAATTTTTTAGAATAAGAAGTTACTCAACAATCGTTGAAACTAGGATATTTCCTTAGAATTTTAATGAACCAGGACAACAAAGCTGCCTGAAAAATAGGACTTGGGTAACACACCGACATCAGAAGACTTACTGCCCTCTTATTTTTGTTGTTGATATATTTGTATCATTTTGTAATTTTATGAGATCAGTTGGTGTTTTGCTTTAGACTTTTGTTAACAGTTTGTGCATTATGAAAACTGTCTTTATATTTCTTTTAAAAGTGTTTGTATTATAGCTTTGAAGACCATTTCCTTGGCAGAGTGCTCTGATAAAAGACAGAGATAGTGTTCAGTGGACCAGAAGGCTTGGAAGCGTTTTCTAGTCAAATTGAAGTTGGATATCAAGAGTGTTAAAATGTGGGATTAAGGAGGAAAGGAGTTTAAAAAATCAAAGACACAAAGATAGGGAATGAAACAGTGATTACAGGGGTGGTGGTGGTGGTGTGAAAATGGGGAGTTGTAGGTCAAGGATACAAGGAAGTAAATACATAGAATGAACAAGTCTAGAGATCTAACGTGTAACATGAGAATCACAGTTAATAATACTGCATGAAATTCAGTATTTTTCCTAAAAGTGTAGTTTTTAGGTGCTCTTTTCCCACTCCCACAAATGGGTAATTATTTGAGATGACAGATGTGTTTCTTTGATTAACTATAGTAACCATTTCCTTACATACATGTATATTAAGACATCATGCTGTACATTATAAATGTATGCAATCACTTTCTGTAAAAAAGAAGAAAGTGGGTAGGATGTTTTGAATCATGAAAGCTCAGACTCAAGGTAGGAAGGACAATTGCTGCAAATTTCTAAGTAAAACACTAGCTCAGATATAGTAACAGGTTATAAAATTCCAAAATTAGGTAGCACAACTATCTAAGATTAGGGTAATAGAAGCTCTTGTGTTGGTAGCAGATTGCAAGAATCTGAGATGAATCTGGGGAACATTTTAAACTAAATGTGTAGATTTAACAGATTTACTGTTTTTTAAATGTAGAAGTGTAGGATAGCTAGTAACTAGCACTAAAATGAAATATATATATATATATATATATGTTGTAAAATAGCTGCTCTTAAAATGTTAACATCTTTGAAAAGCATAAATTATTACTTCTTTTTTTAAATAAGGAGTACTATTTAGTAGGAGCTGGCATACAGAGGGCACACAGTCCAGAGAAGCTCTCCTAAATCAGAGGGAAGACTGCTTTGGACAGTGTCTTTTTCCTGCTCTCCAGTTACACACAACCTTTCCTTGGTTACGTGCCATAGAAGTTGGAGGACCTGGAGACAGTGTAGGACGTACAAACAACAAAAGATTGCTCTGACAGCAAATAAACAAGTGATTGGCAACACCACTTTTGTTCATATTAGTATCCTGTTGTTGCAGCAACAATTTATCATAAATATAATGGCTAAAAATAATATAAAATTTTAATCTTATAATCCTGGAGGTCAAAGTCTGAAATGGTTTTTACAGGACCAACATCAAGCTGTCAACAGAGCCTAGTTCTTGTGGAGATGCTAGAGGACAATCTGCTTCTCTCTGCTATGGTTTGAATGTTTGCGTTCCCCAAAATTCATATGTTGAAATCCTAACCCACAAGGAAATGGTATTAGAAGGTGGTGACTTTTGATATGCGATTGGTACATAGGATGGAGCCCTAATGAATGGATTTATGTCCTTAAAAAAGAGACTACAGAGAGTTACCTTGCATCTTCCACCGTGTGAAGACTCTGCTACAAGTTACCACCTATAAACCAGACAGCAAGCCCTCACCAGATAGCAAATCTGTTGGTATGTTCTTTTAAAAATTATTTTTTATTTTTTTATTATTTTACAGACTGCATTTTGATTCATTGTACACAAATGGGGTACATGATTTTGTTTCTATGGTTGTGCATGATGCTGGTATCTTAATCTTGGACTTTACAGACTTTAGGTCTGTAGAAATAAATTTCTGTTGCTAAACCTCCCAGTTCATGGTGTTTTGTCATAGTAGCCTGAATAAACCAAGACATTTGCCTTTCCTAGCTAATAGAAGCCATGTACATTTCTTGGCAGGTAACTATATCACTCTGAATTCATATCACTCTGAATTCTCATTCCATCTGTCCATCTTCTCTCTCAACTCTGTCTCCTTCTACGTTTTTTTTTTTTTTTTTTTCTTTTTTTCCCTGGGTACAAGTGATTTCACTCAATCACTGAAACACATCCCCAGCCCTATTTTGAATTTTATTTAGAGACAGGGTCTCACTGAATTGCTTAGCACCTCACTGTTGCTGAGGTTGGCTTTGAACTCTTGATCCTCCTGCCTCAACCTCCCAAGCTGCTGGGATTATAAGCATGAGTCGCCGCACCTATCTTGTCTCCCTCTCCTAAGGACCCTTCTGATTACATGGGCCCACCCCTATGATCCCACATACTTACTTCTCTGAAGTTCCTTTGCCATGTAAGATAAATATAAACAAATTCAAGAGATTATATTTTTATGACATCTTTAGTGGGTTATTATTCTACCTACTACATCCTTTTATTCAATTTTATCACTTCTTTTTTTCTGTTTTTGCCTATAGTTGAGTCATGTGATATTGTAAGAAAGTAAGATATGAACAAGTTAATATATTTTTGATTTCTTGATATTTGGAATTTTTTGATGCTTCAATATAAGCTACCATTACCATTTAGCCTATTTTTATTTATTTTTTACTGAACTGGGACTTAATCCTGGTGCTAGGCAAGTTCTTTATCACTGAGCTGCACTGCCAGCTCCATTGAGCAGATTTAAAATAAAGAATATGAAGGGCAAATTAATAATGGTCACTATACTGAATGAAGTCTCTGACATAAATTTCAATGTAGATATATAAACTAACTTAAGTTATATAAATGTGTTAGTTTTAGTATACTGAGAAATTAATATTAATATAGAGCATTAGAATAGTGAAAACAATTTTAATGATACTTCAATAAATTAATTTATGTGGTAATTATTCTGAAAAGTATTAAAATGATTGATACCTTCAACAGGAAACTCATCTACTAAAAAGCTTGGCTTATGCTAAATATGTGATTGCTTTCTATACGTTTATGAAATGACAAATAACATTATCAATCCCACTCATTCTGAAAAATGATGAGTCCCAAATTCCTGTTATTTAAGATCTATATGAGAGACCTAAAAGTTAAGTTGTTTTTCTCTGTTCCCTTCCCCATACTTTCTGGGGGGTGGTGGTGTCCAAACTATATTCTTAATTTAAATAACTAAGAATAAGACTTATCTTTATGGTTTCTGTGATTACAAGTCACTGTGACTTATCTGCAAAGGCAAACTTGATATGAGAGGTTTTAATATTTTTCCATGAGGACATTAAAGGGCAGACTTATCCCCATTTTAAGCATCATTTCTAAACATAAGGGTACATGGAAAGTGGTCCTTCCAGCCAGCAGAGAACCAGTGAATCCAACAGGTGTCATATTTTCCAAGGGATGCCAAACAAGCAAAAAAGCTAAGAAAAAGAAAACAAAAAACACTCCCACAAGGAAAAAAAAAAAAAAAAACAAGCAACACAGGGTTAGAGAAACTAAAGATAAGTTATCTGTTACTCAGTTTCCCAACTAAAGCTAAGAGAGAAGCATAATGGTGCTGCCAATAACCCATGTGAAATAGCAGGTAAGCTCAAAGAAGAGTTGGCTTTACTCAAAAGTACATAGATCTGGAAGCAACTAAGATGCCCTTCAAAAGCTGACTGTATAAACAAACTGTGGTACAGTTGTATAATGGAATATTATTCAGTGATAAAAAGAAATGAGCTGTCAAACTATGAAAATATATGGAGGAAACATGCATACTTGTATAGTGAAAGACACTGATTTGAAAAGGCTATGTATTGTAAAATTCCAACTACATGGTTTTATGAAAAGGACAAAACTATAGAGACGAACAATCTGTGACTGCTAGGGTTTTAAGGAAGAAGGGAGACCTAGATAGGTGAAACAAAAATGATTTTTAATTGAGTGAATCTATTCTGTATGATATTGTCACGGTGCATACCTGACATCATTCATTCGTCAAAACACACAGAATGTACAACAGAAAGAATGAACTCTATTGTAAACTATGGACTTTAATAATAATGTATCAATTATAATAACAAATGTGCCACACTAATGCAAGATGTTAATAAGAGGGGAAACTGTGAAGAGGGAAAAAAGGGATCTATGAGAATTCTCTAGAAAAAAGTGCATACCTCTGGGGTCTGGCTAGTGGAGATAATGTTCTAATTACAGAGGGAACTACTAGACAGATACAGATATTCTGACTGTACCTGAGGAACTAGTTTCAAGGCAGAGTGTTGGTGTAGGGGTCGTCTTAAGGCTAAGGATCATAGCAGAGCCTGGTTTGTTTTCAGAGGCTCTCCTTTGATATTTTTGTGATTGCACTTTAGACTCTCTCTTCATGAATTATTTGAAGGGAACTTGTTTTTATATTTCTTGCTGATCTTTGAAAGCAGAGGGCATATTCCATGAAATTGGGGCATACTCCTTGACTTCTGCTTACCTACACTCTTGCCTTGAGAGTATTTTATTAAAGTCTCTGAGACACCTTGAATTTTTCAGAAGGAGCCAAACTCTGACTGTATTTGTCTCTTTCTGGAGCCAATTTCTTATGGCAACTGCCTCTATATTATTTAAAATAATTTTATTGTGTAGACACTACTGGTTCTCATTAATTTATATATAAACCATAAGCAAGGAGATGAAGTTTCCAGTGTTGATCAAGATTAATCTTTTCACTGTTAGGAAATACAGCTAAATTAGCCTGGAGTAAGGGAACGTTGTCATCAGTAGGGGTAAATATTTATTTGTATGAGTTCTCATGCTCTCTGGGTGAAATATCCCATAATAAAATAAAAGCTTTACATAAAAGTTAAATTTTTCTTAAAGCTGCATACACAATACAAGAAAACCAGACTGATTTTTTTTTTTTTGTTCATTACTGTTAGATCGGCAAATGAAACAAGCATTTTTCTTTTGAAGTTTTCTGATTTTTTTTTTTTTGCAGAAAATCAATTGAATACTCATGTGGAAATATAATTAATATAATTTTCTTTAATTCTCCACAGAATTATTTATAAACTAGCTTTAAAAATCATAAAGTTGTAAATGCTGCTCAAAATAAAATGAACAGTTTGGAAAGGCATCTGTTGAAAAATAAAGATTTCCCTCAAAAATCCTCAACTTCTCAGTCACACATCTCAGAATCTTTTATATAATGGTTTCTTTTATACTTATTAGAACTATCTATGCAGATTCAGACTTATATATGAAAGTATGTAATGCATATACTTTAGAATGTGATGGATTATATAAATACATAGCTTTTATATTTATATAAAAGCTTCTATTTATATACACATGACATTGTGGTCATCAGCACTTGTAAAGCTCTATTAGTCGTAAGTATGGATGTGTGTATAGACGATGAATGTTTTTATGGTTCTGGAATGTGCTTTGGAGAGAAAAAATGTGAATTTCCTCTAATTGTTGGAATGAACCTCTAATGTGCTCATCTGACATAGCAGACAATTCTTTGTTTCGAGTCAAACAGCTCCCATCTCAAGACTAGAGTAGAAGCTACTGCAGATGGTTATGGTTCAATGATGGGTTTCCTGAGCCCATGTCAGACTTGCAAGGCTTCACTTCATAAATATACTGCAGTTTTGCAGCATTCAGAACATGTCACTTACAACACTTCAAAAGTTTATGTTTGGCTGTTAGCCAAGTAATACAATCTTTGTTTGACTGTCAGTGGAAAATATTCAATTAGACGAATGTACAGTGGAATGAGTTCTTCCTACAGGATTTAAACTCAACAAAACATTGCCATATAATTTCAGTGGGACTACATTTCTCATAAAGCAATGCCACTCTGGATGTTAAATGAAATTAAATACGCTTTCTTTTCTGGCAGTTCCTTATGCATAGGTTATAAACCTCCTCCATTCCAAAGATATCTTACTTTTATGAAGAAACCCAGAATTAGAAGGCAGCAAGTTTTGGTTTTTAAAATCCTCAGGAGAGGTCTCTGTAAGTGGAACTATTTGTAATTCTTGGCTTTATCACAGGGAGCTCATTGGTTACCCAGTAAAATACTTCATTTTTCCAAATAAGAAACTCTTTGCAAATCTGTACTGTCTGGAATGTGAAGGAAGATCTAACACTAGTTCATGAGCAGATATTTATAAAGTCTATTCATATTAAATCTGTTTAGTATATAGTTGAGAGTGTTAACTATTTACTCTACACCCAGGGACTTTTTTAGGGCTTATACCCCCTAAAATTATTTTTTCTCACATATCAATGCTACCCTATGCCATAAATTAATAACACACATGAATGTGCATGCACGCATATGCGCACACGCACACACACACACACACTCACACACACACACCAAGTCCTTAAGTGATTAATAAAGATAACTCAATAATAGTCATTTAGCACAAATAAAAGGCATTTGCTAAAAAGAACAAAGCATAAAATGTGGAAGTCATAGAAAGAAAAAGGTTGACATTTACTTGCATGACTATAGTTTAATTCAAGCTTGCTTTGAGCTTCCGACATAGAACTTTTGATGGTAGGATAACAACAATGGGAAATACAAATGAATTGTAAGAAGAGGCTGATGGTTGGGAGAGAAAGGCTTTTGCCTTTGTATGAGATTCTTAATTGAATCTTTCGGCTTTTTTGCACAGTGATTATATAGCTTGATGTTTTATTGTTGGAACTGCCTGCAGAAATGGCATGTGGTAACTCTAGCTGTTGGAAAAGCTTGCTGGGAATTGGATGCTCTGTTCTATTAACAGGTACAAAGGCAAGATATCAATTTACATAATTTTAACATTGGTGTGGAATAAACAATTGAGAACAGTATTGGCTTATTCTTTGAAGTGAGGGTCTAACCTCTTAATTCTCCTCATCATTGGTTACTTCAAATGTAAGACACCCCAAAACTTAATAAGCCCAGATAGCTGCAAAAATTGGAACTTTGGGAAATCATTGTTAGAGCTTCTCTTTATAGCACCAGGTGTCTCTCCCTTAGTTCTGTCCTCTTCTCCCAGGACTATTCATTCAGTGCCCTCCCCGTTATAAATTGACCTCCTCTGCATGCATTCCTTCATCTTTCAGATATTATAAAAGTACTTCAAATACTAACTAGTTAATTTTACAAAATCTATGTTAGAATGCCAGTGAATGTCAAAAGAGAATGTGGAGGAGCACATCCCCAAGGGCACATTTGTTTTCTCATTCTGTTTTCTCTGTTTAAAAAAAAAATACATACATACACAAACACACACAAGCATATATGCATATATAAATAACTTATGCATATATATTTCAATGCATTAGAAGGATATTAAAGTATAAATGTATGTAAAGATGTAAAGTTCAAATTGTTTTACCTCTAAGTGATAGGATCTGTTAATGTCTACCTTTTAAGATTTGTCCTACAATAAAAATGAAATCATATTTGTTCTCTGTAATCTTTATTTTCAATGAATATATTTTAACCATTTTAATTTATATGAATCTCCTAAATTCTTTTTAACTACCGTAACAGTTTATTGTATAGTCATTATATTTTAATTAATGTATTAATAGATATTTATACTCATTTTTTATCAACGTAGAACAGCAAAACAACAAAAATACAGTGACCATATAATGTATGTCTCTTCAATCTCGACTAAATATTTATTTAGTTAAATTGTCTACAATTGTGAAGGAAAAATAAAAGATTCTGTTACTTAGGATCAATTTTCCCTCTCAGTATGTCTTTTCCTGTTTGCACTTCCAGGCACAAAATATTTTTTCAAAAGTCTTTTGGAAGAAGACCTTTTCATAGCCCTTTGGATATTTGAGATCAAGTAGAAAAGAAAGTTTATGTGGGCAAACAAGTAGGTAAAGAAGATGTTGGTTGTATCCTTTCAATTTTTCTTGTTTGTTTGGTGCATGAAGGACTTTGCCAAGGACAAGCTACTTCCAGACAAGAAGCTGTGAAATTAAGAACTATTTTGGCAATTGACTTTTGAGAGGTTAACTAATCCTTAATCTTAGACATAGTTAATAATTAAAACGTTCATGAGTGTAAGGGTAACATTCAGCAGAGAAACCGAAGCATAAGATTTATCATTTTATAAAGTGTTTAATGTACTGTTTGATTATGAAATGAATTATACTGATTACCTGAGTGGTGGTATCTCTACGTGATAGGGAATCTTGTGACAGGATTTTTATACTGAGAGATGAAATTCAGAATGTGGAAAATCTGTAATGTTACAATGCTATGAATTGGTAAACAATGGGTTACTGATTTTATTCTGACTGAACTATATCACTTAGAGATATATCATATGGAGCGTTAGGGGAATTTCCTTTCTAAAAATAGAAAGGAGAAGGCACCTTATAATGTGAATGCTATATTCCTGTCTTTAAGTTAAGCTAACTAACAGAATCTTGTTGCACTTGGTCCTATTCTACATCTTTTTGTTGGTGATGAGTAGAAATGCATTTTATTAATGGTCTTAAACTCTGTATATAATTTTGTAGTGTTTCTCTGTGGCATTTCTTAATTTTACAAATATTGAAAACATGCTGAACAGGAGATATTTTGTGATTAAAAAAACGAGGCTTTAGTGGTCCTGTATTGTAATCCCATGAGGTTCTTACTGTTTAATTATTAATTAATCAATTCATTCATTTTGAAATAGTTTATTCAATATCTTTGTAACTTCTTAGTCCACCAATGCAGGTTACTGGGGAGAAGAATGAGTCAGAGCATGTCTTCTGTGGGATCTTTGACTCTGCCAAGTCCCTTCCTTGCTAAGAGAGCACGCAGGCACACAGAGACACTGAGTCAGAGCTGCCCTAGCAGGTGGGCCCATTTCCCACACAACCAGGCCCTGTTGAGCACACAATTGGAGAGAAGGGGAGAAATGGTAACAGGACAGCCACAGAATGCCTAGGTTGTCATCATACTGATAAAAATAGTGCTTAGCATATATCATGCACTCTAAACAGGCATCACAGAAGCAAGCACTCTACTAAGTACTTCATTCACATATATCAATTCATTGAATCCTTATGATAATCTTGCAACATAAGGTACAGAAAAAAAATTGAGGTACAATGAGGATATCTTCCTTAAAATAATAATATGCACTGGGATTTGAATCTACACTCTGGTTCCAGAGTCAATGTTCTTCATCATTTTGGAACACTTCATTTTCCTCCAAGGAAAGATGTGAACCTGTGGACAGTTAAGACATCAAATTTGGTATAGGTGGATAGAAAGGTGTTTAATCTGACATGAGGTTATACTTCCAATCTTATCTAAAATTGATTGAGTTCTTACAACACAGTAGGTCAGACTACTTGACATTTCCCTTACTTCATTTAATTCTCCTAGTAATCATTTGAGATAGTAGATATTTAGTAACCCTATTTTGGAGATAAACAATCTAAGCAAAGACAGAATAAGTAGTTGATCAAGGGAAAAAAGTGGATAAATTTGAAATCAGGATTCATGATCATGTTTTTATCCACAATGGTAGGTTGTTTGGCTAGGCTAGGCTAGGCTAGGTAGAGAGTATTCTCCAATATGTCCTGGTATTCTGGTTTTTTTTTTTTTTAGCTTTTCGAGAAACTTGTAAGAACTATGATCAACCAGAATATGGAGGGGAAGGGTCTAGCAGTCTTTAAAGAGAGTTCAGATCTGGGGTGAACTTCTGATATAGGTGTTTCTGTGTCAATATCTATACCTATCTATAGTTGGTTCTGTATCTACTCCCGGGATCACTAAAATGGGTAACTCTGTTCTTAGAACTTTTTATACATTAGTTTAAAAATTTAATCTCTCTTTGATTAAATATTTCAACTTTTTTTGGAGTCTTGCTATTCACCTTACTGACCAGAAGATTTGAGAGCCCAGAAATAAATCCAATTGTATCTTGTTAAAGTGTCCATTAACAAAATGAATCAGATATTGCTATTACATTTTCAGAGAAAAACCAAAATACAGAAATGAAATTCCTTTCCTGATTGAAGAAATTAAATTTCAAAAATATTAAACTCTGAGTTCATTTACAGTGATGACCCTTTTAGCAATAGAGGTCATACTTGTATGTTCATATCGATAACTATAGTCTGAGTCTTATTCTATTCCTAAGGGCAGTCACTCTAGCCCCATACCTTTAATGGCTTTCAGGGCTCCAAAATCACCCTGGGTGAAAACCTCTACATAAGCTTCACATTGCAATGCAAATTTATCCTGGACTCTCCTGGTACCAGAGCTTCCCCTTTCAAGGGTGAGTAGGGCACTTCACATTTACAACAGTCAACTTTTCAAGCAACATTAATTGTCTTACTTCTGCACCCAGCCAAACTCAGGCACTTGTTTCTGATTTTTTCCAACGCAAACAGGACCCCCAGTATTTTATTCTGTGCTATGAGGCTTCCCTTATTACCTTCTGAGGAAGTTTCTTCTGTAGCCTTGCTGAACTAACTATAGGGCCATTCTCAACAGCTACCTGAATTTAAAATGCTGCTACACACATTTTAGAACTTGTGCTTTCAGAGATTCAGGGGAAGAAAATATACATTTCACAAGGTTGTGCTTCACTTCAGAGTTTTAATTTTCCAAACCATAAGTATTGTCTATTAGCTGTTTCAGAAGCATGAGAAAAGCACTTTCTACCTCCTTTGCCTCTAAAGCAAGGCTTCCATTACCCAAAGCTTCTGTTTCTCCCTGATTTATCCTAAATTCCCCCAAATTTCAAATAAGTTTCAAAAAGTCCAATCTAATTTTTAATTACTTGTTTATTTCCTGGTTTGAATAGGAAGAATACTGTATTACTGGTTTTAAATTATTTAAATGTTTCCTTTTTCTTTGTTTCAGATATTTACTTTCTGAGCACACTTTTAAAAAATACTTTGTCTTTTGGTTTTTTTCATCAAGTACAAGTGGTAAATTTCCCCCAAAACCGTCCTTTTGTTAAAAGAAAGTGAAACAAAACAAAACCCTTCCCGTTGGTGTCCTACTGATGGTGGTATTTTCACACAGGAGACAGACTGTTATAATAGGCTATGACAAATCCTTTGGCTTATTTTTAGTGGGTTGTTTCTTCTGTATATTTTCACTTTGCCTGCTGCATTATACAAAGCAGAATTGCTTCTCCGTCCTCTCAAAATTACCAAATGGTTTTGGAAGTGGAACTGTTCTTCCCTGATCTTTTTAGCTTTCCCCACTTTCAAATGGACTCAGTTTTAAAGATGTATCCATTTGTTACAGGACTGAGGCCTTCCTGGAAACTGAGGCAGTGTGAAGAATCCTGTCTTTCAAATCCTGATTCTTGTCATCAAGTCAGATTTCAGACATGTTGCTTAGAGTAACAGGTATGAGTTTATTAGAAAGAATGGGAAAGAGGAAAGGGGCACATTCCAAAGTAGGTTCTCTCAGAGAGAAGAGGGACAGCGTTTCATTGGGGATCCCAGAGAAGTTTCCAGAGGCTGCCCAGGTTCACCTCTTGACTTTTAATTGACAGCAAGATGACATCAGAGTTTCAAGTCTCCACTGTCATGACATCTCTAGGTCGCTTTGGCTCATGCTGACCAGTTCTAAATGGATTCTTAACCATGAATTCTTACAGATTTTTATGGTGAGGAGGAATTATGTTTATCTCCCTGAGCTTTGGAATCTGGCCTGTGAGAAGGGTCACCAAAGTCTCCCCCTTCAGAGTAAATTTGGTTCCTCTTATCGACATTATTTCAGGCTTGCATTTCTCCTGTAGATAACAGGTAATTTTCTTAGGAATGTGACATATCCTGTCCTCTTAAGCCAGGCAGAGTTGCATATAAATTGCTTCTTGGAAAAGAAAGCATGTGGGGGTCAGCAGAGTGGGT
Organism: Sciurus carolinensis; assembly: GCF_902686445.1. Lineage (NCBI taxonomy): Eukaryota > Metazoa > Chordata > Mammalia > Rodentia > Sciuridae > Sciurus > Sciurus carolinensis. The sequence continues at coordinate 92,974,750 of NC_062222.1, forward strand.
CCATTTTATAGAATTATTCCCTTAACTTCAAGTTCCCAAAACTCACATCTGTGTGTTCTTATCATATTCATAAAAAATAATTCCCCAATTTCTCCAGTTATTAACCCTCTCTCTATTTTCAAAAATTTATTTATCTTATTTCCATCTTTGAAAGTCTATTCAACTTCCCTTGTGAAATCTTCCCATTCTATCAAATCAGTTTGAGTCTAGAGCACATTCCCTAAGAAACAATCAGGATAGCTTAACTTTTCTAGACTTATCTTTATAAACATTTGTATTGAGGTTTATAAATTTTTTTTCATATTTGTTAAGCTGTGCTTCCACAATCTCCGTTCTTCCCTCAGGAAGTTTCTGTCTTTCTATAGATCAGTCAATGTGTGTGTCTGCCTTCATTTTCTTTCTTTCTTTCCAGTTGTTTTTGAGAATGCAGAAGTCTCTAAAAAACTGTATCCCATTAAGAATTCCATATTTTTAATCAATGTGAAAATAGAGAAAACATGAAAGACAGAGATCTTTGGTTCCTTTCTGTTTTATGCCAGACCAGCTGCTATCTAAATTGGCTATCTAAATCTGGATTGATCTTAATAGTGCATTTAATTAAACTATTTAGTTTGTACTTAGGAGTGCCTATTAGAATGCCCACTGGCTTATATCCTGACATCAGATGCTAGGAGAGTTTGATCCCTTTTAATCTTTCTTTCTTGGAATTGAGTTTGAGTTATTAGAAATGAAAAAGTACACGTATTACCCTTCGTGTCTTCAAACAATTTACTGAGTACTTCTCAGCTTCCTTGCGGTAATTGAAATCTTGAGGACTAATTTCCACTATGGTACTTCTAAGTGGATTTTATTTCATCTGCTATATGCCATGAACCTGCTTCCAGGTGCTTATTCCTCTAACTCCTCTGGACTAGTTTACAGACTGGGTGGCTTAAATAAGAATTAATTTGTTCACAGACATAAAGGGTAGTAGTCTGGTTGAAGTGTTGGCAAGGTGGTTTCTTCTGAGGTTCTCTCCTTGCCAAATCAATGTAATCTCCCTGAGTCTTCACATTGTCTTCCTCTGGGGTCATCTGGAAGGGAATCTCCTCTTCTTATAAGGGCACTAGTCACTTTGAATGAAGGTCCACCCTAATAACCTAATAAACTTTAATTAGTTCCTTAAAGACCCTGTCACTCCAAACAGTCACATTCTGAGTTATTGGGGGCTAGGACTTCATCTTATGAATTTGAGGAAACAATTCAGTCCATAAAATCATCCTATTTATTCTTGCACCTTTGAAAATAAAATCTCTACTAACCTCTTTCTCTCTTGATTGCTGATAACCTCTGACATGACCTATTTTAAAAAGAAATTTATATGTTTATATACCTATTTTACAAGTCTTCAATAATTTCAAATACTATACAAATATAGACACACACACACACACACACACACATATATATATACACACACACACACACATATAATTTCAAATACACACACACACACAGATTCTTCACAATCTCTAACTTCCTTTTTTTCCCCTGGTTCATCCCTGGCAATATTTTCTTATTCACAGAGAAAATAGAAGTCCTCATCCTTTTCAGGTCAAACGTTCCCAGCTATTTGGAACGCACTATATATCTGACAACAAGGTATCTATTTTTTCATACATCAAAGGCACCTCAAAATTACCTACCTTTCCCCAAGTCAGACTTCTCCCTTTGCAATCTCACCTGTCAGAGTGAATGGTACTTTTGTATTCGTGGTACTACAAGCTAGATATTTTGACATCCCCTTTCTCTTACTCTTTATATTCCTTTCTCAAGTTTTGTAGCTCTTAGCTGCTAAGTATCTTTTTGTCTCTTTATATCCTTCACCTCCCTACGTGTACTGTTCATTACCATTACATGTATCTCCAAGAGTGCACTCTCATTTATATCCTTGATAATCCTCAATTTTTCCCCCATTGCAGACAGAATAATGTTTTCAAAACACAAATATAGTATTGTCGCTATATTTAAATTTCTTCAAAGTCTGCTAGATTTTCCTCCCTTCTTGTATCTTTTTTTCAACCAGTTTCCTCTTATTTATCCTAATACACTGTGGGAAACACTGGAGATTATCGATGAATATTTGATAAATTAAGATCTAAATGCATGAATGAGAAATCAATCAGTTTCTGTATTGGGGGAAGGAACATTTGAATCAAATGATAATTTTGACTATAGAAATGATAAACATGGATAATTAAGTTAAAAAGTGGAGAGAACTAAGCAGGCTTTGTCTTGGGTTAGTATGAAAGTCATCAGGTGATTATTTTATTTTTGGAAAGATAACTCAATTTCATAATTATGTTGCTTGTTTTAGATTATTATATTCTTTTTATTATTTTTCTCATTTGATACCCATCCAGATATAATATTCCACCAAAATTTATAATTTCAAAATTTTTCTTTTCTTTTTAGATATTTAAACTTGAAGAGAGGGAGGTCTCTATGTGCCCATGTATTTAAAAATATCGGTAAGAATTGCAAAATTCTGTTCAAGAATGGAAATAGAATTCGTGGCTAAGTATGTGAGAATGGGCTTTTTGATTGGAGAAGTGATACTTTTTTTTTTTTCCTACTTAGTAATGTAAGGACACTTGTCTAGCTTGGAAGAAAACCTAGCTATATATGTTAAAGTCAATTTTCTGCTAGCACTTCCAAATCAAAATAAACACAGGGTAATTTATATCCCAAAATCTATGCAGAAAAATGACTTCAGATGACAACAGTTTGAAGTGGCTGATTATTTTGAGCCTTCTCAGCAATAACCCTTATTCTGGTCTTTCAAATCTGTAGAAGTGACCAGACTGCCTTTACAAATCCAGTTTTAGGGGTTCAAATCTGAAAAGCTTTCCTTATATTATCCTTCATTATTCTATTACCACTTGCCTTAAAGTTTTGGCATTTCTGATTTTTGTTAAACAAATAACTAGTAATCTAAAGTCATCTTGTTTATAGATAAATATTAATATGGTATAAAATCATAAAAATGTGAAAACAGCATAGCTTTAGTTAGGAGAAATTTAATATTCATGGGTAGATAAAATTAACCCTATGGCAATATATCCAAATAGAACATCTATTTTTTTGTACTTTGAAGTATCGCAACATGAACAGACAATTTACTAAGAAGAAAAATTTATTTTCTTTTATTTTTAAATCTTTATCTGTTGAAGGGTTACAAAAGAAAACAGCAATAATTAATTGTTTATATTTATGAACAAAAATATTAAAGCTGTTAAGCTCAGTCTGAGTATAGCTAATACAGAATAATCTTCATAGGTGGCATGAGAGAAATGAATGGCCATCAGTGTCAAAGGGTTGCATTAAAATAGACAAATAAGACTGATATATAAATAAACCAATTAATATTCAATGGGAAAAATTAATATATGAGAGACATTATAATAATCACGTATTACCTGCCAAACAGTACAAAATCATTGATGGAATAAGGAAACAGTAAAATTACTGCTTTATTTTCAACTAGCCAATTATTTCCTTGCAGCAAAAATTGGCTTTAGTTCAGTGGTTCTTAAACAGGGAAATATAAACACATTACCCAAGCCAGAACAATAGTGAGATGAGGGGTAGGAGGGGGATGCTGGAGAGTATTAGAGTAGTGGAATTTGCGCCATATGCTCTAATTTGAATTTGGACAGCTTTTTGGATGTCTTTGGTAATAAACAGGATTTCTGCTTTTTGTCTTCTTGATGTGAGGTTTATATTTGGAGGGAAAAACCCACTAGTTTAAGGAAACAAATGAAGACCTTCTGGTTTGAATATTTATTTTAATGAGAAGAAAGGCCGTTTGGATGAAAAAGGTGAAGAAAATCAAGTTTATACTCTCCTGATGTGCTCTATGATCACGTCTTTCTTATCCAGCTCTAATTTTCTTTGATTTTAACTCATCTGTATGACCAGACATCTGTGAGTATTTATGCCTTTTTTGGTTATGTGCTGTCCCGTTCTGGCTATCCATCAAATCCAGAACAGACTTCCCAGCAATGTTTTGTACAAAATGTAGAGTAGAATGATAACTGATTAGCATTACGTGATAAATGGACATTCTTCAGCTGAAACTGTAAAGTGCAAAACAGCTGAGACAACATATGAGCAGGAAATACAGTGCACAGTCTGTCTCTTGGTTCATGTTCACACAGCTTATTTTTTATTGCTACAATTCACAACCATATACAGCTCAGGCATTGTATAGTCTATACAGCAAATAAAAAAATAATGGACTGATGCCCTTTTGTCTGCATATATTTTGGGGAAGATATCTTGATGTTATATTCCAAGGATGATACATTTCTTAGTAGCATATAGTAAAAGATAATGGTAAAGGTTGTTGACTTTGTCTTTTGCTAAAACGCTTGGTTGGGTGGCTTACCCCTCCCCCAGAGGCTCTAGGGTCAAATCTCATGTCTTTTAATTCTTTCAGTTTGTTTAATCTCTTGATGAATCCCTGAAATATGTTTGCAAACTAAAAGCCTACATTGTAAAGGAGAAAATGAGTTTGGGTGGGGTCTGAGATAGCAACTGTTGCCCTAGCTAAAAGCCCCAGCTACTTACCACTGGCCAATCTTATTCTTCAGTAGCATTCAGACCAGTGTTTACAAATCTCCCATTTCTTTTTTTAAGGAAGTTAGTAATCCATTATTCAAAAAATATTATGTTTCCTAATTTACAAAGTTTATGTGTGCACGCGCCCACTCTCTCTCTCTCTCTCTCTCTCTCTCTCTCTCTCTTACTCCTGCACACACATTTTCAATAATCTAAGGACCAACCATCAACTACTGATGAGATTTAACTTGCAGGCTTTTGAAACATATCTCTTGGATTTTTTTATAAAGCTTTTATTTACATGAGATGACAAATATGTCATTTTATTTATATGAGATTTACAAGAGATGACAAACATGTATTTAAAAACATAACTATTAAAGTTTAAGTATAGTGCTACATTACATTGTATCTTATTACAAACTGTCTAGATTGATCTATTAGGAAGTATCAGTGTTAGAGTAGTAAATCAAGTAGTAGTCTGTTGTAATTTTTATTAATGGTGCTTATTAGTTCATCTGGAAATATTCTAATAGATCCTTTATTCAATTCACTGTAGAGATAAAAACAATTAGAGTCCAAGATTCAGTGATGAGACACCACCACAACTGCAGCACAGTAGGAATAAGCAATTACCTGCATCCAGGTGCCTCTCCCAAGTTGCCTCTTGGTGCCTTTTCCCCTATATCAAGTCTCTCTAATTGTAATAATAGGAAAAAGGGTTAGATTATGACTTACTTAGAAACAGCTGTTATAATAAATCTTTCAGTTTGTAATGATGGTATAAGGGAAACATTATGATTGCCTAACACCAACCCAGAAAAGGGGTTTCAAGCAAATAGCCTAAGGCATTGTCAAAGGGATTTTTAAAAGAACACATTATTTTTTACATCATTTTAGTGTGATCAGATTCCAGGAGTGGCAGGGTAGTACTTTGGGATGATACAATTTAAAAAAAAAAATTTAATTGACGATATTTGTTAACTTACCCTTTTATTTTTCCTTTAAACAACACAACTGAATTTCTTTCAAGTTTTAAATTTAAGAAATTTTAAAGTCAAGTATACAGACTAGAGTCCTTAGCTAATCAAAAGTAGAAATATTTTAGTGTTTTAAAAATTGGTTTGTACAATTAATATTTCTTTTGTGTCAAAAATTAAATTACATTTGTCATTATGGCAGTTCATTCATTAATGTCTAAAATCTAATAACCATGTCAAAGATTTAACATTTCTTTTTTTTTTCAAAAACATTTTTAATCTACTATAATAGATATTATAACATGAAAAAAAGGTATAAAAATATGCCACATATTTGGTATAATCTATAAGAGATGGTAAAATTTATTTATTGGTGTAATTTATTACTTAAAATAAACCCAGATTTGACATTTACATTGTTACAACTTGAAAAATTGAATTCTTAGAATGGGCACTTGTTTCCATTTAAAGAATTAATGTCCACTAGGCATAGTTTTAAAGATTGAAAGATTTCAGTTGAGAATCAACTTATAAATATGTCAAATATGCTAGTAACTTTTGATAATTTTAAAGTCAAAGCATATTGTAAAATTATTTTTTTATTTTTTTTTTTTTTATCTTTTTTTTTTTTTTATTTATTTTTTTTTTACGTTTACATAGGGTAATGATGTTTATTATATTTTTCCCCTCCCCCCCACCCCTCCCACCCCTCCCACCCCTCCCACCCCTCTTTTCCCTCTACACAGTCCTTCTTTCCTTCATTCTTACTGCTCTCCTTAGCCTAACTCTAAACCTAACCCTAAACCTAATGCTAGCCCCTCCCACCCCCCATTATATGTCCTCATCCGCTTATCAGCGAGATCATTCGTCCTTTAGTTTTTTGAGATTGGCTTATCTCACTTAGCATGATTTTCTCCAATTTCGTCCATTTGCCTACAAATGCCATAATTTTATCATTCTTCATTGCGGAGTAATATTCCATTGTATAAATATGCCACAGTTTCTTTATCCATTCATCAACTGAAGGGCATCTAGGTTGGTTCCACAATCTGGCTATGGTGAATTGAGCAGCAATGAACATTGATGTGGCTGTATCTCTGTAGTATGCTGATTTTAAGTCCTTTGGGTATAGGCCAAGGAGTGGGATAGCTGGGTCAAATGGTGTTTCCATTCCAAGCTTTCTGAGGAATCTCCACACTGCTTTCCAGAGTGGTTGCACTAATTTGCAACCCCACCAGCAATGTATGAGTGTTCCTTTTTCACCACATCCTCGCCAACACCTATTGTTGCTTGTATTCTTGATAATCGCCATTCTAATTGGGGTGAGATGAAATCTTAGGGTAGTTTTGATTTGCATTTCCCTTATTACTAGGGATGTTGAACATTTTTTCAAATATCTGGTGATTACTTGTACATCTTCTTCTGTGAAGTGTCTGTTCATTTCCTTAGCCCATTTGTTGATTGGATTATTTGTATTCTTCTTGTAGAGTTTTTTGAGTTCTTTATAGATTCTGGAAATTAGCGCTCTATCTGAGGTATGGTTGGCAAAGATATTCTCCCACTCTGTAGGCTCTCTCTTCACATTTCTGATAGTTTCCTTTGCTGAGAGAAAGCTTTTTAGTTTGAATCTATCCCAGTTGTTTATTCTTGCTTTTATTTCTTGTGCTATGGGAGTCCTGTTAAGGAAATCTGATCCTGAGCCAACAAGTTGAAGATTTGGACCTACTTTTTCTTCTATAAGATGCAGGGTCTCTGGTCTGATTCCGAGGTCCTTGATCCATTTTGAGTTGAGTTTTGTGTAGGGTGAGAGATAGGGGTTTAGTTTCATTCTATTGCATATAGTTTTCCAGTTTTCCCAGCACCATTTGTTGAAGAGGCTATCTTTTCTCCATTGCATATTGTTGGAACCTTTGTCTAGTATGAGAAAATTGTATTTATTTGGGTTTGTGTCCATGTCCTCTATTCTGTACCATTGATCTACCTGTCTATTTTGGTACCAATACCATGCCGTTTTTGTTACTATTGCTTTGTAGTAGAGTTGAAGATCTGGTATTGCAATACCCCCTGCTTCGCTCTTGCTACTGAGGATTGCTTTAGCTATTCTAGGTTTTTTATTCTTCCAGATGAATTTCATAATTGCTTGCTCTATTTCTGCGAGGTACATCATTGGGATTTTAATTGGAATTGCATTGAATCTGTATAGAACTTTAGGTAGTATAGCCATTTTGACGATATTAATTCTGCCTATCCAGGAACATGGGAGATCTTTCCATCTTCTAAGGTTTTCTTGAATTTCTTTCTTTAGTGTTCTGTAGTTCTCATTGTAGAGGTCTTTAACCTCTTTTGTGAGATTGATTCCCAAGTATTTTATTTTTTTCGATGCTATTGTGAATGGAGTAGTTTTCCTAATTTCTCTTTCTGAAGATTCATCACTTATGTATAAAAATGCATTGGATTTATGAGCATTGATCTTGTAACCTGCTACTTTACTGAATTCACTTATGAGTTCTAAAAGTTTTCTGGTGGAATTTCCAGGTTCCTCTAAATATATAATCATGTCATCAGCGAACAGGGATAGTTTGAGTTCTTCTTTTCCTATTCGTATCCCTTTAATTTCTTTGGTTTGTCTGATTGCTCTGGCTAGAGTCTCAAGGACGATGTTGAATAGAAGCGGTGAAAGAGGGCATCCCTGCCTTGTTCCAGTTTTTAGGGGGAACGCTTTCAGTTTCTCACCATTTAGAATGATATTAGCCATGGGCTTAGCGTAGATGGCCTTTATAATGTTTAGGAATGTTCCCATTACCCCAATTTTTTCTAGTGTTTTGAGCATGAAGGGATGCTGTATTTTATCAAATGCTTTTTCTGCATCTATTGAAATAATCATGTGATTCTTAACTTTAAGTCTGTTGATATGGTGAATGACATTTATTGATTTCCGAATGTTGAACCAACCTTGCATCCCTGGGATAAAACCCACTTGATCGTGGTGCACTATCTTTTTAATATATATTTGTATGCGATTTGCTAAAATTTTGTTGAGAATTTTTGCATCGATGTTCATTAAGGATATTGGTCTGAAATTTTCTTTCCTTGATGTGTCTCTGTCTGGTTTAGGTATCAGGGTGATATTGGCTTCATAGAACGAATTTGGTAGGGTTCCCTCCTCTTCTATTTCATGGAATAGTTTGAGGAGTATTGGAATGAGCTCTTCTTTAAAGGTTTTATAGAACTCGGCTGAGAACCCATCTGGTCCTGGACTTTTCTTTGTTGGTAGGCTTTTGATGACCTCTTCTATTTCATTGCTTGAAATTGGTTTATTTAAGTTGTGTATGTCCTCCTCGTTCAGTTTAGGTAGTTCATATGTCTCTAGAAATTTGTTGATGTCTTCAAGGTTTTCTGTTTTGTTGGAGTATAGATTTTCGAAATAGCTTCTAATTATGTTTTGTATTTCACTCGTGTCTGTTGTGATGTTTCCTTGTTCATTCCGAATTTTAGTAATTTGAGTTTTCTCCCTTTTTCTCTTTGTTAGTGTGGCTAAGGGTTTATCAATTTTATTTATTTTTTCAAAGAACCAACTATTTATTTTATTAATTTTTCCGATTGTTTCTTTTGTTTCGATTTCGTTGATTTCGGCTCTGATTTTAACTATTTCCTGTCTTCTACTACTTTTGGTATTGGTCTGCTCTTCTTTTTCTAGTGCTTTGAGCTGTAGTGTTAAGTCGTTTATTTGTTGATTTCTACTTCTTTTTTTGAATGCACCCCATGAAATAAATCTTCCTCTAAGTACTGCTTTCATAGTGTCCCAGAGATTTTGATATGATGTGTCTTTGTTCTCGTTTACTTCTAAGAATTTTTTAATTTCCCTCCTGATGTCTTCTGTTATCCATTCATCATATAATAGTGTATTATTTAGTCTCCAGGTATTGGAGAAGTTTCTGTTTTTTATTCTGTCATTTATTTCTAATTTCAATCCATTATGATCTGATAGAGTACAAGGTAGTATCTCTATCTTCTTGTATTTACTAACAGTAGCTTTGTGGCATAAAATATGGTCTATTTTAGAGAAGGATCCATGTGCTGCTGAGAAGAAAGTGTATTCGTTCTTTGTTGGATGGTATATTCTATATATGTCCGTTAAGTCTAAATTGCTGATTGTGTTGTTGAGATCTATAGTTTCTTTATTCAATTTTTGTTTGGACGATCTATCCAGTGGTGAGAGAGGTGTGTTAAAATCGCCTAGTATTATTGTGTTGTGGTCTATTTGATTTCTGGAATTGAGAAGGATTTGTTTGACGTACGTGGATGAGCCAATGTTCGGGGCATAGATATTTATGATTGTTATGTCTTGCTGATTTATGCTTCCCTTAAGCAGCATGTAGTGTCCTTCTTTATCCCTTCTGACTAGTTTTGGTTTGAAGTCCACATTATCTGAGATGAGGATGGATACTCTAGCTTTTTTGCTGTGTCCGTGTGCATGGTATGTTTTTCCCCATCCTTTCACCTTTAGTCTATGGGTGTCTCTTTCTATGAGATGTGTCTCTTGCAGGCAGCATATTGTTGGATTTTTCTTTTTAATCCAATCTGCCAGTCTGTGTCTTTTGATTGATGAATTCAGGCCATTAACATTCAGGGTTATTATTGTGATATGATTTGTATTCCCAGTCAATTGACTCATATTTGTTTTTGACATGATTCGGTTTCTCCTTTATTTGGCTATTCCTTTAGGCTTGCGCCTCCTGTTGCTGATTTGCATCGTTGTTTTTCATCTCTTCCTCATGGAATATTTTGCTGAGAATGTTCTGTAATGCTGGCTTTCTTTTTGTAAATTCCTTTAGCTTTTGTTTATCATGGAAGGATCTTATTTCATCGTCAAATTTGAAGGTAAGTTTTGCTGGGTATAAGATTCTTGGTTGGCATCCATTTTCTTTCAGGGCTTGGTATATGTTGTTCCAGGCCCTTCTAGCTTTTAGGGTCTGGATTGAAAAATCTGCTGATATTCTTATTGGTTTCCCTCTGAATGTAATTTGATTCTTTTCTCTCGCGGCCTTTAAAATTCTGTCTTTATTTTGTATGTTAGGTATTTTCATAATAATGTGCCTTGGTGTGGGTCTGTTGTAATTTTGTATGTTTGGAGTTCTATAAGCCTCTTGTATTTGGTTTTCCATTTCGTTCTTCAGATTTGGGAAATTTTCTGTTATTATTTCATTGAATAGATTGTTCATTCCTTTGGTTTGTTTCTCTAAGCCTTCCTCAATCCCAATAATTCTCAAATTTGGCCTTTTCATGATATCCCATAGTTCTTGGAGATTCTGTTCATGATTTCTTACCATCTTCTCTGTTTGTTCCACTTTGTTTTCAAGGTTAAATATTTTGTCTTCAATGTCTGAGGTTCTGTCTTCCAGGTGTTCTATCCTATTGGTTATGCTTTCTATGGAGTTTTTAACTTGGTTTATTGTTTCCTTCATTTCAAGGATTTCAGTTTGGTTTTTTTTCAGTATCTCTAACTCTTTATTGAAATGATCTCTTGCTTCCCGTATTTGGTCTTTTAACTGTTGATTGGTGCGATCATTTAATGCCTGCATTTGCTCTTTCATCTCCTCCTTCAATGCCTGCATTTGCTCTTTCATCTCCTCATTAGCTTCCCTGATCGTTTTAATTACGTACATTCTGAACTCCCTTTCTGACATTTCTTCTGCTCTGCTGTCATTGGGTTTTATTGATGTAGTATCTAGGTTTGTTTGGGACATTTTCTTCCCTTGTTTTCTCATAATGGTCAGTTGTCAGTGGGACCCTGAGATATTGCAGTTTTCCACTATTGGCTTATAGTGTCCCAGTAGATTTCCAGTGTATCACCTCCCAGCCTTCAGTAGCCTGATGTCTTGGAGGAATCTGATAAAGCAGCTCATTCGAAGAATACTGCCCCTAGCCCCCTACTGGTTCCACGTTTTGGAACTGGCTCTGTGCGGAAATGCTCTCGCTGTGGGCCTGCACCGTGCAGCTGGCCGTGTGGGAGGAGCCCACTGCCGGAGTGTGGAAGACTACCTTGGGAAGACTCAAGCTGCCCTGCCCGGCTCCGATAAGCCACCTCTATCTGGGCCTGCCACCCGGGCCGAGCTTTACCCAGTGGGCAGACTCACCCGTGGCTCCACTTCAGTTCGAGTCTCTCAATGCCTCCCCTTCTTAACTCCTGGGTTGTGGAGCGACCGGAGGTGCAGTCTCCCTCTAGGCCGCCATCTTGGATCGCCCCGTGAAGAGAGCCCGCAGCCGGAGTGGGCAGAGCCGCCTGAAGAGGTCTCCGGCTGCCCTGCCCTTATCCCTGAGGCTGACTGCAGATCGAGGCTCTCCGCTGGTTCTTTGCAGGAGTACACTGCACTTCAGGGGCTCCGGGACTCGGAGCGTGCTCTGTTCAGACAGGCTCTCACTAGCGGGCCAGTTCCGTTCCGAGAACCTGGAGAAGCTGGCTGTGTGGGCGGGGCCCACCGCCGGAGTGCGCAGGACTGCCTGTGGATGACTCTAGCTGCCCTGCCCGGCTCCGATAAGCCACCTCTATCTGGGCCTGCCACCCGGGCCGAGCTTTACCCAGTGGGCAGACTCACCCGTGGCTCCACTTCAGTCCGAGTCTCTCAATGCCTCCCCTTCTTAACTCCTGGGTTCTGGAGCGACCGGGGGTGCAGTCTCCCTCTAGGCCGCCATCTTGGATCGCCAAGATTTAACATTTCTAATTGTTGTAATTCCTTCTTGGCCTCTGGGTATTCATTTCCCTCCCATGGATCAGAGTAAATTAAAATTTAGATAATTATTGCATCTATTTCATCAGGAAATAATAGTGTTTTTTTTTCTTTCCTGTAAAACATAATGCTTGTACATTTGTGAGCTTGAAGACTGTAGTTATTTATCATCTGGTTAAATTACATACTTCTTTCAGATCATGAACTTACTAGGTTCAGACAGAATTATGTTAGGTTTCTACATATTTTGTTTGTTTAGATTTGAGAATAATTTGTAATAGTATAAAACCTTTGCCATATTTTAAATTGAAATTTTGAAGATATATTTATATTTGGCATTTAATCTTTTTACAAAAGCATATTTGAAAATTTGTTAATGTTTTCTTAAAATTTCATTTATCCAAATTCTTCTGGCATTTTGATTAGATATTTATTAGTCCATTAAGCTTCTAAGATATTCAAGACAATTTATTATGATGTACAAATTGGGTAAAAAAGCATTTTGAGACAGGGACAGATAATGAAGTTTACATTTTGTTCTTTAAGATATCAACTACTTTATGTTGCTGTAGGAATTTCAGTTGCTATATTTTAGATGTCTCACTTTACATATGATTTATTTTATGGCTCCAACCTTTATCTCTACCATGTATTTTATACCCCATTCCAAAGATCACATAGTAACTCAATTTTTAATACGCTGATGATTATAAAATATTAGGTCAAGTAAGTTTAACAGTGAACTTTTACAAACAGTGAAATCTAATGTAGAAATTAGGTCTCCTAACTATGTTAACATTGAAGCTTCTTCCCACAGCTGCTAGTGGGCAGCCAGTGTAATTTGTCCTCTGACCCTTTTGAGGTATAGCTGTTCTCCAAAATTAAATCTTACATTATTGTACCTTTGCTTGTTTCCAAAATCCTTGACTACTGATATGAACACTGATATGGATTGACTTCATCCATAAAACCTGGATTTTAGTATTGTTTCTCTTCTCTTTGACTTTCCTCTTTGGCTAATAAGTTTGTGTTGAGCAAGAAGATCAGAAAATGGATACATGATCAACTTATCCAACAATATTTTTAAAGAAATAATACGCAAAATTGAATCATAGGCTACCCATGTTAAAATATTGCTCTGACCCTAAGAAGGTAAACACATATGACCAAAGTAAACTTAATTGCCTTTAATATCAAAAGTTCATATTAATTTGATGGTGGTAAAATATATCAGTTGATTATTTTGTGAACTGACTTCATTGCCTTCTCATGAGAATTGTAAGTAAAAATAATGCTAGAGGAATGTATGAAATGTTAGTCATCTCTGTTCTAATATTATCTCTTGAGAGTCTCTAAACAATGTTCCCAAGACATTTGGTAAGATTTTATTTCAATGCTTAAATAGTCTTCATTACTATTTCTAGAATCACAGTGTTTTTCCATGGTATTTGGGAACTTTGATTTTATTACAAGGAAAACTATTAATGCTTTGCATATATTGTAGTATATTTGCTCTAAGCCAGGTAAGTAATTGCTTTCACTAGGCTTTACAGTTAAAAGTATAGTGATGTTATAAACAGGTATAAAGTTCAAAGATATAGACAAAGGCAAAGATTAGATATTCCCTGCATTTTGTTCTCCCACACATTACCTGGGGCAGATATGGTGAGGGGAATTACTTAAACATTGCTGTTGTGTTGCCTCATTCTTTCCTCATTATTTTCTATTATTTAAGAATCATCTTTATTGTTTAATACCTTACATGTTTTTTTCCATCTATTTGTCCTCATATAAAAAGTCAATGCGTAAACAACAAAGACATTTTTATTCATGAACATGCATAGCTCTTCAGTAACATGCAAGAACTCGTATACATTGCAGATGGTGGAGGAGTAACTAAGTGCATATTTATGTTTGTATGTGACTGTGAGTTTGTGCCAACATCTTCCTGTAAACGAAAACCTTCCAGAACATTTATGCTTAGTGAAAAAAACTGCTCAAAGTCTGCTTTATGTGTAAAAGGAAGAGGAATTCAAATATATTTTGGGGGTTCCAGAAAGCTTATGCTGCCTTTTCTCCTACTCCAAATACTCACTATCTTTTGCCCACTGATCAATTCTTGTGATTCTGCTGTTAGGATTTAAAGCTATTGAGCTAATGATGATGAAATATTTTGGAAGGTTAATTCATAAGTAGTTTGTCATTAATGTGAAAGAAAAAAAAATGGAGAACTTCCCTGAGTAAGAGTTTCGTGAAGTGAATTCTAGCAGTCCTTGAAAAAATATTAACTATTATAAACATGGAGAAAGGCATTCAAGATACACAATAGGCTTTTAATATTGATAATCATGGAGTTGGGATTTGATGGCATGATGGTGGGAAGCAACAGATCAATGATTTTTAAATTTATACATTTTAAAGTGTTTTATTTGTGATAATATATTATTTTGCAATAAAAGTGTAATGAGAAATGTAAAGTAAAAAAGGGTGGGAGAAAAGAGGATCATTAAGTAGGAAGGAATCCTTTATGGGAGAATGCAATCCATAAAGTTTTCATAATTTTACAAATAACTATTCTATAAAAGCCACAGCGTGGCTATCAAATAAACTTTATGTGACCCATTAATGAAGATTTTGTGAATGTGGTATATAGATTGGAAGGTTCAGTTGTGATGATTCCCCAAACAGATGGTATTAAAAATCATTCTGGGGTTTAATTTAACCTACTAGTTTAATTAACCTACTATTATATTTACATTTTATCATCTGGCACTAGATAAGCAACACTGTGGGAGGCCTACCTTCACTCCTGGGTATATAACAACAACAATAAAACAATAATAGGGTATTGACCTTTAAACAATGTTATAACAATATTAAACTAGCAAAAAAAATGTTTGGCACAATAATGTAATACACTTGTGAAGGGTGGAAAAACTTTTCCATAAACAGTAATGGCATTTAGGTTAATTCCATTTTTTCTAGAAAGCAGAGTTGTGTGTGCCATACAAATAAGAAAGCCCTTGGCTCTATTTTTTGTATGGCACTCTGTTCCGCTTCTGGAAGGGAAGGTAAACTTAAGGAAAAAGTCTATAGGAGAAAGAAAACCCATGTAACAGAGATTCTCATTTTAGCATTATATGTGTATTATGGGAATATTATTAACTTGACTAAAAAGAGAACTTATTGGTTAATTAGAGAACATCATAATTTTATGATCATAAAAATATATAAATTTGTGTGTACAGTAATTGTATTTGTATAGAGAAGGATAAGTATTGAAGGGGATGTTAAGATGAAAATATTTATGTTATAATAGTGGGATAATTAATAAACATTTTGTGTGTTTATAACTCTTTTCCCCTGAGATAAAAAGCAATCTTACATAGGAAGCCCATAATTCAAACTAATTGTGCAGTTGAATTCCATATGTTTGTGTGAAAAGTGGTCCATTTGTATTTCTCTTTTTCCTTTCAGAGCTGCCAGAAATTAACCATCAGTCTATCGTCAGAGATTATGCTTTTATAGATCTGAGGTAGTGCACAATACTGGAGTGTTTAGTATTTTTTAACCATACAATTCAGTGGTATTTTAGAATATAAACAGTTTTACATCCATCACCACTATCCAATTTGAGAATATTTTTGTCACTCATAAAGAAGCCCCATATATATTAGCAGTAATTTCTCATTCTCCCCTTTTTCCAGCCCCTAGAAACTGCTAACCTATTTTCTTTTTGGATTTGCCTGTCAGAATATTTTATCTGAATGTTTGCATACAACATGATCTTTGTGTCTGGCACACTCTTCAAGACTCATCCTTTCAAAGCAAGTATCAAAACTTTCTTCATTTTTAAGAATGACTAATATTCCATTGTTTGGATATACCACACTTATTTGTTCATCAATTCATATACATTTATGTTGTTTCTATTTTTTGGCTACTATATGAATAACACTATGAATATTTGTATAGGCATACATTTTCAATTCTCTTGCCTATATCGGTTGGGTATCCTTTATCCAAAATGCTTGGACTAGAAGTGTTTCAGATTTTAAAACTTTTTGGATTTTGAAATATCTATGTAGATTTTATTGCTTGAGCATGAAAATCTAAAATCCTAAGTTCTACAAAATATGAAACTTTTTGAGTGCCAACTAATGTTCAAAGGTTCAGATTTCAGAGCATTTTGGATTTCAGATTTTCAGACTATAAATGTTTAATTTATTAACCTAGCAGTGAAACTGCTGGATCATATCACAAAATTATTTTAACATTTTTAGAAATTGGCAAATTGGTTTCCACAGACCTCTATCATTTTACCCTTCCATCTGTAGCATATGAAGATTCCAATTTATCCATATCCTTGCCAGCACTTGTTATTAATTAATCTGATTTTTTGAATGTAAATATCTCAGTAGGTGTGAAGTGATATTTCATTCGGATTTTATTTTTAATTTCTCCAATGACTAATGATGTTGAGTACTTTTATGTGTTTTTTTTTTGAATATTTATGTATATTATTTGGAGAAATGTCAAATTCAAGGACAATTTTTAAATTGTGATTTTTGTTGTTGTTGTTGAGTTGCAGTGGTTCTTATATTGTGAAGACAAGTCCCTTCCTTATCAGCTATACTATGCAAAATATGTTCTCTATTTCACAGGGTTGTCATTTCAATTGCTTGCTTTACCTTTGTAATTATTGTAATAAAATATAATTGTGTTGGCCCTAATTTTTATATTAAAATATAATTGGGTGGGCCATAATTTCACTGGTATGGGTAGACATAAGCATAGCAAAGAAATATTAAAGTAATTATTTTATGATTGTAGGATGAAGAGTAGCTAAACATTCTTGCACTTTTATAACTTTTCACTTTATTCTTAGAAACAATTTGAGAGGTGTACATTTATGAGAAGACTGAATATAAGAAGGCACAAACATTTTATATTTTTATGTTGTCCTACTTATCCAATATTTTTTGTTACTTGTGATTATCCTGTCATATATAAGAAACAATGGTATTCTAAGATCACCAAGGTTTACATTTATGTTTCCATCTAATAGTTTTCTACTTTTAGCTCTTATATTTATTTCCATGATCCATTTAGAGTATTTTTGTATGAGTTGTGAAGAAGGAATTCAGATTCATCCTTCTCCAATGTGTATCCAGTTTTTTAAAGACCGTTTTCTTTTTCCGGAAAGAAATAATCTTTCCCTTGAGAATTATCTGGCACCCTTGTCAAAATCGTTGACTAAAAGTTTAAGGTCTATTTTTGAATGCTCAATCTGTTTCATTGATCTACACCAATACCACATCTTGATTACTGTGACTTTAACGGAAGTTTTAAAATAAAGAGGTATGAGTATTCCCTCCTTTTCTAGTTTGCTGTGGATACTGTGGGTCCCTTGAATTGCTGAAAGTTTTGCATTTATTTGTCAATCTCACAAGCATTCAACTGGGATATTTATTGGAATTGCCTTTAATCAGTGGATCAGTTTTGGGAGTACAAATGCCTGTATTAGTTTCTTGGGAGTACCATACAAAGTACTGGGACCTGAGTGTCCTAAGCAATAGATATTAATTTTCTCACAGTCTTTGAGTTTGGCAGTGTGAGATTCAGGTGTTGGAAGGATTGAATCCTTCTGAGGGCTGTGAGGGAAGATGTCTTCCAGGTCTCTTTTCTAGCTTCTGATTTCTTGCCTGTCTGTGGAATTCCTTAAAGGTGGTGGTCTCCCTGTATCTTCACACTGTCTTCCCTCAATGTGTTCCTTTCTCTTCATATAGCATTCTTTATATAAGTACATTAGGTAAACTGGATTAGAGGCTCATTTTTCTTCAGTGTGACCTCATTTTAACTTAATGGATTGCTTCAATAATGCTTTTTCAAAATAACATCACATTTTGAGTTACTGGTGGTTAGGGTTTTAACATAGGAATTTTAATGTATATATTTTAAGCCATGACAGCAGCTCAGCAATATTTATTATTTTGCTTACTGTACATGCAATAATATTTTTCATTTTCTTAGGTCTTCATTAATTTCATTCTAGATGTTTTATAGTGTTCAGTGTATAGGTCTTACTTGTCTTGTTAAATTTATTTGTAATTTTTCTTTTGATGCTATCATAATGGAAGTACTTTCTTAATTTCCTTTTCAGATTTCTCATTGCTCCTATGAAGAAATACAATGGAGTTTTGAATAACTTCGTGTCCTGCTATGTAACTGAAATTACTAGTTCTAATATTTTTATGTGCATTATTCATAATTTTATATATATAAATACTTGTCACCTATAAATAGAAATATTGTTCTTTCTTTATTTCCAACATGGATATCTTTTATTTTTATTTACTAATTGCCCTGGGTAGAAATTCCAATACAATGTTAAATAGAAGTGGTAAGAGTCCCTGTTTTATTCCTGACCATAGTAATATGCTAACTTTGAGTTTTCTAATAGCTTGCTTAGTGATTTTATTGGGAAAGAGAGTGAAATTTGTTCCAAATGCCTTTTTTCTCAATTTATTAGATGATCATCTATATTGAAAACATTTTTAGTCTAGTCATGTGATGTATTACAATGATAACTCTATACTGAGCATATCTTGCATTCCTGGACTAAATTTCACTTGGTCTTTGTATACAGTCCTTTTAATGTAGCCAGATTAAGTTTGTTGGTATTTTGTTGAGCATTTTTGCAGTATTCACAAGGAATATTTTGGGAGGCCTTTGCTGAACACTTCCAGAGTGGTTCTTCAACACTCATATTATAAGAGCCCTTCACATTTTAAAAGTCTTAGTGTAGTGAAAAAATCTGATTTATGTCCATGGGTCACAAATTTAAACTATGCTAATTCTTTACTAGGCAAGAACTACCTTTCTTATTGAACCTGATAGACTTGTAGCATTGTAATATAATTTATAACTATTAGGATTTAATTTTCTTTTCCATTCCTGAACTGGTCAAAACTTTTCCTTTTGCTTCTTTATTCATCTCCTATTATTTTATCTGTATTTTGGACATTCTTATTTCTGCCAGTCTCAGAGTATATTCTTACAGAGTAGGGCCAAGTTATTTTATTTCAGCTGGAAAAACCTACTAATATGATTGTGTTCATCACAAAATATTATTAAACTTGATCCTGTATGTTCTAATCACAGTTTTATTGTACACTGATGTGTTCAGGGTTTGCCTTTTCTGGGAAAATAAACAGTAGAGAAATTCTTTAATATTTTTCTGTCTTTTTAACCCTGAGTGATTTCTCAAATCAATTCAATGTATTCTGGAAGAGAATAAGACCTATCTAGTGTTTTTGAAACAATTACCTTGAGTTATGAAGAATCTTTTCTTTCATAATCTCTACTTTGCATAAAGATTCTCTCTAATCATTCTGAAATATGTGAAACCACTAGAAGTCCCTCTGATTTCTAAGAAGTGTAGCATTTGTTCTGTAAAAAACAAGTATGTTAATACATTTTTTTTAATGCTCATCTTATTTATTTATGAACTGAACCCAAAGATAGGCCTTTAAAACTTGAATGAGAAATCTGAAAGCAAAATATGCTCAGGACAAGCAGAGAATAAGAAGGAGATGAATATCCTGGTTTATTATGTACTTAGGGAGGGACAAAGGACAAGAGAGGCGGTGCTAGGAATTTGCTTCTTCTAAGAGCATTCCGTACATCCTGGATATTCATACTCAAGGTAGTTGTGGGAAACTCTGTGCCTGCCTTAATGAAGCACTATTCCAGGGGCTAAATCTTTCCTGGGGTTCTATGAGAATATTTGCTGTAGATGAATAGATAAATAAATGCTACAGATAAATATTTCAGTGGATAATAATGCACTCCTACGAAGTGGAACAATGAAGATGCTACCTTTTCAGGAAAGGGATTAAAATATAAATGTCAGTTGAAAATAGAAGGTAAAAGAGAATTGCCAACAATAGCAGTAATTCATAGCTAGGGGAAGAATAATGGAAAACTTTAAGTCTCTGTTATGTTTTTTGATGGGGATTTGCCTGCAGAGCCTCTTTGGTTTAATGTTACTGCGTTATTGGTAAAGGGAGTCCTTGTGGAACATGGGGAGAGCGTCAGGAGAATGCCTCTTACATAGGTATTTACCTTCATGTTTTTATAGTTTCTCTGGCTTGTTTTATTTTTCCAGTTACTATTTTTATTCTATGAACTTCTTTCTTCCACTCTTTTCTACTTCTGTAAATGCTGTTGGTAAGTCAACAATGAAATAGTTTAATCTAGTTCACATTTTCTACCTTACTACTCATATTTAATCTCTTTTCCACATTTAACATGGTAGATTCCTCTCTTTCTGAAATTCATTGCTTCCTTGGCTTCCAAACCTATTTATTTCTTCTTCTTTCCCATCATTACTGGCAATTCTGTGATTAAATGTCATACTCTTTTGGTTTTTATTCATTTGTCTCTTAATAGACTACTGAATGATTCCATCTTATATATTATATATATTATGTAGTATAATATATATTTTATATTGGAAAATATTTTCTATGGAGTACAGGGAATAGGAATGAGGAAGAAGAGAGGACTAATGACAACAACATATTGCTGACTAGCCTCTAAGTATGACAGCTAACTCTGTAAAACCCTTCCCCAGGAATTCTTTTAATTTTTCATTTTTTTTCCAATTTTTATTGGTTCTTTTTAGTTATACATGACAATATAGTATCTTATGATGTAATTATAAAAACATGGAATATTAAATAGTGTTCTAATTCAGTCCCCAGTATTTCCCCTTTCGCTCTTTATCAAGAAGTCTTACAACCTGTTTTAAGGACTGGGAAGATTAAGAGAGGTTCAAGAAATGTGAGAATTTATCAAAGTACTCTGTTTTCTTTTTAGTTGAAGAAGATTTGTCTAGGACTTTCACAAACTCACACTTACTGGTTATATGTTTGTAGGTACCAAGTGGGACCACAAAGATCAACAGGGATGCCTTAAGACTAGAGGCCCAAGACATATGACCAGTAAAGGACATGGAAGTGCTTTCGGGTGTGAATGTCTGACTCGTGCAGAGAAAATTGAGCCTCAGAGAATCTAAAATGTTTCATAATCAGTGTCTAATACACTCCCTATCTCTTTTCCCATTACTTGATCTTCTCTATTTTCTTCAATGTCATCAGCCTGATCTTTTGAATTGTAAATCCTACTAAGAGAGTCCTAAATTCTTTTGTTATTCTACAGAATTCATGTGATAAATTTGAAAATTCTTCATACCAAATGCAAGGGATTCACAATCCAGTTCTTGCTCATCTTTTCAGAATTTGCAATACTCCTGTATATTCCCCTAAAAAACAACCATGGGCAAGGATCAGCCTTTTAGGTTTATCAACTTGTGACTTCTTCTGCTTAGAACTCTCTTCAGTTCACCATTTAAGGTGATGCAAATATAACTTTTTATGTGATATCTTCTCTGACATCCAACAAAACTGGCATTCTTTTCCTGAATATTTTTAATCACTGGTTCATATTGTAATACAGCATGAAGAAAATGACTCAAGAATTAGTCTACACATACATTGTAGATACTGCATTCTATTTGTTTTGCTATTATTTGAGACTAACAAAAAATCTAAAAGGAATGAAAATTGTACTTAATATGGTAGATTATGTGAATGAGTAAAGCTGAGATAAACCTCTACCATAAATAATTGTATCTTATATTTCAATCTGTAGCGGTCATTTTTTCTCTGTTACTTTATACACACTTTTGTGTATCTTTTATGAAGTTACTTTTCCCACTTATCCTTTTATATTTTAAATTTTAATTCTTCAACTGAATTATGAGCTCTTTCAAAACAGGATCATTTCTCTTTTTTATACTTTCCATTCCATTGTGCATAGAAAATAAGCTCAGTAGTCACTATCAAATTCATTCAGCAAATGAATGAACAAAAGGAATATTTCACTTTCATTGAAAGGTTTAAATTGCTGCTTCATTTAAAAACTAATTTTCTTCAAGGGTTTGAGGACAATTTAGGAATGACTTCTCTTATTCTTTCTTTGCTCAGTCTGTTTTACTCTGTCGGTTTATGAAATTGCTGTAAAATATTATCAGTAGTTTCTTCTGTATTCTGCTAGAGTTTTAGACATTTAATATATTTTAGCACTGCATTAAGAAACCTATGTAAATGATTTTGTGACCCTCACAGGAATGCAGGATTCTTATGGGTCATGTAATAATTGACACGAATGGCTATTATAGAATTTTGGGACTGAGCTATTGTTTAGGAATTATTATTCTGTGTAGTTTCTGCATGTATAGGAATGATAGTATCTCAATATTTTTGATATTCTTTATAAAGAGAATACTGTATTCCCTGTTAAAATCCCTCTACATAGAATTTTCATTCTCCTTTCTTCAATACATTTTGAAAATATTTATTACATATCTCTAGGAAAACAATACATTATATATGTGATATGTGATAGAGAAGCAGTGCTAATTTGAGGATTTGAATAGTTCTATTTATATAGTGAAGCCACTGATTGTAAATCCATGTCCCTTATTTCCTCTGCTACAATTGCCTCATTATTTAGAAAGTTCTCAAGTTACAAAATATGATACCTAAAGTGAAGCACATGAACTCTCAGATAAACAAATAAAATTGTCTTTAGTAGTGTTTTTAAAATCACATGTAATAAACAGGGAAGATAATTTTAAAAGGATAATGTTAAAAGGACAATTTTGTTCTGTCTTCTTTGCTCCTGAGCCATCTACAATATAACAGATAAATAAGAAATTTTCTCTTCTACTTTTATCTCTTTTATTCTTTCTTTTATTCTTATTTTCCCTTGTCTTTTCTGAGGATTACATTGATTTAGGGCAGCTTGGGGACAAGGGATAGAAGGCTATCAAGAGAAAAAAATTGCTCTTTTTAAAATCCTGAATTTATTTTAATGTGTTTATGTTTATTTCTTTACTGAGTATTCTTATTGCTAACCTCTTATTAATTAATCATTTATATTTTGAAAGATCTCTGTAGGCAAAAGAAATAGCTTCTATTTATATTCCCTAAATGTCTTGCTGCTTAGAGGTAAGAACTTTGGTTTGGGAGCCTGGAAGGCTATGTCATTATTTTAATCAAGAAGTAAGTAGTAACTACTTGGACTGAAAAAAGTTAATATGAGGTATTTTACAACATATGGTTTCTGGCTGCTGTTTAAAAGGTGTGCAAACTTATTTCTATCTGTACATCTACTCAATTTTAAGAGGAATAGTACAAATTTTTCTAGTCATATAGAAATACCTTCTAAATGACCCATATGTGTAATTGGCCTTAATGATGAAAATATATATATATTGGAATTTTAAAAATATTTCCTGTTTATACTGAATGTCAAAACTAAAAATAATAATATAATACTGACTTTATATAAATGGTTTAATAAGTATAAGTACCCTGATGAGGGAATATCTTATCCTTTTGTTGAAGTATATTGAAAGAAAATCATTAAAAATATGTCATTAAGAAGGTACTGAATTTTCTTCAACTAGATTTATTTCAAATTGGTAAACAATTTACTTTTGAGGTAAAAATATGGATTTTAGAGGAAAAAAGTCAAATTATGTTATAATTAAGAATGACATTTGTGAGAACTCCATTTTCTGAAGTTAATATATAGCAGATATATATTAACAATATAGCTTCATTACATTTCTCATCTTAAACCTGTAGCTTAGGAATCATTCCAATTAAAGGCACACAAGATACTAGATGAAGATATAATAGAATGATTAGGCCTCAATATGAACAAGTAAAAGAGCCCATTTTTTTTCTTAATGTTAATTGCAGTTGGATCACAACCTTGACCAAGATGTGGCAGAATGAATGGAAATATTGCTAATCTTGATGCATTAGTGCATGGAGAAAAGTTTTATATTTACAGAAAATTTTTGTTCTCTGTTTCATTGTCATTTCTAATCTTAGTGTTTAGTTATTATGGAAGAATCAATGAACCATTTATAAGCCTCATAGATCTTTGCTTAGTCACAACATAAATGTGGCTCCAGAGTGGCACAATGGTCATTAGCATTGCACTGAACATACTCTAATTAGAGAAAATAGAATTATAACTGTAGATATCAACTTGATTATCTTTCTATGTATATTATATTTCTTTACTCTTCTTTATTATATTAATTTCAGAATTTTCCATTACAAAAAGGAATGTTACAATGAATGGTTTTGTAGATTTACTTACCAACATCTCTGATTACCATCATCTACTAAGAAATAATAAATGCATTAATTTTAAATCTGCTTTTTCTATTAAAAGGATGTTTTATCTGGCCACATATTGTCACATGGTCTAACATAAAGTCTACAGTAGATATTTTGTAATTTTTCTTCCAAAGCTTTATCTACCTCAGTATTCCATCTCAGTGAAAAGCAATATTTTCTCAGCAATTACTCAAGTAAGAGTTATTTTTCCTTTTAACTCATTAATTATCTCATCCTTTGCTTCAAACATATGTTCCATATTTATCTACTTATTTCCACCTCAACAAGTATTACTTGAGTTTAAGTTACTCTCATTTCTCATGTGGATAACTCCAATATCACCTTTTCCTAGTTACTCTTTTCCTGTGTTTCTCATCCCCTTCCTCCTGCTGAGGAATTCAGAGAGACATTTTAAAATTGAATACAGACTATGTGACTTTTCTGTTAAAAATCTCCAAATGATCAATTACTGGATTTGGAGTTAGGCTTCAACTCCTTAATCCTTTGTTTGGCAACATGACTTCTCTTTCTTGAATTTGGCCACATGGAGCTTCTTCCTGTTTTATAAGTATTACCAACTTCCTTAGATTTGACTTTTTATATCCTATTAAAAAAAAAAAAAAAACTTCTGTGGGCATCCACTATTTCAGTTAAAGTTCATTAAAGTTCTGTATTATCTGAAGCAGAAAAACAGATTTCATGATTGACATATACAGTCAGATCATGGTCATTGCAGTAGCCCTGCCTTACTCGGGTTTTTGCTTTCTGTGATTTCAGTTACTTGCAGTCACCATGAACTAAAAATATTAAGTGGAAGACTCCAGAAACAAAAAATTCTTAAGTTTTAAATAACTTTTATCATAGTATATTGTTATAATGGTCCCATTTTATTATTAGTTATTGTTAATCTTTTATAACATTATGGTATTAAACTTTATTAATTAAACTTTATTCATAAGTACATAGGTACAGAAAAAACATCATACTCTGTAGATTTCAAAGAGAATGTACTCTTTGCTATCTGCAGCTTCAGGCATCTGCTGGGGCTCTTGGAATGTATACTTTGTGGCTACTGTGTTTCTTTATATTCTCTTCTATGTGTGGCAACTATTAAGCCATTCTCTCTCAGCTTCAAACCCACCTTTTCATACTCAGTTTATGATGCTGAGGTTGACACAGCATCCCTATGTTTCCTCCTCTGCCCGCTGGTTCCTGTTAGACAGCAAGTCAGAGGTGATGCAGGGCTTTCCTGTTCTTGCCAGTGTCTCCTTTGCCAGCACTTCTTCACTCAGCAGCAGCCATTTGCTACAATAGGAAAAGCAAATTCCAGGTCACGGTTTTTGTGATGGTTCGATACCCAGCTTCGTTAGAGAGGTTCTCCTTGGAGTTCTGAATCCCATCTTCATAAGGCCACTCCACTGAGTCCCTGAGGCTCCAACAGTATCCAAGCCATGTGTCCTTCTCAGAAATTTGAGTTGTGGTTCACTGGTTCCTTCTAAAATTTAATATTTCTAACTTTGTTCCTTTGTTTTTCCAGCCCTGGGTTAGCATCTGCTTCCTGCATTTATTACTTCATAATACTTCAGAATGACCTTTTCCTTTTCAGTGTACTAATGCCAGGTTAACAATTATTCACATTAAACTCTCTTGGTTAATATAACTTCTGTGGTTTCTATCTCCTGACTGGATTCTGACTAACAGAGTAGGACTGAATCATTGCCTAATTAAAATGTCTAAGGAGAAGACAAGGCTGTATTTCAACTTCTAAAGGAGCTCTTAGAGTTATGGGAGGAAAAACTTAAGTGGTTTTCTGATGTTGGTCCCAAAGGCACAAATTTCAACCCTTTGGTAAATTTTTTTTTCTTTATAATGATCTCATTCTTGCCAGACATTCATATAATCTTGAATTGTCCGGTCAGGTTTTTTACTGCAGAAAAGGCAGAGCAATAAGTGACACTCATTGTAATAAGGGTACAGCTAAAAGGAAGCATGATGAAGAAATTCTGGCGATTAGAAAAGGGATCAGTGATGGAGGCTGTTTATGACCTTATAAAGTACATTTAATTTTGATTAGACTTTCTTCTAAAACAGTAAAATTGTTTTTCTTGTGCTATTTGTGTGATGTGCTCATTGACATATATAATTATCTAACTAAAAATATTTTGAGTAATATGTTTTGCTAATTTAGATATATAAGCATTTTTAAAATAATTTAGAATGTGCTGTTGTCTGTTTTCATTATTCTTGCCTTAAATCCAAGAATTATACACAAAGTCTTATTTAGCATTTCTTGCTATTCAAATATATATGTATATATATTTACATATATATTGATTTATTTTGAAGTGCTATAATATGAATATCTATTTGAAATGCACTTTCTGAAAGTCAGGACCTTTGCTTCATTTAGTTATTCAATTATCCTTAGATAGTATCCTTTACATTGCAGAAAAAAAATGTGTTTTTTCATGGTTATGATATTACTGACAACAAGAACGGAGTGGTGCTTACAAATTTACATGTTGATTTTGAGAAAAATGACAAGATGTGTGAATATTTGGATCCAGAATTTTAAAAAACCAGAAATAATAAACTTAAAGTGCTTTGTAAAGTAATTAGCATGTAATAATACTTAAAACATTAAATATTGGTTTCTAATATTTTGTTTTCATTTGAAGACATGTTAACATGACAGTGTGGAAATTTTTATTCTTCAGTCAAGTTTGGGCAGGATGACCAATGATACAGTGACATTAAACAACCTGAAGTTAAAATACAATTGTGGAAAATACTATTTCCTTGGTACTCCGATTTTTTAGAAAAAAAGCTTTTCTTTTTCTCTTAGAAAATAAATCAAGAACTATAAACTGCCAAATGCCGTGTGACATCCTAAGAGTTTGGGGAACGAAACATTTAGAAGCTGCATTTGGATATAATTTTATCTCCTTCCGGCTTTTGAGAATTAGTAGTGGTATCTGCAGTGGGTGTCAGCTGTGGCTCTATCAGCTGGTGCCAAAAGAAGGCTTGTGTGGAAGTATATAGAAACTTTCCATTTTGGAAACAAATTCTACATTTTTTGCCAAATTTTGTGCCAGAAAACATTATGAATGCAATCCTTATCTACAGCATACCAAATATAGGACAAATTCCTCCTAAGCATGGCAGAAAACATTATTTATTGAACTAGTGATAATCCTGGGCCTTACCCCAAATCAACCTTTACAGAGTGAGGAACATACTTGAGTGAGACCCAACCCTTCCTAAATAAGAGATATTGGCACTAAAGAACGATGCCCGCCATTCTCGGCCCCTGAACGCCAGGTGAATCTGAAGAACTTGCGGCTGCTGTCCTCTTGTTTGCGTTACCCTCCGCCTTCATTCTGAACAGGCACAATGGCAGTGAGCCTCAGTTATTGCAGTTGTCTTGGCACGAGCATTCAGATACTCTGTTCTCTGGCTGCTCACTCTGTCTATTGGCAGACAGAGGATGAACAGGCTGCAGAATCAACCCCATTAGTGTCAACCTAATCCCCCATAATGGGATCTGCACTGGCCAAGACTAGGCACCAGTCCCTATCCCCATCCTTACGTGCAGTGCGTCTTAGCCTAGCACTATGTTCAGCAGTTAGTAGATGTGTTTGCCGCCACCTTTTGAAGAAAACCAGAACAATGCCAAGGAAGTTTGATGGTACACATTAGAAGACTAGTAAAAAAGGGTATTTTAGGGTGAAAGGAGGTTATTGAAGTATATTTACCTACATATTTCTAGCCATGCCTTTTATAGAACAATAAATACTGTTGGAGATATTGGTCTCATGGTATGATACCAAGATTCAAGGGAAAGTGAAAGCATTTTGATCAGGATTTAGTGTGTCTGTGTGTATGTAAGAAGGAAGTGGGGGTGGAGTGGGGGGAGAGAGAGAGCGGAGGGAGACTGAGAAGAGAGAAGGTGAACATTTATATAACATTTTCACCAGGAAGGGACAGGGGGGACAGGTAGAAGGAAGAGAGTGGCAGAAATTTGTCAATGTTTGCTGGAGGTAGAGTCTTTGAGATCGGGAAGAGATGGTACTTAGCATTTCTGATTACTAAAAGTTCTTTGGGAATCTTTTGTTAGGTGAGAAATGAAGACTTTAGAAGATTAAGCTTTGCTTCCAGAGAAGTTGATCTTGATGAACTTCTGTAGTTCATTCCTGAAGAGTTGAAGATGCCTTTAAGAGCTCACTTGATTTTTGTGCCCACCTTTTCTGCCTTCCTGTCTCAGGGTATTTTAAAAAACAGAATACAGAGGAATATGGGGAAAAGCTGTGTTTTGGGTAATAAACAAACAAAGTCCAAGCATCAGCAGAAAAACAATAAATCACTTGGGCTCCCAGAACAAAATGAGCATTGAACAATAGAGAAGCATCAGAATCTGAGAATACTGCCTCTGGGATCTTCAGTGATGACAACATGGCTTATAGCATCCTAAGGCCTTTGAATATGTAAGTTCTGTTTTTGTAGCTATGATCCTTACTTAATATACTCCAGTAAACCCTGGAACCCCTCTGATTCAGCTGCTCTTGATGCAGCACCTGTGTATGTACCTGTGGGCCTCAAAATAGCAACAACCCAAACTATATGGAAGTCAGAAGAAAACCCTGTTGTGCTCACAGTTTGTGTTTCCATATAACTCCTTGTAAGGACACCCACTTAACACACGTTCTCAGATTTTATGGGCAGCTGCAGCATTGGTTTCTTATTTCTTTCCATGTGAGGTTTTTTTCCCCTTTAAGAATTTTAAGTTTTAAAGAGCTGAGTCATATTTGCCTAAGTTTTCAGGATTATGTGGGGCTCCTCTGGAGGTTTTGCATAATAAAAGTTTTTTAATTGGAAGATACAGGGAATAGTGGATAGATCAAAATTGCTGTAAAGGAAAGTAATTGAGATCCTCATTTGGAGACTGAACTCACAAGGAAGAGCCACAGAATATACCTTAAATGATCTTCATTTAGGGAGAATAGGAAAATTTTTTATTTTATTGAGGAATGTGCTCAGTTGGACCCTTAGCAAGGGTCTAAAAACTCTCATTTGCTAGCTTTTGCCCCAGGAGTGCAGGATCATTTACATCAACTATGGTTGCACCCAATTCAGTCACTGGTTGAACAAGTGAAAGGCACTGGGTGTGGAAGAAGTTATAACTTCTAACACAGCTGCCTCTAAAGATATGCAGATATGAAAGATCTGAGCACAGTATAAGGAAATGTAGTAGGAATTTTATGTCCAACCTCAGCAGTCATCTTTCTTATAAAAATGTCTGGTTGTACCTTTGGAATTTAGTTGTGTGATAAGAACTACATCAAAGAGTTTCAAACTTATGAAACAAGGCAGATTACACCTTCCTCTACCTCCAAAGAAACTCCAATCTGAACATAAATTGTGGCAAAATGAGTGAGCAGTAGCATATACCTTAGCAAGGAACTCCAAAACAATCAAATGTACTTGATTATTTCTTAGGGCCACTTTGCCTTGCTCTTCCTTATGATTCCCTTTGATACTTTCTGTGTTTGCACCCAACACTAGAAAATAGCATGGATGTCTTTTGGGTCATCCCCTGACAGATGCTCATGAGGCAAAGTTTATTTTAGCAGAGCAGAATCATTGTTGTGCTGAGAGAAAGCAACTGAACTACATATAACCTCCACTCTTCTCTTGGGCATTTTCAGGACTTTGTATGACATCATAAATATAGAGAGTTGTACTAAGGATAATCTAATCTGAAAGTTTAATAAAATTTTCGATAGCTACCTCCACTTCTCTTGTATTGGAAAGGAATTAAAGGGAGTTTAGGCTGTGGATAATTCTGACTTATTGCATATATTATACAATCATAATGATAGCTCATTCCTTATTTTGTCTAACAATGTGTTAGAGACTCCTGCTGTTGACTGAACCAATACTTTGTCTTGTAAGTCGCTTGTATTATTACAATGTATACATATAACACAATATGTTGTTCATTCCCTTGATAGACATTTGGGTTGTTTCTACTTGTGGCTGTTATGAACAAAGCAACTATGAACATTTTTGCATGACTCTTTTTGTGTATATATGTCTGCACTCTCTTGGGTAAATACATGAGGTAGAATTTTGGAACCTACATGTTGAAATAACTAGTTTTCTGAAGTA
This sequence comes from Sciurus carolinensis, assembly GCF_902686445.1. Lineage (NCBI taxonomy): Eukaryota > Metazoa > Chordata > Mammalia > Rodentia > Sciuridae > Sciurus > Sciurus carolinensis. Next base: position 93,005,494 of record NC_062222.1, read on the forward strand.
AGACTTTATTTTATACTTCAATAGATAGCTGAGTGTTTTATTTTGATGAAGTCCAATTTATCATATCATTTTATGGTTTTAACTTTCAGTGACTTCTCAAGGAAATCCTTGTATACTTCAAGGCCATGAAGATATGGTTTCTCTGTGGAGTTTATATTTTTAGCATTCATGGTTAGGTGTTTGATGGATTTCAAATTAACTTTTGCATAGTATTTGGAAGAACTTATTTTTACATGTTCCTTCAGTTGTTATAGTACCATTTGTTGATTTCTCTTTCCCCACTGAATTGCACTGCACTTTTGATGAAAATTGTTTCTGCAAGTTTTATTCCTAAATGCTGCCTTTGTGTCTATTGAATTATGTTTCTCTCTCCACATCAAGACTATAGTATGTAATTACAAAGACTTTTTAGAAATTCTTAAATTCAGGCAGTGACAGTTTCCCAGACATATTCTTTTAAAAAATGTTTTATTGCTAGATTTCTGAGTTTCTATCTAAATTTTAAATCAGCTTCTGAATTGATGCCAATAATTCTATTGTACTTTTGATTGGGACTATGTTGAAACATATAGAGCAATGTGACATATCAACAACATTGTCTTAAAATCCATGAATATGGTATATTTCTCCATTTCATTGAATCACCTTTAATTTCTCTTAGCAGTGTTCTTTTCAGTGTAGAGACTGACTTTTCTTTCATTAACTCTATTCCTAAGTGGTTTATATGCGCTTTTAAGTGTTTTTAGGAAACAGTTCAATTTCTGAAAAGTTACCTCATGTATTTTGTCTAGTGTTTTATTTTTTATTCTAGGAGGTCTCAACCAGTTTCTTCATCATGTCCAGAAGTGAAAATGTTGCAGCAATTTTTTTATAAGAGAAAACAGAAAACATTTTATGTTACCCTCTATTCGAATTTCAATTACAGTGGAAGGCCTTACAAGTCCTCCAGGGATCCTGCAGTTATACACCATTCCTAAACTTGCAACTCACTACTGCTTCTCCCACTGTGACCATCATTCCAGTCATTACTCATTGTTCCTCAGAATTTCTAGGAAAGATGCAATGTGTCCTTTGCTAAAATGTTCTCTGTGTCTGACAATCCTATGCAGATATCTATGTGGCTGATTCTCCCCCCACTTTTTTGACCTAATCTTGTCCTCTCAATGAGATCTACCCTAAAAATCCTATTTAGCACTGGAAACTAGCCTTTTCATTACCTGGAAATTACAATCCTTGCTAGCTTACTCTATTTCTTTTCTTTTTGCTAATGACATTTTGTCCTCTTCTAACATATTTGAAGTTTATTTTTCGACTGTGTCGGTTCTTTATTGTCTTTATTAGTGTGGCATATCTGTCTGGCCCCAACCATACCCTATAAACCTTTTACAGTACTCCTGCTCTTATTCAAGTGTCATTATTTTTTGCATCTCTGGACTTTAGGACTTTCCTCCGGAGTTATAGAAGACTCTTCTGTGTGCAGCCGGCTGAACGTGTGGAGAAATTAACACCTTCCAAGCACTTCTCCAATGACTCACACGAGTTAGTCCATAAATACTCCAGCTTTCTCAGTTCCCTGGTGGATAATTCTTAAACCTATGTTTTCAACATTTTCCAAAAGTTTCCACTTAAGAGTAAGTGTCATTTGCCCACTGCTCACTGTCATAACTAATTTAATAATATATCACTGATTGGCTGCCTTTCTGTCCCTCATTCAATTGATCTCTACTATGCCTTCCAAATAAATTATTTGTGCTCAAATCCTTTATTCAAGATCTGCTTCTGAGGCGAACTAAACTAAGACATCAAATAGAGTTTAAGTTTCATGGAGGCAGGGATCCCTGACTTTCAAAACTTATTATCACTTTTAATTGATGTAGCTCAAAAGACATTGAGTCAACAATATCCAGTATCCAGTGCAGAGTACATGTGCAAATGTTTGTGGAAAGTCTTAATGAATGTAGAAAATAATTTCCAAATGTATTCTTCAATAGTCATACTTACAAAAAGTGTGTGTTTTCAATATCTGTTTTAAATTCTTGTTCTCAAATTTGACAGTTTTAAAAATTAACCCCATTTCTATTTCTATTTCTATTATAAAAATTTCTTTAAAAATTGGTAATTTTGCATTTTTAAGGGATTCTTGTGGCTAATGTATTATTTTTATAATTTGACTTGTTCTTTGAAATTTTCCTTTTGGGGCCTGATATTTTAAATAATTAATTTTTACAAGTGTTTAATCTTTCAATTTATTCAATGCCTAAAATGTTATATTTATCTAGTTAGATCCTTCTCATGACTCTCTGTATACCTATGCTCAAAATATTAACCTATGTACTCTGCTTGTATGTAATCTGTTTAAATTGATATTTATTCTTTATTTTCCCTAGCAGTAAATGAGTTTTTCCTTTGATATAGATAACAATTACCTTCACACTCTTTCTTGAATATATTAAGCCATATTTTCAAGAATAAATAGGAATTAACTACAAAGATAAGGAAGGGAACAAATTTTCAGCAGATGGAACCATATGGTGAAAGACAAAAATGTAAGTAAGAAAATAGTGGGACCCAGGACCAATAAGTATTTAGCACATTGTTGGAAAAGTGAGATTGGACTTCCATATTTATTTTGGGACCCCAGTCATATTAAGTACTATGTCTTGTAAAGGATCTAATAGTACTTCTGATAGACGGAGTCCATATGCTACCCTACATTTCCTGTCCTTCCTTGCAATTATGTTAGGACCATATGGTTAATTCTGTACTTAGGATGTGAGTGGAAATGATGTGGGTCAAATCTGAGATGACACAATCAAAAGCATGTAATATCTTCCATCTTCCTTTTCTTCTATGGAACAGCCACAGGCCCATGCTTCAAGTGGTAGCTAAAAGGGGCAGAGATTACAACAGCAATGACAGTAAGAAAAAGTCCCCAGACAATCGTGTCGGACACATAATGAGTTCAAGTTCTTAGATGTGGGAGATAACTTTCTGCATCATGGAGGACACCACCTTTACTAAAACTGTATCTAAAATCAGAAAATATAAACAGAATTCATTATTCTTCACTCCAAATCTATTATTCCATTTAATTTTCTGATTTCTGTTCCTGGCAAACTGGTTCTTGGCTTCTTAGAAATGGTTTGAGGAACAAATAAGTATATTTTGGCACTTAAAATTTAGCAACATTTCAGTTAGTGTTTGATATCATTTTTATTGTTGTTAGTTACCTGAGTGCAGAATCTTGGACTTTCTTGGCTTAAACCTTTTTCTCATTTAATTAATTATGAATACATTTTTTCTATCTCCTAAATTTAGCATTAAATCAAGCTCACTTCCATTTCCCCTCCTGCCATCTTAGTTCAAGCTTGACTTAGTCTATTCTAATAGTCTTATAACTAGTATGCCTTCTGTTACAAGATTCATTTTACTATTACACTTGTAATCATATTCTTCTCAAGCTTCAATTGTTGCATAAATTTTCATCTCAGGTTCTATGTGATTTAAGTCCAAGTTACACTCAAACTTGATCTTATACCTTTCTTATGCACTTTTTCCTTGTGTTTTTGTCCCAAAACACACCTTAATTTTTTTTTGCTTTAGGTGCTTATGGAGGTAATGGCTTTAAACACTATATCAAATGCACTGAATCTTATTTAAGTTCCAACTCAAATGTTATTTCTTCCCAATAAACTCCCATGCTTTTCCTAGTTAAAAGAAACCTTTTTTCCACCTGATTTTTCAAGGCACATTGCAACCTCCTGTATTCCAATAAATATCATATCTATACAAATCTACACATTTAACTCATTTTTGGTTTTAATTGTCACTTAAAATAGTATTGTGAATCGCTTGAGTGAACAGTATGTATTTCTTGATACAGACTGGATGAAGTCCAAAGGTGATAAGTTAGAAACTTTACATGCCAAGTTCTTCATAATCTGTGTTTCCTTTGCAGAACCTAGCTGTTGCTTATTTATTTACTTGGGGCCTATTTTTAATTCAACTCATTGAATTGTGTCCAATGCAATTTAGTAGTTATTAAATAAAACATTCAAGTTATCTGCTTTTATTTTTCTACAAGGTGACATTCATGCCATTATCCACTACAGACTTTAATTTCCTTTGTGGAGAGGTCTAGATTAAGGAAATACACTTGCAAAGGCAAAAGAGAATAGCATAAATTAGGAAAAAATTATTAGGGACATTAAAGATAAACACTGCTGTATTTTGAGAAGACAACGAAAGTATGGAAGATCCTCTGAAGCAGCTGCAATTAAAAATGTTAATAAGAATCCATGAAAGAATAAAAACTGTAAATGAGTCTTTTAACAGGTAGAAATACAATAAATTGCACTACTCTGGATAGTCACAATTAGCAAAATGGAGAATAATTAACAAAACCAAATGAGAGCACATATAGTGATAAATGAGGTTAGACTTGTTAAGAACTGTGTCATTAGCAGATTCTTTTTTGCTAGTGAGTAAAAGAATAAGAAGAGGAAGAGAAATTTTCATGAAAATAAAAGGTGGATGTCCATGCCCTATTACACTTAATGAAATGGTGGTCTAACAGTAAGCTGTCCATAGGGATGAAAATCTACAACTAGGCAAATGTTCCCAACCCCTCAGGGAGGCAGCCTCTGTCTCACAACTGCCACTCAAGTAAGTACTTGGAAGATTCAGGTCACTAAATACTAACCTTTTCCTGCCCATGTTTTCCTTTGCTGAGACTGGCTATGAATTACACAGCAGGAGATGTGCATGTCTGTGCTTATTAAAGTCAAGGAGGCTTGATCACATGGTTTCTGATACTTAAGGTTAACTGTGGTAATTCTCTAGAATAATCTTAAGAAAATAGTTTCCTTCCATATCAGTAATTCCTAAAACTATTCTTGAAATGGTATACATTGCCAGAGTTCTAGATTGTTCAGAAACAAGAGAATTGACTATTGGCTAGGCAGCATGCTCTAATCCCAAAGTCCAGGATTTGTGTTGAGTGCCACTTCTGAAATAATGGAGATGTCAGGACTTGTGCCCTCCAGGACTGAGTTTATCAGTGTAATCTGGTAGAAATAGGTGTACTAAGTTGTTTTTTCAGTTCTCCTGATCAAATTACTTTCGAGTCATATCCTTAAATGACTAGAAGTTACAGTTATGTGCTCACATGAGCGGCCCAATACTTTTTAACTTCTGAACACTGCTTTACCCTAATGTCTATTACTTTCAGTGACTCCCTGCCTGCTACAGTTGTTTGGTCTGTGAAAGATACACTAGTTAGAAAATATATACAGTTTCCAAAGACACAAAATTCTTTACATCTATGTTGTTCACAGATATCTAAATGGATTTCCAATTATTTCCAAATTATATAAATCTCCTAGACAAAACTAAGCTGATATTTTAATAATTTCCTGAAAAGAACAGTTCCTGTTCAAATATCTGATCCCATGTTCATATCTATTATAAGTTGATATATGTATATGCATCTGCATTTTGTGTCTTCAACATGTATGGAGAGTCTCCATGAGGCAAACACTTGTTTAAGTATTAGAAATAGAAGATTGCATAAGAAACAAGTTTTTGTGTAAAAATTATATTTAATGGGAAAGATTAACAATAAACATTCAAATGAACACAAAACAGTACAATGTGTTGAATACAAAACAGGATGTTGTGCTAGAGATTAAGTGGTCATGAAAGGCCTCCCTAACATTGGAAGTTGATTCCTGAATTTAGATGAGTAGACATTTAAGTGTTCTAGAAGTCCCTCAGTTTTGAATGATATTGTTGTATTTGAAGAACAGAAATATCAGTATTGTTAGTGTTCTGAGCAAGGGGCAGATGATGTTAGATAGGTCTGAAGTTGGCAAGGGATCAATACTGAGGCATATTGCATATTGTACAGTTTTTCTAAGTGTAATGGGAAGTTTTTAATTAATCTTAAGGGGAGGAACATTACAGTACAATTTCATTTTTTTTTTCAATACTGGGGATTGAATTCAGAGTCTTTTGCATACTAGGTAAGCACTCTTCTACTGAGCTATGTCCCCAGCCTCTTGATTTCTATTCTGGTTGTTCTGTTGAAAAGGATTGGAAAGGGACAAGAGTGGAAATGGATAAATCATTAGAAATCACTTACAATAATCTAGATCAGAGTTGAGAATAGCAAACATAATGTGAGGTTAAGTTCATCAGAATTACTGGAAGATGGGGTAGGAGGAGGATAAAAACATTTCTTCTTTAAACATATTAATTATGAGATGCCTATTAGAAACTCAAGTGGATGGATTGAACAGATGAGTCTTCAATTCAGAAAAGACTGTAGGGCTGAATGTGTACATTTGGAGGTTAAAGACCCATCAGTGTATTTTATACTTGAGCTAAATGATATTGTCAAGGAAAAAAATGAGCCCAGGATCATATCCACAAATAGTGAGAAATCGAGTGGAAGTGGAGAAAGTCAGCAAATGACATTGAAAAGGAATAACCAGTAAGGAAGGAGAACTAGGAAAGAAATATACTGGATGTCTGGGGTAAAATAATTACAAGAAAGAAAGGATTCTTGTGTTACACTTTTCTGAGCAGTCAAAATATGTAAGAGAGGATCCTAGGACCAATGGAGAGGGAAGTGGGGTAGTGATTAGAGGAGAACAGAGAGATAAGCAGGACTTATTTTATTCAAGAGTGCTTGCCTGCCACTAGCAGGGCTCCCATAGAGATAAATTGCTGTTGCAAGAAAGAATTCATGGCAAAGCTTCATATAAATTTTGTAGGGACTTGTCTGAATAGATCATTTTGAGCTTGTGCACTGCAAAATTAAGAACAAATTTTGGAATTACCAGCACAGTATTAATCCTGCAAAAATGAACCTGAATAAGCTATTTAATGTGATTCACTGTGTTTCTGCAGTAGTAGGCACTGTGAATGTTGTTGTTTGGCATGGATTATTTTACCACTATCATTGTACAGTGTGGCAATTTTGTGGGATAAAATTAATAGAGAAAGTTTTGCAAAGTTTATATTATTTAATTGCAAAGAGTAATATATTAAGGACAGAATATTTTGGTTCATAACATAACTTAGAGAACACTTATTGTCTTGAATTGTAATAGGTGGAAACTTGGCTATAAATTGTCCAAAGTCACATACAAGAATCATAACTGTAAAAGAAGTTATGGAAATATGATTTGCAGATGTCTTTGCTTTGTTACCTGCCACCCAATCAATATGTAGAGTAAATAAAATATGGTGATGTGTAACTGTGAGTCATCTGCTTCTCCACATATTTCTTTGGAAAACATGCTTTTGGTTTTCTGAAAACAATAAGGATGTCTCTCTGTCTCTTTCTCTCTCTCTCTCTCTCTCTCACTCTCTTTCTCTCTCTCTCTCTCATACACACACACACGCATACACACACACAAATTAAGTATTTTGTCTGCTTTAAGTGTTCTTTACATGTATTTTCAGCAATGCATTTTATGTAAATGAATGTCATAAGTTGGTAAACATATGGAATAACTGCCCTTTGAAGTAGTCTTTACTCATCAGCCCTGTTTCTCAGAGTGGTCATTTAGTGAGCAATGCTTTCATGTTATATGCTCTGTATACATTACCTTGAAACTTGACAATGGCCAACAGGTAAGTTTTTATGTTGTAATTTTACATATTGAGGAAGTGTAAGTCTATGTGGTTGAAGAAACTTTCCTAAACTCACTCACATTGTTGGCGAATTAAACTAGATTTGAACTTGTGTACGAATGATTTGTCATTCTGTTTATTAATGACTAGCTTTCTCATTGCAAAAGCTTAAGTATATAAATGCCAATATATTTGGTTTATTTAAATATGGTTTGCATACATGGGAAAACTAAAATGATTTTATTTCTGAGAGAAAATTGTATAAAGGAAGATACATGTTGAAAATGTCCAGCATCTTAGAAGTGTTATAACATTCATGTCAGAAAACAGTGAAAAATGATAAAAAAAAAATCTTATATGGATTTGTGTGTTTGCTCAACAATGTAACATGTAATCTCAGACAAATTGACTCTCTGAACCTGATTTCCTCATCAGCAAATTTTGTTATTAACTATTTCAAATTGTGAAGTTTAAATTACAGATATTTTAACAGTGCTTAGGGGCATAATGTGCTATTCTTCAAACTTCAAGATAAGGTAATGTTCTGAAACTAAAATAATTACATAGAAGTAATATTTGTTGAAGAAACAAAAATTCCTATGCATTAATAGCTAAATTGTTGCTAAAGCATATTAGAAGACTCAAAGTACAATCAAGAATTAGATATTCAAGGGCCCGGGGATATAGTTCAACTTGCCTAGCATGCAAAAGACCCTGGGTTCATTCTCCAGCCCCTCCCACCCTGTTCCCCCACCCAAAAGAATTAGATATTTAAGTTTGTAGATATTATTTAAAATACAAAAGCTTGACACAGGGAAATCAGTCAAAGAATAATTTGAACAGTTGAAATAAAAATAATTTAGTCTGTTTGTTTTCAGTATAGTCCATAAAAATGAATTTGAATATTCTACATATGAGGATGTGCATATTGTTAAAAGAAGGAATAATCAGTCTAGTTTATGCGACCTAGCCTAAATAAAATAAATGTTAAGTTTTTCAGTCATTTTAGGAATGTTGAGTAATTTCATGCTAGAAAGGTAGATGATACCTGTGTATTTCCTTATTAACAAATCTATTAAGATATAATTGATATACTAAGAACTGCATGTATTTCAAGTTGACTATTTGATAAGTTTTGACATATGAATACACTCAGGAAATAATCAATGTAACCAAGGCAATGGGCATATCCATCACTAATGCTCATTTAAAATCCCTCTTTCCTATTCCTCCCACTGCCCCAAAATTTATTTCCTTCCTGTCACTATAAGTACATTTGTATTTCCTATAAATTAGATAAATAGAAATCATACAGAATTTACTCATTTTGCCTATATTTTAAAATTGTAATAATTATTTTGCGATAATGGAGGGATACATCTTGTATGTATAGTTACTTCACTACTTTTTACATTTGAGTAAAATTATCTTGTAATGTTTTTATTCATTTGCCTTTTAATTGATATTTGTGCTTTTTCCAGTTTGGGGCTATTATGAATAAAGTCATCATAAAGATTTATGTATGATTGTTAATATACTAATATGCTTTTATTTTTTTTCTTGGTAAATACCTGGAAGTGGAAATTCTCAGTTAATAGTTAGGAGGTTGTCATTAATATTTAAAGTTACTACCAAAATGCTTTCTACTAACGTGTTTATAACAATTTTTTTTTCACCAACAAAGTAAGGAAATTCTCATTGTCCAACTCTTGGAGTGCTTAATATTCTTAATATTAACTATTCAAATAAATAGGTAGCAATATTTCATGGTGGCTTTAATTTATATTTTTCTAATATCTAATAGTGTCAAATATTTTTTATGAGCTTATTTAACATTACTGTATCTTCTTTGGTGAAATTTCTGTTTAAATCTTTTGTCCATCACTTAAATTGGATTACTGATTATTTTACTGAATTTTTGGGGCTATTTTGTACATTCTGAGTATGTTTCATCCAATATGTAGTTTGCAGTAGTTTCTATTAGTGGTGCCTTTTTTCCCATGCTCTTAGTATCTTTAAAATAACATTATTTTTATGAAATCCAATTCATCATTTTTTGTAGATTATGCTTTTGATACTGTATGTAGCTGAGGTAATTGCCTGAACAAGTTTGCAAGCATTTACTTGCATGTTTTCCCCATATTTCTAGATTTGACTGCTTTTTTTGTTATGACGTTTCCAAATACATACACGAGTTGGGGATATAATATGATGAACTTTCATGTATTTATTATTCCTTTTATCAATTAACTCATTGCTTCCTTTTATCAATTAACTCATTGCAAAACTTGTTCCATCTGTATTCCTTCCTACATCTACTTACCCTCAAGTTATCAATGTATTTTAAACATTTTATTGACATTTAATATATACACAGATAAGTCTACAAATCACAAATGTGTAGCTTAATACATTTCTAAAAAGTGAGACATTTCTATAGTTAGCATCTAAATCAAGAATGTCAATATTACCAGTCCTCCAGAAATTCCTTTATGTTCCAAAAGGAACTCCTACTCTTAATTCAGGTTCAATGCATAAGTCTGGCCTGTAGTTAAACTTATAAAATGTAATTATGTAATATATCTATTTCAATCTCTCAATTCCTTCATATGCCACTATGTTCACAAATCTTCCATGTTGTTACTCGTGGTAAATATTTTGTTCATCTGGTTGCCATTTATTATTCCATTGTATAAATGTGCTATAATTTATTTGTACATTCTGTTTTTGATGTACCGTTGAATTGTTTTCAGTTTCTGACTCTTAGGTACAGTGTGCTCCGAACATTTTTGTACATTTTTGGTTTTTGTTTATAATTGTGTACATGAAGTTATATATGTTTATATCTATCTATCTATTTATATATATATATATATACACATAGTATATAACAAAATATTGGGTACAAAACTAATGGTAGAATTGCTGGATAGTCAAGTATATGTATAATCAGCTTCAGTAGACATTGAATCTTTTTATGAGTAATTGCATCAACAATGTATGAAAGAATACTGTACACATATATGCCATATAATACCTAGGATGATAAATTTTAATCCCTTAAATTCTTCATTTAAGTATTTCTGCACCTGTAAGTAGTTGAAAATAGTTTGATTCTATTTTTAATTTGGGTGCCATTTGCACTTGTTTTTTTATGAGCGATTAAGCTTATTCAGTTCTTTGATCCAACAATTGAATTTCTGGAACTACAGTGTTGAGACTGGATCTGTAAATGAAGAAATCAAAGTTTTTCTATTTCCTGATACTTCAGCAGTGTTATTTGGTCTCCCTAGAAATTATTTTTGGTTCATTTCATTATAACTGCAACAGTTTGTAAAGAAAAAAAATCTTCTGGAGCCTAGTACATAGATGTACAATAAATGTGTTTCTCTTTCCTTCTATTACAGTAATCTTTTTACAATTTCCTTTAGCCTTTTCATTATTGTTAACATCTAGCCTTTTACAAAAAGTACCTCCATGGCCACATCTAGACAAAAAGTAGAAATCCATCGCCATGTAAGCCTTCAAGCTTCAATGACAAATCAATACCACATCTCTATGAAACAAGTATATCTTAACGGTATTTTCACAAAGGTCCTGACCCACCCTATCTTTATGTAAGTTTGGACCCAATCCAATAGAAGTATAGATCTGAACAAAATCTTCCCTGTCAAGTAATGCTGTTGAAGGCTTTGAAATAAATTCATAACAACAAAAAAATCAATCTTTTGAAAATCTGAATGCCTCATTTTCACTAATGCAAAGAAATAAATTACTGATTTGTGTTTTTCATTTAGTGACAGGATGTATTTCAATCACACACACGAACATATTTTATGCACAACTAGTTATTATTTAAAATGGTTACATTTTTGTGTGTGCTTGCCTCTCTAGATTTCATGTGTAATCTAGTTAACTGCTAGAAGGCAGAGAACATTGTGAACACAGAATCAGCAATTGTACTCTTTGTATGACTTTACTAATCATTGCTACTTTTGAATAGACATTTCCACATTGGGTAACGAATGACTAAATTGATTATAGGTGATAAACCAATTAGGTGGTGCTACACTGATTAAGGAACACACGATTAATGCTAAAATAAATGTGAAATCTAATTTGCACATTGATAATGTATCTCAAGGTCTATTATTAATAGTAAGGTGAGCCACTGTGTTTTTTTAAAAATTCATGCATTTATGTGCAATCCTATGTTATAATTTACTGCAAAACAAGGGGCAAATGACAGAACTTGATTTTTCAATATGTATCAATCACCAGTAAGTACTAGTTATTTTTGGAGGTGTCCTTAGATTGAAAAGAAAAAAAAAAAAGGAAATTAAAAGCAAAATAGAGCCTCCCAGAAAGTTTATATTGTGATAGATCATGTGTAATATGTTTATTACAAGAGAAAATTTAAGACATTGCAAAGTTTCTAACATGTTGACTTTAATATTTAACAGGTATTTTATTGAATTTTAAATAAGAGATGTCAGCTATCATGTTTTATTGAAAATTTAACACCTATTTAAGAAAGTTTTTTGATTTATTTTGTGGTTGAAGGGCTATGTTTTGTCCTGTGTATTACAGGGCTGTTCAGTAGTCTCTTTAGTTAGTATCTGTTGAATCAATGTGCTGCTTATATAGCAGAATCATTTGTCCAATGGTAAAATACAGAATCCTTAACTTCACAGTTCGACTAAAAAGGTTTAGGATAGTCACTTTGTCATTTTACTTTTCTAGTAGTTTCATAGAAAATTCTCGTTCCAAAAGCTAGTTTGTCATTTCATATACTTAGGTTTCTGGGAGTGGGGTCCCTACCATATCTCCATGGCAGTGAATACTAGCAGCTACATACCAGAATCATTGTTCTTTTCTTCCTAAGCAAGTATACTGCATTTCTTAGCTTTCTTTACAATAAGATTAGACTATGTGACTCAGTTTTAGTCAATGTGGTATGAATGGAGATGATGCCAATTATGATATGAAAAGATGTCAATTGTGATTTCAACAAAAAATACTCTTTTCACTGACACTCCCTTCTATTTCTGTCAGTTGGATGCTTTCTCCATCATCAAACATTATAGTCAGGAGCTGGATTCCAGACTCTGTGTCAGTCCATGTCCTTAATCATTGTGTGGAGCAGAGTCCCTTTACTGTTATGGAAATTCCTTGTAAGAAAACATCAAACTTTATTATATTTGAGCTATTGTTTACATTTGGGACCAAATTTAACTTACTCTAGCAAATATTTATCAAGGAATCCACTGCTTACAAAAATATATAGGAGAAGGTATTGTTTCTGTTCTTTTTGAAGACCACAGCGTAAGAGTAGAATATGGACATGAACAAATAATGGTGTATTACATGAAAAGTATAGATAAGCATGCCACCTTTTCTAGGGAGGAAGGTGAATGGTCAAGAATCAGGAAGCCTACAAGGGAAGTAATTTTGGAACGTCAACTAGAGAATGAATATGAATTTGCCAGAAGGCACTTTATGGAGTGTTCAAACACAGACTGCTTACAGGAGTAGGGGTTAAGCTTGAAGGACTGAAGACCCAAATGCAGGGACTAATGGATAGGAATTGATTAGATGGTGACCATTATGACATGCTTAACAGTTGGGCCCTTATTTAAAAAGCAATCAGTAGATACTGTTTTTAATTTTTTTAATTAACAGGATTAGCTTTGTTTTGAGCACCATCACCTTCATGGAAGAAGAGAAAATGGAGACAGAGAACAAGACTTGGAAGTTTTAAAATAACATCTGAAAGTAAGTGATGGAATTATGGCATTAGCAATGGGAAGGAGAGGAGATGTTGCAGAAGATTTTTAGCAGATAATGAGAAGCTATTTGGTAAAGAATCAAATACCTGAATAGTGATGAGATTTCTGGCTTGGGCAAATGAGCAGACATTGATGGTGTTCACTGAGAAAGGGAAGTTGGCAATTAGTAATAAAAATGGCAGCTTTATCAGACAATTTGTACCACATCATTTAAATGTACCAACCTATAGAAAGTTCACACCTCCTCTGTGAAGTTAGTACTATCTTTTCTGGATAGTGTAGATATAGTTATAGAGATGTGAAGAATTCAAAAACATGCTGGAGGTGATATAAGGTAGTTGATGGTGAAACCAGTATACAGTCTAGGTCCAGAGCCAAGCCCTTAATCATCACACCATAAAACTGAAAAGATTAAAAGTCATTTTTGCTTATATTGAATTATAAATGTTTGTGAGTTATTTGACTGAGAATTTATAAACAGTTAAAATATAATGAATGGTCTGTTTTATGACACAAGAGAATTAACAATAGCTATGATAGTTAATGATGCAGAAGTAGAAGACATGTCACAGTAAGAGAATATATAATGAAAAAATAAGAGGGATAGAGGATGGTTAACTAGCAAAGACAAATATTTATAGATATGGTAAAGAAAAAAATCATTGAAAGGGTAAGTGTCAGCACACCAAGAATCAAAAAATTAAAAGAAAATTCAAAAATATCTTAATGAGAAAAGGAGAGTTCATAAGAGAGTAGTTAATAAATATGCCAAATGTAGCAGAGACTTTAAGTAATGTAAGATTGGAAAGAAATTAGTGACAACCTTAGGTAGATTAATATTAATATTTGGGAATTGAGGTCAGAGTGGAAAGAGTTGAAAATTATTCTGTGAGAAATCTAGGAAATTAAGGGAAAAAATCTTTCAGATTTTTGAGTAGATAAGTTTTCAGGGAAGGAATTCTTGGGATGAATACAACTTAAACCTATGTTTAAAATGTGCTTTCATAATTTACGAGTTGCTCTATGTATTAATATATCCAAAATTTTGACACTGGTCTCTAATATCCATTGCTGTCACATCTATTTTGCCACATGATTCTTAACAATAGTTCTTCCAGTTGTTCTACTTAGATTTCTTCTGGAGTTTTACACTCATTCTCTTCTCCCATGTGAAAGAACTACTGGTTGCTGTTCCTTTTCATTTCCAGGTTTTGGGGAACAGAGTTGACTTCTTTCAATTTAAATTAACTTCTAGAGCTAAGAAAATGCTAACTTAGAGACCATTCTGAAGTCTTACAAACAGAGATACAAAGGGATTAAAACAAATCCATAAAACAATGAGACAAGCAAGTCAAAATTTATCTTTGATGCATTAAAGAAAATTCCAAAAGTTTATTCCTATCCAGTATAAAGATTATCAGAAATTAGTACATATTCAACCAAATTAATAAAAGCATCACTTATTTAAATCATTAAAATTTACTTTGGTTTAATATGTGACTAACATGGGCAACTACAATTACCTGAGCATAAGAGCTCCAAGAGTATTATATAAAGAAAAACCTGTGTAAAAGAAATCCTTGGAAACTGATTTTTGTTTTTAATTTGGATCTGAGGAAGCAGAAAAGAAAAAAAAAAAAGAGGTACATTATTGCTGATCTCATTTTCTTCATTGTAAATTCATTCTTTTATGTTTATTTATGATAATCAGGCTACACAAGTTCAGATGGAAATGCGTTTTGGTCTTTAAGAAAATCATTTGGAAATGGTGAAGATAAAACAAAGAGAAAAAAATTGATGTTTAATAAACAATGTGACACATGGAATAATGGAGGAAAGAGAAAGTTACACTAGCTCTGGAAAACTTAGGTCTGCCTCCCACAGATTCTGTTGTATTCTCAAAGGACAAATCAAAATGAATAAAAATATCTTCCATAGTCGATTATATTAGAATCTAAAGGAAAATGGTGTGGGTAGGGCGTGAAGGGAGAATTGTTGAGGCACCATTGTAACAGAGAAGCCTGCCCACTTTATTACTAAACAAGAGAGCATAAATGTATTATGCATGAAATTTGTGAGACTTCACTGGCTCTTGAGATATGTCTACATATCTCAAACTTGAATACCAGTAAGGAGAAATTATGTAGCAATTCTAGGGAAATGATTTAAGTAATTAAGTTTCTTGTTCAGGGATTTGGGAGACAAACGAAAGCCAAGACTGATAGTGGAAATTTAACAAATAAAAGGGGTATTTGAAATTAAAAAAAAAAAATTGTATCAATGGCACCAAGTTATGAGTGAAATAGTTTGTTATAGAAGAGGGAGATGCCAAGGAACTCAAAAATTCCTGCCTTGGATAATATTAGAAGCAATGGACAGATGAGTTTGCAGGAATTACACTGAGTTGGAGGTGCCTCTGGGAAAACTGAAGTCTGACCTCTCTTAGGAAGAAGTCACTAAAAAGTCACAGTTACTTCAAGAACCATGCTGTCTACCAATATTAAATAACCTATACCTTAACTTATGAACATGAACAGCTGTAAAAAACGAAGATCAGCCTGAGAAAGATTTCCTCTAGAACGAGAGGAAAAAATTTTAAAAAAATTATAAACCTTAGTCTCAGTAATATTTGACTCATATACTGTATATCAGAAAAACAATTTCACAAGCTATTTTAAAAGTTTATTAAGAATACAAATACATAACACATGTTATAAATTCTAAAAATATTTGACATAAATATGAAATAATTAAATAAATAAGCCTGGGAAATTAAAGGGAAAGAAATAGTGAAATTGTATTTGAGGAAAGAGATAAAAGACAAAGAAATTTTGAAAGAAAGAATGAAATATAGGACCAGATAATTTGTTATTTATTTATCTTTCAGAAAGAGTGAAGCAGAGTTGAAAGACCATCAATAATCAAGAAAAAAGAGAGAGAAGGAAATGAACAGTCAATAATACATGATTCCTAAATTATTTGTTGGGCGGATTAATATTAAAAATAGCTGTACTAGCTATTTACCAATGACATCTCTTTATTTTTCAGATAAAATAGATTTTCAAAAATACGAAGACAAATTCTTATAAAAACTCATACAGTGAATAAATAATTGTCAAGAAATTTATATAAATAAAGACTGACAGCCAGACTGGCTTAAGATATACCTTTTGGTAACGAAAGTTTGGATGATGTGGAACAACATTTATAGATTTTTGAGTCTTGTTTTCTATACCTAGAAAAACTATCTTTCCTTTGTGAAGCTGATTTTATAAAAGGAGATTTGTTCCTCACTTGTGGATTCTGTATTTGTGAATTTGCTGCTTGCAGAAATTTATTTGTAGCCCCTAAATAAATACTCATTGTGTTTTTAGGGTCACTTGGTGATATATACAATTGAAATTAAAAAAAAAAAAAAAGAATTGAGTAACCTGAGATCAATGTTCCCAGATGAAGGTAAGCAAGGTAGTATTCTGCCTTTTTGTTTTAGTTCTCAGACTATGAATAGTGTCCTTCTCAATGTCTATTCATTACTGTATTTGAACCATTTTTGTACTTTTGTGTGTGTAGGTTGGGGGGGGTGATTTTGTTGTTTGAAAATTTTTCTCTCATTCCAAACTCTTGTCTATGATACCTA
Source organism: Sciurus carolinensis (assembly GCF_902686445.1). NCBI lineage: Eukaryota > Metazoa > Chordata > Mammalia > Rodentia > Sciuridae > Sciurus > Sciurus carolinensis. The sequence goes on from NC_062222.1 coordinate 93,022,561, forward strand.
AGTGCAAGACAACTTTGATGTGTCTTACAGGAAAAAAATATGTGTTAAATGAACTTCTTTCAGGTCTATGCATAGATTAATATCCTATTATTCCATTTAGATACATTTTTAAAGATAATCAAGATGCTGTAATATTGTTGAAAGATAATGTATGGACATTAAAGTTCAGATAGAATGCATGGAAATAACAAACATGAAGCTCATGAGAGTAGATACTTTTGGGGGGAGAAGAGAAAATTAAGCAAAAGTATCTAGGAACTTTCAATTACAATACCTCAGTTCTTAAGGTGGATGCTTGGTATCATATCCTACAGTCATTTTATATTCAAAGTGAAATGTTGCATTATAAGAAAACACTTTAAAACAAATCTGTGCAGAAGTCCTGATTATGTCATGAAATATAGGTAGCTTAAATAAATGAAAGTAAATTATTTAAAAACTCATTTATATTTCTATATGACACTAAGATTCAACATTAAAATTAAAAGATAAATCAATTTCAGAACAAGGGAACCAACTTATAAAGTATAACTTTGTCAAGAGAAAATGAATGCCTGCTGTAGTTGAGCTTATCACCTCAAGGGGTTTTCAACCATTAATAAATAAAAACTTATTTTGCATTTAGTCACCATAGGACTATTAAGACAATCTTGAAATTTTATGAAACAGTACGGATAAACTTACTTGAGTATTATTTGCATGTAGAGACTTTCCTGAGTCTGTTTAAGTCTCAATATCTGTGTTTATAAAGCTGGTATTTAAAAGCATTTACTATATGAATGGATAATAAGGATTAACTAGTGAAAAATAAAAATACCTAAGTTTAAAAGTGCCTCATGAATTCTATAGAATAATGTAAAACATTTGTTCACTGTAGGTGTTTTGTTGATGCTTGTTCAACAATATACAATTATGTGATTTCACATACTACCAAGGTAGACTGAGTTTGTTTGCTTTTGCGCTTTTTTAGACATTGTTACTATTGGTAAAAATTCCAGATAAAACAAGAAAAAGTTCTTGATTCAGTGTAAGAACAGTGAATTCATCTTTCTCTTACAGAGGTTAGAAAGAATCCAATCCTCCACAACAATGGGAAAAAATAAATATAAAAGGATTCCTCTCTTTTCCCCAAGCGCTTTTTTAAAAAACTCAAACTGATCACTTCTGTAACAAGAATGTGAGTCTAAGAGGACCATTTGTGTAGAGGGAAATGAGGTGGGGAGGGGCTGGTGGTAGGAAGGATAGTGGAATGAGACAGAGACCATTACCCTGTGTACATGTTTAATTATACAAATGGTATGAATCTACATTGTGCACAACCATAGAAACAAAAACTTGTACCCCATTTGTGTACAATGAATCAGAAAGCAGTCTGTAAAAATAAAAAAAAAATTAAAAATTAAAAAAAAATGACTTGGAAAAGTGGAATCCTTTCCTCACATGCTCAAATAAGCTGGCTCTCTTTGAAGTACAACCTTTATCCTGTGTTCTTGGAGACAGGTAGCTATCTGAAGACAGGCATGGGATAATGACAACTCTTATTCACAGTGTCATGTGGCCAATCATCTCTTCCTTTGCTGTGTTAACTACTTATCATGCAATCCCCTGCCACCTCCAACTAGACAACACATATTAATTTTAATAACATTAATTTGTGCTACAACAGGAAAAAAATAAGAATGCTATTAAAACAAAAAATCAATAAATAAAAGGAAGGGGATTTCTAAACACTTTTCCTGACCTAGCATGCTTTATGTTCCCTATTTGCTTCTAGCTATTAAAATGTTATACAAAACAGCAGGCTAAATAAGACAGATTTCCAAGGAGCTGAGCTATAAATTTCTTGACATATTATTTGATGAAGGTAAATAGTGTCATTTTCTACTTTATTAACTTCATGTGATATGCACTCTGATCTTAAAAAATTTATTATATTTGGAAGAGTGAGAAGATAGCTTGTTTAAAATCCCCTCTACCTATAATTTATTGGGCCTCTTATGACTACTGTGCATCTCACACTCTGATCTATTAATATTATCTAGTATTTGGGTAATTGGATGTATTTTGGTTTTTCTTTATCTAAAAATGTGACAAAATAAGACTAAGAGATGTCTTTTTAAAGGGCAATGGGATTTATGGGAATCATCAAACAGGTAAATCAGTTTTTTTTTTTTTTTTCTGTTTTTTTGCAACACTTCATGTCTATTTAAAAGATTGTCATTATCCTAGTTCTGTCATAATTTTTTCTTCTCATTGTAACTTCTGGCATTTACAAGCAATATGTGTGAATTTGACCTTGACATTGTTAATCCTGGCTGTGTTTGTCACAATTTTATCTTCAATTCCTCCCAAGCAGCCTGAGTAAGTAGACTGATTAACCAAGCAAAAGAAAAAAATTTCAGTTTATATTTTCTAGAGTCTAAGGAGTTGAATTACCTCTTAAGTCCCTGGGAATTATTAAACAGGATGCCCATCAAAATTAGTGAATATGTGCAGCATTTTTCCTTAATGAGGATACAGAATGTCTATTTTCTACAGGAAGAGATAATTTCTCTAGTTCTCACAATTTGTTATTTTCTGCAGAGACACACTTGACAGATGATGCTCCCATGACCAACATGCCCCCATGAACTTGTACAGAAAGACATTCAGTCCCTTATGTGGTGAGACCACTCTTTCCCACTTGTTTATAAATGCCCCACTCACTGCCAGGATACATCATGCTGTGATAGGAGTTACAATAAACAATTTAATTTAATTTTTTTCCAAAGTACATGAACTGGGAAAAGCAATGCTATAAATATTTTTAGTAACAAATCAGAAACACACCTGTCTGACCAGTGTGACGTACAGTGTCTTGACTTCAGAGTTGAGTCTGGCAGTTCTAGATAGTATCTAAGATTTTAGACCTTAGTTAAATACACAAAACTCAAGGATTCATAATATGGTTGTTTCTAATGCCTTTTAAAATATAATGTGCACTTATGAAATTGGTACCATTTCATATTAAGATGGTGAGGGAAATGGACAAATCCTATACTTCTTGGCGAAAATATTGTAGAAATAAAAGAGTATGAATATTTATCATGCTTTTGGTTTTGATTATACTGAGACTTTCTACCACCAAAATGAAAGACTCTGATCTTACAAACTTGGAATAATCTAAGGGTATCATGGCACTAAAATAAAGCAAAATATAAAATATAATAAAATTATTTCCATATTATAATGAAATTCTGATTACCAGAGAAATGATCTGCCTGAAATTGTGTCTGAAGCAAAGCATGCTTTTAAGTATTTGCTGACATTAGTAGGTGCTGTGCTTTTTTAAAGTTCTGTGTCAAGTAACAAACAGTAAACTGATTGAAAGGTCACTTAAAGAAGATCTTTGCATTCTATAGATAAATAAATGTGAACAATACAGAGAGCACATCTAAAGGGACAAATGTGAGTCTTTATGTCAGACTTCAATGATTTCCTGAGCCTTGAAAATCAGTGTGCATAATCATAGTTATGTGCACATTTACAGGGAGGGGTCCATACCTTCATTGTTTTCTTAAATGGGGTTGATGATCTATTAAAGAAACTAAGGACCAAACAATTTTAGTATTAATGTTTTATAAGAGACTGAGAATAACCACATTTGCAGACTGGGGAATGGAAAGGATGTGGTTTGCCAAGCTAGATCGCTTTCTTCTTATTCTGACTGAATAGACCACAACACTGTTTCCTCTTCAGTTGAAGTCAGTTGGATACAACAGACATAATCACAAAACTTTTGCAATGTCAAATATGGATTACTCTAGGGCTAATCATTTTTGGGGTATTCTACTTTTGCATCTCTCCATTAGGTTAGGGCAAGAGTTGGCAAACTATATCCTGTGGACTGAATATGGCCCAGAGTCTGTATTGATAATATCAGCCAGCTAAGAAAAGTTTCATATATTTTTTCAGAGACATAGATGGAGATTTCTTTAGGAAAGCAGAAGCATATTCAGAGGAGAATATGGACTCTTGAGAGTGAGAATGTTTTGGGGGTAAAGCAAGAAGTACACATCCAAGGGAGTATATAAGCCATTTCCAGAGGGAGAAATAGCTGAAAACTTACGTTTTAAAAGAGTTTGCAAAAGAAAACTTTCATGGTCTGTAAATCATAAACTATATACTATCTAGCTTTTTATAGAGAAAGTTGACCTTGGTCAGTCATGGATTAGACAAATCATTTAGTTATTTGAACAATTGCTAATGTTTACTAAGGGTTATCAAGCACCTGACCAGATTTTGGAGCTGGTGATACATCAGTGAACAAAAATGAACTAAGTACCTACTTAGTAAATCTCAATCTATTTAAAGAACAGAAACGTAAAGGTAATAAATGAGTTAACTTAATATGTAGAATATTATAAAGTAATAAATGTGGGGAAAATAGAGCAGGGTATGGGATTTGGGGAGTAGTAGGGGCAGGTGGGATGGGTTCTTAATAGGACTGCCTAGAGTTGAGTTCAATGAGAAAGTGCTATCAGTGCAGACTTGAAAGAGAAGAGGTAGTGAGTCCTGTAGGTCTTCAGAGGAAGAGTGCAGGAAGCAGAAAGCCAGTGGAGAAGCCCTGATGTGGTATTTTTTGTTCAAGGAAGATTGAGAAGAACACTTTAGAATTGACTTTGTATCAATGATCTATGTTTTCAGTCTCAGGCATAACTTATCTCTAACACATTTATTTTAAATTTTGACAACATGTAAATCTATCTTTATTTTACTAGTATCTATACAAACTTAATGACACATCTTGATTTATGATTTAAGATGCTATCCACAAATGTGCTGACTTTTTAATTTCATAAAACTGCTCAGTTCTTAAGAGGGTGTCAGTATGATAAGTCATAGATTTTAAACTGTCATGAATTATTATGTTTAGGATAGTATAATGTGTAAGAAACAAATGTAATTGTACAAAATAGCTGCTTGTGTGTACCGTATATGAAGAAAAAGTTATCATCAAGCACACCAAAAGATTTCATTGCTTTAAAAGAACCATGCTTGAATGAGTTACTGATGATTTGTGTACAAACCTTTTAACCCTGCACTGTCCAATATAGTGATTGGCAACCTGTGACCATTTTAATTTAAGTTGAAGTTGTTATACATAACTAAACATTCAGCTTTTTAGTACACAGGTCACGTTCCAAGTGCATGGTAGCCACATATGGCTAGTGTATTAAACAGTGTAGATTATAGAACATTTCTATCCTAGGGTCGTTGACAGAAATAGTGAATTTTATTTTGCTTAATAGAACTTACCTGAGGAATTGGGACTTTTGATATAGAAGGAAGATGACTCCAAAGATAAATATTTCATGTAGGGGAATAATATAGGGGAAAAGTTAGTTAAAGGATTAGTTAGTACAGGCAATGGTTTTAGATTGCATTAATTAAAATCATCAATGAATATAATATAAATCACATCAAGAGAAAAATGAATGATGACTAAATTAAGAACAATTCTGCAATTTCAAAACTTATTCTGACAACTTTCTTGAAAGCTAATCTAGCAAATTCAACTTAATCATATTAAGTATTGCTGTTAGAACTGGTTTGTTGACTCTTCATCCCCCTTTATATGTTACATACATGAAAATGATCTTTATTCAAAAATTTGACCAGAATACATATAAAAATAAAATATTTTATATTTTTTTTATTATTATTGTAAATGGTTATTTCCACTCCTTGAAGTTTAATGTTTGGTGCTCCAAGATAACAGTGTGATTCCCTTAATTAGAGAACATAATTTTCTAGCACCATAAATGAGGCCAGCACCAGAGAAGGAAGTCATGTTGGCTCTGAATTAAAGAAACATAGACATAAATGCTTGCTCCCTGGGAATTCAAAAGGCAAGTGGCTAAAAGATAAACTTCAAAGCATCAACCCCATAGATTGTGATAGTCTTTGAAGAAGCCTAGACACAGAATAATGGCTCCCCCCTAGACACTCCAAATTTCTGCTCAAGCAAAATTTGAAATGGATAACAAAAAGAGAGTGAGAGAAGTTTTTCATATATGGGGCAATTATATGTCAAGGTCCTGAGATTTGTAGATTAGATTGGCGGTGGCTGGTGCCCTATTGTAAAAGAAACCACAAATGAAGTTGATTAACTCAAGCTGGAATGGATCTTGATTTTTCAAGAGAAAATTGATAAAGATGTACTGAAGAGTCATGGTTGCTATTTTCATGATTTTCTTTCCTAGACTCAGGAAAAAAATGTAAAAATGAATGATAATTTAATTATGAAATGCTAAGACCTTGATACCTGCATACCACAGCTTTTATAAACTGGAGCATGGCACACTAATTCACATTCAGACCATTGCTTGGTAGGCTGAGAAATATGTCCACATACTGAATGGCAAATGTTCAGAGCACTGACAATTTGGTGTGAGAAAAATATTTTCATAAAAATGTGCATTTGGGAAACTGAAATATCAGCAATAGGATTATGAATAACCTGTTCTGTATGTTTATATTCATCTTTCAAATTTTATACAATAAGCAGTTACTGATTTTATAGAGTATAGAATTGGAAATATTACAATTGGAAGCCTTCCTTATTTTTTGATATTTTTTCATTTTATCTCAATAGAAATATGTTGAAAAAATAACAAGGAGCACAGATGTTGAACATTTCTGTAAAGTTCTATCATGATTGGGAAAAAAATGCTGCTTCACGATCATAAGTATATTTCCAAGTAAATCTGAGATTTTCATATAGTTAATTTACTATTATTTTTTCATATTATTTTCATACTATTAATAGAAAATTATATTTTATTAATATGTGAAAGAATTAATAAAATTAATAAATTTTCTTATTATTAAGATGAGTCTTTTTTTGGAAAACAAGCTACCAAATTTCCAGCAAAATCTTAAAAAGCAGAACAAATGTATATCAAACAAAATATCAAACAAAATATTTCAGCTATTGAATATTTTCTCCTTAAACCTCTCATCTCATTCTTTGGTCAGTAAAATGCTGCTAGAGTATAAGAAACTCTTGATATTTTCATTGAAATGTGCCATATTTAGGCCCTGGGTTTAAAATATCAGGGAAGGAAGACAAATAGAAAAATGTTTGGAAAGAAAAAAGAAGGAAAAAAAAAATCCCTAAATCCTAAGCAGGCTTGTAACTTAGAAATATAACATGAAATTGTTACAAAATGCTTTTGTTGCAGGACAGAAGATGATGGGAGCAAATACAGTCTTAATTCAGGTGGCATAATCATTTTCCGTTAAATGCTTAGAAGTCCTGCTTTCTTCCACAGCACAACAATTACACAGTGGAACATAATTATTTTACAGTCAATTGAGTACACCAAATGGGCATATTTATGAAACCTGATTTATACTTCATACTTGCAACACTACATGGAGCATGGCTTTACCTCCCACCAAACCTGCAGCCAGTAAAGCTATCAGGACTCTGCTTCAGCCCCAAAGCAAAATAATTTAAGTTTGAGCAATCCTTTTGAATGTTGGTACTGCACTTAGCTTTTTCCTATCAAGTTTACTGCAAAGAGTAAAGGCAAAGCAAGCAATGTGGTATCTGTGGAGAAGCTCCATAAAAGTTTTATGGCTTTAGTTCATGCCCTGATTCTTGCTGTGGTGAGTGAGTACATTTTTCATTAGCCTACCCCACAAAGCAATGAGACTGTCTACATTTAAGTAATGACCTTCTCCATATAAACTCAAATTTGTTTTCCTTGTACTTCAATAACCAAAAATTATTTATGAAGGTTTGCATAATTACCCAAGGTGGTACAGGAGTTTGATCACATTATGACCTTCCTAAGAACTTCTCTGAACATGTTATTTCTAAGATTTTGAAGATATTAAGCTCCTTCCCCCTATTCAAGATGATGTCCTTTTCTCACTGATATGTACAATTTGCAAGACTTCATCTGTTTGCAGTGATGGCTTTTTAGTGCCATCAGTGAATTTGGTATTTCCTCTGTAATGCATGTAGATCAAGTATTTCTCTCACATTAAAAAAAATTCAGACTGATATTCTGAGGCTATTTCAGAAGTCACAGGATTACATAATAGGTGACTGATTTGCTGATTAACTATATGCAGTGCATATGTTTTTCTTGTTAATTGCTTCATTTTAGACAATTGAATGAGAATATAAAGTCTGATTCCACTCCAGACAGAAGGAATGAAGTACTTATTCAGAATTAAAGAGAGCACTGTGTGGTCTCCGGTCTCTCTGTAATTCTTTATCTTCGAGATCTGAGCACAACCTAATATGGGGACTATATGACATGATTCCTCTGTCTAACTTTGACTTCCAAATGAAAAAAGATTTTCACTCCTTTCATAATACCTGTGTAAATCGGCTCATGTTGATGGCCTCCAAGCACAGTAAACTAACACATAAGGGTAAACAGATGTTTTCTCTATTAACAGCATCAACCACCTGGCTGCAGGCCAAATCTAGTCTGGGGAGTAATTTCAGCTGGCCTGCTTGTTAATGTGAAAACTGACTAAACACTCTCTCCTGTTAATCTTCCCATCCTGAAGTTGATGTTTCTTCCAGTGTATGATTCATGCAAGAACAGGAAGGAGGGAGATCATTTCAGAGATTTAATTAATTCTTAGTTGAAATTTGATTCAATTACCTGTTTAAAATATAAAATGCATAGCATTTGAGATGCTAGAATCTAAACTGAATATGATTTGGAAAATTAAGGAAAACATAGAAATAAATTTTCTTAAACAGGGGAATCGGCTGTGGCATCTAATTTAATCTTTATTTAAAGAACCTCAGTTCCTGAGAGACTATGAAACTAGGTTGAAGACTGCCTACTAAACAGTAAAGGAGTAAAAGCAACTTTTGTTAACAGTTGGTAGAATCATGATCATCTCACATATTATTTAGTTTTAATCAGTGAGTATATTATTTTCCCAAATAGAATTGCCTTAATTCATTTCAATATTTCCTTTAGTAAAGACTCTTGAACTACATGAATATACTGTGCTATTAATGAACCCTAAATTATTTGAATAAAATTTATAGTTTATAGCAATATTATCTTTACAGAAGTAAAATTGTCATGATTTAGGAAAAATATTAGTGTTTTTTATTCAGGGATACTTGTTATAAATATCCACCTTTGCAGAATTTCCTTTTTTTTTCTTATTTATTGTTAAATTCATTGTCTTTTTTTTAATCAGTTTATTTCTAATATCACATCAACTATACATAGTGGGAAATTCAAACCCAAGAACAGTAATCCTTACAAATTGAGGATTGATTTTTTTCTGGAAGTTATCTGATACTGATGAATGGCATCTTCATGTGACTAAACCTAATGCAAATATTTGCAAATGAAGAGATCGCTGACTCTAGGAATGGTTAGAAATTGTGTTTAAGGCATCTAGATTCAAGTTGTCCTATTTAAACAACATGTGGTTTTCTACTGGTTACCCAGAATTTCTTGAATGGATTAGCTAACAGGGAGGTGCAACTTGCTGAAAGTACTGATCAAGCACATTGCCTGGTATGGAGAGAGCTTCCAGTGTGCAGATTCTGATGTGAGTCTTGAATTAACATTTTCTAGTTGCCCATTCCTTGAAGAAATGCATTACCAAGTTTCTTTAAATAATTACTAAAGGGTTTATTGTGTGCCAAGTATTGTGTTCACATGAAAAAGACTACCATGAATTTTAACCTCATAGAATAGCCAATCTGTGGATAAAATAGGCATAAGCTGGCCTACTTAAACACTGAGGCCCATGTAAAAATTCGAAAGTGCTGTGACAGAAGTTATGAACTTGAGTTTTGTAGCTCATTTGGAATTGGTGAATTAGATGTTTCCTTAATAAAGAGGCATTTAAATAGACACCACAGTGGTAACAGGGGCAGCCATGCTGATAGAGGAAGGAAGTGTGATCAAGTCAATAAGAACAGAATCTGTAAGTTCCATGACAAGGAAGAACTGAGGGGGTTAGAAAATTGAAAGACAATAAATATGTCATTTCTTAGGTAAGGTCATTATGCATCCCAGACATGTCAAATAGATCTAATGTGAGGTACACCCCAGATACTTGTTTAAGGAATAATTATGCCTAATGTTTATTAAGAAGTTACCATTTATCAAGTACAATTTGAAGCACTTGCCTTGAATTTATTCACTTAGACCTTATAAGAAGTCACCTAATAACCACTACCCCTTCCTTTTCAGGAAACTGGGATTTTGGGTAACTTTCAAATTTAATATTTGAACCAAAATAGACAGGTAGATCAATGGTACAGAAAAGAGGACATGGACACAAATCCCAAATAAATACAATTTTCTCATACTAGACAAAGGGGCCAAAAATATGCAATAGAGAAAAGATAGCCTCTTCAACAAATGGTGCTGGGAAAACTGGAAATCCATATGCAACAGAATGAAACTAAACCCCTATCTCTCACCTTGCACAAAACTCAACTCAAAATGGATCGAGGACCTTGGAATCAGACCAGAGACCTTGCATCTTATAGAAGAAAAAGTAGGTTCAAATCTTCAACATGTCAGCTTAGGATCAGACTTCCTTAACAGGACTCCCACAGCACAAGAAATAAAAGCAAGAATCACTAACTGGGATAGATTCAATGACAAAGCTTTCTCTCAACAAAGGATACTATCAGCAATGCGAAGAGAGAACCTACAGAGTGGGAGAAAATCTTTGCCACTCATACTTCAGATAGAGCGCTAATTTCCAGAATCTATAAAGAAATCAAAAAACTCTACACCAACAATACAAATAACCCAATCGACAAATGGGCTAAGGAAATGAACAGACACTTCACAGAAGAAGATCTACAAGCAATCAACAGATACATGAAAAAATGTTCAACATCTTTAGTAATAAGAGAAATGCAAATCAAAACTACCCTAAGATTCCATCTCACCCCAATTAGAAAGGCGATTATCAAGAATACTAGCAACAACAGGTATTGGCAAGGATGTGGGGAAAAAGATACACTCATACATTGCTGGTGGGGCTGCAAATTAGTGCAGCCACTCTGGAAAGCAGTGTGGAGATTCCTTAGAAAACTTGGAATGTAAATACCATTTGACACAGCTATCCCACTCCTTGGCCTATACCCAAAGAACTTAAAATCAGCATATACAGAGATACAGCCACACAATGTTCATAGCTGCTCAATTCACAGTAGCCAGATTGTGGAACCAACCTAGATGCCCTTCAATTGATGAATGGATAAAGAAACTGTGATATATACACACACACACACACACACACACACACACACACACACAATGGAATATTACTCAGCCATAAAGAATAATAAAATTATGGCATTTGCAGGCAAATGAATGAAATTAGAGAATATCATGCTAAGTGAGATAAGCCAATCTCAAAAAGCCAAAGGATGAATGATCTTGCTGATAAGTGAATGATGACACATAATAGGGTGGGGGAGGGAGACAAGAATGGAGGAAGGAAGGACTGTATAGAGGGAAAAGAGGGGGGGAGGGGTGGGGGGGAAGGAAAAATAATTAACAGAATGAGTCAAAAACTATTTGTGATTACACAAATAGTATGCCTCTACTTCATGTACAGAGAAACAAGATGTATCCCATTTGTTTACAATACAAATAAATTAAAAAAAATAAAAAAAAGAAAAGAAAGGAAAAAGAGGACGGTGCAATGTAGAGCAGTGGTAGAGAGTGTCCCTGGATTTATCCCCATTTCCACAAAACAAACAACAAAACAAAGAAATATTTAAGTATTACATGTGCTGTGAAACGAGCTCACAGATTGCTGCTTTGTACTTAGAACCAGTAATCAATGTTGAACACATGATTCATGGAAAGATAAAATGGTGTCAGATTGTTTTTTTGTATGAATTTGAAACCCTTACTCTGTGTCTGATCTGTCCAATAAGATATTCTATCATTTTCTTCCTAATTCCAATGCTCTGTTTCGGGCTGGCTTCTGTGTTTGTAAGTGGGTGGGGAAAATACTTCAGATTCAGCCTGAAACAATGAGCAGGAGCTCTCAGTGGGAACACTGTTATCTGCAATCCCCACACCTACCCCATCGTCTCCACCCACAGTGGCCTATGGTGTTATGAGTGTGGGGAATGTTCTGCATATGTTGGTAGACAAAATCATACTCATAAGTCAGTTCATTTCAGTTTAAATGGATATTCCAAGTGAAATGCCACCCACATCTGGAATTTCCTGGTTTTTATAGTACTAGTTTTTCCCCCTCCTTAAAAAATTCCATTCTACTAACAACAAAAACTGTTCAAATTTTCAAAAAAAATATATAAATAAATAAATAATACTGACATTCTTTTAGTCCCTTAAAAAATTAATATTTGACTGGCAGGGTAAAAGTTTGAATCCAGAAGTATGGCATCTTGAAAGTTATGTCGAAGCTGATGTTTTAAGTGTAGAAATCGTTATTAGCAATACTTTACATGATCAGTCTGATTTAGTGACCTCACACATTTATATGGTTAATTCACAATTTATATTTCATGCCAGAATAATTTTATAGTGATGGTATTTAATTGCATGAGGAGAAATATAAACCTAAATTGTACTGGTCAAACTGGGATAGGTGGTTGTCCTGAAATGTTATAAATTTGCCATATTTGACCTGAAGTCACACTTCAGTGAATAGAAGAAGTACTATGCTTTCATGAATTTATTAAACTGGAAGTGAATTTAGCAGCTACCAATTCCAATTTCTTGTTTTATAAATAATTTATTTTTAAGGGTCAGAGAATTGGGTTACTTGTCTAATGTAGAAACTGGTTAGGAATAGAACTAAGAATAGAAATCCAGTGTCTTCATTAGTTTGGGCTGCTATAACAAAGTACCATTGATTGGATGGCTTGTAAATAACAGAAACATTTCTCACAGATCTGGAGATTGGAAGCCTGAGATCAGGGTGCCAACGTGATTGGGTTCTAGTGAGAGCCATCTTCCAGGTTGCAGACTACAGACTTCTCTATGGATCCTCACATTGGAAAGATTTCAGTGGGCTTCTCTCTAGAATCCATTTTAGAAAGGCACTGATCCTGTTTATGAGGTCCACCCTCATAACACAATTACATCCAAAAGACCCCACCTACTAATACTATTCCTTTGGCAATCCAAATTTCAATTTACGAATTTTTGGGAGGGACACAAACATTCAGTCTATTACATCTAGTAATTTTATTTTAATTCAAAACTGCTTTAAACTTGGTGCAGTGGCGCACACTTATAATACCAGCAACTCAGGATGCTAAGGCAGGAGGGGAGCAAGTTCAAAGCTTGCCTCAGCAATATGCAAAGGCCCTACACAATTTAGTAAGACCCTACCTTAAAATAAAATAAAATAAAAAGGGTTGGGAATTTGACTTAGTACTATGGGTTTAATCCCTGGTACCATAAAACAAACAACAACAAAACAAAGACTGCTTTAAAGCAAATGTATACTTCTTGAGTTGAAATATATGGAGCTTACTTTCATATTATACAGTCAGATTTTTGTTTGTTTGTTTTGTTTTGTTTTAACCCATGACTTGCATTACAGAAATGACCATGATTTTCAACTAATCTTGGAAACTATTTAGAGAGGGACTATGGTCATTTTACTGAGATGTGCAACTGACATTTCTTAAACATAGGTTGTTAATTTTGACTTTGTCTTTAATTAATTAATTAATGGTCTTAGGTCAGTCACTAATTCTCCATAAGCTTTGATTTTCTTATACCAAGATAGAGGGATACACTTGCCTTTCAAGTTCTTATTGCTTGAACTTTTATGAGAACAACATTTTGAGTTTGAGAAAGGAAGAGTTGGTAAAGGGAGAAACAAAGATAATAAAAGATTGCTATTTTGCCAAGGGCTAGTCCTGAGTCTATTGCATGTTAAATCACATAGTTCCTCCACTGGATTAGTGAGTAGGTAGATAGAGTTATTGATTAGGACACTAGTGATTATTCAGTAAATTATGCATGACTGAGTTTAAGTAGACCAACAGGATACTTTTGGACTGTTTCCCACAAGACAAACTAACATTGACAGCTCATTTTCTGGGATCATGTGGGATTGCTCAAGGCATTACAAATGGGCAATCATGGGTATTTTAAAAATTTAAACCTGAAATAATATAGAACTAAGAGTCTAGAAAAATGAATTCCAACATTATTTGAATTTTAAACAAGTTACTAAGGTTGAGACTTTTATTTGCCTCTCCATTCTGTATATAATCTGGAAACAATTGCTAAATATTTGTGTTGTTTAAATATGGTAATGACAGTAAAAGAATACAGGTAAAATGTTAGGCATTTGGATCTGGATTCAAGTAGATAAGTTTAAATAAATGACTGAAACATAATAGTTTTGTGATATTTGGCAAGAGTTATTTCCACATTTGTAAAATGTAGCTATTATGATTGGCAGATTTAGAGGATTGTGATGAGAATCAATTGAAATGAATACTCACCTCATCCTTTATTGTGCCTTAGCTACATGGCTTTCCTTTCATTCTCTGATTGCATTACATTCTCTTCAGCCACAGAGTTTGTGAAAAATATCGTAGATTGGCTCATTCAACTTCCCTTGTTCAGAGGTTGAAAAGCTAGTCTGTTTTCTAGAAATCTAATGTATCCAGGATTCCATAGGAAACATACTTCTACCAAACAGATGCACGCAAATGAGAACAGGAAGTCAAAAATAAACATTGAGAGACAAAAACTAGTTTTTTAAAAAAATGTTTTATCTTTATTTTTGGTTAACCTGCAGAAATCATACATATTAATAGAGTTCAGTGTGATATTGTAATCTATATGTACATTGTGCCCTATTCAAATCTAGACTTTTTTAAACCCCCCTTTCAAATCTCCCCTTTCCCAACATCTAGAAATCACCATTCTGCTTTTGATCATTTTTTTAGCTTCCACGTGTGAGAGAGAATATATGATACTTGTCTTTCTGTGTCTGACTCATTTTACTCAGTATGTCTACAGTTTCAAACAATTCACTGTAAATGGCAGGCGTTTGTTCTTCTTTATAGTGGAATAATATTCCACATCCTCTTTATCCATTCCGCTGTTGATGGGCATCTCGGGTGCTTCCGTATCTTAGCTATTGTGAGTAGTGGATCGGCATCTCTTGGTATGCTAATTTCATTTCCTTTGAATATATACCCAGAAATGGAATATAACTATACACTATCATATGGTAGATTCATTCCATTGTTAGCTTTTTGAGGATGCTTCATACTGTCTGCATTATGACTGTATTCATTAACATTCCCACCAACAGTATTTGAGAGTTATTTTTTGTCCACATCTTCACCAGCATTTGTTATTTTTTTTCGTTTTTACACAGGTCAGAAGGTTTCTTATTCCTGAAATATCTGAAAGGATTTGATGTCTAAGACTTTGCTTTCCAGGAACACTGAATGCAGACTGTAGCATCAGTGAGGTTTCTGATGATAGTGTCAGGTATATCTTCTGGTTGAGTCACTTTGGTTGTTTAGCATCACTTTTACCTCCTTCATGTCCCCTCAAATTCTATGCATTATTAATAAGCTATGATATGTGCTCTCCTTTATAAACTAGCTAGGTTAGGTTGTTGATTGCAATTAAGAATCTTAAAGTATTACAGAGACTTTAAACATTAAAAGAGCCCCATTAAAGCCTCTGACTACAGGATAATCTTTATTTGTATGTGTATCCTTTCAAAATAATTATTTAACATAAGACATTGTGTTAGATGTTGCTAATTCACTTACAAATTAAAACATGTTATCCTTAGATGTAGAAGTCAAAATCTATTAGGGGAGACAGATTATTAACAAACGAGTAAACAAATAAATATATGCTGAAATAGTAATTGTGATGTGATTTAAATAGATGAGATGAAGTGATGTAATAAGAGAAGAAGCCCAATTATGTCAAAAGAGATTGCCCGAAGGAAGAAAAGAATCCAGAGAGTAAGAGTGTGAGAAGAGAGTATCTCAGCTCTGGAGATGAAAATTGTGTTTGATGCACTAAGAATTTCTGGTGAATTTTATAGATGTCCATTAAACAGCAAATAGTTAAGTAAAAAAAAAAAATGTTAAAATAGACGAAACCTATAGTTCGGTAGTAACTGATGTATAGTTATTAATGAAATATCTGATAACACGACAAAAGCAAAAAAAGTGACCTATTTCTAATAACTGCATACCTACATAATTGTTTCCAAATATTTTTCAAAGGGTCTTTGATTTTTTTTTTTTTTTAAGAAAAGAGGATGGTGATTATCTTTCCACTAACTCCTCTAATAACACATTACTCAAATTAAGGTCATACTTTTATTGGAAATCATGTGGCATATCTATGGTGGTGGAAATCCTGTGATCACATATGATAGAAAAATAAGGTGAGGAACAAATCTAGTTATGAACAGCAAAGTGAGCAAGCTAATGAATTTGGAATGACCTGGTGGCTGCACACTGTCATTTACCACTGTCGGGAAGACTGTGATTACGGGGTTCTCTATAATTCTTCTTCCACATTGCTACTAATTTTAAAGATAAATTTTGTCTTTAGTATATTAATTCACCTTTTACAAGGGCTCACTGGTTTTAAAATTTAAAGTGATATGCTTTAGGGTCAGCAGTTAGTTCCTGCAGTTTTAATGAAAGAGACCTATGATTAACACAACTGGGAACAAACTGGATCTTGAAGCATTTTTTTTTTTTTTAAGACTCTTGCTTATACTAATCAAATGGTGTGATGTGTTTTCAGTTTTCACAGTTTAACTGTGTCTTCAAGAATCAGGAGTATTTTTTTTTTTAACCTTAGTATCTTTATTTGTTTAGGAAATGATTCTCTCTTTAACCTGTCTTTGGCTGGTAACTTGGTCCAGCTAAGCTTGGCGGAGTGTTCTTTGGATGGGCACGCTGCCATCATGGCAGATGGACCTGGGGCAGCTAGTTCAAAAGCCAGAACATACATTGTATTTGACAAAGAAGGGCACATTGACACGGGTGTGCATGGAAATAGCATTTGGTGTTCAATCTCCCTCCCTGTGGATGAGGAGTCATAACCCACTGGTCTAGCTGAGCAATGAATTTACTTCATAATCTAAAACATTTAAGCCTAATCACTGCAGATCTATTGCCTAGGAAAGTTAAGGATGGGATTCAGGGCATGTTGGGAGATATGAAAATGTAAAGTTTTGTCTCAAGTTGATATTTGAAGAAAATATTGGATATAGATATTTCTTCAAAAAAGTATTATTATCATCTACAAACATCATATTGATCATTTACTTCATTTATGGTGCTTGTAAGGTATTGTATCTTATAAACAACCTATGAGAGAAAAGATTTATGATCTTATTCTCTTCCCATAAGCAAAAGTACATTATCTGAGCAATAGTTTTTATACTTTATGTCTCTTTTATCTTTATATATCCTATATATATATCCCAAGTTCTCCTCTTCCATTTCTTCAGTGCCATCTTCCCTCTTCAAATGCTTTACTGTAATTTATATTACAGTTCATTGGGAATGAATATTTTGAGAAATATTTTTTAAATCATCATCTACCTCACTTCCATCCTCTTAATCCTGCTTTTGTGATCTCTGTCAAAGGTGTTACAGTTATCCTGGTCTGAAATATCATGGTCATTTTTAATATTCACTTAACTTTCATTTCCATATCTAAATATTATTCAAATTTTGCCATTTGTATCACCATATTACCTTTTCAATCAATCTTCTTCTTTCCAAGTGCAACTTGGTTGCTTTAATCTTTAACACAGTATCTCTTGCCTGGACCAAGAAAATATTTTCTTAAGTATTTATCATAATGGCTTTGAAGTCAGATCTGTTATATAGTCTGGTGAAACAATTTTGATGTCTGTTTCATCCTGAAGAATTTGCAAAACAATACTAATCTCAAAAAACTGGGGAAGGATAAAGTGGCAATATACATATGGATATAAATATGTAGATACAGACTAAAAAATGGTTACTGTGTTTGCTATTATTAGCATCATTATTAACATGTTTTCTGGCTGCTTACCACTTCGTGCTGTAATTCATTAGTTAGATGCCACATCTAAACATATAATGACCAAATACCACTCCTCCTTTCTACTTCAAACGTACCTAAGATATCTTCCCTATTTTTACTAAATAAAATGCTAATACCTAAATATGTACTACAGCAGATAGTGAAGTTTTGGTGTCTAGAATACTATAGTAATATCTTAGCATGGTACATGTGTAATTACACAAATGGTATGAATCTACATTGCGAAACGAAAAGATGTGCCCCATTTGTGTACAATGAATCAAAAAGCGGTCTGTAAAAATTTTAAAAAAAATTTAAAAATGTATTGGTGACCTACTGCTTACCTGGGACTTTCCTGAAGACTAAGGGTAGAAAAGTCAATGAAACAGACATAATCACCCTCTATTATGGCTTTTAAATGTTAATTCACTTTGCTACTCTGATGTCTAGTTTCTTTATTTATAAAATAAAGGATAATATTTTAAACTCTGAAGCTGTTCAAAAGGTTTCATGTAATAAGAATAAATGTGATTATCACTAATTCTTTTTAAAAGAATACACAGTGATAAGGAAGAGTAATCAGATTATGGGGCTGGAGGTATAAAAAAAGTAAGCAGATTACACATAGAAGCAAAAGTTAACTTTCATAATGTTGAGGGAGTGCTCCAGATAGAGTGAGAAGGAATAAAACAACACAAAACCCTGAAACATGACTGAACATTACATTTGTGCCCATAGGTGTAAAACTAGTCTTTTAAAAAAATCATCTGGATATGCATACAACTCTCAAGTTTTGTGGTTGGTTGCTTACTTTTTAAACATATGTGCATTGATTTTCCACTTCTATAATGTACTGCTTTTGTTCAATATTCAAGTGTTAAAAAAGTTTACATATTGTTCTTATTTTATGTGAAAATAAAATAAAATTATAATTATAATGCTAATAAAGTAAGAAAAAGTGGGTTGGTACCATGTAGGACTTTGAAGATCATAATAAGAACGAATTTTGTTACTCTGAGAGGGGAGAATTTTAGATGGAGCTAATATGACTGACTCTAAGCTTTAACTGGATCTGGAACTCTCATTATTTTGTAAAGGACAGAAGGAAGTAAGACATGACAATAGTTTAAGGACCATTTAGGAGGGGGGCCCAGTAGGAGTTGATGTTGGTAAAAGTGGTAAGGGTAAAAGGTAGTGATATTCTGCATGTGTCTATAAGGTAGAGCTAATGGATTTGCTGACTGACTGGTGGAATGTGGGACTTGAGAAAAATATGTGAGTGGAAGATGACTACAAGTTATAAATAGTAAGGAACTGCCCTTTGCTGAGAAGTGTTGGAATGGAATGAGAACAGGTTCTGGAAGATGAAGTGGTTATACTACATCTGGCATATTCTCAAATATTACAGATGCCCTACTGTGAAAATAATAGGATTGCACTTCCCACCATTCTTAGGACATGTCCATATGATTTATTTTAGCTAAAAAATATATGAGTGGAAGTGATAGATGTCATTTTCAGGTGGAAGCTTTTAAGGACCCGTGCTTGATTCTGTGTGTACCGACCTTTTCAGACTGAACATACAGGCTGAAGTTAAGGTGAAGTGTCTGGGTATATTTGCTGTTAAGCTTCATCCATGTATACAAGCAACTATGATTAGTTTAGCTTCCTGTTAATCCATGTTGGAAATGTAGCAAAAATCAGAAGTGACTCTTTGTTATGCTAGACCATTGAGATTTGGGGGCTCTTCACTACAGCAGCATCACATATCTTATCTTGATTGACACTGGGGAAGAATGGCAGAAGCTAAATTTTGAAATTGCTATGTTTGCAATGTTATTAGATATATGAGTGCAGATGTCAAGATGGATATATCTGAATTTTGAGAGACAAGACTAGAGATATAGATGTGGAAGTCATCAGGATATAAATCATTTTTATGGCACAGTGGTGGATGATATCACTGAAAGAATAATGTAGTGAGAAAAAAAAGTGTCTAAAAGCCTGAGTTTTGAGCATTACTAGTCTAAAAAAACCCAAAAGGAAAGAAGGAGCCTGCAAAGAAAACTTAGAAGGAGTAAGCAGTAAGATTCTGGCATTATGAAAGTCAAGTAAGGCTAGTGTTATCAAGAGAATAGATTAATAAACTGTCAAATGCTGCTGATGAATTAGTTAAGATAAAAACTAAGAATTTGCTACTGAATTTAACAAAATGAAAGTTACTTGTGGGCTTGAGAAGGAAAATTTTGGTGATATGGTAGAGATAAAAACTATTTCCTACTTCTATACTCCTTTTCTATCACTGCCTGATATTCATTCACAAAATTTAAATTGTCTATCGCACTAGAATGATCTAGTGACCTAGGTCTTTGTCTTTGAATTTCTAATGACTGGAGTAGTTCTTCAATAATTATTTGCTGAAAGAAAAGATAAACATCAAAGGCCCAGTAAGATTAAAAGAATGGGTGAATATGACTTCTATACTGTTAGCAAGAATTAATACTTGGTCACATATTTTTTAAACCCCAGGATCTTTTCATTAGCACTTTTGCTAGAATTGAGACACTAATTATTTAGCCGGCAGGTCACTGCATCTCCCTTATCACATTTAGGACAGAAGTTATGAATTAATCATAGAACTTTTAATTTTAGTCAATGTGCTCTCATAATGCCTCTCAACCTGTTTCTCTATGTAGTCACAACTAATTGTTTGGAAACTGTATAAGATATTTTTAAAAACATATTTATTGAAAAGTACCACTAACTAGAAATATATATTCCAAGTAATGTTGTTATACAATGTATAAAAGCCATACATGTCTATAACATCATTAAATTTTTGATCTCCTGAGGAAAATAGACAATAAACAAATGTATAGTTCATTAGATAGAGATCAGGGGTTTTCTGTTGTATATAGATTGATAGGTCATTTGAAGCATACATAGCTCTTTTAACAGACAAATGTTGAAATCTCAATGGCTTATCAAAATATGTTTCTTCTTCATACATGTAAATGACAGAAACTGTGGTATGCTCAGCTCTTTGAAGTGATTCAGAGATCTAGACTAATGTGTGTCCCACTATTTTCAAAGTGTGGGTCCCAGAGTTACCTTGGGCAGCAGCATCTAGATAGCAAATAAGGAATGAGGATGTAGCAGTTTCACAGAAGATTTTATGTGGTAGGCACAGAGTGGTGGATCTCCCCTCCCTCACCCCCTTTCACTGTGTATTCTGAAATTACCTGCTCCCAGTAAGTTGAAGGGGAATTGGCAACTATAGTCCATGCCTGGGCAGCTACTGCCTTATAGTCATGGAAGATGAAAACCATTTTGATACATTGGGTCTGGCATTTTTTGACTGAGAGTTCAGCATTTGAAAGGAAACCTGGAAGTAAAGGTAGAGTAACCATGTAGCTCTCTCAGCGAAGAACTAGTAGGCAGAGAAAATAACAAATGTAAAGCCCCTGAGAAGGGAGAAAGGTGCTCTTTTGGAGTAATTGCAAGAAAAGCAATAAAATGAGTATGTAATTTACAAAGGAAGAGCCAGAAGATACAACATCAGAGGTCATGTGAGCAGATCCTGAGCAGATCCTAGGGTCTAAATGACTGGTCAGAATTTCACTTTTTACTGAGTGATATAAATAGTCATAGGAAGGCTTTTAAGCATAGGAGTGGTAAATTATAGTTGGGAGGAGGACTACTTTACTATTGAGAATAGATTAGAGAGGCACATGAACAGAAGCAGGGAGAAGAGTTATGATAATGATTCAAAAGCTCAGGCAGGTTGAGAATAAAGTGGCTAAGAACAAGCAGGTAGAGTTGGTCGAATATACTAAGAAGTGATTAGATTCTGGGGAAAAATAGATTGTAGAATCATCACTTGTATCAAACTTTTTATTCTAACATCTTAAACCCCAGAAAATATTGAAATATGATAAAATAAATAAAGAAATATAAAACTTTAACCTTGAGTCACCAATTGTTATTATTTTACTGTAGTTACTTTAGCTTTATCTACTTCTATGTATGCATGTATTTTCACATTCAAGTTTTTCTTTTTGTTGTTGTTGTTTTGGGCTCAATTCATGTAAAAGTAGTTTGTAAAAGAATTCATGACCTGGTATTCCTCAATGCTTCATACTGCAGTTTTTAAGGATTAAAAAAAAATAGCCTACATTACAATAATACTGCAAATATTTTGAAGGCAGAACTGACAAGATTTCCTGATGGATGTTTGTGGGTTGTAAGAGAAAGACATAATCAAAGATGATTCCAAAGATTTTGGCAGAAGCAAATGGAAGCATGGAGATGCCGTTTACATAGACAAGGAAAACTGCAAGAGAAGCTGTTTTTAAGTCCAAAAGATTAAACTTCCTGCCATCCTTGTCTAGACTTGGTTGGGCAAGGTTATGCTTTAAAAGCTTGGGAGTATCTATGGTACAGTACAAAACTACATGATTCTGGTGTCATAATATTTTTAGTAAAATATTTTTATAGGAATCTCAAATGGAAAATGAAGGTAGGCCAGTTGCAATAGTTACAGAATTCTTCACTCAAACTGCTGTAAACTGAAAAATTATTAGTTCTAATATGAAGAAACGCAGAGTAGAGCAGTTTGCAGAGTTGGCTGAGTTGATAGAAGTATTTCTAGTTCTTCATCCTATCATGCTAATTATAGATTTCAATTTGATATTGGTTCCATTGTGTTCAAGAAACAGTTACTAGAAAATACCTGAATCAATGTTTATTTGTTCTTGTCCAGTGAAATGACAAGAGAGAAGCCTTGGATTATAATTCCCTCCTTAAAGAATGTTTGGTCCATTTGAATCACTATTCCATCAATTACAGTCTCCAGAATTTCTTTCAGAAGGTAAGGATGATGGAGATAACTAAAACATTCAATCAATAGATGGATTAGATTGAATAATGAGGAAGATGAAAGAGTAGGCAAATAACAGTCTATTACTCAAAAGTTTCTCGTAGCTCATCCAACACTGCCTTTTTCTGTTTTTTTTTTTTTTTTATGATAGATTATTATTGTTTTGACCAAGAAGTTCATACAGTATGTACTCATTTGAGTATGGTATCTTTGGTTATACATAATATCTGTGAGATTTACTTAATCATGTATGTTGTGTGCATACACACACGCAAGATATATCTATTCTTTAAGTTTTTTAATATTAGTCCGTAGTATGAATATACTATGTGACTGTTAGACTATTAGCAGTTTTTGGTACTTTTGGTTAATGCTACTATGAACCTCTTCAACAAAATTTTGGAAAACTATTCATTTCTATTGGGTAGATACCCAGAAGCAGAATCACTGTGTCACATGGTAGATGAATATTTACCTTATAAAAAACTGCCAAAACTTTTTTCAAAGTGTATTCTTGAAAAATGACGGAAGCAGAAAGGAGATACGTAGCATTAGCATTTGTGGTTATTGATTTTTAATACAAAATTTAAATTATTTTATGAACCATTAATTCTTCATTTCCAAATGGCTATATGGAGAGAAAGGAGTAAGGCATAGGTCTTACTTACTGGAGGGACCCACTGATTCTTTCCAAGGTTGGTTAATGCAAAGCTGCTGGTATATAATAATTGAGTCCCAGAAAGGAGAGTGTAAATGAATCTTCCTGATGGAAAGAATACTCAACAAGATTTTAGAGATTCAAAAATCGAATCATCAGTTTACAAAGAAAGGGCCAGGGTACAGGACTGGGGCCAGATCTGCACTGTAAATAACATAAAACTCCAAGAACTATTACACCTCCTGAACAGCATGTTTTTTTCTCTGAGTTAGGAAGTTCTGGTCACTTATTAAATCATGGAGAGTATTCAGTTGTCATTGCCATTCTGTGTGCAGTGGTGCCAATCCTGCAAGGTGACCTCTGGCTCACCTGCACACTCCTTCACCGGATGCACCTTTACTTCCTGTCTACTTATAGGGCACCATCCATCTTGGGGGTGGGTAACATCTAAGATGTGTAGTTCCAATACAAATATAGAATTCAGGGAAGATTATTTGTCATGGCTTTCTTATTTTACTTATCTTGGCCTACCCTTTTTCTCCTTATAAATCTTGAAAAATGGCCATTTGTAGATAATAAGCCCTTTGATTGTTCTTCATTTCTTTCTTCTCTACTTTTTACTAACAATTATTTAAAGCTGTTTTTATTCTGTATGCCCTACTTTTCACGACTTGTAAATATGCAATTGTGTACTTCTTTGCCTTTTTCTTCTTATCTTCCAGATGAAAAGACTTTGTTCTATACGACTCTTTGCCTTCCAACATATCTAACAAGTGCCAGGATCAGCTCAAAAATGTGTTCTCGTTGCTTTATTTGTGTATATGCTCATTGGCTTCTGGTCACCAAATGAGAACCCATGCACAGCCAAATTTAAAAACGACAGCATTACTTAATACCGGTTTCTTTTCCTTCATGTACATAATGCTGCAATTTGTTATTGGCAGCAAAGTGGAACATTTACAGGCCCTGTGTCACATTTTTTCCCCATTCTGTTATGAATAAAACCACTGGATTCAGGTCATTGTTTGTAATAGAGAAAAGTGATAATGTGATTTTCATATTTCCAATTTGGGACCAGGGTGTTCTGATGCAATGACTACATGGGAGACACCTGCTTGACTAGTTGCAAGTGTTAACTTGGGCTCTTTATATAACTATTTGTTGGAGTGAGGTGAATTGGAGAGGTATCCATTTTCTTTTGTAAACCATTTGTTAAAATAATTAAAAATCCCTGAAGAAAACAATTCTCCCTGATTCTGCATTTGTCATTGTCTCAATAGATACAAGGTTAATAGATAAATGGATAGTTAGGTCAATCTATTGATCTAATTTTCGGGTGCCACTTCTATATTCTCATCAATTGCAGAGTCAGTCTTGCAATTCCAAGAACTCATTACTTCTGGATTCACCATTTTAGGTTCAATCTCTTCATTGCTCTAGGTTCTCACATCTGCTTCATGGTAGGTCAAACCAGCTTGATCCTTCCCTTCCTTTCCTAAAACACCATTCATATAGGTTTGTGCATCTAAAAGATCCTTACCAAAGGGGTAAAAAATAGTAGTTAGATCTCACAGAAAAAGACATTTAATTATATAGAAACCACTGTTCTAAAAATGTTCCATCTCTTCCATGTCATGGGAAATTTTTTTCCTGACTGTGCTTCCTCTTTGACCTCAGCTCCTTACCATTGCCTTGGACCTGTTTTGCTACCAGCTTCTCTTTGCTACTTCCAGGTACCAAGCTACAAAACTCCACATTGCTAATACTCTCTAGTGAACAGAGATTTCATCTTCTCCCTTTTCCCCACTCTTGCTCAGATATATCCAGAGACCCCCTACTTTACTAATATTGTAGACTCAGCAAGTTTCTACAAGTGTTTAATACATCAAAGCAATGAAAATACTTTTGTTTTCTTTGCTATTGGAAATATTTGAACTATATTTAGCTATAAACATACCTCTTTTTTCATATCTATTGAGATTATCTATTTCCGCAGTCTGATTATAAGTGGAATCAGAATTCTGAACTCAGTGATTCAAATCATTTTTGATAATCTCAGTATAAAAAGCAGTGAATGTGAACAACACTGCATTCAGATTAAATTTTCCTAGGATGGCTTTTCATATTTAACTATTAAACTGAGCATATATAAAGAGATTACCAAGTGACAAAACAATTATTAACATGATACTAAATCACAGTAAATTGAAGTGCCATTCTTGTACCATTTCATTGTTTTGTAAAGGGAATGGTTAACTTTAAAATTTGGTTCATGAACTAGATACATCCCTTTCATACAGCTAAGCCATGCTTTTGCCACTTCATTCCTGAAGTCCAACATGGAAAACCTGACTGAAGACTGCCCGCCTAGGTCCCACCATTTTGTCACCAATTGAATGCCCAGTGTCAATCAGTTGGGCTGCTATTTTTTAAAATTCCTCAAGCTGAGCCACTTAAAATATATACAAATTTCCTTTTCACAGGTTTGGAGGATGGGAAGCCAAGGTCAAGGGACTGGCAGGTTCAGTGTCATGTCTGCTTTTACTGATGATGACTTCTGGTGACCTCGCATGGTGGTGGGGACAAACAAGCTCTTTAGGATTCTTTTATAAGGTCACTAATCCCATTAATGAGGGTCCAGTTTCATGATCCAGTTACCTCCTAAAGTTCTATCTATTAATATACCACCTTGAGGGGTAGGAGTTTAACAGATCAGTTTGTGGGAGACACAAACATTCGGATCACAATTGCACCCAGGAAAGTAAGGTTCTTTTATAATCTCATGAGTGCCTTGTAAAGAGATGGCTACTCAGGATCTCACTTTTGCAAAGCACTTAGAGGACACATAGAAAGTTCTTAAATGGTGCTGACTATCATAATTAATGAGAGGTAGAATAACAGTAATTAGGAGACTTAGCTCTGGAATAAGACTGCCTAGATTTGGATGCTGGTACTCCTTCCTACTTGCTGTGATTTGGGACAGTAGTCCTATATTTTCTGGGTCTCATTTTCCTATCTATGAAAGATATGTTATTAATAGTGAAAAGTATATCAGGATATTGATTAGAGGATAAAAATCACTTACTTCATGTAATATACTTAGGAATGTGTTGATGCATATAAGTACTTAATAAGAAGAGTTCCTCCCTTTGTTCTTGTTTTTGCCAGAGGCTGCCTGAAATCACTTCCAGTGGTCTAGAATCACTTCTTCTGTACTTTATGGCTTTGATATTTCAGAAGCTGGTGAGAAATATGAAACCGTGGTGACACTGTATCTGAATAATAGTAAAGGAAAAGATCTGGTGTTATCAGCTTTGTTGCTACTACAGATCAAGTGGGGCTCTGTCTAGAAAATTTTAAAAAGGCATCTCACAGGGTATCCAAAGTATGTGTGTGCTGATCCAGTGGAGACTTGGCAATATATATTCACAGTTCAAACTAAAACATGAAATCTCAAATGAAGTAAAATGTATTTCCACTGGGGATCTAAGGATACTTACAACTCTTTTAATTATAGGAAAGAATAACTGGCAATCTTGTCATGCACACTATTTCTGCTATTTTCCTTTAGTGTTCAGATTTGGAAATTTGGCTGGTCTAAATGTGTATAATGCATCATGTTCATTCATCATGTTCATGTTTTGGCAAGTGGAAGCCATGAGGATTTTATTAGGGTTTTCTGGGCATGTTGTGGGAGGTCTTCTTATTCCTCTTCTGCCCGTGTTTCCTTCAGCTACTGGCACTTCTCAGTGGTTTTGGAACCTGGACTAGGTCAGGTGAACCTTGGTAAGGGTTAGATCATCTCACTGGTAATCTTATATTGGTGTTATTCAATTCCATGAGTCTTTTATTCTTCAGGTTCAGGAATTTGGGTCTGGAATTTGTTGGCTTTGTTTGGCAGTATACAGGTTCTGATTTGTAACAGAGGTCTGGGAAAATATTCATGCATCTGTTGGAAGACAGGAACTGAGCCAGGGTAACTGCTGGAAAGCAATTGACTTTTTGACAACAAAAACTGGTTGTCTTTGGTTCCACATATGCAACTCTGTGAACAAAGGCAGAGACAGGAGTAATGAGTGGTGTGTGGCTTCTTATTTACCAGGAAGGGACTGTGCAATTTACTGGCATCTCCAAAAATCTAGCTGTGTGACTCTGCGGATGTAAGCATGGAAGTGGTTATAAAACTGAGTGAGTAGGCAACAATAAGCAAAAGATTCCAGCATCTTTTAGAGTTGGCTGAATTAAGTGAAGTGGATTTTATATGATGCAGAACAAAACATGAATTCAGAAGAGGAAGAAAGCCAATGCCACATGAATCCACAGCACCCAAACTGAATGTATGATCTTTTATCATGCTGCTGCAATATTGTAAAAACAACACATAACATAAAAGTGCTATAGACAAAGTTTTACATAAACTTTTCTTTTACATTATTTTGCACTCAAGGTGCATGTTTTAATTAAAAATCACACTTTAATGCTTAATATGTGTAGATTTACACTCTTAAATGAGAATTCCACAGTAATTTTTTGATTGTGTTAAGCAGGGTACTACATGAGTTACTTTAGTTCTTTCAATTGATGGTAAGGCAAGGATTTGCTCTAGTCTAAAAATACAAGTTAAGAGTTTACTGTTGGGAAAAGACATGGCTTTAGAACATGTTCCTTTGGTTGTGTTTAAGAAAGTAAGAGCTTGTTCATGGTGACTTATACCTGTAATTCCAGCTAGAAGGAGAAGTTAGGAGGATCACAATTTTGAGGCCAGCCTGGGCAACTGTCTCAAAAATAAAACATAAAATGAAAAAAGAGCTGAAGACATAGCTCAGTAGGTTCAATCCCTACTACAAAAACAAACAAACAAACAAACAAACAAACAAACCCCCCCTGCACAAAAGAGAAACCATCAGAATTGAGACATTTAGTTCAATTAATAATGCATCAAGTCAATTATTTGTTAACAAATGCTTACCGAATCCCAAATACAAATCTCTTTCCTGGCTCTAGAGTTATTTCTGTATAAGACTGTTTTCCTGGTCTGGAGAATACCAAAAACTGATGAAAATTAATACTTAATAAGTAATTTTGATAAAACAGAATTATGTAGTCTCTGACAAGAGACATCAAAGGTGAATGTTGCAGGCTGTCATGACTGAGGTTCAACTACACCTTTCAATCCTTACAAGTGCTTTGATCTTTGGTTAGTTATTTATCTCTCTGAGTTTCAATTTCCTGTCTCTCAAATGGAGATAGAATTATTACTTAAATATTGGTATTGTTAAGAATATTAAATAAATAAATTCTCATTAGATGCATTCCAAGCATATGGTAAGCAATATTCATGAGTATTCTGTGTGTCCTAATCTTCCACTACAGTTTGTAATAAATGATTTTAAATAATACCAGCACAATTTTATTATTTAAAAGGAGCTTCACATAATGGTCACATTGCTGTGTGTGCAAAACAATTTGATACAAAACCTACAACAATTAGGTGGTGGAATATGGTCACATTAAGAAGGCAGGAGAAAATTGATATTGGAGGAATGTACATTCATCACTCAGGGTAGTTTGGATGGAGCTAAAGCAGAGAGAAAGACAATGGACTCCAAAGTTGACTGCCACCTACTGGATAGATGACCTTGGAAATAAGGCTTTTTAAAGCTTTGGTTTACTTCTTAGGAGTATATTTCAGAAACAAACAGGTTTGTTTATGTCAGCACCTGAAACAGTGCTGTGCACATAGGAAGTGCTTATTTCAGTGTGTGGAAAGCTACAATAGAAGACAGTGGGAGAATGCCATAATCTCACCAAAATGTTGAAGTGATGATTTTAGCTGATATTGAAAAAAAATAAAATAAACAGAAGGAAGAATGGTGTAGAATTGTGGAAAAGAGCAAAAATGACTACAGCAAAAAGACTACAATAGGGAACTTGGTGGTATCAGTGGAGTTTTAAGGAGGAATTATGTTTTAGCATGTTTATATATTTGATGGTGAGCAAATAGGATTTACTGATGGGAGCTGGGAGGAGAGTTAAGATGTTTAGAAAAATTTGGTTCAAACACCTTGTTGACCCTTTTTATCACTATGTTATTATAATCATCACTTCCCCCAATTCATACCATTGCACTACAGTGTCTTGCACATAATGGCTTAGTAAGAATTTAAGGACACCATCGCTGAGCCCACCCGACCCCCACACCGAGGTCAGCCGCCATTGCTGAGCCTGCCCCCCCACACTGAGGTCAGAGGCCGGTAGCTGAGCCTGCCTGCCCACCTGACTCCCTACTGCTGAGGGACACTGTGCCTGCCTACATGCTGACTCAGCGCACCCTTGCTGGGGCTCCCCATCTTCTTTGGAAGTTGGTGCAGGCATTTTGAACTATTCCTGAGGGTGTGGACATCATCATTGGAAGGGCGGCTCCCCTCCTGAGACACCTACAGGAGACTGGAGGCCCTTTGACAGGTACCTCTATTTACTCACTTGTATCCTACACCCTTTCCCCATCCTCTTGTTCACATCTAGAAATACTGTAAATAGTAATTGAACTGATCCTGTTTATTTTAAAACTGTTAAAGTCTTTATAGTGGCTATCTGGTTCAGGGTTACATTTCCTTTGTATTGGGTGCTACTGGTATTGATCTCCCCTTCAAAGGAGAGGTAGTGGAAAACTGCAGGGTCATAATAAGCCTGAAGGGGGCAAACTTCAGTATCTGTGATCATCACTGCTAGAGGGGAATATACAGAAACAATATGAAAAAACAGGGGAAGAAAGTGTCCCTAACAAACCAAGATGCTATTGTGATAGAATCCAATGACAGCATGGCAGTAAAAATGACAGAAAAAGACTTTAGAATCTGCATGATTAAAATGATCTGCAAAGCAAAAGATGAGATAAGAGAGCAAATGCAGGCAATGCAAGACCATTCCAGTAGACAGTTAAAAGAGCAAATGCAAGAAGCAAAAGAACACTTCAATAAAGAGATAGAATTCTGAAAAAAAAGAAAAACAAACAGAAATACTTGAAATGAAAGAAATGATAAACTAAATTAAAAACTCAATAGAAAGCATCACCAACAGAATAGACCTCATGGAAGACAGAATCTCAGATAATGAAGACAAAATATTCAATTGTGAAAATAAAGTTGAACAAACTGAGAAGATGTTAAGAAGTCATGAATGGAACCTCCAAGAATTACAGGATATCATGAAAAGACCGAATTTAAGAATTATTGGGATTAAGGAAGGCACAGAGATACAAACCAAAGGCATGAACAACCTGTTCAATGAAATAATATCAGAAAATTTTCCAAACCTGAAAAATGAAATGGAAAATCAAATACAAGAGGCTTACAGAACACCAGGTGCACAAAACTACAACAGATCCACACCAAGACACATTATAATGAAAATATCTCACATTCAAAATAAAGATAGGATTTTAAAGGCTGCTAGAGAAAAGTGTCAGATTACATATAAGGCAAAACCAATATGGATATCAGCAGATTTCTCAGCCCAGACTCCAAGAGCAAGAAGGGCCTGGAACAATAAATTTCAAGTTCTGAAAGAACATGGATGCCAACGAAGAATCCTATACCCAGCAAGACTAAC
This sequence comes from Sciurus carolinensis, assembly GCF_902686445.1. Classification (NCBI taxonomy): domain Eukaryota; kingdom Metazoa; phylum Chordata; class Mammalia; order Rodentia; family Sciuridae; genus Sciurus; species Sciurus carolinensis. The sequence goes on from NC_062222.1 coordinate 93,053,789, forward strand.
CTTCAGATTTGACAATGAAATAAAATCTTTCCATGATAAATAAAAGTTAAAAGAATTTACAAATAAAAAGCCTGCCCTGCACAACATTCTCAGCAAAATATTTTGTGAGGAGGAAGTGAAAAGCAACAATACAAGTCAGCGTAGGGAGGAATTACACTAAAGGAAAAGTCAGTCAAAGGACAAGTAAAAAAACCAAAAATAAGCCAAAATGAGCAGGAATACAAATCACATCTCAATAACCCTGAAAGTCAATGGCCTAAATTCAATAATCAAAAGACATAGACTAGAAGATTAGATTAAAATAAAGACCCAACAATATTCTGCCTTCAAGAGACTCATCTCATAGAAAAAGATATCCACAGACTAAAGGTGAAAGGATGTGGAAAAATATACCATGCACATGGACCCAGTAAAAAAGCAGGGGTCTCCTTCCTCATATCAGATAAAGTGGACTTCAAACCTAAGTCAGTCAGAAGAGATAAAGAAGGACATTTCATACTGCTTAAGGGAAGCATAAAACAGCAAGATATAACACTTTTAAATATTTATTCTCCAAACAATGAAGCATCTACGTATATCAAACAAACCCTTCTCAATTTTAAGAATCAAATAGACCAAAACACATTAATAGTGGGGGACTTTAACACACCACTATCACCACTGGATAGATCCTCCAAACAAAAACTGAACAAAGAAACTATAGAACTAAATAATACAATCAATGATATAGACTTAATGAATATTTACAGAGTATTTCATCCATCATCGAGTGAATATACTTTCTTCTCAGCAGCTCATGGATCCTTCTCCAAAATATACCATATGCTATGCCACAAAAAGCCATTAGTAAAAACAAAAAAATCGAGATCCTACCCTGTATCCTATCAGACCATAATGGAATGCAATTAGAAATGAGCAATAAAATAACAAACAAAATCTACTAATATACCTGGAGACTTATAATATGCTATTGAATGATGCAATGATAACAGAAGGCATCAGAGAAGAAGTAAAAAAATTCTTAGAAGTAAATGAGTACAATGAAACAACATATCAAAATCTCTGGGACACTATGAAAGCAGTAATAAGAGGAAAATTCATTGCATTGAGCTCATACATTAAAAAAATAAAATGTCAACAACTAAATGACTTAATATTACACATCAAAGCCATAGAAAAGGAAGAACAGATCAACACCAAAAGTAGTAAAGACAGGAAATAATTAAAATCAGAGCTGAAATCAATGAAATTAGAAACAAGAGAAACAATTCAAAAAATCGACAAAGCAAAAAGTTGGTTCTTTGAAAAAGTAAACAAAATTGATAAACCCTTAGCCACACTAATGAAGAGAAGGAGAGAAAAAACTCAAATTACTAGAATTTGTGATGAAAATAGAAAGATCATGACAGACACCATTGAAATACATAACATAATTAAAAGGGACTTTGAAAATCTATACTGCAACATAATAAAAAATATTGAAGACATCGACAAATTTTTAGAGACATATGATCCTCCCAAACTGAATCAGGAAGATGTACACAATCTAAACAGATCAATTCAAGCACTGAAATAGAAGAAGCCATCAAAAGCCTACCAACCCCATCTCACCCCAATTAGAATGGCGATTATCAAGAATACAAGCAACAATAGGTGTTGGCGAGGATGTGGGGAAAAAGGTACACTCATACATTGCTGGTGTTGCAAATTAGTGCAGCCACTCTGGAAAGCAGTGTGGAGATTCCTTAGAAAACTTGGAATGGAACCACCATTTGACCCAGCTATCCCACTCCTTGGTCTATACCCAAAGAACTTAAAATCAGCATACTACAGAGATACAGCCACATCAATGTTCATATCTGCTCAATTCACAATAGCCAGATTGTGGAAACAGACTAGATGCCCATCAATTGATGAATGGATAAAGAAACTGTGGTGTATATATAAAATGGAATATTACTCAGCCATAAAGAATAATAAAATTATGGCATTTGCAGGCAAATGGATGAAATTGGAGAATATCATGCTAAGTGAGATAAGCCAATCTCAAAAAAAACAAAGGACAAATGATCTTGCTGATAAGTGAATGATGACACATAATGGGGGTGGGAGAGGGCAAGAATGGAGGAAGGAGGGACTGTATAGAGGGAAAAAAGCGGTGGGGGATGGGGGAAGGAAAGGAATTAACAGAATGAATCAAAAACTATTACCCTAGGTAAATGTATGATTACACAAATGGTATGCCTCTATTTCATGTACAAACAGAGAAACAAGATGTATCCCATTTCTTTACAATAAAAATATTAAAAAAAAAAAGCCTACCAACCAAGAGAAGTACAGGACCAGATGGATTCTCAGTCGAATTCTACAAGACCTTTAAAGAAGTACTGATACCAATACTCCTCAAAGTATTTCAGGAAATAGAAAAGGAGAAAACCCTTCCAAATTCATTCTATGAGACTAGTATCACTCTGATACCAAAACCAGACAAAGACACATCAAAGAAAGAAAACTTTAGATCAATATCACTGATGAACATAGATGCAAAAATCCTTAACAAAATACTGGCAAATCGCATATAAAAATATTTTTAAAAGATAGTGCACCATGATCAAGTGGGGTTTATCCTAGGGATGCAAGGTTGGTTCAACATCTGGGAATCAATAAATGTAATTTGCCACATCAATAGACTTAAAATTAAGAATCACATGATTATTTCAATTGATGCTGAGAAAGCATTTGATAAAATACAGCATCCCTTCATGCTTAAAACACTAGAAAAGAATAGGAATAGTAGGAACATACCTCAACATTGTAAAGGGTATCTATGCTAAACCCACAGCCAACATCATTCTTAATGGAGAAAAACTGAAAGCATTTCCTCTAAAAACAGGAATAAGACAGGGATGCCCTCTTTCACCACTTTTATTCAACATTGTCCTTGAAACACTTGCCAGAGCCATTAGACAGACCAAAGAAATTAAAGTGATACAAATAGTAAAAGAAGAACTAAAGCTGTCACTATTTGCTGATGACATGATCCTATATTCAGAAGATCCAAAAAACTCCACTAGAAAACTTCTAGAACTAATAAATGAATTCACCAAAGTAGCAGGATATAAAATACACATAAATCTAATGCATTTCTATTCATAAGTGATGAATTCTCTGAAAGAGAAATTAGGAAAACCACTCCATTCACAGTAGCCTCAAAAAAATAAAATACTTGGGAATTAATCTAACAAAAGGGGTGAAAGACCCGTTCAGTGAAAACTACAGAACATTAAAGAAAGAAATTGAAGAAGACCTTTGAAGATGGAAAGATTTTCCATGTTCTTCGATAGACAGAATTAACATTGTCAAAATGGCCATTCTACCAAAGGCACTATACAGTTTCAATGCATTTCCAATTAAAATCCCAATGACATTCCTCATAGAGAAAGCAATCATGAACTTCATCTGAAAGAATAAGAGACCTTGAATAGCCAAAACAATCCTGAATAGAAAAAGTGAAACAGGAGGTATCACAATACCAGTCATTAAACTATACTACAGAGCAATAGTAACAAAAACAGCATGGTATTGGCACCAAAACAGACAGGCAGAAACAGAGACAAAACCACATAATTACAGCCACTTCATACTAGACATAGGAGCCAAAAACATATAATGGAGAAAAGATAGCCTGTTCAACAAATGATGCTGGCAAAACTGGAAATCCATATGCAGTAAAATAAAATTAAACCTCTATCTCTCACCCTGCACAAAACTCAATTCAAAATGGATCAAAGACATAGAAATTAGACTAGAGACCCTGCACCTAATAGAAGACAAAGTAGGCCTGGATCTTCATCATGTTGGCTTAGGAACAGACTTCCTCAACAAGACTCCCAAAGCACAAGAAATCAAAGCAAGAATCAATAAATGGGATGGACTCAAACTAAAAAGCTTTTTCTCAGCAAAGGATACAATCAAGAATGTCAAGAGAGAGCCTACAGAGTGGGAGAAAATCTTTTCCACAAGCACTTCAGATAGAGCACTTATCTCCAAAATTTATAAAGAACTTATAAAACTTTACACCCAAAATACAAAGAACCCAATCAATAAATGGGTCAAGGAACTGGAAAGACACTTTACAGAAAAAGACACACAGGCAATTAATAAAAATATGAAAAAGTGTTCAACATCTCTAGTAATTAGAGAAATGCAAATTGAAACAACTCTAAGACTTCATCTTACTCCAATTAGAATGGATTTTATCAAGAACAAAAACAATAATAGATGTTGGCATGGATGTGGGGAAAAGGCACACTTTTACATTGCTGGTGGAGTTGCAAATTGGTGCAACCACTCTGGAAAGCAGTGTGGAGAATCCTCAGAAAACTTGAAATGGACCCACCTTTTGACCCAGTTATCCCACTCCTCAGTTTATACCCAAAGGACCTAAAATCAGTAAACTACAGTAACACCACATCAATGTTTATAGCAGTTCAGTTCATAATAGATATATTGTGGAACCAACCTAGATGCCCTTCAACAGATGAATGGAAAAAGAAACTGTGGTATATATACACAATGGAATACTATTTAGCCATAAAGAAGAATAATATTTTGGCATTTGCAAATAAATGAATGGAATTGGAGAATATCATGCTAAGTGAAATAAGCCAATACCAAAAAACCAAAGGCCGAACGTTTTCCCTGATAAGTGGGGAATGATATATAATGGGAGTGGGGAGGGTGGGGAATGAGAGAATAATGGGGGAACGTTAGAATATGTAGAAGGAAATGAGAGGGAGGGTGGTATGAAAAATGGTGGAATGAGACAGACATCATTACCCTATGTACATGCATGATTACACAAATGGTATCAATCTACATTTTGCACAACCATAGAAATGAAATGATGTATCCCATTTGTGTACAATGAATCAAAATGCAGTCTGTAAAAAATTAAAAGCTAAATAAAAAAATAGTAATAAAAAAGAATTTAAGAACACTGTGATAGTTTTTTTCTATACAATGCTTTAAGTGCAAAAGCTATTAAAGATAAGTAGTGTTGTTTGTAATATTAGAGACAATATATTTGAGTGGAAAGAATATAAATTTATAAAAGGGCAATCTAATGTTCAACTCTAAGGTCAAATATTTGAGTTTTCTGAGTCTCTGTGTTGAGTTCTGGATTCCAGTTCATTTCTCTGTGTAGCACTTTCTCTGAGATCTTATATGCCTGCAATTGTGTTGTTACTATTATGTCATCCATTTAAGTAGTTATTAAGTTGTATGTTAAATTTTGGTTCATATTATTTTTCTTTAATATTTTAGGATGATCACATTTTCTTCCTGTATCCAGTGACTCCTAACATTATTTGATCCTTACACTTTTTTAGGTGTTGTTGATGTAGGCTTACAGGATTTTCTTGTCTTTTGTGTTTTTATAGCTCTCCTTCTCCCTCCCCACCTCTTGCCCATCCTCCTCTCCTCCTCCCCCCTTCCTCCTCCTTCTTGTCCTCCTCCTCCTTCTCCTCCTCCTCTTCTTCTTCTTCTTCATGAATGGATGGATTGCTTAAATTCGAGATATTTTCATCTTTCAGCTGTTTTTTCCTTTATATCTCCTAGAGCTCTTATTATCTGATATTGACATATCTATCTTTATGTTCTCTCTAACCCCTTCTGATGACTTTGGGGCAGTTTATTCATCTGGTCTAACTCACGAATTTTTTGTTCTACAGACTCCATCTTATCACTTGTATTACATATTGTTTCATCTAATTCTTCTGATTTAATTTTTCTCAGATCTTCTCTAATCTCCTAAATATAAAATGTTTATAATTATTATTTTAAATTGTCTGTGACTGTACTTTGAATGATAGGTTTCTCAGGAATCAGCTTTGTATTTAAAGGGCTCCAGCCAGGCATTAGTCTGTGGTCTCATGAAGTTTAGAGAGAAGTGAACCAATTTGAATGTGAGTGTAGGTGACCCTATGCTCACAAAATGCCAATAAAAGTCTTATGTCAGGTTGCATCACAAACTCATAAAAAAGTAGAAACTCTGGGTTAACCGGTGTCCGCAAACTGTAATCCTATCATTCTGGATAGGGGAATCCTCCTGGTTTTCTAATTCATCTTCTCCCGTTCCCTTTACAAAGTTCTACAATGTGGTGTGGACTGTGCAACTGCTGCAAGTGATTGCTCTGACGAAGGAGCCCCTTATGATGCTGGAGAGAGTCAAAAACAGAATGTGAACTATGCTTTCAATCTCTTCTTGCCACCAATGACTATCCTTACCCCTGGGTTGGAGGTACACTTACCCTCATTCTTCCTGTGTCCAGCACACACCAGTTCAAGATTTTGGCTTGCCAATTCTATTGCTTGTGATCGTGTTGTTCAGTTTGTTAATTCCTGAAGTCCAAGCCCATCTCTGGTTCTATAACTTCTCTTAATTAATTTTGTAAGAGAAAGCAAGTAGTTCACACAGCTGATTATCTTGTATGGTACTCTACTCATTAATTTAGGGCAGTAGTCAGACTTTCCCAAAAATTCAGGAAACACATACAAAATTGAACATGACTATCCATAACACTATAACTTTTCATTTGCATATTTAGTTTCTAATTTTATTTTTAATTTTACTCAATGTCTCTTCTTCACAAAATAAAATTTCCTCTTGCATTTCATTCTCATCATTGGACATTGAGAAGCATGTAATATTTGCTTGTAAAACTGCCCGTACTTGCGCACCTTAAAAAATTGACTTTCTAAAATATAAGCTCTATTCCTGTTGTCACACTTGTGAGATGATAAAACAGGAGGCCTGCCATGTGATGCATTATAGTTAGGTTTTATTTGTCTTTTATTGCTGTGGCCTTGCAAAAACAAATACTTCACCAACAAATAAAGTAGACAAAATAGGCTTGGCTATAGAAAATACGGCAAATAAAGTTGGAGAAAGTGACAGCTCACTGCTCTTCAAAAATATTATGGGAACAATTGCTCTGAAAAGAGACTTCTTTGTGTGTGTGTGTGTGTTTACCTGCCCATTTATTTATCCTCCTTATAGTTGTTGAAATGAGTTTTTGTTTGATTATGAAATGATATTTTATATATATATATGTGTATATATATATATATATATAAATATATATTTTGGTGACTCAAGCACAATATAGGACATTAGGTACTTGAAGATTCATTTAATGTTTTTTTAAAATTTATTTTGCTTCAGGAGTTCAAAGTCAATTACGATCATAATATATTCATTAATGTGCTTATCTAGATGAAGCTAATGGACATGATTCATTGGAATGTAAGGAAGTGAATTAAATAATAATGGGAATTTCTTAATGATTAAGAAACATCATATACTCTCTTAGAAAGTGCGAGTTTGAAGGAGGGAAAACAAATTTGTGCCAGCTTTCTAGGCTAGCTCCTTACTCTGCTATATAATTTGGAAGTTAACCTGGCATATTCTGCAGTTGTTTCAAACACATTTATTGAATGTTTTACAATTACGTGTTTTCCCTGTTTGCTTGGGTAGGTGACCTTTGGTTGGGCTTCTGTGTATATACATAATATAATTGAAGCTTTTAGAGAGTTCCAAGGAAATGGAATTAGTTTTCCAGATGTTGTCCCTCAGAGTAATCTAGCCAGGAAGTGTGAAGGTTCTGGGGTTAAATAGCTGCCTTTTAATGGTAAGGCTATATCGTTTATTCTCTCTACTCCATTTCCTTTCCTTTTCTCTATTTCCATATAGTATGCTTTCTTGTTGTTGGTAAGCATCTACTGTGATTTAACTAGAAACCAGGACTAAAAGAATTAGGATGTTTATCTGACCCTAAACAAATCAATTTCAGATTACATATGTGTTAAAGCAAATTAATTAATTTTATGTACTGTGAATATTACAGCATGAATTATGGTATAGCGAAATGCAACTGGTTTTAGGATATCTCATAGCAAAATAAATATTTAGGAGTTGTTGTAAAAGCCAGTGCTATTTGAAAAAATACTTTTTGTAGAAAAAAACATGTTTATGATATTTATTGGAAATTATTTTTTTAAACTGAGAAAGTTGTTCAAAATCAAATCTGACAAATAATATAATCATCAAGTTGTTTTACTACTGGTAATGCCTTTATAGTCTTCCTTTAAAAAATGTAATTTTGAGAAAGGAATGCTTTCTGTGGGCTCTAAATTGATGGAGAAAGGTTTCTGAAAGAGAAGTTCCCATGTGATCAAGCACAAATAACATCAATAAAATAATATGTAAATTCCCAAGGGAATAATGTCAACACATGTATTTGTACATTTAGGTCCCAGTGTGTTTATGAGTAAGTCAGGCCTATCCTTATAAAGTCACATTTTGTATAGTTATGCAATTAAGGTTATGTGATACTACCTATCTATTTCATGTATAGTGAAAAGGGATGAAAAGAAGTAAAGAAAGAAAAGAGAGGTGTTAAGAATGGTTTATATGCAATAAAACTCAGCTGTATTGAAACTTTGAAGTAAAGCGACAAGTTCGCAGGCAAGAATAATATATTACCCAGTGACCATAGCTGACGTACTGAATTTGATGGCTACTACATGACAGAAACATTCTCAATGTCTATCAACTCTTTTTATTAGAACCCAGAAATATGGAAAATAAAGTAGAGTTAGATGCTAAGAGACACTGAGAAAATTGCAGTTTAATCTGTTCAAAGTTATCCACAAGCAGAATAAGAGTATTTACATATAAATTCCAAAGGAAGTCCCTAATTACTGCCTGGTCCAAGGATTACATTGTTTGGTAATGTAAATATTAGTGAATTACTTTTGCCTACTCTAAGATGCTTTTGCTAATATGTAGTATTGATGTTCTATGCTTCTTTTTATCTTCAGGACAAAAGCAAACATAAAACAGTCTTTAGTACCAAATAGCAAGAAGACATTTGTCTATTTCTTTATCCTTTTTTTTTTTTTCTGCCCAGCATATGAACTCCTTTCTTATGGTAGGTATAGACTGCATGATGGAATTCTCCACTCAGTAGAGCTTGGTTAAGCAGAACCTTCCTGCAAATATAGGACCTGATAAAACTTTTGTACCTTTATGGTAGCTGGAACATGAACATGACTTCATAATCAGGGCTTGGTAATGGGACCAGGGACAGGACTGCATTCATTCTGTTCATGGAGCAGAAAACCACTGGTCATTTCTAGTGGAAGACATGGCATGGTGCCAGTGGCTGCATTCAATGCCTGGTGGTGGTAAGTGTAGAAACCCATGTAGGGAAGAAAGGTTGGTTATGATCCTTGGACTGGCAAGATTTTCATTTTAATTATTTATGGAGATCTTACTGTGTCTCCAGTTTTGATCTAAACACTTTCCATTGATTTAACTCATTTATTTTTTATAAAAATGATGTGAGGTAGGCACTATTTTTATCCCCATTACACAGATGAATTAATAAGGAAGAGGAAAGATGAGCAGTTTGACTTAAGTAGGTGGACATGGGAATCAAACACAGGTACCATGGCTTTGACACCTAAGTGGTTAGCCACTTTGCTCTCTAGTCTTCCTTTGCTCCTGTCCATTTTCCATGTCTGGCATCAGAGCCTTCCAATACTTCTAGAGTTTCTTTTAATATATATTATATTTATGCTCAAAGTATCCAGTCAGCTTCAGCAGCTTACAGTTAAGAACCCTACCTGATATCACAATTATTTTATAGATGAATTAGTTACATAATCATAAGATGATCCATTAATCTATTGAACCACATATATGTATGTGTGTATATATATATATATATATATATATATATATATATGTATATGCATATGGAAAGTTAGGAGTATTCTTATTTCCTTACCCTTCAAGCTTTGAAAGAATAAAACAGAATGCTATTTGGAGAAATACTTTATAAACGAATACTGTTAAACTCACTTATTTCATCTCAACCAGCATTACAACCTTTTGGATGTAATTTTCTTACAGTAGATATAAATTACATCATGGTAGATATTGCCCATCCACTGTCATTGCCCAGACTGGAAAACAAGAACTGCTATGAATATTGTCAGTAACTGTTATAAAAATATTGGAAGGACTTGAGAAGCAAAGTGATGGACTCCTGTTCTACTTAGACTTCAGTAATTACAGGAAGTCCCTGCTGTGCCTGTTGTTGGAGGAATGAAAGCGATGAGGCATGAGTCAGCCATTAGAAGCTATAGAAAGCCGCAGCTCTCCCTGTGCCTGGGGACTTCGTATGGGGTTTAATACCAAAATATAATATTAGACACGTTACATTAAATTCTAGAAACTTTTAAATGTACATCCATTAAAATATTATTTTGCTTAGCAATTATATGATATTATTAAATTATTATTGGTGGTGAGCAAATTTTAGGAGGAATTCTACTAACAATGACTACCATTCTCTGCCTTAGTTCAATTAGAAAGCTGATAAGATTCTTGGAAATGTTCATTGACATTTCATCAATTCCATGTGGGGTTTTCTTTTCATCAAACTTTATAGTCTTACTAAGATTGTAATTGTCTTCAAATCTAGTACTGCAATCCTACCAAACTTCAGAGGGTGTGAAAAGTCTGTGAGACTTTCTGATTTAATTTACTATGTTGTAGAACTTATGGGTAAAGCTGTGACTGCAAGTCCCTTCAGATACTTCAGTTCAATCCCTCTGTTTCAAGTCTGGTGCAGGGAGAATAGTTGCTATCTGTGAAAACTACTGGGGGAAGGCCTGGTAGTTTAGAGTCAGGTCTCAAAAATCAAATATAGGATTTTGTCTGGGAACCAGACTTCTCAGAGGTGGGAGGGGTGTAATGTTCCTATCATATGCTGGCAGAATAACATGGCAGATAGTTGGATATAGATACTGCTTTTCTTTTTGTAATTCAATTATTATTATTTTTATTTGTTTTAATTAGTTATACATAATAGTAGAATGTATTTTGACATATTATACATATATGGTGTATAACATTTCATTCATCTTGTTGTACAAGATGTAGAATTACATTGGTCATAAAATCATAGATGCACATAGGAGAGTAATGTATAATTCATTCTACTGTTTTTCCTATTCCTATTCCCTGTCCCTTCTCTTCATTTTCTTTTGTCTAGTTCAAAATACTTATATTCTTCCCTAAACTCTCCCCTTATTGTGAATTAGCATCCATGTATCAGAGAAAACATTTGGATTTTTGTTTTTGGGATTGGCTTATTTCACTTAGTATGATATTCTCTAGTTAGATCCACTTACAGGCAAATGCCATAATTTCTTTGTTTTTTATGACTAAATAATATTCCATTATATATATATATTGTGTATATATATATATATATGTGTGTGTGTGTGTGTGTGTGTGTGTGTGTGTATATATATATATATATATTTATATATACACATTTTCTTTATCCATTCATCAATTGAAGGGCACCTACTTTGGTTCCGTAGTTTAGCTATTATGAATTGAGTTGCTATAAACATTGATGTGGCTGCGTCACTGTAGTATGATGACTTTAAGTCCTTTGGGTATAAACCTGATAAGTGGGATAGCTGGGTCAAATGGTGGTTCCATTCCAAGTGTTCTGACAAATCTCTAAATTGTTTTCCATAGTGATTGCACCAATTTGCAGTCCCACCAGCAATGTATGAGTGTACCTTTTTCCCCACATCCTTACCAACATTTACTGTTGCTTGTAGTCTTGATAATTGCTATTCTGGCTGGAGTGAGATGAAAGAAATCAAACTTAAAAGCTTTTTCATAGCAAACAAAACAATAACATGAAGAGAGCCTACAGAATAGGAGAAAATCTTTGCCACCTGCACCTCAGATAGAGCACTAATCTCAAGGATATACAAAGAACTAAAAAAACTTAACACCAAACAAACAAACAAACAAAAAAAAAAAAAACCAAAAAAACCCAAAATAACCCAATCAATAAATGGGTAAGGAACTGAACAGACAATTCACAGAAGAAGAAATATGATTGGTCAACAAATATACAAAAAAATGTTCAACATCTCTAGCAATTAGAGAAATGCAAGTTAAAACTTCACCGAGATGTCATCTCACTGAACTTAGATGATGCTTCTAAATGCAGGTGTATTGTGTGTAGGAATTAGGAAAACAATCCACAGAGAGTAGTACCATCAGTCACAGGGTGCCAGACTGTGAAGGACCAAAGTATGGAATGACATAACAATTCAAGGCATCATAGAATATCTTGTGACTCTTTAATTTGGAAGATGGCTCAGGGACAAAGAATATATAATATATTTTGTGACTTTTTTCCCCATAAAATATGAAACCTCAAAGTGGAGAGAGGATTTAAAACCAGTGGGATGAGGACAAAAGGATCTTTTCCTGCTGAAAAATAGATTACTTTGGGCAGTAAAAAAAAAAAAAAAAAAAAAAAAAGATAAGGAAAATCCCATGGAAATATGTGGGTCCTAGAATAAAGACCTAATAATAAGGGCCAAGAGAAGAATAGTGGCAGGAGATATCACTGCAGAGAGCATCCAAGGCAGCTGACCATGATTTCCCTGCTCTAAGGGTAGTCTAACTGGTGACATAGGACCTTATATCCACAGCCTCCTGTCTTCTTCTTTGTACTGGCGATTGAACCCAGGAGTGCTTAACCACTGAGCCATATCCCCAGCACTTTTTTAGATTTTATTTAGAAACAGGGTCTTACTGAGTTGCTTAGGACCTCACTAAAGTGCTCAGGCTGACTTCAAGCTCACAATCCTTGTGCCTCAGTCTCCTGAGCTGCTGGGATTACAGGCGTGTGCCACTGTGCCTGGCTCACAACCTCCCGTCTTACCAAAAGCTTGGCACTACACATGGTTCCAGGCTTCTAACTAGCCCTGGTGTAGGAGGGAGAACTGAGGTTGTGTTTAGATTTGAAATACAGTTGAGCTTGAAAAAAATCATGTTATAACATGAGCAGAGATTAACATGTGCTCTGTGAAACTGAGCAGAAATTCTTTAATAATATGAACTTAGATTTGATGAACATTTATTATATGCCTGATATATTAGCAACAATATTTATGATGTTCATGAAAACCCATTAGATACATATTATTAGCATCTACTCTATACAGTTGAGAATGTTGAGGCTTGGGTTCATAAAATAACATTCCCAAACTTTGCAAAATTGGGGCATGGCTAATGTCAGTCTTCATCATAAGTAAACACATCTAGAGATTTTGCTGTTCACTTTTAAAACACTGTGAAGTTATCAGGTGAAAACCAAGAATGTTCCTACCAAGAAAGGTAGACATTTCTCTAATCTTAGATAAAACTGAAGACAAGCTTTCAGTTTATAGTCTATGCTTGCCCTGGAGATGAAGGTTGTATTAATCTTTGTAGATGTAAATTAGATAATCTGAGGAAAAAGAGATTTAGGGAGAAGGGCTAGAGATACATCTCTTTATGATCAATGGGTCCCCATTGCCAGCATAGTGCCTAGAATGAAAACCAAAATACTATAGATTATTGCCCTTATAATTAGAGGAAGAAGAGAGGCAGGGCAGAGGGAGGGAGAGAGAGAGATTCCATTTTATGCATATGCACATAAGAGATGTGAACACACAGCAATGTGGCAACCACCTACAATTGAAGAGAAGAGATGTCACAATGAAATTTACCTTCTCAGCACCTTTTTCTTAGACATCCAGTTTGCAAAACTCTAAGAAATAAATTTCTATTGTTAAGTCATCCAGTCCACAGTATTTTGTTATGGCAATTTGAGCAGATTAAATACTCAGGTATTTCAGTTTACCATGCTCTAACTTAATGCAAGGGATATGTTTAGAAAAACTACCTCTAAGAACTTGGTCTGTTCTTTAGACTGTCTCTTTGAGATACTAGGTGTTTACATAGAGATTTTGGAAAGTGTTGGATCGCATATGATTCAAGGTTTAATTATCTGTACTATAAAATGTATCCTGTGAAATGGTTGAAAGAGCAATACTTTCTCTTTTATAGCTGTTTAAATTTCACAAACCACTTTTTCTAATATCATCTTATCTGATCCTAAAACAGCCCTGTGTTGTAATCTTTTCCCACTTTACAGATAAAAAAAAAAATTGAGGTCCTTAAAGAAAAGTAGATTACCAGAGATTAGTTTATTTTTTCAAGTGACATTAAATATATATTCACTGTCTTTTGTTTTTCATTCCAGGCACTGTGATTCCAATGGAGACACATTGATTAGTGATCATAAACAGAAGTGATCCTTAGCTCCATGGGGACTCTACCCTCATGACCTCATCTAACCATAACTGCCTCCCCTAGGCTCCATCTCCAAATACCATTACTTTGGGGGTTACAGCTTTAATATATGAATGTTGGGAAGACAAAACTCAGTCCATAACAAATCGGATGCTATAATTTTAGTTCCTTATAGAAAGAGTTTCTTGTGTTATCCCTTAGTTTTGTGTCCTGGACTTTATGTACCAAGGCTTATTATGGGACAGAGCCTTTTGAAAAATGATTCTGTTTCCTCATATGATTATATCTGAAACCCCTGTTGGCCATGATAACCTTATATCTGGAAGCACAGGGTAGGTACTGACCAAACATAAGCTCAAAGGAAATTTATGCTCTCAAAATTCACTCTGGGCTTCCCATCTGTCTAACAAGGAAATCTATACCCACTGTATTTTCTTTATTGTCTTCAATACCAGGGTAAAAATGGGCTAAACTCAGAGTTTTGTTTTTATAAATAAATTATCATATGTCCCTAACTTAGTTTTGTATTCTCTTGATCATTTACAAAATTTCTAGTATATCTTGGGCACTAGCTGTTTAAAAAAATCATTATTGTTCATTATTGTTCTTACGTTTGATTATTTTCCATATAAACTTCAAGATTTTTAAGATGCTATAAAAAATCAACTCAAAGCCTGGCAGACAGCAAACTTAAAAGAAAAAGACGTATGCATTCCCCTCCCAGTGTGCTTCTTTAGGTTGCAGGTCTTCCTACTGTCTTGTTTTCTTTTTCACATTAATAAATTTAGGAGAGGGATTATGGTGACCTATTTATCATACAATATTGGGAGAAGATAATTTTATAAATTACAACACTCTAAAGACCAGAGAGTTTAAATTCTAGGAGCAATATAAATAATACATTACACTTCAGTCCCAGTTAATTTCCATAGACACAGAAAAGAATGAGTATGCATCAGGGTTTTAAATGATCATTATTCTGAAAAGATAAGATCAGAAGGTGCAAAACTACATTTGGGGGTATTTCAGAGGCAGACAATGCTTTTAATATGCTCGCCTTGGTTACAGTCATGTCACAGTAACAGATGCTAGGAGGCACACAGCTCCTCTGATTGGAGGAGCCGAGAGTAGCTGTAGACTGACTTGTGAGGATGCGCTTTGTACCTTGAGAGGCTTAGTTCAGCTTAGAAGACCCAGAGAATGACAAATGATACTTGGTTGAGGTTCTCTTGCATTTAGCTTCACCACTAAACAAACAAACAAACACATAGCAAGAGAGATGGGTATTTCAATGTGGGAGCAGCTTCACTGCCTGCCTTATTTCCCCTGCAGGCACATTCCAAGTTCAATGGTCAATGCAACCCTTACACAGTGTGTGGAATCTGTCATGTTAGAGGAGACCACAAAAACAGGATTTTTTTTTTTTCCTCATTAGCCTGTGGGCAGGCCCAAATTACAGCCAAAGGTCTCTCCTATTACCAGTAAGGTCATTCTGTCATTCTCATTGACAATGTTTCCTCGTTCTATATTCTATTTGTTAATACTATCATCTTGCTTACAGCAGGCAGGTCTGTAACCTGCTGCAAATATAAACACAGAAAAATAAATAGAAAACAAAGCAGACCCTTTGGATAGAGGTGTAAATACACCATTAGGTATTTATTCTTCTGGGGTTTCTCTACCCTGAACTGAAACAATGCTATTTAAACGATATAATTTAATGGTACAGGGAAATAATTTTCTCCAGTGAAATAAAAGCACTAGACAAAGATAGTCCTTCTAACTGAAGACTACAGCAGTTCATGTAACATCTAAAATACTTAGAATTGAATAATGCTGGTAACAAAATAAACCATAAGAAAGTGATTTTGATTATCTGAAAGAGTCACTATGACCTTGGACAATTTCTTAGTTTCCTCAAAGTCACTTTGGTTCTTGCATCTACAGGAAATTATGCTAATTACAAAAACCTGACTGGGTGTTGTGGCATATGCCTGTGATCTCAGCAGCAACTCCAGAGAATGAGGCAGGAAGATGGCAAGTTCAAACCCAGCCTCAGCAACTTAGTGAGACTAAGCAACTTTGCAAAACCCTGTATCAAAATATCAAATAAAAAAGGACTGGGGATGTGGTTCAGTGGATACACACCCCTGGATTCAATCTCTGGCACCAAAAACCAAACCAAAACCAAAACATAAAACAAAAACCCTACCATTACATACTGTACATATGGTTCACTGTGTGAATTATAATAACTGGTAAATATTCTCTGATTAATATGCCATAACTTTAAAAAAAATGTATAATAACTTGAGCTATGGCAGACCTTGAAAATATTAGTATCATTAAAATTCTTCAGTCTCTTATCAAATCTGCTTACATTTGTTTCCTAAATATACTAATGACTGGCAGCAAAAATAGGAAAATCAGTAAGATTTCTTAATGTTTTGTGCCCAAAGTTCTCTAAGTATAGAACTGATCAAGTAAATAAAGGACAATCTAGAGAAGGATGATAGAGTACACATAATCATAAAGCCCATTTTAAAAATGTTATTTAAAGTAGCAAAAGAACATTTATATGCCTCAAACTGATAATAATTTGAATTACACCATTATTTTCTTCCAAAGCACCAAAATAAAACATCCCCATATCTCTTACATAATTACTTGAATTACTTAATGACTTTTTATTGTCAAAAAATTGGATACAGTTTTCTTATTTTTCTCTATTCCTTGAAGTGTAGTTGAAATCCTTGAGTATTAAGGATAAAATAAACATGAGAAAATGGTAGAAGGCAGAGAAAAGGAAACAGGTGAGATCTCATGTCTGACATACATCACTGAATCCCTGAGTTTTCTTTTTGTTTCATATGTCATAGATTTGGTACCAGGGAAACACAGACATTTAGCATACCTGAAAAAGGTACAAAAAAAGTCTGTTCTATCTTCCCAAGAGAAAATGAAAGGAGTAGCCTATCAGGACAGAGGCCTTTTAGTAATAACTATTGCATTTTTTCAAACCAGTGTGAAGAAACTGTGGCCCCAAATGTATTAGCAAGGGCAGGGTGGAAAACTTGAACTTCAAGCTTTTCCAGACACTAAGGAGTCATTGAAACTCCCTATCAGAGTGATGTCAAAGAAAGGAACAGGAACTTTTAATTTTATATTTTATTAGAGCATTATAATTATAAATAGTGTTTGGGTTCATTTTGACAGAATCATGCATGCAAAGAAAGGATTTCACTCTCCATTTTCCCCCATTTACTTCCTTCCTTCCTCTCCCTATTCTCTCTCCTATGCTCTACCTATCTTCCTTTCTTCTACATACACATACATGTGAAATTCCTTTTGGTACCTTTATATATGAATATAGTATGATTTTGTTAAATTCATTCCATTTTTCTTCCCCTTTCCCTTCTTTCCTTCCTCGCTTTCATTCTCTTTCTTCTACTGTACTAATCTTCCTTGTATCTTTATGATATCCCATCCCCTCCCCAACTGCTTTCTTTCCTTTATTTTGCTCTACCTTCCATATATGAGAGAAAATATTCAACTCTTGATTTTCTGAGATTGGTTTATTTCAATTAGCATGATTTTCTCCATTTTCATCTATTTACCAGCAAATACCCTTATTTCATTCTTCTTCATGTTTGACTAATTCTCCATTTCACATATTTACATATGATACCATATATATATCTATATATCTATATATCCATATATCCATCTCTCTCTCTCTATGTGTGTGTGTGTGTGTGTGTGTGTGTGTGTATATATATATATATATATATATAATTTTCTTTATCCTTTCATCTTTTAAAGGACATCTGGGTTGATCCCATAATTTGACTATTGTAAACTGTGTTGCTATATTGAAGGGATTGAATTGTAGTAGTATGCTGATTTTAGATCTTTCGGATAAATAACAAGGAATGGGATAGCTGGGTCACATGGTGGTTCCATTTCTAATCTCTTGAGAAATATCCACATTGCTTTCAGAATGGTTGTACTAATTTGCGGTCTGACTGACAATATGCAAGTGTACCTTTGCTCCCCACATCCTCACCAGCATTTATTATTATTCCTGTTCTTGATAATTACCTTTCTGATTGGAGTGGAATAAAGTTTTAGTGTGGTTTTGATTTTTGTTTCAGGGACTTATATTTTTGATGAATGGTTAGGAGCCCTCCAGCATCATCTCATGAGTGGAGACCATGTGGTGAACCTGGACTTCCACCACCATTAATATAGTGAGGCGTACTTCTCACTTTGTTGTGGTGGTGTCCTAAAAACCTCAGGTGAGAGCAGTGACTTAAGCTTTGTCTCCCACTGTGTCAGTAGAGCCATATCAGAGGAAGTGATGGAAAATGGCTGTGCCCCTAGACCAGGGTGATATGATGGGAAGTTTAATGAAGAGCTTGAACCTCTCTATTGCCAACCTGACCATAACAAGAAGCTCCCCTTACACATCAGGAGTCAAACTTATGATGAAGTATGGAAAATATGGACTTCCATTCTCACCTGAAAGTAAGAATGTTGTATCAGAGGAGGCCTGCTAAAACAGTCATCAAATATTATTCATTCTCAAACACAGATTTTAATTGATAGTCACTAACCATAAGATGAAACATGAATATCTAAAATTCAATGAGAAAAGACAAACAATAGATACCAACATTGATATTACACAATTCCAGAGTTATCTGAGAGGGATTTTAAAATAACCATCATAATATGCTTCAATAAGCACTTGTGAATATGCTTGAAACAGATGAAACAATTGAAAATCGTAGCAAAGAGATGGAAGATAGAAGGATAATGTGCAAATTTTAATACTGTGAGACATAATAACTGGAATAAAAGAGTCAATGATGGATTGAGAAACAAATTAAGAAGACAGAGGAGAGAATAAAAAAATGAGGAGAGAACAATAGAAATTCCCCCAGTCCCAACAATTGAGAGACTGAAAAAATAATGAGCAGAGTGTTGTGTGATTATAGCAAGATGTAATATTCATGTTATGAAAATCTAGAAGGAAAGGAATAAAGGGGAAGAACTGAAAAATCCTTGAAGAAATGATAGAGAAATCTTCCCATATTTGGCCAAATACATAAATCTGCAGAGTACATAAGTTGTGTAAATGCCAAGGAGAATGTATTTAAAGAAATCTGCACCAGGACATGACGTAGTAAAAATTTCAAAAATTACAGACAAAGAAAACCCTCAAAATCAATCATAGAGAAACTGTATGTAACATATAGGGAAAGTATTTGAATACCAGAACATTTTTCATAAGGAATCATGTAAGCCAAAAGGAAATAACACATTCTTTTCATGTGCTAAAAGAGAAGACCTGCTGACTTAGAAGTATTAATCCATTGGAAATATCTTTCAGGAATGAAGAGATGATATAGACATTCTCTGATGAAGGTAAACACAGAATATTGGCTACCAGTGTACCTAATCCCAAAAGAATGGCTAAAGGAGTTCCCTAAGTAGAAAGGAAATGATAAAAAGAGGAATTTTGGAAAAACCAGGAAGGAATAACAAAGGAAAAGAGCATATATATGAGCAAATATGATATACATTCCACTTGAGACCCTAAATTACATTTGAAGGATAACTTAAAAATTTCAATACCTTTTAACATGATTTTCAATGAATGTAGGAAAAATACTTAAGGCAATTTCAAATAGGCAGAGTAAAGGGGCTTAAAGAAAGATAGAGTTTTTGTGCTTCTCTTAGACTGGTAATGTGTTAACATCAGTAGAGTGTGATAAATTATGTATAGGCAGTTTTGCTA
Organism: Sciurus carolinensis; assembly: GCF_902686445.1. Taxonomy (NCBI): domain Eukaryota; kingdom Metazoa; phylum Chordata; class Mammalia; order Rodentia; family Sciuridae; genus Sciurus; species Sciurus carolinensis. Next base: position 93,073,840 of record NC_062222.1, read on the forward strand.
CATAATGATGGAAAGCAACTCATATATACAATGGTGGTTCCATAAGATTATAATAGAGCTGAAAAATTATTGCCTAGTGATGTGATAGCATCATGATATTGTCTTCATGCAACATTTTACTCATTTGTTTGTGGTGATACTGGTGTAAATGACTATACTGATAGTGGTATAAAACCATAGCATATACAATTATATATAGTATATTATTCTTGATAAGGATAAACAACTCTGTTACTGGTTTATGTGTTTACTACATAATATTTTTTCATCATCATTTAGAACGTATGTTTTCGACTTGTAAAATAAGGTATTATAAAACAATATGCCATATTATGCGACAGCAGTCTCATTTAGTTCATTTTTACCATGGCTCTTGATCATGTGCTTAATTTTCCCTTGTGTTTAATTTTGTCTCATATTGTTTTGTTCATCATGGCCCCTAAACATGCAGAACCCACTGCTAATGCTGCCAGTAAGAGATTACATTGAGCAATCGAACTGGAAGTGAAATTAAAAGTGATTAAGGACTATGAAAGTGAAAACTCAGTGATGTTTATTGCTTGCCAAACAGGCAAGTTCCATTCTACCACAGCTTCAATATTGAAAAACAAAAACAAAGTAACAGAAGCTGTTAAAGAATCTGCTTCTTTGCAAGCAATGTACCAACAAAAATTCAAGAGGGGTCAATATCAGATACAGAGAAACTTCTAATGACTGAACTGATGACCAGACACAAAATTACATCCCTCTCAACATGACAATTACAACCAGAGCAAAAATTTCAGCTTGCAGTGTTGATTGAAAGGTCTGGACTTGACTATGTAGTTGAATTAACTGCCAGCTGCAAATGGTTTAATTGACTCAAGAATAATTAGTCATTACATAATGTGAGAATGAGTGGTGAGTCTATGAGAAATGAAATGAAAAAAACTGGAAAATTTCTTGAAACTTCATATATGCTGATTGTGGAAGAAAATTACTTGCCAGAGCAAATCTGGAAAAGCAGTAGGCCATACTACATAGCATAGGAGTATAGTAGGCAATATGATCTTGGTTTGTATACATATGCTCCATGATGTTCACACAATGAAAAAATGGCTTAAGAACAAATTATTCAGAACATATCCCTGTTTTAGGTAATGCATGACTGTATAATGTTATACCTTGGGCAAAAACTAAAAAAGAAATGTGGAAATACATTGAAAATTATTATAGATAAATTAAAATGGGATTCTAGTACGTCTGAATGAACCCACGGGAAGGCAGGGGAATGTAAACACAGAAATGAAAAACAGAAACACACATAGAAAGCAAAAGATAAAACAGCAGACTTTAACATATCAATAATTACATTAAATATAAATAATTTAAATATATGATGTAAAATACATAAATTAGGAGGGTAAATAAAATAACAACTCCATCTTCAGAGTCTTCTCAAAACTCACTTCAAATATAGTGAGATAGGCAGAGTAAATGTAAAGGGATGGAAAAGTCATACTATTACATTAACTAAGAAGCACCTGTATTGCTGCATTCATAGAAAGAAAAAGGAATGAAATTGAATGAACTTATCTGCTTTTCTGTTTAAATCGAAGACTCATCACATAAAATCAATTGTGGGAGCTGATGGAAACAAACCAAAGATTATTGGCAGAAAATATATCAGCAGAATAAAATACCTAAGCAATCTAAATTACCTACGTAGAAAAGCAGAATTTAAAAAGTAAAGGAATAAAAAAGGATCTCAAGCAAAGAGAAGGGAGACCAATAGAGTAAGGAAGAGGATGGTGAGGGAGAAGGAAGGGTATGAGGAAGTCCTAGGGAATGAAATTTACCAAATTCTACCAGGTCTACATATAAATATAACACAATGAATCCTGTCTTTATATGTAATTATAATGTGCTAATTAAAATAATAATGGTATTTGTAGTAGTAGAAGGAGTATCAGCAGAGTAGAGCAAGAGGATCAGGAACAGAGAAGAGGAAAAGGGAAATTAATAAGGAATGAGATTGATCAAATTACATGTATGTACAGATATGGTGTAATAAGAATAAATACCACTATTGTGTAATTATCAAGCAAAATTTAGTACATAGGAGTGAAAACAAATGATATAGGACAACATGAAGATATTAAGCCAATAAATGTGCTGTTTTAATGTGGAGGAGAAGGCCATTGGCCTTTCTACCACTTTGATGCAAATGTGAGGGCGGACTGATGGTGAAATGTGAGCTGCCCTGTAGTTCAGTTCTTTTACATTACAGTTACCGGAGTTTTTCCGTATTTACTGCTCGAGTCAGGAAATGTACATGGTGAACACATTCTATACAAATAACAGGCTGTTGTCCAGAGAGCCTGCAGTTAAGAGACATAAGCAGGTATAAAATAATATAGAACCAAATAAGCAAGATGCTGAGTATCCCCTGAAGCTTAAATACTTAAAGAGACACAGAAACTTCTTTATGAATTATTAAGAAAGAAAGACAAAAATATTGGAAAATTATACTAGAGATTATTATTAATGCTTCCTTAGTATTTTATATACCTTAGTATCTATGACTTAAGCATAGCACAGAATACTTAGCTGTCATGCCGCCTTAACCAAAAATTGGCAGAAACGAAAAGAAAAGGAAGAAGTGTGGAGAATAAATAAATGAAAAAAATAATAAATTATTTATAAATAATTTAATTATAATAGAGAGTAATCTACTGGTAATGTTCAAATTATGAAAAAATTATGCTGAGCAGGGCAGTGTGTGCCTGTAATTCTAGTTGTTCAGGAGGCCCAGGCAGGAGAATCACAAGTTCAAAATCAGCCTCAGCAATTTAGTGAGGCCCTAAGCAACTTAGTGAGACCCTGTCTCAAAATAAAAATAAATAAATATAAAAAGGGTTGGGGATGTAGCTTAGTGGTTAAGTGCGCCTGGGTTGAATAACTGGTATCAAAAAAAAATACTTTATGTTTTCTTATTGGTAGATTATTCAAAATATGGTTATATAGGCAGTGATATTTTATATTTTATAGCAAATTCTTGAGAGTACTTATAAGTTCTTTTGGGGTCTATAAAATTCTTTGTTAAAGCCAGGTGTCTTAGTGTAACAGATTACTAGAAGGACTAACCGAAGAAAGAGTATAAAATCTATCCTAAAAAGTATCCCAATGATATTAAAGGATTTAAAAAAGGGTAAAAGCTAATCAAATTTACATTCTAGAAAGCTCACTGTGGCAACCATGAGACGGAAGTCAGTAGAATTATGGGGATGTAATTATAATTCAGTTAATAAGGGATGAGGGCTCGAAGAATGGCAAGAGACATTGCAAAACAGATGATTTCAAGGAATTTAGAGAGAATCTACAGGTCTTAGAAACTAATGAAAACAGTCAGTAATTAAGAAGGAAGAAATGCAGCATAATAAAAGTATATGATATTGATTGTGTTCATGCTACTTACTAATAAAAGGAATGGAAAAAGGCACATGTTTTGAAATTTGGAGTTGAAGTACCTGTGAGACATCCAAGTAAAAATGACCAGGAGGCTCTAGATGGAGATCAAGAGAACATTCTCAGTTTAGTCCACAAAGGTTGCAAACAGCATTTGCACACACAATCAAGAGATATTATCAAATGTGTACAGTAGGCTGTGGGTGCTGAGCTAGGTGGTGATAATACATGGTGAAATAGTACAGTCTACTGGGTAATAAGAACAACTGTTTAGAGTTAGAATTGGTAATTGAAGCACATGATAGATTTGCTTAAATTTACTGCTTGGGTGAAAATGAGTATCCTCAAGTCACCTGGTTTGCAAATACTAGTAATCTGGAGAAATATATTATTTCTTTAAAAAAAGACCTGTTATTATAATTTACTTTTAATTTTTGTGTGTTTTTCCCCAGGGCAAAGATTATATATTCTAATATGGAAGATAATAAAGCTAAATAAAATAATTTATTCATAAACATTTACTGTGTGCCCAATAAATATCAAGTATCACACTGTGTGTTGGCATTGAATTTCTTGTCCCCTCTGGTACAAAAAGCAGTATGCTGGTTTCTGTCAGACCAGAGTGATACACATGTGGTAAACTTTTTCTTCTTCTTCTCCTTCTTCACCTTGTTTATTTCTATTTGCCCCTCAAGTTTCCACCTCTGTGTTCCTTATTCTGAGATGCCTCCTTTCACAAGGACCTTAAAGGTAGATAAGAATATGTGCTTCTGAGGTATTCCATGCTTACTCAGCTCTTGGCAAATTTCCCAACATGTTGTAATTGCCTGTTTATTAGCACCAGGTGATTTGGATAAAAGCAATTTGACTAAAATCATATTGGTCAACTTGAGAGTGTGTTTAAAAATGCAGTAGTCTCATGATATGAACTTGCATTCCAAACTAGATTTGAAAGTCAATATTTCTCATAAGAGAATTTGTTTTTTTTTTAAATTTTTTTATTGTTTGTCCTATTTAGTTATATGTGGTAGCAGAATATACTCCCTCTACACAATCCAAAGTTCCTTCTATCTTCCCTTACCCACCTCCCCCATTATGTATTAGCATCCACTTATCAGAGAAAATATTTGGACTTTGGCTTTTGGGATTGACTTATCTCACTTAGCATGATATTCTCTGGGATTGCAAATTGGTGCAACCACCTGGAAAGCAATATGGAGATTCCTTAGAAAACTTGGAATGGATCCATCTTCTGACCCAGCTATCCTGCTCCTTGGTTTACACCCAAAGGAAATAAAATCAGCATACTGCAGTAATATAGCCACATCAATGTTTATAGCAGCTCAATTCACAATAACTAGATTGTGGAACCAACCTAGATGCACTTCAATTGATGAATGGATGAAGAAACTGTGGTATACATATGCAATAGAGTATTTCTGTCATAAAGAAGAATAAAATTATGGCATTTGAAGGTAAATGGATGGAGTTGGAGAATTTGGTTTTTAACATTGATGATTTTTGTACACCTACTCTTCATGAATCACATATTTTGGCCATTTTTTTGCTAACTATTTCTGATTTTTCTAATCTTAAATAGTTTTTCTAATCTTCAATTTTCTTGCTTTACAATCTTTGCAGTTGGAAAATATTGACATATTTTACATAATTAGTTCAAATTAAGCAATCAGTCTTAGTGAGTGAGATAAGAAGCTAGAGTGTTGAACAAGTCTTATAAACCATTGGAGACATGCATTTCAGCCGATGACTTGAAGATCATGTTCTAATACCGAACCGTCACTGTTAGAATCTGTACATCAGTGGCAATTTCCCTCTAACTTGAGTTCATTATTGTTGCATATTTGGTGACTTTAAAATACAAAAGAATGTATTTCAGTCGTGTCTGTTGTGATATTTCCTTGTTCATTCTGAATTTTAGTAATTTGGGTTTTCTCTCGTCTTCTCTTTGTTAGTATGGCTAAAGGTTTATCAATTTTGTTTATTTTTTCGAAGAACCAACTATTTATTTTGTCAATTTTTTTTGTTTATTTATTTATTTTTATTGTAAACAAATGGGATACATGTTGTTTCTCTGTTTGTACATAGACTAAAGGCATACCATTTGTGCAATCATAAATTTACATAGGGTGATTATGGTTGATTCATTCTGTTATTTTCCCCCTTCCCCACACCCCTCCCATCCCTCTTTTCCCTCTATACAGTCCTTCCTTCCCCCATTCTTGCCCCCCTCCCTAACCCTCACTCTAACCCTAAAACTAACCCCTCCCACACCCCATTATGTATCATCATCCACTTATCAGCGAGATCATTCTTCCTTTGGTTTTTTGAGATTGGCTTATCTCACTTAGCATGATATTCTCCAATTTCGTCCATTTGCCTGCAAATGCCATAATTTTATCATTCTTTATGGCTGAGTAATATTCCATTGTATATATATGCCACAGTTTCTTTATCCATTCATCAACTGAAGGGCATCTAGGTTGGTTCCACAATCTGGCTATGGTGAATTGAGTAGCAATGAACATTGATGTGGTTGTATCTCTGTAGTATGCTGATTGTAAGTCCTTTGGGTATAGGCCAAGGAGTGGGATAGCTGGGTCAAATGGTAGTTCCATTCCAAGTTTTCTAAGGAATCTCCATACTGCCTTCCAGAGTGGCTGCACTAATTTGCAACCCCACCAGCAATGTATGAGTGTACCTTTTTCCCCACATCCTCGCCAACGCCTATTGTTGCTTGTATTCTTGATAATCGCCATTCTAATTGGGGTGAGATGGAATCTTAGGGTGGTTTTGATTTGCATTTCTCTTATTACTAGAGATGTTGAACATTTTTCCATATGTTTGTTGATTGTTTGTAGGTCTTCTTCTGTGAAGTGTCTGTTCATTTCCATAGAACATTTGTCGATTGGGTTATTTGTAGTCTTGGTGTTGAGTTTTTTGAGTTCTTTATAGATTCTGGAGATTAGTGTTCTATCTGAAGTATGAGTGGCAAAGAAATTCTCCCACTCTGTAAGCTCTCTCTTCACATTACTGATAGTTTCCTTTGCTGAGAGAAAGCTTTTTAGTTTGAATCTATCCCAGTTGTTGATTCTTGCTTTTATTTCTTGTGCTATGGGAGTCCTGTTGAGAAAGTCTGGTCCTAAGCTGACATGTTGAAGATCTGGACCTACTTTTTCTTCTATAAGATGCAGGGTCTCTGGTCTGATTCTGAGGTCCTTAATCCATTTTGAGTTTAGTTTTGTGCATGGTGAGAGCTATGGGTTTAGTTTCATTTTGTTGCATATGGATTTCCAATTCTCTCAGCACCATTTGATGAAGAGGCTATCTTTTCTCCATTACATATTTTTGACCCCTTTGTCTAGTATGAGAAAATTATATTTATTTGGGTTTGTGTCCGTGTCCTCTATTCTGTACCATTGATCTGCCTGTCTATTTTGGTACCAATACATGCCGTTTTTGTTACTATTGCTTTGTAAGTAGAGTTGAAGTTCTGGTATTGCAATACCCCCTGCTTCATTTTTCCTGCGAAGGATTGCTTTAGCAATTCTGGGTTCCTTATTCTTCCAGATGAATTTCATGATTGCTTGTTCTACTTCTGTAAGGTACATCGTTGGGATTTTAACTGGAATTGCATTGAATCTGTATAGCACTTTGGTAGTATGGCCATTTTGACAATATTAATTCTGCCTATCCAGGAACATGGGAGATCTTTCCATCTTCTAAGGTTTTCTTTAATTTCTTTCTTTAGTGTTCTGTAGTTCTCACTGTAGAGGTCTTTCACCTCTTTTGTGAGATTGATTCCCAAGTATTTTATGTTTTTAGAGGCTATTGTGAATGGGGTAGTTTTCCTAACTTCTCTTTCTGAAGATTCATCACTTATGTATAAAAATGCATTAGATTTATGAGCATTGATCTTATATCCCGCTACTTTACTGAATTCACTTATGAGATCTAAAAGTTTTCTGGTGGAATTTCCTGGTTCCTCTAAGTATATAATCATATCATCAGCAAATAGGGATAGTTTGAGTTCTTCTTTTCCAATTCGTATCCCTTTAATTTCTTTGGTCTGTCTAATTGCTCTGGCTAGAGTTTCAAGGACGATATTGAAAAGAAGTGGTGAAAGAGGCCATCCCTGCCTTGTTCCAGTTTTAAGGGGGAATGCTTTCAGTTTTTCACCATTTAGAATGATATTGGCCATGGGCTTAGCATAGATGGCCTTTATAATGTTAAGGAACATTCCCACTATCCCTATTTTTTCTAGTGTTTTGAGCATGAAGGGGTGCTGTATTTTATCAAATGCTTTTACTGCATCTATTGAAATAATCATGTGATTCTTGACTTTAAATCTTTTGATATGGTGAATTACATTTATTGATTTCCAGATGTTGAACCAACCTTGCATCCCTGGGATGAAACCCAGTTGATCATGGTACACTATCTTTTTAATATGTTTTTGTATGCGATTTGCTAAAATTTTGTTGAGAATTTTTGCGTCGATGTTCATTAAGGATATTGGTCTGAAATTTTCTTTCCTCGATGTGTCTCTGTCTGGTTTAGGTATCAGGGTGATATTGGCTTCATAGAACAAGTTTGGGAGGGTTCCCTCCTCTTCTATTTCATGGAATACTTTGAAAAGTATTGCAATGAGCTCTTCCTTAAAGGTTTTGTAGAACTCGGCTGAGAACCCATCAGGTCCTGGACTTTTCTTTGTTGGTAGGCTTTTGATGACTTCATCTATTTCATTACTTGAAATTGGTCTATTTAAATTGTGTATGTCCTCCTCATTTAGTTTAGGCAATTCATAAGTCTCTAGAAACTTGTTGATATCTTCAAAATTTTCTATTTTGTTGGAATATAGATTTTCAAAATAGCTTCTAATTATGTTTTGTATTTCAATCGTGTCTGTTGTGATATTTCCTTGTTCATTCCGAATTTTGGTGATTTGGGTTTTCTCTCGTCTTCTCTTTGTTAGTGTGACTAAAGGTTTATCAATTTTGTATATTTTTTCGAAGTACCAACTATTTATTTTGTCAATTTTTGTATTGTTTCTTTTGTTTCAATTTCGTTGATTTCATCTCTGAGTTTAACTATTTCCTGTCTTCTACTACTTTTGGTCTTGGTCTGTTCTTCTTTTTCTAGGACTTTGAGCTGTAGTGTTAGGTTGTTTATTTGTTGAGTTTTGCTTCTTTTATTGAATGCGCTCCATTAAATAAATTTTCCTCTAAGTACTGCTTTCATAGTGTCCCAGAGATTTTGATATGATGTTTCTTTGTTCTCATTTACCTCTAAGAATTTTAATTTCCTTCCTAATATATTCTGTTATCCATTCATCATATAATAGCATATTGTTTAATCTCCAGGTGTTGGAGTAATTTCTATTTTTTACTCTTTCATTTATTTCTAGTTTCAATCCATTATGATCTGATAAAATACAAGGAAGTGTCTCTATCTTCTTGTATTTGCTAACATTAGCTTTGTGGCATAATATATGGTCTATTTTAGAGAAGGATCCATGTACTGCTGAGAAGAAAGTGTATTCACTCTTCGTTGGATGGTATATTCTATAAATGTCTGTTAAGTCTAAATTATTGATTTTGTTATTGAGATCTATGGTTTCTTTGTTCAATTTTTGTTTGGAAGAACTGTCCAGTGGTGCGAGAGACATGTTAAAATCACCTAGTATTATTGTGTGTGGTCTATTTGGTTTCTAAAATTGAGAAAGATTTGTTTGGCATACATGGATGAGCCACTGTTTGGGGCATAGATGTTTATGATTGTTATATCTTGCTGATTTATGCTTCCCTTAAGCAGTATGAAATGTCCTTCTTTATCCCTTCTGACTAACATTGGCTTGAAGTCCACATTATCTGAAATGAGGATGGATACTCAAGCTTTTTTGCTGAGTCCATGCATGGTATGTTTTTCCCCATCCTTTCACCTTTAGTCTATGGGTATCTCCTCTATGAGGTGAGTCTCTTGCAGGCAACATATTGTTGGACCTTTCTTTTTAATCCAATCTGCCAGTCTATGTCTTTTGATTGATGAATTCAGGCCATTAACATTCAGGCTTATTATTGATATATGATTTGTATTCCCGGTCATTTGGTTCATTTTTAAAATTTTATTTATTTATTTATTTTTTCGACACAACTTGGTTCCTCCTTTATTTGACAGTTTCTTTAGGATAATTCCTCCCTTTGCTGATTTGCTTCTTTTTGTTTTATCTCTTCAATTAGAAGCTATTTTGAAAATCTACACTCCAACAAAATAGAAAATTTTGAAGACATCAACAGGTTTCTAGAGACATATGAATTGCCTAAACTAAATGAGGAGGACATACACAATTTAAATAGACCAATTTCAAGTAATGAAATAGATGAAGTCATCAAAAGCCTACCAACAAAGAAAAGTCCAGGACCTGATGGGTTTTCATCCAAGTTCTACAAAACCTTTAAAGAAGAGCTCATTCCCATACTTCTCAAAAATATTCCATGAAATAGAAGAGGAGGGAACCCTCCCAAACTTGTTCTATGAAGCCAATATCACCCTGATACCTAAACCAGACAGAGACACATCGAGGAAAGAAAATTTCAGACCAATATCCTTAATGAACATTGACGCAAAAATTCTCAACAAAATTTTAGCAAATCGCATACAAAAACATATTAAAAAGATAGTGCACCATGATCAACTGGGTTTCATCCCAGGGATGCAAGGTTGGTTCAACATCAGGAAATCATTTAATGTAATTCACCATATCAAAAGATTTAAAGTCAAGAATCACATGATTATTTCAATAGATGCAGTAAAAGCATTTGATAAAATACAGCACCCCTTCATGCTCAAAACACTAGAAAAAATAGGGATAGTGGGAATGTTCCTTAACATTGTAAAGGCCATCATGCTAAGCCCATGGCCAATATCATTCTAAATGGTGAAAAACTGAAAGCATTCCCCCTTAAAACTGGAACAAGGCAGGGATGGCCTCTTTCACCACTTCTTTTCAATATCGTCCTTGAAACTCTAGCCAGAGCAATTAGACAGACCAAAGAAATTAAAGGGATACGAATTGGAAAAGAAGAACTCAAACTATCCCTATTTGCTGATGATATGATTATATACTTAGAGGAACCAGGAAATTCCACCAGAAAGCTTTTAGATCTCATAAGTGAATTCAGTAAAGTAGCAGGATATAAGATCAATGCTCATAAATCCAATGCATTTTTATACATAAGTGATGAATCTTCAGAAAGAGAAATTAGGAAAACTACCCCATTCACAATAGCCTCTAAAAACATAAAATACTTGGGAATCAATCTCACAAAAGAGGTGAAAGACCTCCACAGTGAGAACTACAGAACACTAAAGAAAGAAATTAAAGAAAACCTCAGAAGATAGAAAGATCTCCCATGTTCTTGGATAGGCAGAATTAATATTGTCAAAATGGCCATACTACCAAAAGTGCTATACAGATTCAATGCAATTCCAATTAAAATCCCAATGATGTGCCTTACAGAAATAGAGCAAGCAATCATGAAATTCATCTGGAAGAATAAAAAAACAAGAATAGCTAAAGCAATCCTCAGTAGAAAGAGTGAAACAGTGGGTATCGCAATACCAGATCTTCAACTCTACTACAAAGCAATAGTAACAAAAACGGCATGGTATTGGTACCAAAATAGAAAGGCGGATCAATGGTACAGAATAGAGGACACGGACAGAAACCCAAATAAATAGAATTTTCTCATACTAGACAAAGGGGCCAAAAATATGCAATGGAGAAAAGATAGCCTCTTCAACAAATGGTGCTGGGAGAATTGGAAATTCATATGCAACATAATAAAACTAAACCCATATCTCTCACCATGCACAAAACTAAACTCAAAATGGATCAAGGACCTTGGAATCAGACCAGAGACCGTGCATCTTATAGAAGAAAAAGTAGGTCCAAATCTTCAATATGCCGGCTTAGGACCAGACTTCCTCAACAGGACTCCCATAACACAAGAAATAAAAGCAAGAATCAATAACTGGGATAGATTCAAACTAAAAAGCTTTCTCTCAGCAAAGGAAACTATCAGCAATGCAGAGAAAGAGCCTACAGAGTGGGAGAAAATCTTTGCCAATCATACTTCAGATAGAGCACTAATCTCCAGAATCTATAAAGAACTCAAAAAACTCAACACCAAGAATGCAAATAATCCAATCGACAAATGGGCTAAGGAAATGAATAGACACTTCACAGAAGAAGATCTACAAGCAATCAACAAACATATGGATAAATGTTCAACATCTCTAGTAATAAGAGAAATGCAAATCAAAACCACCCTAAGATTCCATCTCACCCCAATTAGAATGGCGATTATCAAGAATACAAGCAATAATAGGTGTTGGCGAGGATGTGGGGAGAAAGGTACACTCATACATTGCTGGTGGGGCTGCAAATTAGTGCAGCCACTCTGGAAAGCAGTGTGGAGACTCCTTAGAAAACTTGGAATGGAACCACCATTTGACCCAGCTATCCCACTCCTTGGCCTATACCCAAAGGACTTAAAATCAGCATATTACAGAGATACAGCCACATCAATGTTCATAGCTGCTCAGTTTACAATAGCCAGATTGTGGAACCAACGTAGATGTCCTTCAATTGATGAATGGATAAAGAAACTGTGGTATATATATACAATGGAATATTACTTAGCCATAAAGAATGATAAAAATATGGCATTTGCAGGCAAATGGATGAAATTGGAGAATATCATGCTAAGTGAGATAAGCCAATCTCAAAAAAACAAAGGACGAATGATATCACTAATAAGTGGATGATTGATGACACATAATGGGGGTTGGGAGGGGTTAGTGTTAGGTTAGAGTTAGGGTTAGGGATGGGGGCAAGAATGGAGGAAGGAAGGACTGTATAGAGGGAAAAGAGGGGTGGGAGGGGTTGTGGGGGAAGGGAAAAAAATAACAAAATGAATCAAAAGCTTTACTCTATGTAAATTTATGATTACACAAATGGTATGCCTTTACGCAATGTACAAACAGAGAAACAATATGTATCCCATTTGTTTACAATAAAATAATAAAAAAAACAAAAGAATGGCATGATCAATAATTATTACTTTTCATTATATGAACAATCAATATCAGGAGTGGCTAGCATTTGAGTTATTTAAACCAAACTGTGAGCTGATGTTTCATTTTCTGATTTCAGATGACCGAGGAATACGTTATCTTTCAGTCAGAGAACCAAAAGAGCATTAAGAGTCAGTATTTAAAAGTTTCATCATCCCCATTCTGTACCATCCCAGATATAGAAAGTGGGTAATAACCAGGAACATTGATTTAGACTTTTTGCTTCATTTTGGGGTGGTATTTCTGAGAAGCTACACAAAAACACCATTAGATTTTATTCAATTATGTTTATTTCAACATTGCATTTGACCATTTCCTTTCACGCTAGTGGAAAATTCTAAGGCAATATTGACTTGTAAAACTCTAGAGTTCTCCAATTATATCTGCATTGGCAGCAAACATGTCAGATCATGGTATTGTAAATCAAGCCAGCATTATACCGTTTTCTAACCTTCTACAATGAGTTCCATGTTGAGCTTCATCACTAACTCCAGAGTCCCAGTCTGTGGCCTAGACATGCACAGAGACTTGAAGACTGGATTCTGCTAATTACCAGGGTGCATTTCTTTTAGAAATTAGAATATTCTGGAACATTTGATCTATTTTTCCTCTTTGGAACAAAGAACTTTTGATATAATTAGAGCCTTTCCTCAAGTCAAAAAAATTGGCTGGAAATAATGGCATTTGAATTTTATATTGCATATTCAATGAAAACAAAACCAAGATCTTGTTCAGAGCCTTAGGGTTTCATCTAGATAAATAGAGCCTTGAATGCAGAACTGGTATTTCGCTTTGTTTCATGGGAGACAAAGCAGTGCTTGGACCTTCAGAAATGTACTCTTGACTCCCTCTTCTGTGTTAGTCTGAGTAGTACAGTCATACCACCATGAATTCATTAAGCCAACAATTTTGGGGGCCTCTATCCTATGTCAAGCACCATTTTAGATGGTGAGGTTACTGGTGAGTGAAACAAATAAGGTTTCTTACCTGATGGAGTTTATAAATTTGTTTTATTCAGAAATGAATATTTATGGGAGATGTTTTCTTTATTATGACACATGAGTTTCACTCAATTGTGATTACTTAAAGGACAGGGGCAACACAAACTGTCACCTTTCCCTTTAGAGCTTGGATATTATACATGTGGTCAAAGGTTATCTGCCCTTAGGGTATGAACTCTTTAAATATTTTAGCTCAGCCTGTGCAAAAAAGACTTGTAAGCCAGCAAAACTTAGACCACATCTGCTATTTTGCTTGATGATGTTCCGAAGTAAATGACAATAATGGGTTAGAATCTGGCAGCAATTGCCACTAAAGCAAAACTTCTAATACTGAGGTCACTTACAGATAGATATGTATGTCTTAGAGTCACTGATGGCAGAATGATGGGGACCTTGGCAAGACACAGTTGTGCATCAAGTCTCTATCTAGCACAGTGACATTAGGGATGTTAATGTGAAATTTCATAAGTTGCCTTCTTTAAATTTTAGGTTATTTTCCTTTGGTCTTTTTTTAATCCCCTTTAATAATAATAGTTTGATAATTTTTGTTGGTGGTAATGTTGAGGAAGAAAAAAATGATCCATATTCTGCTGTAGGGAGATCTCCCAACCCCTTCTGTCCAGCTTGCTCAGAAATATCAAATTCTAGCTGATAGTTATATAAAAAGTATAGTAAAATCTAACTTGCCCAGGCTGTGAGGGGCTATTATTCCCTGGTTCCTAATGGGAGGTGGTGACTCAGTGCTTCCTTTGGCCTGAAATATTGAAATAAAGTAGAGAAATTATGTCATTTTTTTTGAGCTCATCCTAGAGTATGCTGGAAAGAAAGAGGGAAAGGGGAGGGAAGTTAGTCTAGAGTACAAGTGTTTCTGCGACCAGAGTCAGAAGGTGAGATTACCAAATAAATAGGACAAAAAGACACTTAGGGAGAAGGAAAAATAACAGATCACAGATCATTCTGATTTCAAGGTTGTTGATTCTATTGAGCTGAAGCAGACACTAAGGCCACCAATCTGCTGGTAAGGACAGCAGTCTCTGCCAAGTAAACACACAGCAAAGATGTGAGGTTGGCAAGACCTGACCACCCACTAAACCACCAGGAAGGAAATGAGACCACTAACTACAGAGGCAATGAGAATGATTTCAGAATCATGCATTGTTGGTCTTGATGCAGAATGCAGTTCTATGGTGTGTTGGAAAATTAACTGGAGCATTTGCTATTTTCTGTAGTACAGTTAATTTCTCCATGGTCAATTTTAAGCTACCAGTGGTTTGACATTTCACTAAACAGATATCCCTGAATACTTAACAGTTGTTTCTCATGGACCATTGGGGAATGCCTCTGGGAGATCATTTGCTAGAAAGTGGTATGTGGTATTTTTTTTTTCTTTTTCTTTTCTTCTTTTG
This sequence comes from Sciurus carolinensis, assembly GCF_902686445.1. NCBI lineage: Eukaryota > Metazoa > Chordata > Mammalia > Rodentia > Sciuridae > Sciurus > Sciurus carolinensis. Next base: position 93,088,850 of record NC_062222.1, read on the forward strand.
TTCCTTCTCATTCTCCATGCCGTCCTCTTTTTCTTCTTCTTTCTCTCTCCTTACTTCCTTCCTTTCTCTTTCTGTCTTTATTCAAGTGTTAGAACATGGATGATAATAGAAAAACTAGAATAATTCTATAGACATTAAGGAAGAATTTTTATCTAAATTGTAAGGAGAACATGATTTTTAGATTAAAAATAAGGAAATAGAAAGATTCAAAGATGACTGCAAACTTGGGTACCTAGACAGTTGTCTCATTCACCAAGGCAGAGAAAACAAGGAGAAAAATGCTCTATAAGGGATGGGCTGAGGAATCAAATTCAATTTTGGACATACTGAACTCAAGATAAGCATAGAGTGTTGTTCTAATACAGAATTGATGATGGTTAGAGCAGAGTGCCCTGAGCAGGTGAATTATGATGGAATAAAGAACATAACTGATTGATATCCTCTTATTGAAGGAGGAAGATAAAAGGAAGGGGCAAAGTATAGATCCTGAAAACTTTGTTGTTGTTTTTGGAAGGAAGCTGAGAGAGTTCATAGTTCATGTCCTTGATTTACTCAGTAAAATGGGACATTCAGTCATTTGCTGAGGTTGAAGCCTAATGTAAGAGTTTCGAGAAAAAGAGAAAATTTAGGGATATTTATTAAGGTAAATCATTAGCAGAGACAGCTGAAAGGAAATTTCCTAGGGAGTATTAATGACCCAAATGAAATTGAATTTGTAGTGGTTTTGATTCAATGTTTTAAATAGCTACATGCCTTTTTAGTAATTAGAGAATATTATTAAATATTCTCTAACTCATGCTTTTCACTCATTCCAATATAGTCTCTGGCTCATGAGCAAACTATTATATATTATGAAAGCAAACAATTTAATGCCGTTAACTTCTAATAGTTTTGAATTTAACTCACTGATTTAATATTTGAGGCAATCTTAGGAGGCAGGTACCAGGACTTCTTTCATTTTTCAGATGAGGAAATAAAGTCCTGGGACATTAGTAACCTGCCCAAAGTCATATGTCACTGTTGAGATCGCAACCCTTCTCCAGCTTCAGATCTGGTGCTTTCAGTTACTTTACATGCCTCTCGGTGTAGAATTATACACATAGAGCTGACTCAGGAACCTCAGTACTTTTATTCTGTTTTATCATATTTTATCATTGTGTCAACCAAATGAAGAAGATATAAAACAAGAAAATGTGAAAGCAAAGCAACAAGCAATGAGGTGATACTAAGCAACTTTATGTAGTTTTATTTATTGATACTTAGGGAAATACTGCATAATTCAACCCAGAACACAATCAATAGAACAATCTTTAAATAAGGGAATAAATATCTTTCATGATGATCTATGTGGAAGTTGTTTTTCTCTTATTTGAAATCAAGACAACCTAGAAATTCAATTTTATACCAATGTAGAAGCCATTCCCAGGTAAGTACACACAATCAAGTTATTTAAGGAGATCTCTGGAGGATCAATATTAATAAATAGAATGTTAGAAGTATATGAATACATGTGATGTAGATTTTATTTTAAAGGCTGATTTTGTTTAGATTGAGATGTCTTTGAAATTAGCATGTCAGTTTTGTTACAAGGATATGATTAATTCAAGTTGAGCAAAACAGCAAGAGGAAAAATTGACAATTCCCTAGTGGCTCCTCCCTGTGTTTTACCAACATTTAAAAGAAGGGATTTTGTATCATTTATATTTTGTGGTCTCTGTAAACACCAAATATATTAAAATGTATTATTCTAAAAACTAAGCTATAATGATTTTCTTTACCACTTATCAATTTAAAAAAACTATCTTAAATGTTTTAAATAAAATACTAGTAGAAAAATCTGATAATTATAGTTAAGATTCTAATGGCCAGATGTGGCTTGTCAAGTAAGTTGAATTATTACATAACTTTTTCTGAGCAAGTCTGATTCATGATTCTTCAAAATGCCATAATAGCGCCACACCTTAAGTCATATTTTAAATGATATTAACATTATATCTTAAGATTATCTCCTCCTGGGATTTAGTACATGATTGTCTTCAAAGTAGAACTTTTGGTGTCTCAGTCCGTTTTACTCTGATACCTCTAAAATTGTTGAGAGAACGTGGGCTTTATTATAATATAATAGCAGCTCACCACTATTTAAAAGCGTCAATCTGAAGAATACCATGCTTTTAAAAAAGACCTGTGGTATCCCAAACTCATTTATATTTTATTATCTACTAATTCAGTAATATGGTACATTTTTGTTGATGTAATAACATGAACAATGAGTTTGAAATAACCTCGCGGTGCTTATTTAAGGATGAGAAGTTGGTATATTTCTAAAGACTTTTCCTACTTCTATTTTTGCATCACACTGATCTGTACAAAATATCAATTTACTCTGATAAACATCATTAACATTGTACTGTGTTCCCAACAAAAGCATGAAACAAAGCTAGGTGAAACACACCAAGAGAAGTCAATAATTTTACTGTGTTATATATTATGAAAAAGAAGAAGGAAAGATGACACCCAAAATAGATAGTACTTAATTAAAGTAGCAGTATATACAAAGGTATGAAATACCAAAAGTTGAGAATATAAAAGTGGTTTGGTTCTGACTTACAAAGAATGAAAACCAGAAAATCAAGCAAGGGTCACATAAGGAATTTTAAAATCTTCCTTAAACATACCTATAATCATTATCTTATACTTTTATAACTTTGCATGTTTCCATGCTGTATCAAATCAATTCTGAGTATTTCTACATGGAAATAAAGATTTCCTTTACAAAAAATCTGGTATTAGTCTACCTTTCCATTCTTCTTTCCTTAATCTCTCATGTCATGCAAATTTAGCATTTGCTGGCCTCTCCAAATGTTTGTTGATTTTTCACTTTGCCTTTTTTTTTTTTTTTTTTTTTTTTTTTTACTGTTCCCAGTGCCTGAGAAGCTTCATGTATTTGCCATGACCCCACTCATTTTTGAAGGCAAAGTTCAAAGACACAACTGCAAGGAGCATTCAAAGTTTTCCCAATGGTATATTATCCCTCATCTTCCTGGAAACTCTTGAATTCCTATAATTCAGGGCATTTCTTCTTTCTGAAGCTTTTCATAGCACTGATCTTTTAATTTGTGAATGCCTCTTCTTTTCCATAAATTTGTGAACTCTTTTTATTTCTTGCTAACCAAAAAAAAAAAAAAAAAAAAAAAAAAAATAGCATAGCATAGGCCACAGTAAAAAAAAAAGAAAAAAATATATAGATATATATATGTATCTCCAAAAAGTAATGACGTAACTCAATAGGCGCATACTTGATGCATAAGGAAAAGTGCTGGGGAGATGGGCAGTGTAGCCAGTGGTCTCTCTGCACATTCAGGAACCCAGGCATGGAGAAACTGTCATTTTCACCAAGTACTTTCCAAGGCTGACATTGGCATTAACATCCCAACCAATCAGAAGAGAAAATGAACCTGATATATAAGGAAGCCTTCCTAGGCCTGACTTGGCCTCATTTTCCCTTGCTGGCAATTCAGTCACATTACCATACTTAAAAGTAAAGGAGTCTAGTGTTTATAGTCCAGATAACATGAGTGTTCAGCTATTAATCTAGGCCATCGTGCATTGTTATAACATTTTACTTATAACAATGTTATTTAATATTTATACAGAATTTATCAACATCAGACAGTTTTTCTTAAGTGCTTTATATGTGTTTACTGATTCACAAAAAGTCTTGGAAATGCAGGCACTTCCTTATCTCTCTTATTTTATACAAGAAAAGACTGAAACAAAGGAATTTTAAGTAATATTATGAAAGTCGCATGGTAAGTATGTTGTGAAGTAGGGCTGTCTTCCCAGGGTCCATGTTCTAAGTCACTGCTTTTAGGAGAGTAAATTCTCAGGAGATGTCCATCAAATGGGTACAGTATAGGTATATCAAGTAGCTCATCAGCTCTAGGACATAACATTTACACCTCAGTTTTCATAATATGCAGACTGGAAAGTGGCTTATTGGAGCTACTCTAAAAAGAATTTTCAGGGATCTACTTGCCAAATGTTTACAGAGAACTTTTAGGAAGCCATCATGGAATGTTTTCATGGTATTGTATTTAAAGTCTCATTATCACCATATTATGAATAATAGGCAATGAACATTTTCTTCATATTTTGTTATTTAGTATAATTCTTAATCAATATATGAAAGTCAACAATAAACACAAAGGCAGTTTACCTACCCTTCATTTAAAACACTGCCTGGAGGTGTCTGGTGTGCCAGACAGCCTGGAGACGTCGTATTGACAGCTGAGTCTGAGTAAATCAATGAATCTGTGCCTTGAAACCAGTTCAAAAAACATTTTTACCAATGCATTGAAGAATGCTGAAGGTAAAACTGTAATGGAAAGGTCTTCAGTGAGTGGGGTCAGCCATTCTTAGACTTTTTTTTCACTTTCTAATACAAAAGTTAACTAATGTGTCTTAACAGGTCATCACTTTTTTAGTCTTCTTTCAGATTTGTGCTATATTCTGTTATTCCCCTCTACCAAGAAGAGCATTTATTGATTTTACTTTGAGCAGCCAACTGCAAACTTGGAGTCTCTTGGCTCAATCAACCAAACCTGAGCATTTTGCAAAGCATTAACACTTAAAGATTTTATGGAATGTTTCCTAAAACCTTAACTTTATTAATTGAAGGAAGCACATTCCTTTTCTCACAGGTATGCATTAGGATGATACATGGGTATTTTTAGTAGCACAGATATAAAGTAGTGATTGTTTGCTATCTTTTGAGCTCCTAGGAATTATACCATATTCTTGTGGTAGCAACATTTTAATTTTTATCTGTGGCACTATCCATTATTTTTTCATCGAGGTAGGTCAGTAATTTGGGGGGCATAGTAGCTTCTGCCTAAATCTGTAGAAATAATTATATTGTTAGTCCCCCAAATAGGCTAGTGAGACTTATGGACATTTAGACTGTGGTTACTTTTATAGGTGACCAAAATCTTTTCTGCTGCATTTAAGCTATGAGGATGGGAATCTGGAATTACTGTAGCCATTTAACTTTCATTCATTTGTTTACTTATTTACTCAACAAATATTTATGTAACATATACCATAATTATAGCATAAGCATTTTGGGTACAACAATGAATAAAATAAACAGATATTCTGGAAAACTGAATGTTAGAATCAGCTTAAGAATAGAAATAACACTGTTGAATAGAACTGAGAAATTAGAGGATGAGATTTTTGTCAACATTGTTTGTGTCCCAGGATCAAGTCTGAATGAAGAAGTTCATACTGGCATGAAAAATTCTATTTCACAGCCCAATTCTATTTCATACTCCAGATTTCCTTCTTAAGTAGTATGTTTTAAATCTGTCACTTGCATTCAAAGCACCTCAATTAACATTCAAACTTGTACTCATGTACACTATGAAAGTCAGCTAAGTCATATGACTTGTGTACTCTATTCTATTATTATAAATTTTTATGTTCTAGGTTTTCTTCTTGCTACTGCTGCCTTGCAGGTTTAGTCCATTTTGATCATCCTAAAAGCAATGTTGAAAATTTAGCAATTGCATCATCTTCATTTTATGGTTGAGAAAATTAGTGTGAAGTTCTAGAACACATAAATATTGTTTGTATACCTATTGCTCAGGGCTTGGGATATAAATGAGAAAAAGACCTGTTATGTATAGATGTAGTCACTTTTGATTTTCAACACATCTATATTATATTGATTGAAGGTGTGATTTATAATTACAAGGAGCAAAACATTTTTGTCCTAATTATTACTTGCAGTGTGGACCAAAGATTTTTGATGTTGTTTTAATGCTGTTCATTTGTACACTAATTATATCATTTAAGAAAAGCATCATGCTCTAGCAAAGTACTTTCAAATTGAAAGAACATTGTATACTGATGTTTTATTAATTATGCTTAAAATACCTCCTTCATTTTTCATTAAGGCTGTTTGTATTAAGGTATGATATATTTCTTCCAATGTGGGAAACAAATACATTGAAAATTTAGATTGAAATTTAGGTAATTTTGTAGGAATATTCAATTACTATGTGCTTTGTATAGAAAATGAGAAAATGTAGAAGGATAAAGTAGAAAAAAATCACCTTTACTGCTGCAAATCAACTGATATTTTTGTGCATTTCCTTCTAGGAGTGTTTTAAAAGATACAGAAATATTTTTAAATGACTTATTTCTTATCTAAAGCTTTAGATACTGATTTTCATGACCTGCTTTTGGAGTGTCTTCTTTACTAAATAATTTTAAGAAAGTAAGATAATATCCCCTAACAAATTTAATTTTTGTCATACCATAATTTCTTTCAATGTTCCCCTATTATGCAAATTTACATTGTTTCTAAATTCATTATTTTAAGAAGTATCATAGTATGCTTCTTATTCTATAATGTTTATGTGCATTCCTAATTATTTAACACAAAAATTTCCTGAAGCTCAATTTTAAAACACATAAAAGAATACTTTATTTTTGTTAGCCACAGTGGCACACACCTATTCCCAGTGGCTCAGGAGGTTGAGGCAGTTGGATTGCAAATTCAAAGCCAGTCTCTGCAATTTAGTGAGGCCCTAAGAGTTTCTCAAGACCCTGTCTCAAAATAAAATATGTAAAAAGGGCTGGGGATGTGATTAGTGGTTAAGCACCCCTGGGTTCAATCCCTGGTACCAAAATCAAACCAAAACAAAACACAGAATACTTTACCTTAAATTTGTCTTTATAACTGAAGATAAATAAGTTGTCCTTTGAACTTTTATCTCCATTTTCCCAGCGGTGTGTGTGCCTTATTCCTTTACTTGTTTCTCTGTGTAACAAGTAAATTAATCTTTTGTCTCTCATGGTCATTGCCAATATTTGTCTGAATTTATTTTTTTAATCTAAGAAATTGTTGTTTGCATGCATGCTGAAAAACTTACTATTTATCTTTCTACATGATTAGTTGCAATGTCTTTAGTTCAGAAAAATACTTAAATTGTTTACATCATAGTGTTTTAGTTAGCTTTTTGACTGCTGTGACCAAAAGTCTTAATGAAAACAATTTTAGAAGGGAAAAGTCTTTTTTGCACTCAGGGTTTCAGAGGTCTAGTCCACAGATGGCCAACTCCATCTCCTGGCCCTGAGGTGAGGCAGAACATCATCATGGAAGAGTGTGGTGGCAGAAAGCAGCTCAGGATATGACCACCAAGAGTCAGAGAGAGAGAGAGAGTGTTTAAGCTCAGCTCACAAAACTCACACACACACACACACACAGAGAATGTTTAAGCTCATGTCACAAAATGTATACCCCAAAGTCACGCCCCCAGTGACCCATCTCCTCCAGCCACATCTTACCTGTCTACAGTTAGAATCTCAAACTATTTATATCTTTCCTGAGATATAATGTAAGTCTTTAATTATTTATAACTTCTGTAATATTTATAGATATAACTAGTTATTTTAACCTATACATACATATATACATACATATATATGCACACACAAACATATGCACAAACACAAACAATAAACACACACACCCACACACACACACGTACTTTGTTTTTGTTTTGCTAATTTTCAAAATATTTTTATATCTATTGGTCAGTGGAGAGTATAAGAAAACTGTGTCCTGCCAGGTGTGTGCACGGCTGTGATCCCAGGGGCTCAGGAAGCCAAGGCAGGAGGATCACAAGTTCAAAGTCAGTCTCAGCATGACTGAGGCCCTAAACAACTGAGTAAGGCCCTGTCTCAAAAAAAAACATACGCGATCCAAGATGGCGGATTAGAGAGTGACTGCATCTCCAGTCGCTCCAGAACCCAGGATTCAAGAAGGGGAGGCATTGAGAGACTTGGACTAAAATAGAGCCACGGGGTGAGTCTCCCCCACCAGGTGAAGATCGGCCTGGGTGGCAGGCCTGGATAGAGGCGGCTTATCAGAGCAGGGCAGGGCAGCTAGAGTCTTCACCAGGTAGCCCTGTTCACTCCGGCAGTGGGCTCCTCCCACATGGCCAGCTTCTCGGAGCAGGCCCCCAAGTGAAAGCCTTTCCGCACAGAGCCAGTTCCAAGCCCTGGAACCAGTAGGGGGCTAGGGGCAGCTTTCTTCGGAAGCACTGCATTATCAAGTTCCTCCAAGACTTCAGGCTACTGAAGGCTGGGAGGTGATACACGGGAAATCTACTGGGACACTATAAGCCAATAGAGGAAATCTGTAATAGCTCAGATTCCCACTGACATTTGAACAATATGAGAAAACAAGGGAAGAAAATGTCCCAAACAAACCTAGATACTACATCAATAAAACCCAATGACAGCACAGCAAAAGAAATGTCAGAAAGGGAGTTCAGAATGTACATAATTAAAATAATCAGGGAAGCAAACGAGAAGATGAAAGAGCAAATGCAGGCATTGAATGATTGCACCAATCAACAGTTAAAAGAGCAAATACGGGAAGCAAGAGATCATTTCAATTTAGAGTTAGAAATACTGAAAAAGAAACCAAACAGAAATCCTTGAAATGAAGGAAACAATAAACCAAGTTAAAAACTCCATAGAAAGCATAACCAATAGGATAGAACACCTGGAAGACAGAACCTCAGACATTGAAGAAAAAATATTTAATCTTGAAAACAAAGTTGACCAAACAGAGAAGATGGTAAGAAATCATGAGCAGAATATTCAAGAACTATGAGATATCATGAAAAGACCAAATTTAAGAATTATTGGGATTGAGGAAGGCTTAGAGAAACAAACCAAAGGAATGAACAATCTATTCAATGAAATAATATCAGAAAATTTCCCAGATCTAAAGAATGAAATGGAAAACCAAGTACAAGAGGCTTATAGGACTCCAAATATACAAAATTACAACAGACCCACACCAAGGCACATTATTATGAAAATACCTAACATACAAAATAAAGACATTTTAAAGGCCACGAGAGAAAAGAATCAAATTACATTCAGGAGGAAAACAATAAGAATATCAGCAGATTTTTCAATCAAGACCCTAAAAGCTAGAAGGTCCTGGAACAACATTTACCAAGCCCTGAAAGAAAACAGATGCCAACCAAGAATCTTATACCCAGCAAAACTTACTTTCAGATTTGACAAAGAAATAAGATCCTTCCATGATAAACAAAAGTTAAAGGAATTTACAAAAAGAAAGCCGGCATGACAGAACATTCTCAGCAAAATATTCCATGAGGAAGAGATGAAAAACAATGATGAAAATCAGCAATGGGAGAAACTAGCCTAAGGAATAGCCAAATAAAGAAGAAACAAAATCATGTCAAAAAACAAGCATGAGTCAAATGACTGGGAATACAAATCATAGCACAATAATAACCCTGAATGTTAATGGCCTTAACTCATCAATCAAAAGACATAGACTGGCAGATTGGATTAAAAAGAAAAATCCAACAATATGCTGCCTGTAAGAGACTCATCTCATAGAAAGAGATACCCATAGACTAAAGAAGAAGGGATGGGGAAAAACATACCATGCACACGGACACAGCAAAAAAGCTGAAGTATCCATCCTCATATCAGATAATGTGAACTTCAAGTCAAAACTAGTCAGAAGGGATAAAGAAGGACATTACATGCTGCTTAAGGGAAGCATAAATCAGCAAGACATAACAATCATAAATATTTATGCCCCGAACATTGGCTCATCCATGTACGTGAAACAAATCCTTCTCAATTCCAGAAATCAAATAGACCACAACACAATAATATTAGGCGATTTTAACACACCTCTCTCACCACTGGATAGATCTTCCAAACAAATACTGAATAAAGAAACCATAGATCTCAATAACACAATCAATAATTTAGACTTAACAGACATATATAGAATATACCATCCAACAAAGAACGAATACACTTTCTTCTCAGCAGCACATGGATCCTTCTCTAAAATAGACCATATTTTATGTCACAAAGCTACTGTTAGCAAATACAAGAAGATAGAGATACTACCTTGTACTCTATCAGATCATAATGGATTGAAATTAGAAATAAATGACAGAATAAAAAACAGAAATTTCTCCAATACCTGGAGATTAAATAATACACTATTATATGATGAATGGATAACAGAAGACATCAGGAGGGAAATAAAAAAATTCTTAGAAGTAAACGAGAACAAACACATCATATCAAAATGCTGTGACACTATGAAAGCAGTACTTAGAGGAAGATTTATTTCATGGGGCGCATTCAATAAAAGAAGTAGAAGTCAACAAATAAAACGACTTAACACTACAGCTCAAAGCCCTAGAAAAAGAAGACCAGACCAACACCAAAAGTAGTAGAAGACAGGAAATAGTTAAAATCAGAGCTGAAATCAACGAAATTGAAAGAAAAGAAACAATCGGAAAAATTAACAAAATAAATAGTTGGTCTATGAAAAAATAAACAAAATTGATAAACCCTTAGCCACACTAACAAAGAGAAAGAGGGAGAAAACTCAAATTACTAAAACTTGGAATGAACAAGGAAATATCACAACAGACATGAGTGAAATACAAAACATAATTAGAAGCTATTTTGAAAATCTATACTCCAACAAAACAAAAAACCCGAAGACATCAACAAGTTTCTAGAGACATATGAATTACCTCAACTCAATGAGGAGGACATACACAACTTAAATAAATCAGTTTCAAGCAATGAAATAGAGGAGGTCATCAAAAGCCTACCAACAAAGAAAAGTCCAGGACCAGATGGGTTTCTCAGTCGAGTTCTACAAAACCTTTAAAGAAGAGTTCATTCCAATACTCCTCAAAGTATTCCATGAAATAGAAGAGGAGGGAACCCTCCCAAACTCATTCTATGAAGCCAATATCACCCTGATACCTAAACCAGAGACACATCGAGGAAAGAAAATTTCAGACCAATATCCTTAATGAACATCGACGCAAAAATTCTCAACAAAATTTTAGCAAATTGCATACAAAAATATATTAAAAAGTTAGTGCACCACGATCAAGTGTGTTTTATCCCAGGGATGCAAGGTTGGTTCAACATCAGGAAATCAATAAATGTCATTCACCATATCAACAGACTTAAAGTTAAGAGTCACATGATTATTTCAATAGATGCAAAAAAAGCATTCGATAAAATACAGCATCCCTTCATGCTCAAAACACTAGAAAAAATTGGGGTACTGGGAACATTCCTTAACATTTTAAAGGTCATCTATGCTAAGCCCATGGCCAATATCATTCTAAATGGTGAAAAACTGAAAGCGTTCCCCCTAAAAACTGGAACAAGGCAGGGATGCCCTCTTTCACCACTTCTATTCCAAATCGTCCTTTTGACTCTAACCAGAGCAACTAGACAGACCAAAGAAATTAAAGGGATACGAATTGGAAAAGAAGAACTCAAACTATCCCTATTCACTGATGACATGATTATATATTTAGAGGAACCAGGAAATTCCACCAGAAAACTTTTAGAACTCATAAGTTAATTCAGTAATGTAGCAGGTTACAAGTCAATGCTCATAAATCCAATGCATTTTTATACATAAGTGATGAATCTTCAGAAAGAGAAATTAGGAAAACTACCCCATTCACAATAGCATCGAAAAAAATAAAATACTTGGGAATCAATCTCACAAAAGAGGTGAAAGACCTCTACAGTGAGAACTACAGAACACTAAAGAAAGAAATTAAAGAAAACCTCAGAAGATGGAAAGATCTCCCATGTTTCTGGATAGGCAGAATTAATATTGTCAAAATGGCCATACTACCAAAAGTGCTATACAGATTCAATGCAATTCCAATTGAAATCCCAATGATGTACCTTACAGAAATAGAGCAAGAAATTATGAAATTCATCTGGAAGAAGAAAAAACCCAGAATAGCTAAAGCAATCCTCAGTAGAAAGAGCGAAGCAGGGGGTATTGCAATACCAGATCTTCAACTCTACTACAAAGCAATAGTAACAAAAACGGCATGGTATTGGTACCAAAATAGACAGGTAGATCAATGGTACAGAATAGAGGACATGGACACAAACCCAAATAAATATAATTTTCTCATACTAGAAAAAGGTTCCAAAAATATGTAATGGAGAAAAGATAGCCTCTTCATCAAATGGTGCTGGGAAAACTGGATAACCATATGCAACAGAATGAAATTAAACACCTATCTCTCAACCTGCACAAAACTCAACTCAAAATGGATCATGGACCTCGGAATCAGACCAGAGACCCTGCATCTTATAGAAGAAAAAGTAGGTCCAAATCTTCAACATGTCGGCTTAGTACCAGACTTCCTCAACAGGACTCCCATAGCACAAGAAATAAAAGCAAGAATCAACAACTGGGATAGATTCAAACCAAAAAGCTTTCTCTCAGCAAAGGAAACTATCAGTAATGTGAAGAGAGAGCCTACAGAGTGGGAGAATTTCTTTGCTACTCCTACTTCAGATAGAGCACTAATCTCCAGAATCTATAAAGAACTCAAAAAACTCTACACCAAGAATACAAATAATCCAATCAACAAATGGGCTAAGGAAATGAACAGACACTTCACAGAAGAAGATGTACAAGTAATCAACAGATATATGAAAAAATGTTCAACATCTCTAGTAATAAGAGAAATGCTAATCAAAACTACCTTAAGATTCCATCTCACCCAAATTAGAATGGCGATTATCAAGAACACAAGCAACAACAGGTGTTGGCGAGGATGTGGAGAAAAAGGTACACTCATACATTGCTGGTGGGATTGTAATTTGGTGCAGCCACTCTGGAAAGCAATATGGAGATTCCTTAGAAAACTTGGAATGGAACCACCATTTGGCCCAGCTATCCCACCTTTTGTCCTATAACCAAAGGACTTAAAATCAGCATACTATAGTGACACAGTCACATCAGTGTTTATAGTAGCTCAATTCACAATAGCCAGATTGTGGAACCAACCTAGATGCGCCCTTCAATATATGAATGGATAAAGAAAATGTGGTATATATATATATGTATACAATGGAATATTACTCAATCAGAAAGAAGAATAAAATTATGGCATGTGTAGGTAAATGGCTAGAGTTGGAGAATATCATGCTAAGTGAAATAAGCCAATCCCAAAAAACCAAAGGCCAAATGTTTTCTCTGATAAGTGGATGATGACACATAATGAGGAGGGGAGTGAAGGGGGTAAGGGAAGAATAGAGGGATGATGGATTGTGTAGAAGGAAATGACGGGTGGGGATGGGGTGTGGGGAAGGAAAAATAATGGAATGACACAAACATCATTACCCTATGGACATGTATGATTACAAAATGGTGTGACTCTACTTTGTGTACAACCAAAGAAATGAAAAGTTGTACCCCATTTGTGTACAGTGAATTAAAAAAAATTAATTAAACAACATAAAAAGGGTTAGGGATGTAGCTCAATGGTAAACCACACCTGGGCTGAATTCCTGTACCAAAAGGAAAAAAAAAAAAAAAGAAAAGGAGAAAAAGTAAATATATGGTCCTTAGATGTTTCAACAGTATGGCAATTTATATAGGAAACTATTTGCTTGGAGCGTGATTAGAAGTTGGAGGAGTGAGACCTACAGTCCACTCAGGATCTCAGGAATATTGATACTGATTTTTCTCCATTTGCCTCTGTTACTCATGAAGTTTTGACTGTCTGTTAGATGCAAACCATGACCACTACAACAGTCTTCTAGTATTTGTGTGGCTATGACATTGCTTGACCTCAGAAGGAGCACTTGAGAGAGTTTCTGCGTAATTTCTATCTTCCAAATATGGCAGGAGTACAACTAAGTAATGGAATATATTTTACTGTTAAGGAATAAACTTTACTGTTAAGCTACTGTGAAAAATGTTGATTTTAGATAGTGAGCCTGTAGAATTGAACATGATTCAACCTATAAGATCAATCATAATGGTATTTTCCATTACATATTCTTACAAAATGTCCCTGATGTGCAGTACACCTGCAGTGATTGAATGTTTCTTATATTGACTTTAATTTTAATTCAAGTTTACTTTATGCAACACTAGCTATAAAAACAAAAATAAATAATTTATAATTATAAAAATAGTCTGATGGAGAAAACTGAAAAATTTAGATTCAATTTAATTGAAATTATTGAGGCATAAAATTTATATTATCAATAATGTCTGAGTATTTGGCCTGGTGGCACAAGCATATAATCTCAGCAATTCAGGAAGATGAGGCAGGAGAACTGCAAATCTGAGCTTCAGCAACTTAGCCAGACCCACAGCAAGTAGCAGAAACTATCTCAAAAGTTAAAAATAGGAGCTGGTCACAATGTCAAATGTAATTCCAGTGGCTCAGGAGGCTGAGGCAGGAGGATCACAAGTTGAAGGCCAGCCTCAGCAAAAAGGGCTGAGGATGTGGATCCTTGGTTAAGTGCCCCTGGGTTCAATTCCCAGTGACAAAAAATAAATTAAAAAAAAAAAAAAAAAAAAAAAAAAGACCAAAGATATACTCAGTAGTAAAGCAACCAGGGTTCAATCCTCAATATAAATAAATAAATAAATAAATAAATAAATAAATAAATAAATAAATATCAGAGTTAAGTAGGAAAGTGATTTTTGGTAAGTATTTTATTTGATAGATTTTATTCTCCTTTTCCTCATTTCCTTTACTTTTTGACCTAAAATCAGTTATTCATAGTCTTCAATATCTGGTAATTTAAAATTTCACTATGTTTTTTTCTTGTTTATTTTATTATGAGCCTCGAAAGACATTAATTACAACTTTGACAACATTTCTTTGCACATTGATTTGATATCCTTAAAACTACATTTTTTGTTAATACAATAAATAACTATAAATATATCCAGGTTGTATTAATTTTGTTTCAGAAACTAGTGTGAATTGGCATGCAGACAATTGGCTCAGGTAAATGTTCTCATTTTAAAAGCCATATTTTGCTAATTTAAAAATGAGGAATTCTAATGTGACATTTTGAGAATGGCTTCATTTTCCAGGGTAACACATGATATGAAAGCTAAAGTAAAAACCCCAAACATTGCTATAGAGACCTGCTGCTATCACTTTCATACTTTCACGTTTTAAAAATACATTGAGTGTTAAAAAAGAAGCACTCTTTCCTGATTTTTATTATTGAACATTCTTTTATAGTGGCTGATGGGATGGGAGAGGGGATGGAATTTAGAACTAGCTCTGGATAGTAATTTCTCCTGTTCTCATATACCCCTGCTTTCAGTGCACTCTCTAGTCAAAAACAAAAAAATGCAATGATGACACCCAACTATCAACTTAAAAGAAATTCATTCCTTTCAGGAAAATGGTTTTCTCTGTTCGCAGTGTGTCATTTTATTTTGTAATATTTATGTGAGTAATGCCAGTAATATTTGGAGACTGTTCAGCCTTCTCTACAATTTCAGTATAATTCAGTGCAACATCTTTATATGCAGTAATATTTGATGAGGTTTGATGATTTAGTATTTCTAATTTTACTATCAGATGGAAAAGTTTGCCAGTGTAAGGCTTCTAATTTATTAATGATGTGCTTCAAAAGGTATTGTCTTTATTATAGATGGTGTCTGGATATTTTTATGTACAGTTGTATATGTGAATCCATAATTATAATCTTTTACCCCAGGCATTGCCTTTATTTATGACCATGCCTGTTCTCTTATTCCTAACCAGCAGTCCTCTTTTCTGTTTATTTTGGTTTTCTCTGAGCCAAATGCCCTAGTAGCTTCAAGCATTATCACAAAAACCAGAGTGTATAGAGTTCAGCAGTAAACCAAACTAAAAGTTTATAATTCAAATCCCCACCCAAATCTGTTTTTCATGCCTCGTTTGTTTTACCCTTCTTCCCTTTCATCTGCACCTTCTGAATCTGAAGAAGGCAGTACACATGCTGATTTGTGACTCTGAATGTCAGAACTTTCTGTAGACATGGTAGCTAAAGTTCACTCCTTGGTATTATGTTTCTAATAGACAGAAAACTGAACTGGGAATCAGGAAATTGGATTTCTAGCCTTCTTAGATGTGTTGAACTGAAAGGAACTGTGTTTTCTTTTCTACCTCCTGTACTGAAAAGGTGGTTAGAGCTGGAGGGAGAATACTGTTGAGATTAAATACTGTGATTGAATATGACAATTATATACAAGTTGAAGACAAAGGGGTTTTCTAAAGAGGATGGAAATTGTAGAGTCAGGCTTCATGATGGGAAAAATAAATGGAACCCTAGAGGTTTCTTATGTGGATAGAAAACAATTAAATAGTACACTTACCACAAACCCGTTCCAACTCCTGGAGATCAATTGAGTTTAGAAAAATTCACCCAGTTAAAAGATAGAAACTTTAAGATATATCTCTATGTTAAAATTATAGCTTGATACATACTTTTGTTGCTGTGTATAGCTTAATATGAGAAAAGATTTTCATAATAGTTAATTCCCTATTTACCAAAAACTCAATAACTGGATTAATGATCTAGAGCAAGGGATGTAATACATTAGAAATAAACAAACAAAAAAATGAGTACTGCTGGTCTCAGACATTTTATATTTAAATTTATTTCAAGTACTATATATTAAGGTTGTCATGGTAAAAAATTCCAGGACTCCAAATATTAAAAATCCAGTGGAATGATGGACAAAAACACTTGCATATTCTCCTCAAATGAAACATCATACGTGAAACACAAACGACCAATCAACTCATAGGAAACAAGACCATTTTCATTATTTTATATATATAAATGTATGTGTATATATTATATTTATACATATATGTATATACATATATGTGTGTGTATGTATACACACTTAATGTCTTAGTCCATTTAGTGATGTTTTCACAAAGTACTTGAGACAGGGTAATTTGTAAAGAGTAGAAATGTATTTAACATGATTCTCAATGCTGGGAAATACATAATCAAGGTGCCATCAGATTGGTTGTCTTGTTGAAGGTTTGATCTCTGTTTGCAAGATGGTACCTTGGCTACTCCATTCTCTGGATGGCAGGAATGATGTGTCTTCACATGTCTAAAGGGCAAAGGGCAAAACGACTTAATATTGAATTTTCTTTTCTTTTTCTTTTTTTTTTTTTTTAATAGGAGCTATAATCTCATTCATGAGGAGAAAAGCCCTACCTTCACCTTGGCCATTAAGTTTTAACACTTGAATTTTAGGGGGACACATTCAAATCATAGCAGTGAGCCCACTAGACTCCATAAAATGAAAAAAGATAGAAAAGTAAACAAATAAATCCAAGTATTCTTAGGAAAAGAACCCAAATTCCTACACTGATAGATAAATTAGAAATGTCCAAAGCCACATTGGAGAACTCTTTGGCAGAACCTATCAAAAGTGAACACTTTACATGCTCTAAAGAAACAATAGGAATTCTATCCTCAGTCCTGTCTGGGACATAAATGCATAGATATGTTCAACAGAATATATGCACTATTCACATTAGCAATATTTGTAACCAACACAAACTGGAACCTAATGAAGTATCCATAAGCTGTATAATATAAAAAGAAAAATTGTGACATTGCACAATGGAAAGAATGAATCTTGCAAGTACAAAGTTGAGCAAAAGACTCTAGGCACAAGAGTATATACTCTGTGATTTCAAGAATATAATAAACAAAATGAGCAATAGATGTTAGAAATCAGAATAGCAGTTATGACTGGAGCAAGTGTTGTGATTGGAAGGGAACATGAGAGGGACGTCTTTAACTCTGGTAACATTAAGGTTTTACTTGTGAGCTGATTATACAGGCCTTTACAGTTTGTAAAAATTCCTTCAGAGGCTCACTTAATGAAACATATAATTTTCTTTTTATTATAGTTCAATTAAAAAATAAAGTTGTTTACTGCCTAGTCCCTACTTAGTATAGCTCCTTGCTATATTGATTGAAGAACTAGGAAAATTTTACAATAGACTTGTAAGTCCATGCTGTTTCATGAATATGAATAATCATGCTTTAAACAGGATGATAGGACTCCAGAGATCTCAATTTTTTTCATCTAAATAGTAACCATATGATAAGACTAATAGTAATAATGGAAATAAAAACTTACAATTTATATATCAATGGTAATGCAAATAAATAATGGTAATTTACATGAATATCTTTGAATTCTCTTACTTAGAGGTTTTCAAATACACAGACATAGTTCTAATCTGCCTGTACCACCAGAGAGTTGTGTAGTCCTTGGCAAGTTAGAGAGTCTGAATCACATTAACCCATGCACTCTGAATTAGAATGGTCCAACAATCGGCTAGATCTATAGGGGTTCTCCTGCACTGATTATCCTTTGCATTTTTGAGACTGCCTTAATGTTTAATAAACAGTATCTCTAATGAATTAATGGCTGGGAAATAAATGAAAGACATTAAAATAAAGGTGCTCAATAAGTGACTTATTGTATTACATATATACTTACTTTATATTTGAGAATTTAGAGGGTATCATTTATAATCCTCACTGATAACTCTCTAAATAATATATTATCACTTTCAGTCAACTAATGGAGACAGTCCGATTTCTCAAAATTAGAAGAGTACTTAATCTAGAGACATTTCATAACAATCTTATTGCTTTTCTGACTACATAATACTAAAATATATGGTTATTGTAAATACATGAGAAGGAACAGTCTTGTGAACTTTCAGGGCTAAAAATGCCTTCAATTTGTACTGGTCTCTGACTCTGAAGAATTTTTGTCAGACATGAATAAAATGTGCAGTAATGGGGAGTCCCCCACTACCTGTGGGTACTTACTTCATAAATCAACATTTAAAATGGTGAAATATTCCTTGTATTTATTTTAAAACTGCCTCCAAAATACATTATACCCACTGGAGTGACAAAGATGAACTCATTGTCTACCTTTGGTTTTTGTTTATTCTAAAAAAGCAGTTCCTAGTCTGTAATGGATTGCCAAAGAAAATAATAAAGACCACCAAAACCCAAACCAAAAAACAAAACAAAAAACCTTGATTAAAATAGACTAATTCAGCCTAAAATTTTGTTGATATTTTCAGTAGGCACATTACAACATAGATCTGTATTGTCTGTATTGTTACAAAATTTGTTCTTTTCAAACCTTCTTAAGATGTACTTTACATAGGTTGTGCAAGGACCTTAAGTTTCACAATGACAAATTATCAATCCTTATTTTTTGTGAAGGGCATAATATTTCTATTAATTTATTAAAGTATTTATTTATTGCCTATTATATGGCTTTTCTTTTTTAGAGTAAGGGATATGACAGTGAATAAAACAAAGTTTTCTGATCTCAAAGAATGTATGTTCAAATTCAGGAAGGTATTATCCAAGGCAAAAATGGTAAACTGTTATCAACTTCTTTTTTGCAAGTGTACATTTTTTCTTAATAAGTTAAGTACTCCAAACCTCAATTACTGTCTATTATGGTTAATAACAGAATGCTTTGATATTAACTAAGGTTATTAAGAACCATGCCTTTTATGAGCAGAGACCAATGAGTTAATAGGTTTCTATTGTTCCTAGTTGAATGAATTTTTATGTAATTTCATTATTATTTGAGAAGAGTTTTAATTAAAATTCAAATTTGCAAACCCTCCATATAATGTTGATTCTAGGGTGGGTGGAAATACTTTCTAAAATCCATTTACTTTGCTGAAGTAAAATGGAAAATTACTTCAATGATTCTGTTGAATTAAGACTAAAAAGGAGGGTAGATATTTAGTGTTTTTCCTCAGCATCATTATTTAAGTTTCTGCACAGCAAAGCTATGTTAATTTAGTATAAATTTATAGTTCTGGTTATTGCTTTAGTTAGGTTGTGACTTCTTGTAAGTGAGAAACGTAAATAAATTACATAATGATGGTGGTGGTGGTGAGAAATCCTATTTCCAGATTACATTAATCAAGACCAAAACATTGGGAGGAAGAAAGGCCTATATACAAAGATATAGGCACAAGGAGATGCTCCTCACATCAAAACACATTTAAATCATATATGTGCTAATTATTTGTGCTTCATGTTAAGTAGATTAACTTAGTGAAGTTTAGTTCACTGTTACTATCACCACTGTATTTTTGAAAATTATTATTTAAATGAAGTACTATTTTAAATCCAACACTCCAGCCATGTGAAAAAATCATACAAGTACTAGATTGTCAGTGTATTAGAGTTCTATTTTTTCTGCCTAATCTTTTTTTTCTCCAAATAGTAAACATGTTCATTCTGAAATTCAGTTACCTGATAATAGGAGCTTGCATACTAATTTTATTGCAGTTTTAAATTACATAGCATATCCAGAGTATATTCACTTTTAATGAATATTTTTTCCATCTTCCCGAAATTTACCTGGGCATTTCTTTCTGGCCATAGTATACACACAAATTGGCATCACTGTTAATGATTATTATTATTCTGCTTGGTTCTCACAACAAAATGCCTGAGACTGGTAGCTGAAACACAAGAAATGTATGGTCTCACATTTCTGGGGGCAAGACATCCCAGATAAAGGTACTGGCAGACTACTTTTCTAATTACACCTCTCTTCCTGCCTTGTAGACGGCCATTTCTATCCGGTCCTTACATGACCTTTCCTCTGTGTAGGCTTGGTGTCTCTTCCTTTTCTTCTAAGGACCCTAGTCCTATTGAATCAGAGTCCACCCTTATGACCTCTTTTAACCTTCTTTACCTTTTTAAAGGTCCTCTTTCTAAATGTAGTCACATTGGGCTTAGGGATTCAACTTAGAAATGAGAAGTGGGGGGGGTGGGTAAGACAGAATTCAATCCTTAGCAGGTTGTTCAAATATTATTCTTTTTTTTTTTTCAAATAAATTTTTTATTTTAAAACAGTTTTAGATTTGCAGAAAAATTGTGAAGATAGTATAGATATTCTCATATGCCCTATATTGTTTCCCTTGTTAGTGTACATTTGTTACGATTAATGAACCAATGTTCATACATTATTACAGTTCATATTTTACTAATATTTATTTAATTTTTATATCATTTCTTCTTTTTTTCTTCTTATTTTTCTTCCTCTCTCCCTCCTTTCCCTCCTCCTTCCCTCACACACATCTCTCTCTCTCTTTTTCTTTCCTTCCACTCAGGATATCACAATACAGTTAGTAGTCATTAACCCCTTCATGACTGTGATAGCATCTCACACTTTCCTTGTTTTTGATAATCTTTACACTTTTGAAGACTATTAATCATGTGCTTTGCAGAAGCAGTTGGAATTTGTTCAAACTTGAACTGGGCTTGTGCATTTTGGGAGAAATGACCACAGAGATAAAAGTGCTATTTTTATTACACCCTGTGAAGGATTCATGTTATTGAAATGAATTATTAATGAAGGTGCTAATTTTAATCATCTAGCTGAAGTAGTGTTTGTCAGGTTTCTACATTGTGAAGTTATTCTTTGCCCCCTTTTCCATACCATATTCTATGGGAGAAGGTATATGCTCTGCCCATACTTAAGAACTGAGCAGTTACAGTCATTTTCTTGAGAGCAGAGTATCTATATAAATTATTTGGTATTTTTCTGCACTGGTCATTGTTTCTTCACTTATTCATTCAATAATTTATATCAGCTGTACTCATGCACAATTATTTGGTATTTTGCAGTCCAGTACTAACTTTATTTTTTTGCACAAAGTTTTATGACTTTGGCCACTAGAGTCTTTTCACTTGGCTCCTGTGTATCTTTAACATAACTCCCTTATTGTGCCTTTTAATTTTTTATTTTAATTTTTGAGCAATTTCTTACTCTCTGGCACTACAAGGAACTTCAGGTTCATCTTTTGTATTTTCTGAACCAGTCTTAGTATCAGCCACTTTTCCAAAGTGCTCTGATCCTTTTACTGGACAATGATATTAGAGATCAAGGTTGGGATATTAGGTGTTTTCCTTGCTACTGGGATGAAGTTGCCTCTAGGCCTTTTTAGCTTTTCAGTACGAGGAGATACATGCACATATATAATGCCATGCACATTATGAAGTCTGTATATTAATGTATGTCAAACTAACAATTTTACTGATGTCCTCGACTTCAATAAATCACTACCTGGGTCTTTCTAATCCCCTCCCCTTGCACTGTGGTTGAGAAGTAGTTTCCCACAGAAGTATGGATAAACAATTTGCTGCTTGTGGTTTTGGTGTAATAGCCAAGAAATTATTGTGAAGCTCAATGAATCTCTCCCACTAAATTTTCTTCTAAGAAATTTCAGTTTTAGTTCTTATGTTTACATCTTTAGTCCATTTTCATTTGATTTGGTTATTGTGTAAGATAAAGGTCCAACTTCATTCTTTTGCATGTGTATGTCAAGGTTTTACACTTACCATTTTGTTAAGGAGGCTAATCTTTCACCATTATGTTCTTGATACCCTTGTTGAAGATCCGCTGACTCTGCCTGTGTGGATTTCTTTCTCAACTGATGCTACAGAAATAGAAAAGATCATTAAAGACTATTATGAATAACATGGTCACCAATTCAGAGCCTAGAAGAAATGAATATATTTCTGGAAACAATCCACCAGGACTTACTCATGAAAAATTAGAAAACCAGAAGAGAATAGCAAAAAATAAGGAGATTGAATCAAAGACCAACTCTCCCGCAAAATAACACCCAAATATGAGATGTCCTAACTGATGAATTCTACTAAACATTTCAAGAATTAACACCAATTCATTTTAATGGCCTCCAAAAAATGGAAGAACAGGAAACATTTCCAAACCTTTTTTATAAGACCAACATTACCCAATGTGATTTCTATTCTTTTAAAATAATAGAGTTTTTTTTTTTTTTTTTTTTTTTAACGAACCATATTGGGTTCTGTTTTAGTAAGGATAATTTATCTGTTTAAAGATAATCGTGTTGTATGATATAATTGGAACCAAGATAAATAAGTTTTTGTTTTGTGGCTTTGTATAATCTCCTCAGGAGTTAAACTGGTTGAAGTTTCCTGTACATGTAGGTGATGGAGACGTCCTAATTCTCATTTTCAACCTCTGCTCTTTACTTTGGGTTGACCTACGCATTTCTCCTCAGAGAGTCTATTTCAATGTAAGTCACCTTTAATCCCGTGTTTTAAAATAATCCCTTTGGTGTTTTTGTATAGTATCAGGGAAAGGATGTGCTCTATAAACTTCACATTAATCTCAGTCTTTGTGGCATGGGTCCTTCCATTGGCTGTACATTCCTATTTCTTCATTGTAATGGTATTTTTCTCCCTTAGGTGAGATAGGCAGGCTAGCAGGGACTGGAGCGGGAGAAGTTTCCATCCTTAGAAGTGACAAAGGTCTGCTGAAGTCTCTTCCCTGGAGAGCAGGTCTTCATTATGGAGAGGACTCTGTGAGGTTTTCCTAAGTATTGTTTTTCTCCTGCCAGATTCACAAGGGGATATTTCTCCTATCTTCACTGAGATTCTTTTGTAAAACCTGGGGGTAAATCTATAAAAGTGTGGGAAGCTTCCTAAGATAAAGCTGCCAGTCTCTCACTCTGATCCTTGTCAACTCTCAGCCCCAAGCAGTTCATCAAATTACCACTTGAGTCTTCCTACCAGCTTGTGACTCCAGCAACTTCTGATCTAGTTAAGCAGATCTCAACTGTGACTCTGTATTTTTCTCTCTCCACCTTTTGGGGTGACGTTTTTTCCTGAGACCTTAGTCCTCTGATGGGTCAAAAAAGTAATTGGTTTTTCAGTTCATTCAGTTTTCTTGTGAAAAGGGAACTGATGACTTCCAATCTCTTTATGTGTCAGAGCTAAAACTGGCAGTCTCGTATTTTTCTTTTAAAGATTTATGTGGCCAGATGTTTACCCAGACTCTCAATATAAACATCTGTAGCTATTTAGGCAGTTTAACAAAATGCTAATAATTTCCTTTATGTATTCAGAGCAAATGACCATCTGTGACTGTTGTAGTCAATTAAATTGTATATGGTCACTATGTGTGGCACATTCTGAGTTCATGTAGGAACTAAATTTTTGTTCTTAAGTCTTGAGAGTTTATGTGGTTTAACAGTTATCATAAACATCTTAGTTAAATTTTCAAAATATCCAGATTACAGCTGTGATAGGCAGAGTCCTAATTAGCCCCTAGGATTGCAAACATGCTGGTATACATGCTCTGTGTAATTCCTCTTCCTGTGAGAGGGACTTGTCATATGATGAGATATCCTTTCTATGATTATATTATACTATATGACAGAAGAGATTTTAAAGATGTAATTAAGGCTCCCAATCAGTGACTGAGTTAATCAAAAAAGAGATTATCCTGCTTTGACTCATTTTAATCATATGAGACACTGAAAAGGTCAGAAAGATTCAAGGCAAGAGGTATTCTTCCTGCTGACCTTGAAAAAGCAAAATCCCTTTTGGGTATTACCTATTGAGGGAGCTACATGGCAAGAAATTGAGGGTGACCTCTAAGGGGCTTAGAATTTTCTCTAACATCTGGAGAGAAAAAGGAGATTTCAGTTCCTATCATCACAAGGAGCTAAACTCTTTTATGAGCAAGTAAGTTTGGAAGAGAACTCTGAACCTCCAATGACAATACAGTTCTCACTGACACCTTGATTTCAGCCTAGTGAAAAATGCTGAGGATGGGTCTCAGCTAACCCATCTTGAGTTTTGAGTCTTGGAAACTGAGATAATGAATGTATGTTGTTTCATGCCTCTAATCTGTGTAATTTCTTTCACAGCAATAGAAAATTAATACAAAAGCTGGAGGAAAATGTACAATGTCAAAGTCTTTGATTATTAAGTTAACATTAGCCCTATTGGAAATATACTCAGAATTTAGATTTAGTAGAATTAAATTCTATTTTTTATTGTTATATTTAACTTACTTAAATATAAGAATTATCTATAGATGACATGTGTAGGTCTGTTGCCGCCTTCAGTAGGGTGTGATCTTCATGTGGCAACAAAATAACATGGGAGTACCCACCACAAAACTCAGGCACTGAAAATGATCAGTTTGATGCTAGGTGTTGAGAGGTAGATAGCAAACAACTCCAAAATCTGTATTTGTTTCACAGTATTAGTTTGCTTAACACTAATTTTGAGAAGAATAAATATGATTGATCTGTGTGCCTAATTAGCATACAAGTGTTAATTAATATCTCATGGGCAGACGAAATAGATAAAGAATAGAAATTCTAACTGAGAAGTAAAATGACCAAGAACATCAAAGAAAAAATAATGAGAATAAAAGCTCAAAACTGTAATTAATCAAATGAAAAAAATTACATGTGAAAAATTAATGTTTAAAATGCAAAGAACTAGAGAGGAGTATGTGTTGAACTGTGATATCTCTGTTGTTTTTGTTCCTTGTCACCCTATCTATTTGGTCTGTCCTCCAGTGATGTTCATCTGGAACTATTTGAGTTTCAATTTTCATAGAATAATGGCTTCTTTCAACTATGAAAGTTGAAATTCAAGTAGCCAGAATTTGCTGTCTTCAAAAATCTAAAATTAAATTGTCAAAATTTGAATTTTTACCTTATTATGGGTGACTCTCTGAGATTGAGATTATGTTTAAAACAAATAAGATAAAATGATACTATACTATATAGTTATTTTTATATGACATTCTTAATATTTGAAGAGAGGAGGTCAGAAATAGAAACAAATATCTATCTTACTATGTAAATTGTCATATTGTTATTATAATAGGGAAATATTTTAAGCACACCCCAATTTAAAAAAAATATCTTTAGCTTAGTGGACTATTATTTTCAAAAGTTGTTTATATTTCTGTTTTTCTGAGTGTATTCTCCAATTTGTTATCATTTTCCTTGTAGTTCTTTCCCTTTAGAATTTAAGACTCCTCAAATTCTCAAAAAAGACATCTTAGGATTATCGTCTCCATAGCTACAAACACTATCTGCTTCCCTATTCAAAACTCAAATTTCTTGCATACAACATCTCTGTTGGTTGAAAATTACTTCTCCACCAACTTCACTGTGAAGTGTGGTCTGAATTCTTCCTTACAATCTTCCCATTTTAAGAGTGTGCTTAAAATGCAGACTCTTTTGGCTGTATGTTCTCTTTTTCATCTGCTCATCTTTTCCTACACGATTATACCATGAGTTACCAAGGCATCACAATGTCTGGTATAAGTTTTTTTTGCTCATTTTGTTTTTATATTTCAGTGTTACATCCATTCTCTTTAGCCTCTACTCTTGTGTAGTAGATGCTGTTTAAGATTGACAGTAGTGGTATTTTTTATAATAATAAGTGTGATTTTTGTTGCTGTATACTGTTGGCATATTTCTATCTTACATTATTAAATAACATTTTGAACACCCGAAAAGCCATGAACATGGATAACAAAATAAAGTCTTTATATAACTAACAAAGAAGCTGCTGATGCTTTCCTTTACCTGAAATAATTCAGTTCAGTTAAAAACAGTCCCATTTTATTTTTTTCTTTTTTAAAACTAATGAGCAAAACTCCTGATGTCTCTTAGATGCCTGTACAAATAAAGAGGAGACAATTTGTTATATCTGTAAATAATCATTGACACATATTAAGTATGCTTCTTTCCTGAAATATCTGTACTAAAAAATCTTTAAATTCATACTGCAACAACTCTTAAACTACTTTTCTACTTCACAGTCCTTTCTTCTTTTGTATAAAAATTGGATTATAATGAAATAATTGGACTAATTTTGCAACCAGGGAAATTAGAAATTTTTTTTATGTCATGAAGTAATATAAAAGAAAATAGGTTCATAGAGGAATACTGTATTGAAAGTCTCCTTCAAATTTTGAATTATCATCACTGTGCCATAGGTTATCTAAAGGGGGAATTCAGTGCTCAAAACTTTTCAACATCTTAAAGAATTCTCTTTATCTTTTGTTCTTTTTTAAAAGAATTTTTAATTTTATTTTTTCTAATTAGTTGTACATGACAGTAGAATGCATTTATACATTTTGATAATCATACATAGATAGAGTGTAATCTCTCATTTTTCTGATTATACATATTGCAGGATCACATTAGTCATGCAGTCATCCATGTACATGAAGTAATAATGTCTGTTTCACTCTACTATCATTCCCTCCCCCATACCCTTTCCCCTTCCTTCACTCCCCTCTACCTAATATAAAGTAGCTCTATTCTTAAGTAACTTCCCCCCCTTATTGTGAATTAGAATTCCCTTTTTCAAAGCAGTGATGGTAAATGACTTTTGTGAGATGGCATACTCTGCTAAGTAGAATCATTTTAATCAGTAAAGTAAAAAATGAATCTAAATGCATTTTCCCCCAAATAAGTTGTCCACTGTACAGCATAATAATTTTTTTTTAATAAATCAGAATTTGAAAAAGGAATTGTGGGTTAAAATCCAGACACAAATACATTTTCAGCATCATTATTATATTAGTGCTAATATCTTATTTAAATATATAATTTAATATTAAAGTTTTATAAAAGTTTATTTAAAGTTGATAAAAAATGAATATGTAGATTTTATCACTTTGTTACATTTTTATATTGAATAAGAACAGCTGTGCTTTACTTCTTTGATATGGTCATGGTGTTTTGAAAATGGTTTTAAATTGGTAATATTCTACTAAATTGCAAAGTGATGTCAGAAGGGGGCATGTATTATCTGTTTGAATTAAACTACCATGAAAACTTATAGGGAATCTTCATATATCAATGAAAATAAGATAATCATCAAGGAATTATTTTACCCAAATGTTGCAACCACTATTAAAAGTTGTGTAATGAACTGTTTGGAATCTTTGCACTGTTATGATTTGTTATATGAAGAAAAGGACTGGCAGAGTTATAGATTGAACAATTCAGAGAAAAATGATGCAATAAAATAGTAGTAACATTACCATCATACCATTGTTATGCAATAATAGTAAAAGCAATAACTGCTATCAACTTCTTGAATATTTGTGTGTGTTACTGAGTATAATGTTTCAGGTGGTATTCTAATCATTTCCTAAGGATAAAATCATTTATTTCTCACAATAACAGTATGTAGTAGTTATTATTTTCTAACTTTTAGTAGATGAAAAAATTGAAGCAGAAAGAAATCAAATAAATATAAGGAAGCACTTAATACCATAAACTCAAGAGGGCTCAGATTGGCTTTTCCTTTCTCTCATGCAGCAGACAGATGAGCTGGACCTGATCTTGGAGTTCTTTGTTTTACACAGAGATTTCTAGCATGTAATGAGCTTGCTGAGGATATTCAGCAAAGATTGATGTGAACAACATAATGGTCTCACTGGACAATAGCACTCATCCTTTAGTTATATGTCTATCCTGAACTCCCTCTCTCTCTCTCTGCCTCTCTCTCTCTCTCTTTTAACTTGGGCCTTAGGGTCATGTTCACATGTGGTCATGGGATCAGATAATCTGTGTAACTATTGAAAACTAGGTTAATTCGTCAGGGTCATGTTTTCACATGTGGTCATGGGATCAGATAATCTGTGTAACTATTAAAAACTAGGTTAATTCGTCAGGAAGAAACAGCATATAAATAATACAAATGAAAGCTAGCATTATGATAACTTAATAATAATAATAGATAAAATCTCATGTAGTAAAATAATAATAAGTGATGCGTTTGGTGTTCATAACTCACCAAATAGTTCTCAAATTCATTATTTGTATAGCTATTAAAGCAATATTATGGAATATATTTTATTATTGTCCTAACTTTAAAAAGAGGAACTAAGTTTCCAGAAGGGGAGTCACACAGCCAGAACTTGGTAGAACCAAGTCTTGTCATTTCTGTCTTTTAGTAACAAATCTCCCTGAGATTTACTCATTTAAAACAGCATGGTTGATTCTTCAGGTCCATGATTTGAGCTGAATTCAACTGGTCATGGCCAGACTTTCTCAAGTATATGTGGTCACTTGCTGGTCAGCCAGGTAGCTCTGAAGGTTGGCTGACTGTGAGCTGAGATGAAGGGGAGAACTGGTCCAGTCTCTCATCTAACAGTGTTCTAAAGTCAGTGAAAGAAAGAATGCTCCAATGTTCCATCACTTTTCAAGTTTTACTTGTGTCTCATTGTTGTTGTCTCATTGGTCAAAGAAAGTGACATGGCCTAGTCTAGTGTCAGTGGTTGGGGACCACCCAAGGACATTGGTAAAAAGAGATGTGAACCACTTGAGGCCATTATTTTAACAATATACCACAGTTACTTAAAAAACAAAGCCCCTCTATTCTGTTAAGTCCTATGCCCTATGACAGCTATTTCTGAGGGCACATTGATTATTGAAATGAAAGTGTAAAATCTTTCAAAGGTTATGGAGTGAGTGTGGTATAATGTAACAGTCCCTTAAATCTCAAGCGACAAATCTCAAAGTGTTCTATAACACATTGCTTCTGAGAATTGTTCTTCCAAAAGATGAATTTTATCTTCAAAAATGTTTAGAAAATGCTTATATTCCTGTCTTTGTTATCCTGAGATTACACATTAACATGTATAACAGTTATTTGTGTCACCTTTTGACTGCCCATACATTTGATTAAATATAATTCTGCGTGTGTCTGTAAGGACATTTCTGGATGTGACAAACATTTGAAACAGACTACCCTCATTAATGTGGGGGTGGGATTCTTATCTAATCAACTAAAGAACTAAATATGACAAAAAGAGGGAATTCTTTCTTTCCAACCCCTCAACTGGGACATCAATCTTTTTTTGGCCTTTGGATGCAAGCTGAAAAATAGTTTCTTCTTGGGTCTTGAGGCTGTCTGATTTCAGATTTTAACTTGACATATTGACTTTCCTGGTCCTCAGGACAAAATGAAATGGCTGAGTGTACTTATTCTAGCACAGAAGTTTTTAAGCAAAGCAGAGCTTTCAATGAGAGTTTCTTTTGAGCTACATCGTTCTTGGGGAAGGCTGATTACTGGATGGAAGTTTTATATATATAATAATAAGATAATATGATAAATAGGAGTAATAACAATCCCATATATTTCTCAGTCATCATTAAGTTTCAGAGTACTTTCATATCTGTTACCTCATTTATAACATAACTCATGAGCAAAGAAGCTGTACTTTTGATATGGCCACATAGTCACAAACCACTAGAAAGTTATACTGATTGACAGATCAACTACAGGAAAGCAAAAAGAGAGTTGCTTACTTTGCACAATGGTCATGAACATCTTGCCCTTACAGATTTAGAAAATGAGGTTGATAAATAGCAAATAAGATGGACAAAATGGATCACTTTGAAATATCAAAAATAATAGTTTTGGATTTTATTTTTCTATTGTATCTAATAATTAAAGATTATATTAAATATCCCCTACTCTCACAAATCTCAAAAAGGAAACTTCAACACTAAGATGTCTCAGTGAAAGTGATTTCATGTCTTTTCCCTTAATGTTCTCTGTCGTCCATAAACCATATTTTATCAGAAACCAACTATGTCATATGTATATCAAGATGAAGATGGAATACTCATTATTATGCTACTTCTCCAGTTGGTTTATAATTAATAGGGAATTCTGTCATTTTCCTCATTTTTAATATGCTGTGACCTATTAGCACAAGGATGAGGAAATTAGAAAAACTTTGGCTATTACAGTTCATAAAAATTACTATTTTTCTAACTGCAAATATAATATCTACTACTTCTTTAAAGAGATGTGCAGAAACAAGAGCATTTTCTCATACTAATCAGTGACTTGTAGAAATCAGCCTGATACAATGTTGATAAAATGTTTATTTTTGTCTCTGTAGTTACATTTTTCTTTCCTTTATCACAGAATAGACCTAATCAAGAACAATTATTTTTTATCTTATTTTTTTCTCAAAGGCCTCGGGCAAAAGTTATTTAAGAGATAAATTTCCAGGAACCCAAATCTCTACTGGGACAGTCAATTACTTTGAGCACCATATTGAGAGAGAGGAAATGAGATCTTTATTTATGAAAAAAAAAAAAAGAAAGGAAAATCATCTTTAAGAGTTCTCCAGTATGAGGCTTGATACCTAATCATCTCTTTCCTGAGCCTAGATCATAATTCAGCCTTCAACTCTTTTCCTCTCCATACATTTCATGATCCAGTTCAAATCTTAATTCCACTATTAAATTTTTCCCTGAATAGTCCATCTGAATGCAATCTCTTTCTTTTCATCTTTCATATCAATATTTCCTACCTTGCTTGTATTGTCCTTTGTCCCATATGGGTGAATAATGTCATTGTTAAGAGCATGAATCATAGATCTCAAGAACTGAGGTTCAAGATTAGCTCCACATTTATTTGCACTGTTCACCTGAGTAGTTCTTTGATGTTCCTATCAGTTAATCTCCATAAGGCATGAAAGGTACATACACCTTTTAGGTCATTAAAAAATAATTAATAAAATACCTGGTACATAGTCTGATTTTTTAAAAAAAATGATATTTTTGTATAATTTTTATAAAAATTCTCAACAACATTTTTCTAGTTATAGTTTAGATACAAAAGGATAGGACAATTTATAACATTTACTTTTTTAACCTCCACATTGATAGCACAATGTCTTGCTCATAGTAGGTACACAAAAATGCTTGTAGACAAATAGTTGTCTGATACTGGCTAAAAAGGAGGAAAATGTAAAGATATAGGGTAAGCTATCTCTATATGGACACTACTAATATTAAAATTAATATCTCAGTGTCAACATTTAGCTTCTATGTTAAAACAATAGAGTAAATGCTAACATTTTAGACAAAGATTCTTTCGGGTATGTTCATATAAGCTGTGATTCTGCTACTATGATTAAAATGTTCTTGAAGGAACTAGAGGGCCAATGAAGAAATGATCTATAATATTATGAAAGTGTCAAGTAGGGTGAATATAGAAAGTAGCACACAGAAAATTTCTAAGATTTTTACGGGTCCCCTAAAATTTCATGTATTGGAAACTTAATCTCCCAAATCATATGTTAATAATATTCAGAGGTGGGGTCTTTAGGAGATAATTAGAATGAAATGAGGTAATAAGGGTGGGGCCCCATGTATGGCATTAAGTGACTTTGTGAGAAGAAGACAGACTGAAGCTAGTACTTACTCGGTCTTGCCAAGTGTTGCTCTCTGCCCACATTATGAAGTGATAAAAAAGATCTTGGTTAGATGCTGAGCACCTGCCAACCAGTGTCAAGATTTTGGATTTCCCAGCTTCCAAAACTGTGAGCCAAATAAACTTCTTTTATTTATAAATTATCCATTCTCAGGGATTTTGTTAAAGTAATAGGAAGCAGACTTAAAATAATAAACATCTTCAATTTTCTAGGCATTGTGGTAAATTCTGGGAATAAAGTGACTACATGTCATCATCTCAAAGCAGCCCAAAATCAAGAGGGCAGATAAGCAAGCAATAAATTGTGAGAGGGTGACATGCCTTTACATAAGTGTTTGTTCAAGATGCTAAGGAGGCACAGAGGAAGGGCACACAAACAAGTCAAGAGAATGTGTCTGGGAAACATTTAAGGAAAGAAGTATATTTTAGCAAAATTTTAAGACTGATAAATTGGTTAAGAGGCTACTGTGATTGTTTAGCAAAAGTATGATAAAGGTCTTGGAAAGATGCTGATTAAAATACAGAAAAAGAAATGAAATTAACCAGAAAAATAATTTAGTACAGTCCAGTGATAGTTCACCTAAAATTAGTCCAAGTTTGGAAATAATGGAATTATTGATTGGCTCCCATCCTATGCCCAACCTGTTCTTAGAATGAAGGAGTTCTTGCTTTCTAAAGATAAGTCCAAGAAGAGAAATAGCTGAAATTGCATCTTGAGAAGGTTCTCAAGTTCTTCTATATTCATTCTTCTGGATTCTTGGCTTCAGACTGCACCAAGGAAGTGGGTCCATTCCTAGGCAGTTTCCTAAAATCACTGCTCTGTCCCAGAAATTCCAGACTATTGAAAGACTCAGCATCATCCTCATTGATTATTGAAGCTGGGGGAACTAGTGCCACCAGATGGCACCAAATTGCAGGCTGGGCTTCCATGGATTTGGCGTACACAAGCTGTCAGATTCCTTTACCAGCGAGATACACAGGGTAACCAGTGGGTCCATTAAGTGCACCACAACATGAGCCAGCATTTCACATGAGTGAGCTCTCAGACCCTACATATCATATTATGGTAGGACTTTTCCTGTGTTTTCAAGTAAAAGAAGAAAACTAAAACTGGTGGAAGGAGAAAAATGTAAGATCCTTTGATTCTGCTGACTCACCAGTGGAGGAAGTGATTCAGTTGTTGGGAAGGGAAGAAGATTCATGGAGTAGGGCAGATAAAATCTTGGCTTTCCACAGTTCAAACTTCTGGAACAGATATTCATAAAGAAGTGAGAATTAGAACAGGGGCAAGAACGGCAGAGAGAGAAGTCATTCTGACCATTTATTTTTTAAGCAATTCATGAAAATTGGAACAGAGTTGGCATTGAGAGAAAAATCAAATGCTGATGTTCTTATTATTATTTCATTTTGTACTATTGACAAGTTCCTGAAATAGAATGGTTAGTTCTGTAATGTATAAAAAAATCATTTCCACTTGATCTTCTCTCAAAGAATGTCATTTAAATGATTCTTGCCTTCTGATAATGGTTTAAAATGTTGGCAGTCCCAGGAACCAAATCTTAATTCCTAATACTTTGTTGCTTATTTTTGTATCTTCCCAGTATAACACTGAGTTTGAGCTCTGCCTGGTGATATAGCTTTTTCATTGTTTCATGATCAAGCATTTTCTGTCCTTTTTCCTTTGGCTGTTATTATTCTCCCTTGCTTTGGAATTACTCATGCCTCTGCAACTTGCCTCCTAGGAGAACTTTGTCCTCAATTTCCATAATTGTTTCAGCGGTTAAATTATCTTGAGAAGATTCCTAAATTGATGTTACGGTTAATCTGCTCAAAATTTATTCAACAAGGTCCTAGATGTGAGTGATACCTTTACCATGCCTGTTTCAAGACACTGTGTTTGCTGAACTTTTGATGGGTTGAGACTTGTGTTGCATTCCAATTCATACCATTATGTAGCAGAATCTGCCTCTAGTGTGATGTCTCTGAACTCTAACTGCACAGGGGAATAAATAGGGGAGTTCTTGAGAAATCATCTTGTCTCCTGGATTTTTAAATTCAATAAATATGAGCAATGACAGTAGCCTTAATCATTTAAAAAATGTCCGAAGTATGTGTAGTGTTGGAAACTATTTTCGACTTCTTCAGTAAGGATCAATTTTTGTTTACATTGTAATATGCTCCTTAGTTTGATCATCTTTTTTTTTTTTTTTAACATATATAGGGCTATTTGCTGAAATTGCCTGGCTTGTCTATTACTGCACAGTCTGTCCTACAATTGCTTGTTTGTTTTAGCATACTTTTCTAGATATTTTTTGAAGGTCTCCCATAGTGAAAAATAATAGGCCTTCCATACATATCCACTTTTCAAAAAAACTTTCCTTTTTTCTCACCCTGAGTTGGAAAATTCCACCCAGTATCCATTTTCTCATAAACTAATATCTGCCTCAAGCATTTACTGTAGCTTTACTGCCTTTTTCAAGGCATCATTACTTCCAGAGCTACTACATTTGGTTTTTTAGGTGGTATTCTGCACACCTGAGATATATGACTTGCATCCTTATCATGGAGCTAAGTGCCCTTACTCAACATGGTGTCTTTTTAAAACACAGTATAACTTATTTCCGGTTAGCATAGTTTTTCTTATGGGGTAGTAGTGGTTCTACTTAAGATGGTCTCCACCTTCTATTCTGTAGTGAATCCTAATCTAATATAATTTTCAGTAATGTTTGTGCAGAGGTCAAGTAATTCCTTCATAAGTCCCTTAGTGTTCAACAGTCACCTTTCTGGTTTTCTCTAAGTTTTCAGTAAGGATTTGATATGCCTTTAGCAATTCTAGGTGCTGGGTTGTTTTTTTCTTTTCCGTCTAGGAGGGCATTTCTCAATATTTTCTGGGTTGTGAATCTTACCTGGGAAGTCATTACATTCTGCATTACATTCTCTGAGCCTTAGCTGTACTAGCTGATTTATTAAGAACTAAAGCAACTTTCTATTTCCAGATGCTCTCTCCATTTATTTCCCTTATTAATCTCTCCCTTCTCTGATCTTCTGGAATTCACTTTCAAAATATATCTTCTTAAGATTTAGTTTTCCTTTTGAGGAAGACTCTCTTTCCCTGAAATAATTAACTTTTATTCTCATTCTTTTGGCACATCTTATCTAATAACACAATTAAACTCTATTTTCAGGGAACCTCAGTTTCCCTTTGATTCTCCATTATTCTTAGAGCTAGAAGTTCAAAGCATGGGTCTTTCTGAGAACCTCCTTGGCCTTTGGAGAAGTTCTAAGCATGGGTCTTTGTAAGAACCTCCTGGCCTTTGGATTTTCCATAATTTCATTGAGCTATCTCTTCAAACATAAGTAGATTGGTTATTCTCCTAGGTATCCTTCTCTATTACTTGTTTATTAAGAAAAATCTGTAATTTACTTGTGAAGAAGTCTCAATTTTATGAGTACAAAACTAAAGCCTTTGATAGAGCTTGTATATTTAATGCAATTAACATTGAACTTGACACCAAGGACAGATGAACTGTCAGGCAAATCCCAGATATAAAAATGCCTGATCCCATAGGTCTACATTATTCTCCTAAAACTGAATAATAAGAGAGGTCATGTTTCTTTCTTTCTTTTTTTTTTCTGGAGAAAAATAAGAAAGTTGGTAGGGAGAGACTAGAAAATTTTGCCTAATAAATATTTTTTTATAAGTGTTATGGTTTGGATATGTGGTGTCCCCCAAAAGCTCACATGTGAGACAATGCAAAAAGGTTCAGAGGAGAAATGATTTGGTTGTAAAACTGTTAACCCAATCAGTGATTTAATCCCAGATAGGGATGAACTGAGTGGTAACTGAACTGGTAGGGTATTCTTGGAGAAGATTGGAATTGAGGTGTGGCTTTGGGGTATTTATTTTGTATTGGGAGAGTGGAGACTCTGTCTCTCTCTCCCTTCTCTCTCTTTCTCTCTCTCTGCTTCCTGATGATACAAGCTGCTTCCCTCTGCCATGCTCTTCTGCCATGATGTTCTGCCTCACCTTAAGCCCGGAGGAATGCAACTGACCTTCTACAAACTAAAACTGCTGAAATTGTGAGCCCTCAAATAAGCCTTTTCTCCTCTACAGTTGTGCTGGTCAGATTCTTTTAGCCACAGCAGTGAAAAAGGTGACTAAAACAATAAGGTAAAATCTTAGGAGAAGAGCAGACATGGTTCTTTCTTAATGCTTAGTACCAGGTCCAGTGCAATTTCCCCTGAAAGAGGGATGTGGAGTGGGGAGCTAGGGAAGTTCTCCTTAATTTTAAATGTTTCAAAACTATTTTGGAAAAAAGTGGGAAGGATTGCTTGACCAGAAATGAGACAGGAGGGATCACAGTATAGGACAGCTGGTTAATTGAATTTTTCTTAGCTCTACAGTTGATAGTTCTCTCAATAGTGATAAGAAACAATAGTGATAAAGAATAATGATAGCAGAATCCAAGTATATGTAAAACATAACACATTAAAATATGTGTTCTTTTGTATTTTATCTTATTTCAAATTACATAATAATAGATTTGTTATATAAAATGTTAAGGAATATTAAGCATATGAAAAATGCTAAACATCAATAATCAGAAGATAAATTCAATTTAAAGCACAATAGGATATCATTTCATACCTATCAGAAGGGATATTATAAGGAAGACAAAAAGATTAATTTTGGAGAAGATGGAGAAAAGAAAACACTGGTACACTCTTGCTGATAATGTGTTTAATACAACCATTATGGAAAACATGAAGTTTCCTTACCTTAAAAAAGAAAGAAAGAAAGAAAGAAAGAAAGAAAGAAAGAAAGAAAGAAAGAAAGAAAAAATAGAACTACTACATGATCCAGCAATCCCACTCCTGGTTATATATCCAATGGAAATGAAATCACTGTGTTGAGGAGTTATTTGCACTCCCATGTTTATTGTCACATTGTTCAGAATAGTTAACATATGGAATCATTTTGAGTGTTTCATCCATAGATGAATGGATAAAGAATGTACACACTGTGTACATATATATATAATGGAATATCATTCAGCTTTAAATGAGAAAGGAATTCTGTCATTTGTGACAGCATGAATGAATGGAAGACATTATGATAAGTGAAATTTGCCAGGCACAGAAAGACAAATACTGCATGGTTTCATTTAGATGTTGAATTTCAGAAAGTTGAACTCATAAAAGTCGAGAGTAGAATAGTGGTTACCAGGAGCTGGGAAAGGTGCTATTGGGGAGGTATTGGTCAAAGAATACAAAATTTCAATTAGGAAGAATAAATTCAGAAGATATACTGTACAATATGGTGACTATAATTAACAATCAAGTATTGTATTCTAGAGAATTGCTAAAAGAGTAGCTTTTAAGAGTTTTCATCATAAGTAAATGATGGAAGTAATGTATACAGAAATTAGCTCTACTTAGCTATTTCACAATGTAAGCAGAACAAGATGTTTTAAGGAGTCAATATATACGAATTTTTATTAGTCAACTAGATAGTAAGTTTTGGGGGGGAAAAAAAAGACACACTCTCTTATTCCTGGAGAAGATGCAGTACTATATGGCAGTATAACCCAAATGAGGTGCTGTCAATACTTAGCTATCACAGAGAATTTAAGAAATGTCTCTGTATTCAAATTCAATTTTGGAAATACATAGAATCTTATGCAAATCTTTGAAGAACAGAAGATATATATTGGGAATTATGACTTAAATTCCACATCCAAAGCTCCCAAGTTTCTCAGGGGGAAGAAATCTCACATTTTGTTTTACTGATTTCCAAAACATTTTAGTTGTAAAATCTTAGAATTCTGACAAAGATGGAAAAGAAAAGCATGGGTAATAATGTAAATGACTTAATTTTGACTTATGCATAAGATTGAGAAATATAGAGAATGTGATTCATTATCATAATATTTATATTAATATAATATATGTTGTATTTGTTTTCATATATTAATATTGAGCTGTACATATTCTATACAATTATCCCTTTAAACATTTATATCTTTTACAACCAAAGAAAATCTTAGAAAACAAACCAAACTAAAAAGGAGGGAAAGTGAGAACTTTGAGTGATGCCACAATATACTCTGTTCATTAGGAAGCAGCAAAGGCATGGACTGGGGACACAGTCCAGGCCCAAAGCCAAGGAACATCATAAGAAAGGGCCCTTAGCTCTTCCCATGGACAGGTGTGAGCAAAAGCCACCTGTATCCTCCATACCTGTGTATTTCCCTCTACAAAGGATCCAGATAAGGAAGTAGGTGTCTGGCATATTAATGACTGAGAAATTTTCCTAGTAAGACCTATAATTGTTTAAATTAGTCTTTAAACTGTGGACTTAGCTTTACATTATTCAAATAATATATAGACACTTAAAATTTGTCAAAAATTTCAACTAGTTTTGTTTAAATGTCTAATTAGTCTTTCTTAATTGATTCAAAAATTGGAGAACCTCTCACCTACAGATTTAGAAAAGGTAGACAGATGAACTGAGCGGTAGAGATTTGCTTCATAATCAGAGAATGACTGAAGAAAACAGAAATAAGTAACAAAAAGCAAATTGGTTTGTATTGGGATTTTCTAGGTTTGTCATGTAGTACTTAATGATGAAGATAGGTTCTGAGAAATGGATCATTAGGCAATTTGTCACTGTGTGAACATCATAGAGCATTCCTACAGAATCCTAGAAGGTACAGCCTACTACATCACTAGGCTAGATGGTTTAGTTCATTTTATATGTGGTCCATCATTGACCAAAACATTGCTATGTGGTGCACAAACAAAATTTTCTTGTAAAAGTTAAAGCAGGCTTTCTTATTATTCCAGCTACAGCTGTCCTGTTTGGGATTTGGCAATTGTCTCTTTATCTCCTGAATTCTTGGTAGATCAGATACACAACTTAGCTTCAGTATGATGAAGAACTTTAGCACAAGTGACTCCATTTTGTTTTGATCTGTTGGGGTGTAGTGTAGGAGCTCACTCCAAATCAATAGGCTCCTTTAAATATTACTCAATAAATTATTTAATTGAATTGAGTTTTAAACACAAAATAATCAAAGTAAAAGTGTTTGCTCTAACCCATGAACAGAAACTTGGAGAATATTCATTGACTATAGACAAACTACATTAGGCATATTTCTTCCTACATATCTAAGGTATTGAGAGTGAAACTTTTAAATCCCTGGCATTTTATAAATCAGAGCTCTCAGGCAATAATCTGTATGTGTTGTGTGCAGATATATTGATAAAAATACAACTTACATAAAAATAAACAGCTTCTCATTTTTATACGAGCTGTGAAGTTTAAGGCAAGGTACCTCAGTGTGATCAGTCAAGACTCAATAAAATTCACAAGTAGAAGTTTGAATGTCATTGCAGTGCCCTCTAGCAGCTTATGTAGCTGCTTCATTATATGTTGAAGACATTTCCTCCTGAAATGCCCTCTTTATTTTATTCTTGATGGGATGCCCTCCATTTCCCAGGAGCAACCATATTAACAGGAGATAAGAACACAAGGATGTGAAGCTAGCATAGATAATAAAATTTAAGTGGTTCAAGTATAGTTTTTTATTTACTTATTAAATAATAACTATTGATCACCTCCATGTGTCAGGCACTGATCTGTGTGGTGGGGATAAAAGGGTGAACAAGACAGATATGAATCTCAGGTTGAAATGAGGGGAGACAGAGAAAATAAAATAATAAACAGCATCATTTCAGATGGTAATAAGAGCTACAAAAATAAATAACTACAACAAATTCATGTGACCCAGAGTCTGGAGCATGGGAATTTCTTTGGAACCCAGGATGAGGGGAGAACTCTGAAAGTGCATCATTTTAATTCACATCAAAATCATACAGTGGAGAAAATTATATGACAATGAGGAGTGAGAGAATAAGGCCTTAAAGATCAAACTTGTTTGGTTTAAGCAAAATAACATAGTTTAGATGGTGTATGATGAAGGTTGGGATGGCAGATGAGAGATAAATTTGCAGAAATATGTCAAGGCTACACCATACAAAGTCACAGTTAGAAGTACAGATTCCTTTCAAAATGGAATTAAATAAAAGATAACATTGGTATGCAATTTCCTGGTGAGCTGTATGATCTTTTCAGTCTGTATATTTCAGCTTTAGTATGTTCTCTTCTAGGAATCTGTTTTGTAGGAATTGCACCCATGCTTTTGAAGTCTGCCTTGTCCACACTGTAAAGAAGTATCTGAAAACAATCCCCAGAAAACAATGAGATAATGAATAGGTGCAGCCTTTTGTTGGGAAAGCACTCACCATCTGTCTGGTGTGTTGGAGTTGCTCTGTGGGCTCAGGCTGAGCTACCCTCCATGGGAGTATCACATCCTTGTTTGGATTTCTCCATTTCTCTGTCACATTTTCCCAGTTCCTCCCTGGAAACAGCTACCTCTCAGTTTCCCTGGGAACAGTTCTTTTTCAAATTCCTTGCATACCAAACCTCATCTAACATTTGTGTCTATAAAACTCAACCTCTGACAGTTGGAAGGCATTGGAGCAATTTAACTAAAGACAAAAACTGACTAATGCTTAAAAAATATCACTGACACTGCTGTGTAAAAAATGTATAGTGGGGACAGGGAGAGGGCCAGGAAGTAGGGACAAAGTTAAGCAGACTATTTACATAATCTGAACTAGCTAGCAAGCTATAAAAGTTCTTTAAGATGACATATGTGAATTGGAGAGGTTGACATAAATGATGCAATATGGTGTGAAAATGATAAGTTCTATTTCTTTGTTTCAATCTAGAAATCAGGAAATAAATTATTCTTCACTATTAATTTGTGGATGGACATGTTTATGCTTTAAAAATAAATTTATGTATTTGAGGATGTGCTTCAACATTTTGTAAGGAGGAAGCGGGTCATCAAAAATGTTCAGAGAACACTGGTTTTGAATCCTAACCTTCTTTATATTTTCTATTAACATGCCTCTATTCTTGAAAATCTTATGACACTTTTCATGTGTGTCTGTCTCTGGTAAATGCCTTTCCTCTTGAATCCTTCATTTTGAGGGAGGAGATTAAATTATTTGGGAGCTCCTATAGGATGACTATTTTGAAAAATGAGGCCATTCAATTTGTTCTGAAGAAATGCATAACTAGTTGTGGGGACAAGTCTGATAATTCTCTATTATTTTCTGAGGATAAGAAAATTAAAAGTGCTCCAGATACTTTAAGTGTAATTTTCCACCTACCATAAATTTACTTCAGAATGCTTTCCTTAAACAAGGTCAGGGCATTAGTGCTCATTAAGGACTATATACATGCACAGCTTGAGAATTCATCAGAAAACCAATCAGTTGTTTGAACTCAGAGAAAGTCTGTAAAAAATTGTTGAGCTAACTTTTTCCCTCACTCAGCAATCCACTAACACATTTTCCATCAGATATTGCTATTTTAAAATGTAGATATTATTATTATTTAGGTACAGTCAGACCAGCAGATCAGAAAGCAATTGCTGTTGAAAAGATAACTTGTTACTGACAGATTCTAAGAGGAGGGGCACCAGGCCATACTTGCTACTTAGAACATAGAGTCCTTTGGGTTTAAGAAGCATGTGAAAATTCAACAAAGGAGGTGCTTCGTTCTGGAGTGGTTGATTGGCACATGAAAGGGACCTTGCTGGTCATTTCATACTCTCTCCAGGCTGGCTTGCCCTGGGATGGCAGTTTCTCCCAGGTCAGAAAGGTTCTAAGATATGAAAGCATTAGAAAATTCAGGAAATAATAAGATGATTAATACAATCACAATAAATGAAAGAAAATATGTTCTTAGGATGAAAGAAGGAAAGAAAGAAGAAGGGGAAAGGAAAACAAAGAAGATAAAGAAGAAAAGAAGTAGTAAGAGAAGGAAAGAGGAGGGAAAAAAAGGGGAAGAATGGAGGAAATAAAAATTGTGCTTATACTAATTTTTGTGCTAATTTTTAAGATGGAATGATTTTAACATGATATTCAAATAATAATTTTGTAGGTTTTATTTTTAAACTTCTTTCTTTCTACTGTGAATTGACTCATTTAGCAGTGTGGAAAAGTGTGGCTAAGTAGATTTGAGACAACCGAATGACTACATATTTCCTAAGAATAACTCTATATTGAAAAACATATTGAATGTATTTTAACTTAAGCTTTGCATAATTTCTTTTTGTAAGTTTGTATGCTTGAATGATTTCTTCCTTAAATGAATAGTGGAGATTTCTAGTCATCAAGAACTGCGAATGCAAACTTGACAGGTGTTCAGAAGAGAATGTGCAACTCTTTTTTTTTTTTTTTTTTTTTTTTTTTTTTTTCAGGTTAACTACTGAAAAATTAGAAAGAACAGATATTTTTGTTGAAGATTTTATTTTTTCTCCTTTATTTTTCTTTTCTTGTTGAGACAATGCTGTGAATGCTGGCTTGAATAAAGTACTATTTAATTATTTTAATGATTTAAGATTTCTTCAGGTGTCAAACCTTGCTTTTGCATTCACCTTGGGCTTTGACTCCTACTGAAACCTTTCTCACTACATATAAAACTGTCAACACACTCACTTTTCCTCCTCTGTTCCTAATCTGAAATCTCTAAGCCTGTCCCAGCTGCTTGAACAAATATGTATAATGGACCGTGTGTGGCAGTAGAACTTGAACATATGAGCTCTGTAACAAACAGCCCAAGAGGTCAAATAATAATGTCTGCAGCCCTCAGCACAGAATGCCCTGGACTTTGTTAATGATTACCAGCTTCTGTAACTTGGTTCCTCAGGACCAATCAGAGAAAGCCAAGTCATTCTCCCTCAAAACCAATCATATAGAATATCCTGCCTTTTAGGTAGCCCACCTGCTGCTTCCCTATGCCAACAAATCCTAGTTAGAGCATATCTCAGGCTTTTTATTTATTTATTTATTTATCACAAAGCATTCCCACTGCCTTACCTGCATTTGATTCTCTACCAAAGGCAAGGGATGGTTTCTGCAGTTGAAAGCTCTAAATAAATAGCCTCCCCTAGTTTTCATTTAGAAGGTCTTCCAAGATGTCCTGTTTCTTTACTTCACCAATAAAGATATATGTGTGTGTGTGTGTGTGTGTGTGTGTGTGTATCTTTACATATATATATATTCCTTTTTTCATATTTTATACATATATATATATTCCTTTTTTCATATTTTATTTGGAGACAGTCTCACTGAGTTGCTAGGGCCTTGCTAAATTGCTGAGGCTGAACTTGAACTCAAGATTCTCCTCCCTCAGCCTTCTGAGCTGCTGGGATTACATGCGTGTACCACTATGCCCAACTGTCTTCATAATTTTTGCTTAAGAAAAAGTGAATATTGTCTTTCTACTGTACTGGATATTATTTGAAAAAATGAAATGACAGTATATCAAGCAGGGCTGAACATTAGTAAAAATATGACCAAAGGTAGTTTAAGACTCCCAGATAATAAAATCATTATTTGCTCTTATCTTTTATCTGTTTTCTGACTTACTCTTTTTTTTTTTTTTGTGCAGCACCGCAGTTTGAATCTGAGGACCTTTACCTCTGAACCACAAACCCAGATTTTCTTTTCATTTACTTTTTCAGTTTGAGACAGGGTTTGATTAAATTGTTGAGGCTAGCATTGAAATTGCAATACTCCTGCCTCAGCCTTCCAAATTGCTGGAATTACAGGCTTGCACCAGGGATTCTGACTTTTAACTTTTTACTCAGTGGTAAAACCAGAACATTTAATCTCTTAACACCAAAATACATTTTTAGAACCTTGCTTTTGGGTAGTGGAGACAATATGGATTCTTATCAAATTGCTGAATTCAAATTAGTGTTGCCACTTACAAAACTATTTGACCTTAGATAATTAACTTAATTGTTCTGAATTTCAGGGTTCTAATTTGATAGTGAGAGTATTATTGCCTACTCAATGTAGTTCAAATTTTCCAAAAAAAATCACATAAATATTTTGCAAACATTTAAGTGACTCCCAAATACCTTTCCCCTTTAAAAATTTTAAATAATATTTATGTGAATTCAATGGTCCATTTCTGTAATTCCAGCTACTCTGAAGGCTAAGGTTGTGGGGGACCCATAACCTTGAATTTGATCTGGGCCTGACCAACATAGCAAAACTGAGTTAAAAAATCATCATAAAATAAATGTAGTATAAACTTTACAGTTTCGTGTAAATAGTTTAGTAGTAACAAATACATTCATGTTCTTTTGTGAACAATTTCCAGAATGCTTTTCATTTTCCAAGGCCAAAACTCTATGCCTATGAAACAATTCCTCATATCCTCTGTAGTGATGTTCCTAAGTTAATATATGACAAAGACTGTAT
Organism: Sciurus carolinensis; assembly: GCF_902686445.1. Lineage (NCBI taxonomy): Eukaryota > Metazoa > Chordata > Mammalia > Rodentia > Sciuridae > Sciurus > Sciurus carolinensis. The sequence continues at coordinate 93,133,247 of NC_062222.1, forward strand.
GGGTGCTGTTTGGGCTACTGATTCAAATTTATTTCTGTAGAAGAGGGCATGGAGCAGCATTATCCTGGTCCCTGTAGTAGCCCAGGTCTGCCTACATTTGCCATGAATTTGCTTTGATCCTTCACATCTGATTTTTGCCTTTTCTTGTTCAGCCAAAATAATATTTCTAAAACCAAAATAAAAGGATGTGTCTCTCAGTAAAAATCATTTGGTGGCTTTTTAGTGTTCTGAGATAAGACCAAAATCTAAAATTTTCCCTATTAGAGTTTTTATTTTATGTCTTTCACTTTATTTTTGTAGTAGTCTCCATCTAGGTTGATTCAGCCTCACTGCTCAGTGGATTCCCATAAGGGATCATGCTGCCTCCATCGCTCTTTCTTTTGTATATATACGTGCTGTGAAATTTCTTGGCAGTTTTTTTCTCTTAAGACCATTTCCATAAAGGCTGAGAAAAAGGGTTAGATCATTTCTTAAAGTCAAAATAATCTTACAACTACAAATTTCCACTATTCTTTATTACATTACTAGGTGGGACCAGAAAAGGTAATGAAATTTCCATTCAATGTTTAATGGAAGAAAGAAAGATAATATAATGAGTTACAATGTTTAGAACTACTAAATGGCAAAAAGAATAGAATGACATGTAACTCTAATAGGAAATGATTTTATGTTTGTGCAAAGATCAAGAACTCAAACTGTATTGAAAATTGAGTTGGTTCCAAGTCAGTAGTACTGTTGTAAATGCCTATAATACAAGTAGTCAGCTGAGGAAAACTGTACAACCAAACAACAACTAATGGATTTTATTCTCTCTCTCGTGCAGACACTTGACTTCTTCATGTTATCAAGTATATCTGAAGTCAACATTTTACAATATTGGGAAATGCCATTTTTTTTTTTCATACCAGGAATTGGACTCAGGGGCACTCAACCACTGAGTCACATCCCCAGCCATATTTTGTATTTTATTTAGAGACAGGGTCTCACTTCTCACTGAGTTGCTTAGTGCCATTACTGAGAATGGTTTTGAACTCATAATCCTCCTGTCTCAGTCTTCCAAGCTGCTGAGATTAAAGGTGTGCACCACTGCACCCAGCTTATTTTTAATTTCTTTTTTCTGGGTGTAAATGATAGTCTATCAAACCAAACCAAGCAATATCAAAGTATTTTCACATAGGATAATCACAGAGCAAAGTTGAGGTTCACTATTATATTCACCCATGACTTGGAAAGTTCCTTTGCATAGTAAGACAGAGAGAGAGATGTGGAGAGAGAGAGAGAGAGAGAGAGAGAGAGAGAGAGAGAGAGAGAGAGAGAGAGAGATGCAAATGTTAAATTATTTCTTTTATTCTGGAAAAGCAGCTGTGCTGAAGCTCAGCAACAATCTTAAAATAGATTGGAATGTGTGAAAGTCTGGTCATTGTTGTCAACTATTTTCATGTTCTTTACTGTGATTTTCTCATAGAAAAGGTATCCACCCTGAAGATATTCTACGCTACTTGTCAAAACAATTTAAATTCATGGAGAGACAGGCAGACAGAGACAAGAGATTCAGGACCATTTTCTTCAGGCAACTTTCTGTAACTATTTGATTTATAGTAGCAGACTTGGTTGCCAGTTACCATGGTGGTTAAACCACATCTAAAAAATACGACAGATTCCTGGAAAGTAAAATAGCTTTATTTCTAATTAAACACAAAATACATGAAAGGGGTAGACTTTTAAGAACTTTACAGCTATAATTTATCTGTTAATCCACAGTAATTAATTCTTGACTTTCAGAATACTTAAGAAAAAAACTAGAGGCTATTTTTCTTCTGTAAGTTATTATTGCAATTCAAGGGTAAAAACATCATGACTAAATTGGGCAGAGAATGACAATATTTGCAATAATTATGATTAATTCTGACAGTTCATTCCAGTGATTTGTGTGTATGTGTATTGTGTGCACTCCTTTTCAAAGAATTCACTATAGTGTGACCTAAAAATCGATCATTGAAGATTTGACTTGAAGAAAACAAGTGATTTAAGTCCAAGTACGTGGCATTAAATGAAGTTCTAGCCCATCTCTCTAGTCTTTACCATCCAATCACTGTGCAGTTTTGTATCCAGAAACGGTAAAGCACTGGCCATTTTCATTCTGTTTCTCATGTTTCCAGAATCAAAATATCCTTTTATAATCTTGCTTTTGTTTGGGCTTCCACAGTTACTGCCATTTCATCATATTACTGAAATACATTGGAACTGAAAAGAGGATCAGATGAGCTACATAGGCCCCTTAACCTTAGAGCTTTGTTACATTAGTTTCAAAAACATCTTAGGGAATCTGGATGTTTGTGGAGTGCTTTCTCTGCATCCATTCCTCCTTTTGTTTCCAACCAAAAGAAACTGATTTTCTTTAGGAGAGTTTATCCACCCACAGTTTAAAGCAGACATGTGTTTGGGATGATGGATCCTACCCCCAAGTTAAGTCTAGCAGAGCATATAAAAAAAAGTATCAGAAAATAAATGAGAAAACTTGTAAATTACAATAAGAGTTTTATAACTCCTCATAATAGCAAGTGGTGTAAAATCAAAACAAAATTAAATAATTTATCCTTTGTGATGTTGAGGAACAAATACAATTCTCTCTAATATCTTTTCTAATTTGTAAAATGTGTATTCTAGTAGATGAAAGACTTTTCCTTTAAACTTTTCAGTTTCTCTAGCTGGTCCTGAGGTGTAACCAGAAAAAAAGCAAATTAGCAAGAGAAATGCATCATAAACACAGGATGTCTTTCTACATTTTATTTTCTTTTTTGGCATGTGTCATCTTCAGTTTCTTTCATCAAGGTTTTATAGATTTTAGTGCAGAGGTATTTCACTTCTTCAGTAAAATCTATTCCCAGGTAATTTATTATTTTACCCATTAAACATGAGATCACTTCTTGAGCTCTCACTTTCATTCTCTCTCTCTCTCTCTCTCTCTCTCTCTCTCTCTCTCTCTCTCTCTCTCATTCTTAATTTCTTTTTCAGATAATTCATTTTTGGTGTATAGATACTATGCAATTTTGTACGTTGACTTTGTGTACTCTAACTTTGTTGAATTATTTTTAGTTCCAATAGTTTTTAGGTGGAGTCTTTGGGGTTTTCTGTAGGTAAGATCGTATCATTTGCAAACAGTGACAATTTGATTTGCTGTTAATTTGAATGTCCTTTTTCTTTTCCCATTTTTCTTGCTTGGTTGCTCTTGGTAGAATTTCAAGTACTACATTAAACCAAAGCAATGAAATTCATCTGAAGAACTTCCTTCTAGATTTCTTACAGGGCACAGCTTTTGGTAATAAAGTCTTTTAACTTTCCTTTGCCCTTATCTTTCTTTCATCTTAAGGGATAGTTTTGCTTGGTACTATATTATCAATTATTTATTTACTTCAGTATTGTGAATATATCACTTTACTATTTCCTGGCCCATAAGATTTTGTTGAGAAGTCTGCTGTTAGAAGAATTAGGAGACACGGGTTTTTTACTTATTTTTCTCTTGCTGTTTTGAGAATTGTCTCTTTATTGTCAGTATTTTAAGCTGAATTGTAATATGCCTTGGGGTAGGTATTGTTTAGCAGAATTCAACTAAAGACTTTTGACCTTCCAGCACCTGGACATTTATATCCTTCCCTAGATTGGGTACATTAACTGTTATTATATCTTAATAAACTTTCTATCCCTTTGACATTCTCAAGTCTACATTGGGTCCCAATAACCTCAATGTTTGCTCTTTTAATATTGCAATCTATCTTCATTCCTGTTTATTCTTTATTTCTTATTTTCTTCCAACTGTTCATATTATATTAGCCATTATTTGAACTAACTGATTCATTTTTCCCTTTGATTTTTTTCTTTGATGCCTTCTATCACATTTTGAATTTCATTTAGTGTACTTTTCAACTCAAGGATTTCTGCTAGATTTTTATGATTTACTTCAATTTCTTTGTTAAGTTTCTCTGATAAAGTGATCAATTGCTTCTTCATGTTTTCATGGAATTAGTTGAATTTCCTTAGAACGGTTATTTTAAACTTTGTCAGAGAGTTTTACATATTGGTGTCTATATGGTAGATTGTACCATCTTTTGCCTGTTAGGTTAGGTGATAGTTCACTGAAATTTCTTCATGATTTTGGTATGTAATATCTGTGCTTTGAAAGATTTATTTATTTGAGTCGTCATAATCTAACTTTGTTTTTTGCTCTCTTTTCAAAAATTTGAAGGTTATTTTCTCTGAACCTGTGGTTGTTACTACTATTTTAGCACCAGATGGTGCCCTTATTCCCAAGTTTGCTGTAAGCTCACAATTTTTGTTTTGTGACTGTTTCACTAGAGGGCACTCTAGGCCTAGTTTGTTCTAGCTCTGCAGTTGATGTGTTGAGGGATGGCGAGGGCAGTCCCATGGCTAATATTAAGTCCTATCAAAACCATCAAGATCAGTGTATTACAGGGCAGGACCAAAGCCCATACAACTTTTTGTGCCATCTGCTTGCTGTACTTGTAGTCCAAGTGTGTTTCAGTTAGCCATGAGTGATACTGACCAGACTGTAAATTTATCTTATTGTGGCTATGGGTCATTTCCTGGCACCAAAGTAAGTAAATTTTGTCCATGGGCTCTGCTCAAGGAGGAATAATAGAGGCAGTTCCTCGGTCACCAGACTAATGTGGTTTTGGAACTCTGTCTGTAGGAACCATACTGGGGCAGGAGGTGTAGGGCACTGAATCTTACTTCGGCAGGCCTGATACTGGGTTCCAAGTGTAAGGCCTGGATTTAATTCCCTATCCTTATGCTAAGTGGGGGGCAGCTGTTATTTCTAGGTTTCTTGGAGTTGGGGGAGACTGACATGGGCAACTCTTTCCTTCTTGTCTTCTTTAATGGAACTTTTCTTATTCTTATGCTGAAGCAAAATTCTGTTATCTCTCATTTTGTTTCCTTAGCTGTGGTAAAGGTGGTTTAGCTATGCCTCTACAAAAGTAAATTCTCCTACTAATATATAAGTGAATAAATAGATAAATAAAAGCAGTTTGAACAGTTTGTATAACATATTGATGAAGGTGATTTTAAAAACAGAGATTTCTAGAATTTTCAAACTATAGGAAGGAAAGAACATGTTCCTGCATTACCTAATGAAAGTCTTATTTGAAGATACGCATTAAAAGATATAAAAATATGTAGACACTTCAATGCACTATTTTATCTCTAGAAATTAGTTCTATAGAACTTCTCATATATGAGTAAAATATAAATATAGTAATTTATTTCAACATTTTTACACTGGGTAAAATTAAAATAGAGAAATTTGGATATAGAATGAAAGGACATTGTCTAGGATAGATGACAAAAATGGAAACAGTCCCTTCCCTTTATTTTTAATTTCTGATACCGCACATGCACCCCTCCAAACACACACACACAGTCCACACTCTGACACATAAAATACAATTTCAGAAGTAAGTTCAAACTTTATAGTTCAGTTTGCCCACCCTAACTGGACAAGTGACATCAAAGCAGAACTGTGATGCTTGATTGTGCTCTGACGTATGGTTGACAGTTCCAATGTGGTTATGTTGGCAGCACAGCCCTAACTATGGTTAGTTCTGATGAGGCAAAATTGAAAGCAACCATAAACACATCTGAGCTCTAAGTCGGAGAGGTACTTTAGTTCCAGTTTCCTACATTGTGTAGCAAAGAAAAAGAGAAGGAGAGAGAATTGTAAGTCCAGAGTTACAAAGATTTTTTGGGCACAATATCTTTAGAGACAGATATTATGATATGTAGTTAAGAGATGAGGTTATATTCTGAAGATATTTCTGAGATCTAGCACCAGAAAAATGTTTTGTTTGTTTCTGTGGTTATGCCCAATGAATAAATGAGCTTAATGTGGACACTGGAGTGACTATTTAAGGGTAAAGAAGTTGAAGAGAGCAGGGCATGGTGGCGCACACCTGTAATCCCAGCAACTCGGGAGGCTAAGTCAGGAGGATCACGGATTCAAAGCCAGCCTGTGCAGACTAGCTGCTAGGCAACTCAGTAAGACCCTGTCTCTAAGTAAAATACAAAATAAGGCTGGGGATGTGGCTCAGTGGTTGAGTACCCCTATAAAGGTTAAGGAGAGAGCAAATAAAGAGGCAAGCATACAGGATGGCATATAGCAAGAAGTGGTCCCTGTGGGAAAGCCAGTTCAGTTTTATTATCTACTCCAGGGTTTTATCAGGTTACATTACTAAGTTAGCTTGCACATGTGCAAATCATACAACTTGCTTGCTTTTCAGAATCCACAAGTACCAAATGTTTTTATAATAAGATAATGTCTCCAGGACTCAAGGACAGAGTAGTTGCAGAATGTTTCTAAACCATTCAAACAGAAGGCCTTATTATCTTGAGGGGAATACTCATTCAAGGACTTATGCTTCTCTGTACTTTGTCATGGCCTGAACCTATACACACCCCTGAGTTCAATCCCTGGTAACCCCACAAAAAAAAAAAAAAAAGTTGAAGAGAAAAACCACTTAGATTTTGTCAAAAATACACCAATATGCTGCTTGCAAGACACATAAAATATATGAATGTAGAAAGTTGAAAGGGAAAAAAGATATCTCCCAAGAAGGGTCCAGGGAATTACTAGAAAGAAGGTGGAACTTGACTCACGACAAGTATGGTTCTTGGCATGGGTGATGGAGAAGAATTTCAGTATATGCCAGTCATAAGCATAGACAGAGGCTTATTTATAAAAGTAGATAGCATACTCAAAGAACAAAACACATTCAGGGGAGATTGTGGACCATCTCAATAATGAAAGATGCAGTTTTTGGATCCCTGAATGTTTTTTTTTAAAGGAAACTTGGTTGGGGGTACATATGGAAAGAGATGTAGGAATGATACCAGTCTTGTACTCTCAAGCCAGTTTTTAGTGATCTGGTCAATCTGGATTCTTAGGCTGTTGTGGTCTTTGTTATCTGATCAGTAGACAGCACTGGAAAATTATAGATAATATTAGTTCTCTCTTTATTTATTTATTGGGGGTTAGTTATTACACAGAAAAATTTACAGATTTCTCAGGAATTTGAGAAAATAGACCTGGAAGAGATACTGCATATAGAGTTACAGGCCTAGAATAGCATGTGGAACTTCTGAATTGAAATTTTATTTCCTTCTCCTTCCTCTATTTCTCCTTTCTACCTATTTGTTATTTCTTCTATCCTACCTCGCATTCAATAAAATGGCAAGTATATGCATGTCTAAAACTATGGGTTTTTCATTAGTATCTGAAAAAGTATTTGAGGGAGAAAGAAATACATTATGCAAAGAATGTTTATTCACTGGTGATTGATGGCACTCAACTATTCTTATTAGCTATTTGGACACTCTTCTAGTTCTTGTTCAAATATTTCAGACACTATCAATTTGGTATTTCCTTTTTCTTATTGATTTCTAAGAGTTTTTGTGTATTGTAGATATAGATATTTTAAAACAAATATATTTTTGTTTAAACATTTTTCATTCAAAGGAAACAAGAAGAAAATGACACAAACGAAAGTAGGAGAAATATTCACAACTGAAGAAACAATCTATGTAAAAGATGAGGACGTAGATATTTTACCCATAAATAATTACAAGCTGTATAAAATATAAAGAATAAGAATGGGAAAACCATTATGAAAGAATCTTAATAGTGAAGATTATTACATGTTAGTAGAAGTCCCTTTGAATAAAGATTCAAGAAATTCCCAAACATGATTAAATTGCAATGGAAAAATAAATTTGAGAAATATACAAAAATTAAATGAGCAATTCATAATGTTAGACATTCAAATTTTAGGAGTTCTAAGAAGGTAGATATTTGAAAGTTGGTGATAGGATTGCAAATTACTGAAGATAGGGCCTCATGAAAAGATCCAAAATAATCCAGGAAAATGAAAAAAACAGTTTAATATAAAAAATCATGAACTTTATGTTGACAATTCTCTAAGACTATTATTAGAAAGTGAAAATACATAGAGCAATAATTTTTGATATTTGGGAAAAATATTACCTTATCAGTATATTAATGACATAATAACTATTTTAAGCATGTATGACTTAAAAATATTTATTTGCCATGCATCTTTCTCTTAAGAAACACTCAAAAATTGCTCTAGAAAGTCAGGGACTAGTTACAAAAGGGAAAGATGGAAAAACCAAGAATCATGGTATCTACAACAGAAACTTAGAAACTACTAATAAGTAGTCTTTGAGTTACTACAACAAAATACCTGAGGTTGCTAATTTTATTTTTTGTCTTTGCTTTTGGAGATTGAACCCAGTGTGGTTTACCTTTGAGCTATTTCCTGGTCCTTTTCATTTTTAATTTTGAGACAGAATCTTGTTGTTGAAGATCTTGCTAAGTTTCTGAGACTGGTCTCAAACTTGTGGTCCTACTGAGGTAGCTGACTGTATAAAGAAAACATCATTATTTAGTTTACAGTTTTGGTAGTTTAAGGATATAGTTCCTTCATTGTTCAGGTGAATGTTCTCCCAGTTAGTCACTTACATCATGGCAGGAGCTTGCGTGTGTGTAGAAAGGCTTACATCACTAGAGAGGAAGTATGTGTGTGTGTGTGTGTGTGTGTGTGTGTGTGTGTGAGAGAGAGAGACAGAGAGAGAGAGAGAGAGAGAGAGAGAGAGAGAGAAATTGAGAGAGAGAAAGTCCAAGGCTCCATATTCCTCTCCAAGTCAAGACCCAGAGATGCAAAGCCATACCCAGTAAAAGTTCCACTACTTCCTAATAGCAGCATCCAGGAGGACAGGCCTTTAGTCATCATAGACTCTTAGGGAGCACAAACCATATTTGATCTGTAGCAAAAGAGAAGATGTAGTATGACATTAAAACGTGGCAACTACATCTCACACCAGGGTAATAACCACTTCTCAGGATATTGCAAATGCCAGGCAAGCACTCAACAGCTGAACTATATCCCCAGTCTGTTAAGAGCTGGGAAAGCAGAGTAGAAATATACACAAAAATAAAGTAAATAAAATATGTGAATATGTGCACATGAAAGTAAATGTATAATTTGTTTAGTTGGAACAATATTTCCATAATCAAATATATATATATATATTAACAGATCATTTAATAGAATTTTGTTATATAACTTCAAGTGTGTGTAAATACAAACACACACACACACATTTGGGGTAAAAGAGGCATCTATGAGAGTGCTGTGTATCATTACTGTTCATAGAGGATGCAAATGGAGATCTAACACTGAAAAAACCCAAATATCAGAATATTATTTAGATTATTTAGTTAAATATCAGGCAATAGAAACAGCTAAAAGAGTTCAAAATGTTTGTTGATCCAAGTAGGGCTTGGGCATGATAGTTTTAGAGATAATATTTTTCTGTGATAGATCTAGAGATTATAAGCTCTTTATGTCACTTTGACTTAAAAATATGTATTATTTTCATCCAACTTAAGAATTAGTTTATAATAATACTTTCATTGACTTCCTAAATATTATAACCTTAGAATTTAGAGGAATATATGTATTTTGAGAAAATCAGCCACCAAAATAACAAAAGGGAAAATACATACTAGAGCCTGGTTATAGCAGACTGACATTAATTTGGAGTAATTTTCACATTTTTGTGCTGGAATCTAATTAGTATGTATACAAAGACTGATGGGTTCCAGTGATTAGTATGGAGGAAATCCAAGTGACTGATGGAAATTTTAATATTTGGGAGGCTATTCTGGTTAATACACTTTTGAAATACTTAAAGGAATTGGAAAGAGTGAAGAATGTGAGTAATTGAAGTAATTTCTCATTTAAGTTTGGAAGTCTGTGGTGCTCACATGAATGTAGAGATTTCTTTCTGTTTGCTGCTGCAAGCCAAGAAATAGTCCCACTAATTAATAGAAATAAGGGAGATTGTGAGGACATAATATGATTTATTGTCTTTACTCATAATTTGGTAGCAACATAACCAAATGCAGAAACACTCACTCATAGGAATTAGACAAATGAGATTTGATAACTTCTGATACTGAGAAGTTAAATGGATAAATTTCAAGAGAATTTTCAGATAATGTCTTATGTTTTAAATGCATCCCTGAGCTATCCTGTTATGAACAAAACATGTTTGTAATTTTAATGGTAGAATACTATTTTTGGCTCAATAAATCTGTTTAATAAATCAGATTTTTAAAATATGCTTCTATACCAGGCAGCAAATAGTCCTTTAATAAATGTGAACATTAATGTAACTTCCTTCCTCCTTATTAGTCACTGTATTGAGCAGATCCTGGATGGCAAACATCGTGCTAGTATTTTAAATATACCTATAAATATTATAACAACACAGTTTGAGGACTATTGTGAGAATAAGGAAATTTATGTTTAAAGATGTCAATTAAGTTGTTCAATATCACAATGCTAACAAATAAGAAAAAATATATGTTTCTGAAAGCAATTTCAATACTTTATATTTCATCATCTCTCCTCATTTAAACATGTATTCTTTCAACCAACCAGAGTACATTGAGTGCCTAGTATTTTCATACTCTATTCTTGACACTGAGATAGAAACATACAAAATGCACTTTATTTTCTTATGATTCTCATAGCTTAGTGAAGAAAGTATTCACATAAATATGTACTATGGAAGGCATGAAAAAAATCAGCTTTGGTCTTATTATTGCTTTTGGAGAATTTTATATGTTGGGAAAATAAATTAAGAGCAGAATGCCATTACAGAATTTCATTAGGGAGAAAGACTCCAAAATAATTCTGATAAATTATCTTCAAATGTGGCATTTTAAAAAGAGAATAAGAAGAGAAATTTTTTAAACATGGAGAAAGCTGATGTACTAAAAGCCTTATTTTGTTTCCATTTTTTAAATTTTAAAACATTTTCCACAAATTATTTGGGAACAAAAGCCTATAGAGAGAAAAAGATTGGGAGAATTTATCACTGAAATGATTGCAATAGAATATTAAGCATCTCTGTGTATAAATATCAAACAGTTTTAGTTTTACTCAAGTTATAAATTCTAAATAATAGAATTAAATATAGAAGACATATTACTGAAATACTAGTTCTGACTTACATTCTTTTGTGCCAAACACAAAAACTTCCATATTATTGAATCAGTATATTTATTTTTTGGGGTGGTGTATACTGGGGATGAACTCAGGGGCATTTGACCACTGAGCCACATCCCCAGCCCTATTTTATATCTTTTTTAGAGACAGGGTTTCACCAAGTTGCTTGGTGCTTAGTGGTTGGTGAGGCTGACTTTGAACTTGCAATCCTCCTGACTCAGCCTCCCAAGCTGCTGGAATTATAGGCATGCATTACTGCTTCCAGCTATTTCTTATTTTTATAATCACACAGTTAGCCTCAAAATACAGCTATAATTATTTTCTTTTGTGATACTGAATTAATGAAGAATTTAATTATTCATCTCCATTATTTTTAAGAAAATTCTGGATCTTACAAAGTTAACTGAGTGAATTTGATTGTCAAACTATATGTGGAATAGGAAGATCGGTAAATAAAATGTCATAATTATAACTGACAATAAAACCAATGTGGTGAAGGTTCTGAGTGACATGGCATAAAAAGATGATGGATATTTTGTTCACATCCTCTAGAATGTGTTGAAAAAGTAATTATAACACAGAAAATGTAACAGAATGCTTGCCCTTAAGCAGGAAAGCAGTGATCTAATGTTATCATTCCACTTAATCCAAAAACAATCTACATGACATAGAAACATGATGGAACCATTTTGTCAGATATCAGATGTTCAAACAAGATGGAATTGAAGTTGTTGCACTTTTTAAAAAAGATTGAACTAAGGGAAGCTTTGTCACTACACTCTGCCAATAACAATACCAACATACAAGACAGCTTGCTTGTAAAGAACATAATTTATTTGTTGGAATCTTCTTGAAAAATAACCAAACAGGTGTGACTTGAGAGTAGCAGCATTCCTTACATTATGTTTGCTACAAAGACTCTCTCAACATTTTGCTTCACAGAACATGCAGAAATGAGTGTGTGTGGAATTAAAGCTAAGATAGATGCAGGTGGTAATTTGGAGATTTGTTACATCGAAATCTGATTTAGTTCATTTTCTTTTTCTATAGCAGAATAGCAGACTAAATAAAAAGAAATTTATTTGGTTCACAATTCTGGAAGTGGGTAAGTCAACAAACATGGCGCTGGCATTTGACAAAGACCTTCATACTGCATCAAAACACGTAGAAAGAGCAAACAGTGTGTGTGTGTGTGTGTGTGTGTGTGTGTGAAAGAGGGAAAGAGAGAGAGAGTGAGAGAGTGAGAGAGAGAGAGAGAGAGAGAGAGAAATGGGAAGCTTCAGTGGCTAATCTGGGTTCACTATTATAAAGCCTATTGTCTTGAAAATGACTTGCTTCCACAATAACTAAATAATTCCAGTCATGATGGTAGCTTAGGTGCCCCCAATAGTGTTTTCTACATGGATATTTTGAGAGAAACATTTAATCCATTGCAAAACCAGTTTGAATCTCCATTACAGTTATCTGTATTCAAGATTAAAGGAAATTTTATTTCAGGTGAGTGTAAAATAACAATTAAGCAAAAACATTCCCAATAAAATAATATATGAAGACCTTAAATCTCTTGAAAACATGCAGACTCTTTAAGTAGTTGAACAATGTCAATTGGAAAGATTGGTTTGGTCACTTTATAAGAATTAAACAGTTGATAAGTCTTTTCCTAGAAGTGAAAAACTTCCAAACTTAGTGGCTAAATTCACCATAAATAGGAACCTATTTCAGCAAAGTTTCTATAGATCATTTTAAACACCCATTGTTCGTAGTTGAAAGTGAATGAAGAAATACTTTTCACTAAATAAAATTTTAAATTCTTAAAATTTATTTTTAACATTTTTAGTATAAAGATTGTAATCATAATTAATTTTGGGAGAAATTTTTCTGATTTTAGATTTTTCTGAAAGTCCCATACATTCATTCCAGGATGGTGTTACTTGGCTTCCTCTAAAAACTGATTTTAACATTCAACTCAATTAAAGGTATATTGAGGTCGTATCTATCATTACAACATGTTGTGATAATTTTACTAATAAAGACCTTATTAACTCAAGGATATCCACTCAAGGAGATAGGTCGATAATCAGCTCTAAACAAGTGTTCAGAGTAAGTTTGCCAAATGAACAATCACTTTAATTGTAATGTTTAGAAATGAAAAATGTGCCTGGACAGTAGCTCAGTGACAGAGTGCATGATTAGCATGCAAGAGTCCCCACTGGTTCCTCTTTGCTGGAATCAAATTTTGATTTTATTCCCCCCACAAAAAAACATAAACATAAAAAAGAAAGAAGAAAATAAATAAAGGAAGGAAAAGAAAGGAATAAAGAACAGGTAATGACAACCAAATTTTAACAGAAAATTTAAAAGTGTTAATAGAACTTATAAATATAAATTAATGCAATCACAATCATCTTATACATCTTCTGAAATGTCCGCAGAACCTGTCAAATACATATTATAAAAAATAAAGTTGTCATCTTTTGTGTAATATTTTGTGTATGGACGTTTATATAAATGTTTAGTCTTCCTATTTGCACCTATTATAAATAACCAAAAATTATATATTTAATTACATATTTCAGAATATACTATTTTTCTCATTTTAATATTTATTCCTTTTAAGGGTAAAAATGTTTTATTCTCTTATGAACTCTGGGATGTATGGGAATTGTTGGAGTCTACAAAACTAGATAAATTGGTACCACTACATCTCCTTATTGAATTAAAATAGAATTTCCTATCTGCTTTCTTATATGAGGAATAGGATAGATTAAGATAAGGAGACCAAAAAAAAAAAAAAAAAAAAAAAAAAAAGGGCTGTGATTTCTGCCACTAGACCTCCAATTCTAATGTATAACTCTCTGTTGTGTCAGAACAGGAAAGCAGAAGACTGGAAACAGCAGTCCAGTTTTACCCAGCCAAAGAAGTGCAGCGAAACAATGGAGAGCTCAACTGAACAATTTTCAACACTGAAATGACATTATAACATTAAGTAGGAGAAACAAACTCATTGCATCTAACCCAGTTCTTTCCAGTGTAGTAATTTCCATTTACGTTTTTGTATATCATTCATTTTCCTCTTGATCTCACCTTTGGAGTATAATGCAATTCTCCTCCAAACCCTTCCAGACCTTACCCTAAGTGGAGCCAGCTGGATCACTGAAAGTCCATGTCCAAATTAATTTGCATATAATTATTCTCTCCTGTGAAAGACCATTTAATTAGAGCTTCTGGGACAGGGTATTATATTCTAAACTTGGCTAGATTTTTTTGTGTTCTTGATTAGCAACACTTTTGTGACCATAAGAATGTAATAATAATTTGACGTTTTCCTCCCTTTTGTTTCTAAGATCTTGTGACTCCTCGTGTTTCCAGAATGCAGTGGTTTCCCACATGTTCAAAGACTTCTAAATGGATTATTACATTATGATCTCTCTTCTGTTTTAAAGCATCGCCCAACATAATGTCCTATGTTTTCAAGTTTGTTAGGATGACATAAGGTGAAGAAAACTAATGTTATTGCTATTTAGTCCACAGAGGTCTTCATTGTTTGGTACTGATTTCTTTTAAAGAAATGATGATACATTAGTTCAAATGCAAAAGTTTGACCATCAAAAAAAGTGTGACATTTAACTTTAAAAATATAAACTCTTCCTAAAAGCCTCTACAGTATGAATGCTTTTCTCTAAATCACTGTGCCATTATTTCCCAGGCAGTCTGGCTGGAGGTAATTAGTTTTGCTTCTCTTTGTGAAATCCATTGAGAACAGGTCAGTGGATAATGAATGTGAATCAGAAAATCATCAGCACATTCATTTTTAAACAATACACCACAATGACTAGTTGTTTATGGTTTGGTCCCCACTAGACAAGAGCAGCACAGGGATCCAGGAGGCCTGACACTGGTTCCTCTTCGCTGGAATCAGATTTTGACACATTCTTTTAATATTTCAGCTTTTACACTAGATAGGCACACATAGATATTTCTTCACTAATTTAATTTAAATCTTATGAAAGAAGATCAGATCAAAATCAAATTTTAAAAACTTTGTTGGAAACATAATTCCTTGCAATTATTTCAGAGATTTGAATGATGTTTCCAGAAATTAATCATATGGAAAAAAGTTCTTAAAGGGCAAATGAGATGGTGAAGTGACTTAAGTGGTATGATTTGTGACTTAAAATAATATCAATAGTATTTAAGTCCTCAGTTGAGAAAAAAGAATGGTCTAGATCTTCCAAAAAGTCTCAACAGTAACCTGGTGATTATCTTAAAATGCCTTTTGGAATTTTCTTAGAGTTCTTCATGAAAAGCTAATGTCACCAATTTTATTTTACAAATGCCAATGTGTGGATTCAGTCAATTTTAATATAATTGATTAGTACAGCTCAATAACTAGTAACTCATTTATAGTTAATGAAAAATGTTTATTTAAAATATTGTGTTATAAGCAAATAATATAAAAATTAAATTTCTGATTCTGGAAATGCATAAAACATTTAACACTCCTATTTATTACACCCCTGTGCTTACTTCTTTGAATTTTGTGATTTTTTTTAAAAACAAAACATTATTCATCATCCTCATCTTGCCTCCATCTAGACTAAGGAACTTGGCAGTGGGAGGCATTTCATGGTAAACAAAAGGGCTCTACAGAGAAGGGAGTGGTTTTCCTGGCCTTGAAGCTGAACCTGATAAAGGAATCTTGGTACTAATGCCAGCCCCTAATTCTAGGGGGTTCGCTGGGTGAGTTGGCATGCCCACAATTGCTTCCACGTGAAGATATAAGTTCTGAGTAGGAAATCATTGTCCTCAATAGATACATCCAAGAACATGAATCATAGTGAGTGATAATAGTAGCTTGGGCCCTAGTTTTTCTTTGAAGTTGGATTGGATTAGTCAGTCAATTGGACAACACTGTAAAGCATATGAAGGGCATATGCCTATTCCTAGACAGTGTGGAATCTTTAGCATATACAAGAAACAACTGCAGTGTGTGGTACAAGAAACTTTTCTTCATGCCTCTTTCAGAAATCATAACTTAGAAAATACTTTTTGAGTACATTAAAAAACAAACTTTAACTTTTAGGATAATTTCTTATTTGTGGAAAGCTTCTGGAGATAGTACAGATTTTCTGTACATCTCATACCCAGGGGAATGTTTTCCAAGGTAAACAGGCCTCTGGTTACATGTTTTGAAACTCAGAAGAATCAGGTTCTGGTACTGATGAAGCAGAGTGGGGAATGTTTGTTCTTTAGGCACAGCTTGTACTCTCTGGATCCATCATAACCTATACTGTTGGAACAAAAGGTAATGGGTAGCAGACTCTGAGCTTCTTTATAAAGGCACTGATAGGCATTGTACATGAAATGCTGGTACTAGTAATGTGCCTAAATTCTTCAGGACTGAGACACAGGATTGCCAATATATTTCCTTTTTTGAACAGAAACAGTCCTGGCCTGAGCCTGCAGGTGGGTGATTTCTGTATTTCAAAGTAAAACTAACAAAGGGAAACTTAAGAAGTAAGGCTTTTATTCAATACATTGGACCTGTTACATCTTCCTAGAGGGTTTCATGTATCAAATTCTCTGACATATTGATATAGCTTACTTATATTGTTCTGTAATTTTTCAGGAAGCTTTAGATGTTATGAAATGACGTGAAGTCTTCTAGTAAAAACTATATTCTAATTTTCTTGCTTTCAAAGTACTATTTGTGTATCATTCTGTATACTTTACTTTGGACCATAGGTAAAAAAACTTTTTAAATGTGGGAGTTGGGAATAAATATAACCTAAAAGAGAGCAAAGAAATGTATTCAGCAACTATATGTTCAAAGGTTTTTTAAAAAGAATACTGAACATGGGATTTAGAAAATAATTTCAGTTTAATTTATAGACTAGTGTAATGCTTTAATTTAATGCATTTTAGAAATGAGTGTAAATTCATCATGGTGAAAGAATTGATGGATTTCTGACAATGCTATGACAGCTGAATTAATGTGTGTGAAGTGTTAGCATTAATGATAAACATTAATAAATTCTGCATGTAATTGAATTAACAATGATGTTAAACAATTTTTGCTTCTATAAAAGTTCATTGAACCAGGTAGATACAGTACTTTCTTATGCCTAATATAAACAATTTCAAAGTAGAGCACCAAATACAGGATTCTGTTGAGATTCGATTGATATTGCCTAAGCTTGCATTCATCAAAGATAATTTTTTTTGTGTGACTTCTTAAAAAAATCATATCCTTGGTGCTAAAGTTCATATTCATAACTTATTATTTTTAAATAAATTGAGTGCTCAAGAAATATCAAAAATGTACAAAATATAACACCTACTAGTCCTTGACTGACCTTTTTAGTAGTAGGGTTCTAATAGCCTATGCATACCAGCAAAGACTATGCTTCAATCGGGGACTACATTGTATATTAGTTTTTGAGTTGTTCCAAAGAAAATGTGTTACCTTAATTCACCAAAAGAATTAGTATAATACTGGAATAATTCAAAGCACTCTTGCTCCCTTCTTAATCCTTTTGTGAAGTATATAATATCAAAAGAAGATAGTAGAGTTGAAACATCATTTAATTCAAAATTGGTGAATATTGTCCATGGATGGAAAGAGAATGAACTCAATAAAATTTTTGGAAAAATAAAAAAAAATTGGTAACAATTTGTCCCTTCTTTGTTATTTAAAAATAGATGTGTCCAATAACACCAAATTATGTCTGGAAGTCAATATTGTGTACAACTTTTGACCGTCATTATTTGTAGATTCTGCCACATTTTGAATTCCAGGTTCCACAGAAATGCACATTCTCTAAAAATGAGTAAGGACTTTGCTTTTTGCTCAAGTTGAGTTTTCTGAATTTTTTTTTAAACTCCACATCTCACAACAATGCTTCATTTGTTAGAATAAGTATTGTGAAATATTTGGGAAAATTATATGGTTTTGTAGAGGAAATTAAAAATACAATTTTACATATATAAATGAGGCAAATATACATGCAAGCAAGAAATTTAGTCTCATCCAAAACCTATTGAAGGACTTAAATTTCCTTCATCACCTCCATTAGGATCTAAATAATATTTTTCTTAGATAGGAAATGATTTCATGTGTAACTTTTTTTTCAGCATTCTAATTTTCATTGCAATATTTCCTAGAAGACTTTATTTTATTTTAATTATGTTATTATGGAAAATTTAAACCATACGCTAATCAAGAAAGAATATGGCTATATTCCTATGAATGTACCCATGACTGATCTTTAGTAACAAATTGATCATTCAACTCCAGATTGAATAAATGTACATTAAATACCTAAAAATGTCAGATAAGTTTTTGCTTCCTAGGATTTTTAACATAATCCTTTGCATTTATATTTTCCAAATCTATAAGGTATTTAATATTATGTTCTGCTCATAATGTTGAAAATGACAAGTGAAGGGAAGTGAGTCACTATTTACTACAGGGACACATGCCAGATCATTAAGAATCTGGATATCAAATTAGACCCTTTAATTTCAGGTTTCATTTTCTTTTCAAAGCACAGGAAAAGGAGAGTCATATGTTCTTGTGAAATCAAGAAATGAGGCAGAAAGATGAGGACAGAGATTGGTAGGAATACAAGAAGACTTTGAAACAGGGACTAAGACTGGCCTGCTTTCTACATCTCCTTTCTTGAGAAAAAGAGAATTGGGAGGAGGAGACAATTCTTGTCGTACAGAGTACTAAGCACATATCTGACAGTGACTTAGGAGGTTGGAGAAAGGGATGTATGGTTGTTGCCTAAGTTTTTTTTATAAATGCAATTAGGGAGACGGAACAAAATGATCTTTTTCATAGACATAAATGCATTTTATAAGCCATCCTGCATGCTGCTAAGATATATATTTTTGATTAACAATCGTAATTACCAATAAGTCAGGTTTTATTGTTTCAATGATTTTATGCTTATGAATTAATTTTTTATTGGAGAAATTACTTTATATTAAATTTGAAGAGTGAATATAACATAATAATACTTTTAACAGATCAGAGACTAAGTGAACTGTGGAAAAATTCTTTTCATATTCTTCTTCAATAAAATCAATATTTTTTTCTTCTTTTTTGAAAGAGGTTAAAGTCTCAAACACTTAACTTTTTGAATGCTTAGCTTGTGTTCCTATTTTAGAAATATGTCTTATTCAGTCTTCAAATAGAAGACCTTCTTGAAGTAAAAAAAGTTGAAATTTTTGGCATTGCTTTCTGTTGATTTGGATATTAAAAATTCTTGAGATTTTTTTTTTGTGTGTGTGTGTGTGTGTGGGAAATGACCTTACAAGGATTCTCTTTTCTGACAATCTCTGACAAGTTTTCAGAAAGCTGGTGAACATATTCAAGAATGAGGAATTTGCCAGGTATAGGAGTTGGTGTAAACTACCAACTAAAAGAAATGTCTCTAAAGTCTGTTTTTTGTATGTTTGAACCTCAGTTCTGTCCCTTAATGTTTATTATTAAATTATTGAGCTTATTTGATGACTTAATATTCTAAAATTATTCAGAGTAGTGTGACACATGGTAAATGCCATGTAAAACTTATTTTCACATCCCATGGGCAATCGTCTCATTTCTGAAGTGATACAGTTTTGAAGACTTACTATATATCCTGATTTGTTATTTTATGAACTGGAAAACTTTTTTTGGGAAGGGACAAATAGTAATTATTTTCAGGCTTACAGGCCATAGAGCTTCTATTGTAGCTACTTGACATGGCCACAAATGCAAAAAGTAGTCATCAACATAAGTCAATGGAAGTGATTGTGTTCCAATAAAATTTATTTGTAAAAACAAGTGATGGGCTAAGTTTGGTCCTCAGTTCATAGGTCACTAATCTCTGATTATGAAGGATATTTCAGTTCTTTTATAAATTTATCACTCAGCCTAGAAGAGGCCTTAAATCCAAGTTGAAGCAAACATGCTCTATAGAGGGAAATTATGAACTCTATTCTCCCTTGACAACTAATGTATTTGGATTACCAAGCACAGGACGTCTGTCAACACAGTGGAGGAACAATAGTATCTAGAAGATCACTATTAACTACAGTTAAAACTTGGAAGGGAATATCATGTTTAAACTTATGACTAAAATATTAGTCTATCCAAGGAAATATTTTAAAAATTTCAGATAACTTTTAAATAAAGATGTTACACCTGTTGTGTATTATCATTTTGAATAGCAAAAACCATACACATTTATACCATGTATGAAGACCTCATCTGCCAGAACTCATTAGTATATTCATGATAATTTAATTAAGATATTAATATTTTATATAAATTAATGCTTAAAACAGGACATATTTGATTTGAAACTCAAATTATAAATGTAAAAGGCAAAAGATTTATACAGTCTGAAGAGAAACCAGATGCTAATTCACAATAAGGAGTGGGGGAATAGGGAATATTTAATTTGTCTCTGGATTTCAACCCACCATTCCTTTTTTGAATTCTGATTTATTAAAAATTTTTATTATACTGTACATTGAATAATCTATTTGGGGAAAAATGCATTTAGATTCATCTTTTACTTTACTGATTAAATTGATTCTACTTACAGATCATACTGTCTCACAAAAGTCATTTACCACCACTGCTTTGAAAAAGGGAATTCTAATTCACAATAATGGGGGAGCTTAGGTCAGAATAGAGTTACTTTATATTAGGTAAAGGGGAGTGAAGGGAAGGGGAAGGTGAAGGGGGGGGAAAGAATGATAGTAGAGTGAAACAGACATTATTACCTCATGTACGTATATGACTGCATGACCAATGTGACCCTACAATACGTACAATCTGAAAAATGAGAAATTATACTCCATTTATGTATGATTATCAAAATGCAAAAATGCATTCTACTGTCATGTACAACTAATTAGAATAAACAAAAAAAATTTTAAAAATTATAAATGTAAAATCCTGAGAACTTTTAAAAGATCAATAACAATGCCTATTTAAAAAATTATACACTCGAATCTGAAAAGAAAAATATACTTAATAATTCTAAATATCATTCTATTAAGTAGTCAAATAAGTCTTTAAACTGAAAATTGAATTAGCACTAATATTTAAAATACTAAAATCTTGCAACCACTCTGGAAAGCAGTATGGAGATTCCTCAAAGAATCTAGGAATGGAGTCACCTTATGATCAAGCTACCCCATTCCTTGATATATATCCAAAAGATATAAAATCAGCATATGATAAGGGATGCAGTCACATGAATATCTACAGCAGCACAATTCACAATAGTCAAGCTATGGAACCAACCTAGGTGCCCATCAACAGAAAATTGGATAAAGAAAATGGATAAAGATGTATACACAATGGAGCATTATTCAGCCATAATGAAGAATGAAATTATGACAGTTGCCAGTAAATGGGTGGAATTGAAGAATACCTGCTAACTGAAATAAACTAGAACCAATAAAATATAAACCAATAAGATATATAAAAATAAAATACTAAAATCTGAAAACAATTGGTTCTAAACATTTAAGAATAGCATTGAGTAATGTCCAGTTTTAAAAAGTATGTGTTGAAAGTACTTTTTATAATTGATATTGTTATAAATTTAAATAAGATTTTTGAGACCTATATATATAAAACTATTTTTTAAAATTTAAAAGTTAGCAAAATGTAATGTAATTGTCATTTTCCTAAGTGTAAGTTGATGTTATAACACTTACTGAAAAATATTAATAGAAATGTCAGCAATATAAAAATACATTTTACTTCTTTTACCTTTATGAATACAGTGTGGAGGACTTTGTGTTAGTCTATCCCATCTGTGGACAATGGAAAAACTGGGGAGGAGGGAAGAGATTAGAATTTGTAACACAGGAAATGTGGAGTAAAATAGGCATATTAGTAATATTTAGTAATTTTTAGCATCTGACATGTAATTCAATCATCATAATGGACAATAACCTTTCAAACCAGATATTGTTCTAAGGGGGGATTTATCGAATTTCTTTTAACTCAATTTAATACCTTGATCATATCTTAGTTTTTAGTGTTACATGCACAGAGGTCAATAGAGTTAAAGAGCATTCTTGCAGACACTGAAAGCATGGAAAAATAGTACAAAGAGGGAATGGCAATAAAAGGCTCTATTCTTCCTACCTCTGGGGACTTCCATGAAAGAGGAAGAAGAAATAGAAGACTGAATCAACAAGGGTGATATTCATTGACTCTGGATTGAAAGGAAGGATGTCCAGTGATTTGAGGAGGGAAGTTAGGGCCAAAGGCGGTCAAATTGTCACATTTGGCTCCACCTTGGAGCTCTAAATTAATGTGAATTTAAGAATCTAAATATTAAGCTTCTCTCAACCTGGTATTAACTCCAAAATAGGTTATTCCAAGGTAGGATTTCAGGATTAGATATCCTAAACCATTTTTTAATGGAGTGAATTTTCCTTTCTCTCGTAAATCAGAGAGGTGCCCACAATGATTAGTCCTTATCAGTGACACTGAATACTGGGTTATACGTGCCATTGGTCCTGTGGTCATCCACATAAACAAATGTAGGTGACTACAACAGAGGATGGGTAGATTCTGGACCAGTGAAGAAAAATTACAGGTTTAGGTAACCAAAACCAGAGATCATTTATGAAATATAAACAAATAAAATATAAGAAGACTAAAAATTCAACATTTTCATATTTCAGTACCAGAAAGTAGTAGAAAAATCAATAGTCAATAGACATGTAATACACATAACCAGGATAGTATCTCCCTTAATCCAACTCAAAATGGTACATAGCCACTCATCTGGCACCCAGACTCCCTATATCAGATTGTTTCTGTTGTTATAGCAAAATACTTTAGATTGGGTAATTTGTAAATGATCTAAACTTGTTTCTCACCTGTTCTTAAGGCTGGAAAGTCCAAGATCAAATCGGTTTCTAATGAGGGCACTATCTCTCCTTCCAGATAGTGCCTTGTTGCTGTGTTCTTGCATGGCACAAGGGCAAAGACGGTAAACAGCTGCCTTGTACCTCTTTTATGAGGTCATTAATCCACTTCATGAGGGATCTACTCTTGTAACTTAATCACCTACTAAAAGCTCCTCCTTCTCAATATTATCACATGGTGATTGAATTTCCATATATGAGTTTTTGGGGAAAATTCAGATCATAATACTCCCGGAAACCATTTTGGAGAGGAAGAAAGTGCTTGTGAAACTTTTAAAAGAGATTGAATGTTCTTTTCTTTAGAAATGAGTCTTCCTTGAAGGCTGTCTTAGCCTATGTTGCATCACTATAACAAGACACCTAGGATTTGGTTAACTATAAGGAAAAGTGATTCATTTATTTTACAGTTCTGGAAGTTCAAGGGCCTGCATCTAGTGGTAGTCATTTTGTTGGCAGAATCCCAGCTAGTCCACATCACCTGACAAAATTCAGGGAGTGCATGCATATCTGAATTCTCTGGTCCCTCTTTATTATAAAGCCACCAGTATTCAATTATGGGTCTTCCACCATGGTGATCTTATCTAATCCTTATCCCAAAAGCTGCACATGTAAACAACATAGTTGAATTAAGTTTTACCTTTCTTAATACAATGGACCATACATTTTAACACTTGGGGGCAAACTCAGATCATATCAATCACTAGCAAAGGAACTCTTAAAATTATCATTTTGATTTAATTGTAAAACCAAGTTAGACAATCAGATGAATTTACCCACCTCAGCAATAGGGACATGTTTCATAGAGGAAAAATGCAATTCATACTAAATAAAGACATTTTATACAATTGAAGTGGAGCAAAGATACATTTTGTGACCTTGTTTCCAGGTCACTCTTGTAATTTGTGAATATCTTCATAGATGTATTATAGACACCTCAATAGTATTTATACACTATAGAACTAATGTCTGATTTATTAATCATGGTAAAGGGAGATAAAGAACATGAAACTTAGTTAACAAATAAATAATTAAGACATTAAGTTATTGCTTCAAAATCTCCCTGCCAAATTTTAACTAATCCATAGTAAGTAATTATTTATTTAAAAGGCTTATTAAGTATTTCATGAGTTCTCTGTTCTTTCATGAGCACTAAAATGAAGTAATAACATTTTTCACTCTTGGGAAACTTATTTAAGAAGATAAAATTTGAGTACTTAGAAAATTAGATATTAACTCTAATAAATATCAGTAGAGAATTTAAAATATTTTATAAATGATTGTTATTGAAACTGAAGGAAAAAAGATGACTACAGTTTGACTTTATAAAATTCATGGATTACTTGTAAGTACACAAGATGAAAGAGTTGAATTGAGGTATATATGAAGGAAGAACAAATAAGGAACATGACAGAAGTGTAGCATGGGCATAGAAAAGACATATTTAAAAATATTATCAACTCTGGGGGCTGGAGTTGTGGTTCAGTGGTAGAGCGCTTGCCTGGCATGTGTGAGGCACTGGGATTGATCCTCAGCACCACAGAGAAATAAATGAAAAAAATAAAGGTCCATCAAAATCTAAAAAAATTTAAAAATATTATTAACTCTATTATTGGGTTATTTTCTTTACTTATATATAATATTTCCCAGAGTGAAAAAAATAGAACTGTTATGTGCTAAACATAATCATTCACTTAAATTTATGTAATCCAAATTATGGTGATATGAGGGTGAAACATTTGGAAGGCAATTAGGTGATTAGTATGGAGCCCTCATGAATGGGATTTGCTTTCCTCTAGGTCACTAGATTATTCTCTCATTTTTTTCTACTGTGTGAGGATGTGCAGTCTTCCATTGGAAAGATGGCTCTCACCAGACCCTAACAATTCTGGCAAACTGATCTTGGAATTCTAACCTGTAAGGAAGAAATATTTGGTATTTAGACCACCCTGTCTTCAGAATTTGTTATGGCAGCTCAGACTAAGACCAGATCTGCACTTGAAAGCCAATGTTTTAGCTCCTTGTCTCAAACACTTTACAAAACTGAAAGACTAAGACAATGTCAAATGAGAGTGGGCATGGAATACCAGATTAAAGAATTCCAACATTGAAATAAGGGATGTGATAACATAAACTGATGTACATAACAGTAACCTCTGATAGAATTTATGAGTAGAAGGCATGAAGAGAAAAGAAAAGATAAATAATGTATGTAATATATATATTAAAGCTTTTGGTATTATTGGACCTGGTTCTGAGTCTCAGTTTTCTGATTACAAGCTGTTTTACATTAGGTCAGTTTCATGATCTAAAAAGCAATAAAATATCTATATAATAAAGTTATGAAAGCCCCAACACACTATTACCAAATATATGTGAAAATTCCATAATACTTGGAGAATATTATTGGAATAGTTTTCTAAAATTCAAAATAATATGTTATTCTGTAAATCCTTAAATGTACAATTGAAAGTGACAATACTATATTAAGGGAGAAGAGGAACTCAGAGTGGCCATGATTGTGTAGTCATTTTCACTTAGCTCTCCACTACAAGGGTGTAGATTAATGATGGTGCAATTTCAGTATGCTCAAGGACTAGGTTATTCACTGTTTGGCAAGTAAGAATTCAAGTAAGAATTTAAGACTAATGTTTCTGATTTATTGTGGAGAAGAATACCTAGCATGCTATACAAGTATATGACTGACTAGCTTAGAAATGGTCATAGAATTGTATTACAACTTTTATAGAGTTTATCCCAAGCATTCATAATGGAGATGATTTAGAAATATAGCACCTAATGTCTGTTGGTAGTGGAGTGGTGAAACCTTAAAATAAACACACCTAGTTATGTATAAGATTGAACACAGAACATTAAATCCAAATTTTCCTTCCTGAGACATAGTCAAGACTAATTAACTAAAAACATTAATCAGTTCCTCATGGGGAAGAATAAATTAAAGACAGTGATGGAGGATACACTGTCCATCATCACTAGTGATTTTCAGCAACAGAATGTAGAGGTATAGGTAGATGGTGATACAATATTTATAGTCACATCTTGGGTCTACTGCTTTTGAGGCAATGAATATATGATAATTTGAAGATAAAGAAAACTTCAGTAAGTGGAGCAATGGTAATTTGAGGACTATTATTGTTTAAACATGAGGAGTCCCCTGAAAACCTCAATTACAGAACACAGGTATGTTCAGAGCTGAAATAATCATCTAAGAGGTCAAATGAGCAGGTAAAATGAGACCTGTAACCTAATCAGTGGATTAATTCATTTGATGGAATAATAATTTGTATGAACAAACTGGGTGGTAATCCTATGCATATTGGGCATGCCTGAAGGTTGTAGGTCACTGGGAGCTTGACTTTAGGGGTTATATTTTGTCCCAGCTCCATGATCACTTTGCTTTCAAACTTCCATGAGTGAGCAGCAATGTTTCAGTCTGCCATGAACTGAACCTTTGTAACCATGAACCCCCAATAAAATTTCTTTCTCTAAGTTGTTCTTGCAGGTATTTTGGTCACAGTGACAAAACAAACAAACAAAAAAAGCAAAACAAAAAACTAATAAAAATTCAAACAAGAATTGGGGTTTTGGTTGTGACTACTAATTCAGAGGTCTTTGGAATCGCTTTGTGGCAGGACTTTGGAAAAGTCTGGAAATGTAGGATGGAGAATCCTTACAATGTTGTGAACAGAGCTTAACAGTTGATTTTTGTGGGAGCTCAGAAGGCCAGAATGCCAAAAGAAATGGGGACAGTAAAGACTGTCTCATGAGGTTTTTAGCACGGAATGAGGACTCTATAGGTAATTTGACTAGAGATCAATCATGTTACATTCTGGTAAAGAATCTGTATACATTTTTTCCCATGATCTGAGATATTCTTTGATACTGAATTTAGAAGCAATGGACTAACCAATTAAGTGGAGGTAATTTTAAGGAAGCACAGCATTCAGGTAGTAGCATGGATATTGCTGGAAGTTTTTAAGTCAGGTTTACTGTGGGAATTTGAAACATAAATAAGAGAAGAAAAATTTTCTAAATTTGCAGTTTGACCAGAAAAGCACATATAAAACCACGGTCAAGGAGGATATAGTTGTTGAAGAGATTACCACTACTAAAGAGAAGATGCTATTTTACAGATACACTATGAAAGATGCCTTAGGCATCTCATGAATCAGTAAGACCACACCTGTGGTAGGCTCAGGGGTTTAAAAGTGAAAATTCATTTACAAGAACTTGGGAGCCACTGCTCACACTATGTAGGATAGAAAGTTGTTTTCCCAGGATTCATTTCACTGTTTTCAGCCACCCAGGCACTCCCAGGCTGCACCAGTCATTATTCAAAGGGGCCTGGCTCCTGTTCAAGCTGATGACAGAACTTGGCTTCATCCACTTGGTCCTGGTTCTGCAAAAATGTAGACTGCTGGAGTTAAGACATCACAGGGGCTTCTACCAAGATTTCAATGGAAAGCCTAGAAGTCCAGGCAAAGTGTATCAGGGTTGGAATTCCTCCAGGCATTCCATGGGAGATAATATGTGAACTTGTGGAATTGTGGTGCAGATTCCACAGGACTAAGAGATGCCAATAACCTGGAACATCTGCTGATGAAAGCTGCTAGCTATGAACAGTCAGTGTAAGAAGGAGACCATGTTGCCTAGAACTGGCGAGGCCAAAGGTGTGGAGCTGCTAAAACCCTTTGGAGAAGATCCTTGCTAGCATGTGCCTCAGATTCTGTACATTGAGCTACTGAACTTGTTTGCCAACTGGGTTCTGATCTTGCTTTGGTCTGATTTCTTTCTTCTCTGCCACTATTTCTCCCTTTTATCATGAAAATGTTTACTTTATGCCATTATATATTGAACATGTGTAATTTGCCTTTTATCTTTATAGGGGTACACTGAAAGGGTTTGCCTTAAATCTTAAAGAAGTCTTTGGACTTAGAATTTTCAGCAGTGCTGGAATTGTTAAAACTATGGGGACTTTTGGATATAGACTAAATTCATTTTGCATTTTGAGATAAACATGAACTTTTGGGAATTGGGGAGAATGTATGGCTTGGATATAAGGTGACCCTGGAAAAAATCATGTTAAATGATGCAGAAATGCTCAGAGGTGAAATTATCAGATTATGATACCTGTTACCTAATCAGCGGATTAAATCTTTTGATAGGTTATTCATTTGAATGGACTATCTTAGTGGTTACTGTAGGTAGGTCATTTAGAATGTGGTGTGGAACATTTTGGAGTACAAAGCACATCTTCCACACTGTTGTAGAACATTTGACTGTTTTTCCATAGAGAACACCTTTAGAGAATGCATATTTGGAGCTTCTAGACGAGAAATAAAATGGCATGAAACAAAAGTTCCCAAATCATTTGACACATTCAGATTATTAAACTAGACAGGTTCATGTGTGCTTCAAAAACATTATATATATTTGATAAATAGTTAATTAAAATAGCATTGCTAATTAGCCTTATTAATGCTGTCTCATGAAAGATTCATCTTAAGAGTAGACAAGGGCTGAATTCCTAGATTTGAGAATTACCTTGAATTATGATAAAAAGCAGTCATTCAAAAGGCACTTGGTATTTTCCAAACAATTATCAAATGCATATACTATTTGTTATAATATATTGCTGGATATTGTTGTTATAGTATAAGAAAATTTTATTGTCCTCATATTTTCTGCAGTTCTTATGGGAAAAATCCAATTTTATTTTTTATACTCATCCACATTAGATGTAAAATAATAATATTTAAAGCCTTTAGAAATTACACAGTCAACTTGAATTTGTCACTAAGAAAAATTATAGGATAAGGAGTAAAGGAACTGGGTATAAGAATAAATAAAAGAATAATTTTGGAAGACATTATGAAACATCAAATATGTTTAAATCTACCAGACACTTGCAGTCACAAAAATTGAATTAAATGTTGCTTTAATCATCCAACATCAATGTTAATATTTTTATAACACTTGATCATCACCATTTTCCCTTCCTTATACTAATACTTACAAATAGACTTTAATTAAATGTAGTTCATTAGCAAATAAAATTTTCTTATTCTTTGTGTAATGACCTTGAATCCTAAGACCTTGCCATAATTTACTTAGTCTTTTTCAGATATCTTTGAACTTTTAATGTACAGAGTCATTTCATTTGTGAACAAAGACAGTATTGCTTATTAATTTCCAATTTTGTGATTTACATTTTTTGTTGTTGTCCTTGCGTAGAAGGTTGAATAGAGGTGATACAAGTGGACATCCTTGCTGGGGTAAACAATTTTGCTTTCTTTCAATAAATTAACTTTGGTTAAAATGGATGATTCTACATTAAAAATTGCTGAAGTTAGTCTGTAAAATGTACATTTATAATTTTAATGTTCATAATTACTTGTATTCAGTTTTCTTTGCTGTATCTTTGCTCTGAGGTCACCGATGATGATGAAATGAGTTAAAAAATGTATCTTTGTATTCCTATTCTCTGAAAGATTTTGATTATTTCTTCATTAAATATAAGGAAGGTGGAGCCTTGTGGGCATGAAATTTACTTTGTAGGAAGAGTTTGAATTATTCAATTTCTTTAACAGGCAAAGGTCTATTCAGAAAAATATCTTGTTAATTTGGGAAATTCTGATATTTTTCTTAGAAAATTTTCCAATTCATTTAAAATTTCAAGTGTCTTGGAATAAGTTTATTCATAATGTTCTCTCCTTATTTTTAATATTGATAGAATATCTGGTAGTGTCATTTTGCCATTCATAATGTTGTTTACATTCTGTCTTTATTTTCCTTTTGATTCTACTTATGATGGACATTCCAATTTTGTTTTCTACCTTTAGGTATTGTTTCTTTCCATGGGATATTTCTTAATACATTAATCCAGGTCTTTTATTTTCCAATATGTTTTTGAAAGTACAATTTTCTTTTTAATCACAGCTTTAGCTACATTCCATGAATTTTGCTTATTTTGACACTTTAAAAGTTTTCCCTTGAGTTCTGTTTTCATTAGTGGATTAGCACTGTGTTGTTTATTTTTCAAATATTTGGAGGATTTTGAGTTACTTTTTCATTGTTTTCTTTATGGACTTCATTGTACTCTGTATGATTTCAAACTTTCCTAACACGAATTCTCAATGAATACAAATGTTCAAGGACATGAGAAAATAATTTGTGTTGTGAAATTCTTGAGTGAAACAATTCACTGTCAACTTGGTGAAGTTGTTTAAACATTTTTTTCTAATCTTTTACATCCATATCTCTTGTTTCATCATTCATCAAAAAAGATACATTACTAAGGCCATGCATTTTCTTACTTCTTTTTATTTTTAGTTGTAGATGGACACAATACTTTTAATTTCTTAATTTTTTTTTTTTTTTTTTTGTGGTGCTGTGGATCAAAACCAGTGCCTCACACATGCTAGGCAAACACTTTTCCACTGAGCTACAACCCCAGTCCCTTACTTCTTAATTTCTATATTTTTGAGATAAAATATTAAATCCTTATTAAAGTAAAATCTGTTTCTTCCTCGTGAATTGGTTTTTATTCTAACAAAAATGATTCTTTTTTTTTTTTTGGTATGAATGACCATTACTTTAAAGTCAACTTTCTATTATTTGTTTATGTTACATATTTTTCCTTAGGATTTTGTGTACCATCAGATATCCTGTAATTAAAAAATATCTCTGAAAAGAAGAATATAAGTATGTTTGTTTTAAAATCCAATCTGAAAATATTGTCCTTTAATTGGTCATTTAATCCATTTAAATGTGCTTGGTTATAAATGTATAATCTTACTCTTTCTTTATGGTTGTGCAACTTAACTTACATTCCTTAGTTTCTTCCTCTTTCTCTGACATTATTCAGGATCAGTTAGGATTAATGTTATTACATTATTCCTCTTTATTTACCTTGATTGTTAATATGTTCTGAAACTTCCATTGGAGAATTCCTTGAAGAGTACAATATTTACCTTTAATTTGTTTAACTATGAACTGCAGTAGTATATTCACTACATTCTGGATAATGCTAGAACATTACACCTTTGCTTGACAAAGTGTGATCCATAGACAAACACTATTGCCATTACCTGAGTATATTTAAAACTTCAAATTCTCTCTCTTCAGACCTATTGGAACAGAGTCTGCAGTTTTAAAAGAATCTCAGGTACATATTACGTACATTAAATTTGAGGAGCATTGACTATGTTAGTACTCTTTCTTGTCTTTTTCTTATTTGTGACTGTGTAATTTTTTCTTTAATTGTAAACAAATGGGATACATATTGTTTCTCTGTACATGGAGTAAAGGCATACCATTTGTGTAATCATAAATTTACATAGGGTAATGTTGGTTGATTCATTCTGTTATTTTTTCCCTTCCCCCACCCCTCCCATCCCTCTTTTCCCTCTATACAGTCCTTCCTTCCCCCATTCTTGCCCCCCTCCCTAACCCTAACTCTAACCCTAAAACTAACCCCTCCCATGCCCCATTGTGTGTCATCATCCACTTATCAGCGAGATCATTCTTCCTTTGGTTTTTTGAGATTGGCTTATCTCCCTTATCATGATATTCTCCAATTTCAACCATTTGCCTGCAAATGCCATAATTTTATCATTCTTTATGGCTGAGGAATATTCCATTGTATATATATGCCACAGTTTCTTTATCCATTCATCAACTGAAGGGCATCTAGGTTGGTTCCACAATTTGGTTATGGTGAATTGAGCAGCAATGAACATTGATGTGGCTGTATCTCTGTAGTATGCTGATTGTAAGTTCTTTGGGTATAGGCCAAGGAGTGGGATAGCTGGGTCAAATGGTAGATCCATTCCAAGATTTCTAAGGAATCTCAATACTGCTTTCCAGAGTGGCTGCACTAATTTGCAACCCCACCAGCAATGTATGAGTGTACCTTTTTCCCCACATCCTCGCCAACACCTGTTGTTGCTTGTATTCTTGATAATCCCCATTCTGATTGGGGTGAGATGGAATCTTAGGGTGGTTTTGATTTGCATTTCTCTTATTACTAGAGATGTTGAACATTTTTCCATATGTTTGTTGATTGCTTGTAGGTCTTCTTCTGTGAAGTGTCTGTTCATTTCCTTAGCGCATTTGTCGATTGGGTTATTTGTAGTCTTGGTGTAGAGTTTTTTGAGTTCTTTATAGATTCTGGAGATTAGTGCTCTATCTGAAGTATGATTGGCAAAGATTTTCTCCCACTCTGTAGGCTCTTTCTTTGCATTGATGATAGTTTTCTTTTTTGAGAGAAAGCTTTTTAGTTTGAATCTATCCCAGTTGTTGATTCTTGTTTTTATTTCTTGTGCTATGGGAGTCCTGTTGAGGAAGTCTGATCCTAAGCCGACATGTTGAGGATCTGGACCTACATTTTCTTCTATAAGATGCAGGGTCTCTGATCTGATTCCAAGTCCTTTATCCATTTTGAACTTAGTTTCATGCACGGTGAGAGATATGGGTTTAGTTTCATTCTGTTGCATATGGATTTCCAATTTTCCCAGCACCATTTGTTGAAGAGGCTATCTTTTCTCCATTGCATATTTTTGGCCCCTTTGTCTAGTATGAGAAAATTATATTTATTTGGGTTTGTGCCCATGTCCTCTATTCTGTACCATTGATCTACCTGTCTATTTTGGTACCAATACCATGCTGTTTTTGTTACTATTGCTTTGTAGTATAGTTGAAGTTCTGGTATTGCAATACCCCCTGCTTCATTTTTCCTGCGAAGGATTGCTTTAGCTATTCTGGGTTTCTTATTCTTCCAGATGAATTTCATGATTGCTTGTTCTATTTCTGTAAGGTACGTCATTGGGATTTTAATTGGAATTGCATTGAATCTGTATAGCACTTTAGGTAGTATGGCCATTTTGACAATATTAATTCTGCCTATCCAGGAACATGGGAGACCTTTCCATCTTCTAAGGTGTTCTTTAATTTCTTTCTTTAGTGTTCTGTAGTTCTCATTGTAGAGGTCTTTCTCCTCTTTTGTTAGATTGATTCCCAAGTATTTTATTTTTTTCGAGGCTATTGTGAATGGGGTAGTTTTCCTAACTACTATTTCTGAAGATTCATCACTTATGTATAAAAATGCCTTAGATTTATGAGCATTGATCTTATATCCCACTACTTTACTAAATTCTCTTATGAGTTCTAAACGTTTTCTGGTGAAATTTCCTGGTTCCTCTAAACATATTATTATATCATCAGCAAAAAGGGATAGTTTGAGTTCTTCTTTTCCTATTCGTATCCCTTTAATTTCTTTGGTCTGTCTAATTGCTCTGGCTAGAGTTTCAAGGACGATATTGAATAGGACTGGTGAAAGAGGGCATCTTTGCCTTGTTCCAGATTTTAGGGGGAATGCTTTCAGTTTTT
This sequence comes from Sciurus carolinensis, assembly GCF_902686445.1. Lineage (NCBI taxonomy): Eukaryota > Metazoa > Chordata > Mammalia > Rodentia > Sciuridae > Sciurus > Sciurus carolinensis. The sequence goes on from NC_062222.1 coordinate 93,166,714, forward strand.
CACCATTTAGAATGATATTAGCCATGGGCTTAGCATAGATGGCCTTTACAATGTTAAGGAATGTTCCCACTATCCCTATTTTTTCTAGTGTTTTGAGCATGAAGGGGTGCTGTATTTTATCAAATGCTTTTTCTGCATCTATTGAAATAATCATGTGATTCTTGACTTTAAGTCTGTTGATATGGTGAATGACATTTATTGATTTCCTGATGTTGAAACAACCTTGCGTCCCTGGGATGAAACCCACTTGATCATGGTGCAATATCTTTTTAATATGTTTTTGTATGCAGTTTGCTAAAATTTTGTTAATTTTTGCATCAATGTTCATTAAGGATATTAGTCTAAAATTTTCTTTCCTCAATGTGTCTCTGTCTGGTTTAGGTATCAGGGTGATATTGGCTTCATAGAATGAGTTTGGGAGAGTTCCCTCCTCTTCTATTTCATGGAATACTTTCAAAAGTATTGGAATGAGCTCTTCTTTAAAGGTTTTGTAGAACTCAGCTGAGAAACCATCAGGTCCTGGACTTTTCTTTGTTCGTAGGCTTTTGATGACTTCTTCTATTTCATTACTTGAAATTGGTCTATTTAAATTGTGTATGTCCTCCTCATTTAGTTTAGGCAATTCATATGTCTCTAGAAACTTGTTGATATCTTCGTAATTTTCTATTTTGTTGGAGTATAGATTTTCAAAATAGCTTCTAATTATGTTTTGTATTTCAGTCGTGTCTGTTGTGATATTTCCTTGTTCATTCTGAATTTTGGTGATTTGGGTTTTCTCTCATCTTCTCTTTGTTAGTGTGGCTAAAGGTTTATCAATTTTGTTTATTTTTTCGAAGAACCAACTATTTATTTTGTCAATTTTTTGTATTGTTTTTTTTGTTTCAATTTTGTTTATTTCAGCTGTGATTTTAACTCTTTCCTGTCTTCTACTACTTTTGATGTTGGTCTGTTCTTCTTTTTCTAGGGCTTTGAGCTGTGGTGTTAGGTCGTTTATTTGTTGAGTTTTACTTCTTTTATTGAATGCGCTCCATGAAATAAATTTTCCTCTAAGTACTGCTTTCATAGTGTCCCAGAGATTTAATATGATGTTTCTTTGTTCTCGTTTACCTCTAAGAATTTTTTAATTTCCTTCCTAATATCTTCTGTTATCCATTCATCATATAATAGCATATCGTTTAATCTCCAGGTGTTGGAGTAATTTCTGTTTTTTACTCTGTCATTTATTTCTAATTTCAATCCATTATGATCTGATAGAATACAAGGTTGTGTCTCTATCTTCTTGTATTTGATAACATTAGTTTTGTGGCATAATATATGGTCTATTTTAGAGAAGTATCATGTGTTGCTGAGAAGAAAGTGTATTCACTCTTCGTTGGATGGTATATTCTATAAATGTCTGTTAAGTCTAAATTATTGATTGTGTTATTGAGTTCTATGGTTTCTGTGTTCAATTTTTGTTTGGAAGGTCTGTCCAGTGGTGAGAGAGGCGTGTTAAAATCACCTAGTATTATTGTAATTATGGTCTATTTGTTTTCTGAGTTTGAGAAGGATTTGTTTGACATACATGGATGAGCCACTGTTTGGGGCATAGATATTTATGGTTGTTATGTCTTGTTGATTCATGGTTCCCTTAAGCAGTATGAAATGTCCTTCTTTATCCCTTCTGACTAACTTTGACTTGAAGTCCACATTATCTGAAATGAGGATGGATACCCCAGCTTTTTTGCTGAGTCCATGTGCATGGTATGTTTTTTCACATCCTTTCACCTTTAGTCTATGGGTATCTCTTTCTATGAGATGAGTCTCTTGTAGGCAACATATTGTTGGATTTTTCTTTTTGATCCAATTTGCCAGTCTATGTCTTTTGATTGATGAATTCAGGCCATTAACATTCAGGGTTATTATTGAGATATGATTTGTATTCCAGGTCATTTGACTCATTTTATTTATTTATTTATTTGATTATTTTTGACACGACTTGGTACCTCTTTATTTGAGAGTTCCTTTAGGATAGCTCCTCCCTTTGCTGATTTGCTTCTTTGTTTTTCATCTCTTCCTCATGGAATATTTTGCTGAGTATGTTCTGTATTGCTGGCTTTCTTTTTGTATATTCTTTTAGCTTTTGTTTATCATGGAAGGATAAGTTTTTCTGGGTATAAGATTCTTGGTTGGCATCCATTTTCTTTCAGGGCTTGAACAATGTTGTTCCAGGCCCTTCTAGCTTTTAAGGTCTGGATTGAAAAATCTGCTGATATCCGTATTGGTTTCCCCCTGAATGTAATTTGGTTCTTTTCTCTCACAGCCTTTAACATTCTGTCTTTATTTTGTATGTTAGGTATTTTCATTGTAATGTGCCTTGGTGTGGATCTGTTGTAATTTTGTGTATTTGGAGTCCTATAAGCCTCTTGAACTTGATTTTCCATTTCATTCTTCAGATTTGGGAAATCTTCTGAAATTATTTCATTGAATAGGTTGTTCATTCCTTTGGTTTGTTTCTCTAAGCCTTTCTCAATCCCAATAATTCTTAAATTTGGCCTTTTCATGATATCCCATAGTTCTTGGAGATTCTGTTCATGATTTCTTACCATCTTCTCTGTTTGTTCAACTTTATTTTCAAGGTTAAATATTTTGTCTTCAATATCTGAGGTTCTGTCTTCCAGGTGTTCTATCCTATTGGTTGTGCTTTCTATGGAGTTCTTAATTTGGTTTATTGCTTCCTTCATTTCAAGGATTTCTGTTTGGTTTTTTTTCAATATCTCTAACTCTTTATTGAAATGGTCTTTTGCTTCCTGTATTTGCTCTTTTAACTGTCGATTGGTGCGATCATTCAATGCCTGCATTTGCTCTTTCATTTCATCGTTTGCTTCCCTTATCATGTTAATTATGTACATTCTGAACTCCCTTTCTGACATTTCTTCTGCCATGCTGTCATTGGATTTTATTGATGTAATATCTAGATTTGTTTGAGGCATTTTCTTCCCTTATTTTCTCATGTCGTTCAGGTATCAGTAGACTGCTGAGATGTTGCAGATTTCCTCTATTGACTTATGATATCCCTGAAGATTGCTAGTATATCCCCTCTTATCCTTCAGTAGCCTGAAGACTTGGAGGAAGTTGATAATGCGGTGCTCCCCAAGGAAACTGCCTCTGTAGGGGTGGTGGCTTTCAGGTGGGGCATATTCCCTGCTAGTGGGCAGAGGTACCTCCACTTGTTGACCAATGGTCATCCAAAGGGGAACTAGGCTGCGGGCTGAGGCAAGGCCTGTTTGTGCCTGTGTCTTTGGTTTTACCGTCCTTGTGGGAAAACCTCACCTGGCAGGGAAGACTCACCCGGTGGGGAGGTCTCACTGTTCAGTTCCTCTCCTAGAGGTTTCCCTCAGTCCACAACTACCGCCTGGGCAGGGCAGCCTTCCCAGGCAAGTTTCCCAGGGGCCCGGACCTACCTCCTGGGCCTGGGAGCCTCACCCTTCGCAGACGAGTCTCCTTAAGCTGCCTCTCCTCAGAGAATCTGCCTGCAGTCCTGGAAACTTTGCTCCGCCCCTCAGCTTGTCTCTGCAGCTCTTCCACCGAAAAGCTGCCTGGATCCTGGGACCCTGCTCTGCACCTAATCGCCTGCCTATGCAGCCCCTCCTCTGGGCAGCCGCCGAAGCCCGGCGGGTTACTCTGTGTGACTGTGTAATTTAACTGCAAAGTATTGTGAAACTCAACAAATATTATTTTCTTTCTTCTTCTTCTTCTTTTTTTTTTTTTAGCAAATAGTTTGACTGTTTATTTACCCACGATTTAAATGTACTCAGAAGTCACTTATCACCTTTTTCCCTCTCTTTTTTCCTTTATCCTTCCCTTCCTCCCTCCTTCCTTACTTCTTTTTGATATTTATACCAGGAATAATTTTCTTTCTAATGAGTAAGTATATCAATATACCATTATTGTAGATAAGCAGTGTTTAATTCTCCTATCTTTTATGTTTTAAAAATGTAGTTATATATCTTTAATTTGGGGAATATGTATAACATTCTAGTTAATGCTGCCCAAAGTGTCTACTGCAATGCATATGCCACAGTAGATCCTCTACATATTTGATAAATCAGTAAATTTAAAAAATACAATTACTTAATCTAGTTGTATTTGACATGTGACCCAGTGGACAGTGTCCGAGTGTTTTTCTTAATAGGAAAAAGTGATTTCTTTTTCCAACACAATAAAACTGTCAATTATATTTCTCTACATTTTGTGCATGTGGAAATAATCTTTATAAAACCTTGTATATATCAGTTACAAGAGTTGCAAGGTCTTTATGGAGGTCACCAATGTTAACTGATTATATTCAATTTTAAACTTCCATCAAAGCAAATAAATATTAAGATTTAAGATTTCAGTTCAGACTGAAAATCTATTTAATTTTGTGATAGGCTTAGTATAGCTGATCATGAATAGTTCTCAACAAAAGAGAAGAGGTATATAAAAGAAACCACAGATCCTTTTGAGATATATATATACCTTTGTTGGAAAAGAAGTGATTAAACCCTCTAGCTAAAGAAGGATTGTTAAATACAGAATGTGCTGAAGAGTTAGACATCAAAGTACTGTTGTGACTCTTACTGCAAATTAAATGGAACATCTAGAATTGGCAGTATCTAGGTTTCTGTTTTAAGCATGTGTCATCCAAATCATTTAAATACTTTTCCTGTTCACACTGACAGCTGTCAATGTTCAGCAAACAAAACAAACAAACCTACAAAACCCTTAACATCTGTTCTTGTTCAGCTATAACTGTTTTAATAGAGTTTGTTTTACATTCTTTATAATGGGAAGAATGGGAAACTAGAAAGTGAATTTCACTAGGAAGTTGTTTTTTCCTTGTATTTACTAGTTTATAAATAACTGAAATGCCCATAAATGAGCATATGTTATTTATTTTTAAATTAAATTTTATTGTGTGCAAAACATGTTGTGATATATAATGTGATGTTATGGGATATATATATATATATATATATCATATATATGATATGTATTTGGTATATATCATCTCATATGGGTAATTTTTGTGGCAAGACTAACTAAAATATACTTGTTGCATTAGTTTCAAATTCGGTATAATTTTATTACTTATAATCTTCATGTCATACTTTAAATCTCCACACTTTTTCCTCCTACATATCTGATACTTTGTATCCTGTATTCTACATCTCCCCACTTGCTCTTCACACCCAGAGCCCCAACTCAGCCCACAAAAACAACTGTTTGGCTAATTTTGTATATTTAATCATGTTTTAATTTTTATTTAGTCTTTAGATTCCCATGTATAAGTGAGGTAATGCAATATTTTTCTTTCTGCATCTGACATTTCACTTTGCATACTGTTCTCCAGCATCATCCAATCTGTTTTGGCAAGATCTTCTATTCAGAGTTGAATAATATTTCATTACATGTATGTGTGTGTAATCTTTATTTTTTTGCATATAGGATGATGTTATATGCAAACAGAGATAATTTGATGACTTCTTTTCCAATTTGTATCCCTTCCATTGTCTTCTCCTTGTCTGATTGCTTCTTGCTAAGACTTTCAGTACTATGTTGAATATAAATGGTAAGATTAATAGAAGAGCTTTCAGATTCCCCCACTAGTTGTAAGGTTTGATATGGGTAATTTTATAAATGATTTTAATTATGTTCCAGAACTTTCCCTTTATGCCAGACTAGTGAAAAGTTTTATCAAGAAGGGATATTGGACTTTGTTGAGTATTTTTCTACATCAATTATGATCATGTGTCTTTCATCTTCTGTCTTGCTAATCAAATGTATCACATTAATTGATTTTCATTCCTTAGACTAATGATTCATGCCAGAGATAAATCCACTTTGGTCATTATGTATAATCTTTTTGTTGTACTATTGAATTTTGTTTGTTAATACTTCCTTGAGGATTTTTTGTTTTTTGCATCTGTGTTTATCCATTGACTTGTCATTTTCTTGTGATGTTGTTGTGTGAGTTATGCGTTAAGGTTATGCAGATCTTATAAAATATGTACAAGTATTCCTTCTAGGTCTGTTTCTTGGGAGAGTTTAAGAAGCATTGGCATTAATTCTTTTTTTTTTTTTTTTTTGGTACAATTCAGTCATAAAAATCATCTGGACCTGAGTTTTTTTTTTTGTTTTGAAAGTCTTTTTTTTTAATTATTACTTTCTCATCTCTTTGTCATTGGACAGTTCAGATTTTCTTTTGCTTTTTAACTCAATCTTCAGAGCTTGTATGTTTTAGGAATTTATGCATTTCTTCTAGGTTATTCAATTTGAAGCTCTATAACTATTCTTAGTAGTCTCATGATTCTTTTTACTTCTAAGGCATCTGTTGTAATTTCTTCCTGTTTGGCTTTATTTATTTGAATCTTCTCTATATTCTCCTTAGACTTGCTAAAGGATTATAAATTTTATCTATTTTTAAAACTCAACTTTTATTAATTTTTCCTGTAGTATTTATTTACCCTACTTGATCTATTTTTGTTGTGACTTTTATTGTTTCCTTCTTTCTGACAATTTTGGGTTTAGTTTGTTCCTTTCCTAGTTCCTGGGGGCATCATGTTAGTTTATTTTGGATTTCCCTTTATTTTTAATGTATATAGTCTTCACTCTCAAAACTGCACTTGCTGCATCCCATAAGTTTTGGTATGTTGTCTTTCTGTTTTCACGTGAATCAAGACATTTTAAAATGTCCCTTTGATTAGTATTTTAACTTACTGAATTTTAAGGAACATGTTACTTAATTTGCATGTATTTGGTAAATTTTTAAAGATTCCTCTGACTCTTGATTTCTGGTTTCATGCTCTTGTTGTCTGATATAATACCTGATACAATTTCATTCTTAAATTTGTTAGGACTTGTTCTTTGCCCTAACATATGCTCTATCCTACAGAGTGCTCTTGTGCCCTAGAGGAAACTATAAATGGTAATGATTTTGGATGGAAAGTTCAGTATATGTTTTCAGATATTGGGTCAAAAGTACAATTCAAGTGTAATCCATATTAATTTCATGCCAAGTTGACCTATTCATAATTGAAAATACTCTGTTGAAATCCTGTAGTACTATTGAATTCCTATCTCTTTCTATTTTCATGTGTATTATTTTTCTTATATACTTAGGTAGTCCAATGTTGTGTGTATGCATATTTACAATTGTATGTTCTTTTGATGAATTGACCCCTTTATCATTAAATCGTGACTTTTTGTCTCCTGTGATGGCATTATTTTTAAAGTACTTTTAAACAAACTTTTTGTTTCTTCTTTTTTATTGATTCATAATAGCTATATATAACATTAGGTTTTACTTTGGCATAATTATAAATACATAGAGTATAGTTTGCACCAATTAATTCCTGAGTACTTCCCCTTCCTCTTTTCCCTCCCTCTGTTTCCTTTCCTCTATTTTAGTTACCTTTCTGTTTATTTACTTTTAAAAAAAATAGTGTTTTGTGGATATACATAATGGTTTCATTCATCGTAGCATATTCATATATGTATATTGGAAAGTCAGGTCAGATTCATTCCATTCTTTTTCCTTATCCTGTCTCTCCTCCCTTCCCTTCAATGTCCTTCTTCTACTCCCTGATCACTCCTTTATTTTGATGGAATTTCCCCCCATTTATTTTCTCTCTCCTTCCCCACCCCCTAATTTAAAAATAGTTCTGAATATCAGAGAAAATATTTGACCCTTGACATTCTATGTTTGACTTATTTCACTGAGTGTTAAGTCTCCAGGTTCATCTACTTAACAGCAAATGACATAATTTCATTATTTTTCATGGCTGAGTAATACTCCTTTATATATAGACATATATATATTTGATATACATATCATGTGTGTATGTGTGTGTGTGTGTGTATAAAACATTTTCTTTATTCTTCTGTTGTGGGACACCTAGGTTGGTTCTGTAGTCTGGTAATTGTGAATTGTGGTGCTATAAAATTTTGATGTGGCTGTATCCTTATAGTATGCTGATTTTAGATCACTTGAATATATACTGAGGAGTGGGGTAGCTGACTAATATGGTAGTTCCATTCCTCATGTTTTGTGGAATCCCCATACTGCTATTCAGAATGGTTGCACTAATTTGCAGTTCTACCAACAGTGTATGAGTCTTTTCTCCTATATCCTCCTCATCCCTTTTTATTTGGATTTTTGATAATTGCCACTCTAAGTGGAGTGAGATAAACTCTGAATGTGGTTTTGATTTGCATTTCCCTAGTTGCTAGAGATGTTCAGCATTTTTATCATGTATTTTTTGACTATTTTTATATTTTTCTTCTGAGAAGTGTTTTTTTAGTTCTTTTGCTCATTTATTTATTGGATTATTTGCCTTTTTGTGTTAAGTTTTTTGAGTTCTTTATATATTTTGAATATTACTGCCTTAAGGAGCAAGTGGCAACAGTTTTTTAACTTAAATTCTATTTTACCAGATAAAAGTACAGCCATCTCTGTTTATTTCGGCTATATCTATTCTATTTCATGGAATATCTTTTTCTGTGTCTTCATGTAAGGCCTTTGTGTGTCTTTAAATCTTATGTGTGTGTCTCATAGGCAGTACATAGTTACATCTTGATTTTTATCCAGTCAGACATTCCATGTTCTTTGACAGGAGAATTTTATCCATTTTCATTCAAGGTTATTGCTTTGGTTTGAATATGTAACCCCAAAAGTTTGAGTTGAAAACTTAACCCCCAATGTAACAATCTGGGGGATAGGATCTAAAGGAAGGTGTTTAGGTGTTTACTAATAGGTCAGGATGTACTATTCCCATTTACATTTTTCTTCCTCATTGTTTTATGGTTCATTTTTTCCTTTCCCCTCTATTTTTGGCCACCTATGTGATTGATAATTTTCTATATTGTCAAGCTTTGATTCTCTTCTTTATAATGTTTGCACATTTGCGGTTACCATGAGGCTTATATGAAACATCTTCCAATGAAATATTCTAAGCTTAGAACAACTTAGTTCTGTCATGGACAAAAGCTATAGACTTTTATCTTCTGACCCCTAATTTGTAACTTTGATGTCAAAATTTACATTTTTAAATTTTGTATATTCCTTAAAATCTTCAGTTAATTTTAGTTTAGTTTTGACTTTCTGACTTTTAATCTTCATGTAAGATATATGTGTATATATATATGTATATCTGGGATATACATATATATATATATGTATGTAATGTACACACCATTATTACACTGTTGAAAATTTCTGGAATTGACTATGTATTACCTCTACCATTGTGTTTCATATTTTCTTATGCATCTGAGATGGTAGGTACATTCTTTTGATCCTACTTCATGAACTCCTTTAAGAATTTCTTGTAGGGTGGGTCTAGTGTTGAAGGAATGCTTCACTGCGCATACAGAAGATTTATTTTCTTTAAGAAATATAGCTTTTTTAGACATAGTATTCTCAGTTGGAAATTTTCGTTTTATTCAACATGTTCAATATATATGCCATTGTCTCCTGTCTTGCATAGTTTCTACTGAGAAATCTGCTGATAATCTAATATTACTTGCTATTTTCATGTCATTTTCTGTTTTTTTCTTCCTGCTTTACAAGGCTTTTTTCTTTGTTGTTGACTTTTGACAGTTCAATTATAATGTGCCTTGGAGAAGACCTCTTTGAGTTTTATCTGATGGGGACACTTGAGCTTCATGGACCTGGTTGTTTATATAGTTCCCAAGACTTGAAACACTTTTAACAATTATGTCATTATACAAGCTTTCTGTCACTTTCTCTGTCTCTCCTTCTACAACTTACATTAAGCAAATATTTATGTACCTAAGGTGTCCCATAAGCCTCATAAAGTTTTCTTCACTCTTTTTCAGTCTGTTTCCTTTATTTCCTCTGAGTCATTTCAAAACATTTATTTTCAAGTGCACAGATTCTTACTTTGCTTGATCTACTTTGCTGTTGAAATTCTGTATTGTATTTTTGCTTCATTCTTGACTTCCTCAGCTCTGAAAGTATATTATATCTTTATCTATATCTATATCTATATCTATATCTATATCTATATCTGCACTTCTCATTCAGAACATGAATCGTTTTCCTGATTTCACTGAATTACCTGTATTCTCTTATGTCTTTGTGTTTCCTTAGGATCATTATTTTGAATCCCTTTTCAGGTAGTTCACAAATATCCATTTCTTTTGGGCCTGTCACTAAAACTAATTGTGTTCTTGTGTTCCTTTGCTGGTGTTATGCTTCATTTTAATTTTCTTTTTTGTATCCCTGAATTGATGTCTGTACAAATGGTATGGTGGTGTAGTCAAACTTTACAGAACAGCTTTTGTTGGGGAAGATTTTCAACTGCAGATGGGCCTGAGCTGGAGTGGTTGGGCAGGGTTTGACATGTGTGGTTCCACATGTGTGCAGTGTTATAATCCTGGTGTAATTCCTTCAGTAGGGATCGACATTAGCAATGACTGTGTATTCCCCAATGGTTTAGGCTGCAGGAATATGTACCAGTGATGATGCTGTGTAGATTATTATGGTAAGGGCTTTAGAGATCCTACTATGTATGTATTTTCCACTTGTCTTAGTTGAGGTTGCTAAGTCTTTCTTGATTTCAGGTCTGACACAGCCCACAGTCAGAATGACATTGAAATTGGGGGCATCAGTGCATGGAGTAGCTGTGGGGCTTGGGATTGTGTCAAATTATTGTAGTGTGTTGAGGAACAAATTTACTTTCTAAGATACAAGTGAATGTAGTTATCCCACTAAACTAAGGTCTGTTTGAGGTACATTTAGCAGCTCAGGTGACTATCCTCTCTTGCTTTGATATGGCAGGACAGGGTGTAGCAATGGCTAGGCTTTTGAGAAGAAAGGTTGCTCTAGATGGTTGGAGCCCCAGGAACAGCAAGCACGTAACTGCAGTTTGGAGCTTGAACCAATATGACCCATGACATGTTGGGCTTTATGGATAAGTTACCACTTAGTGGTGAATCTGAAATTTGATATGGTGGAACATGAAAACACCATAGGTTCTGTGAGAATAGGTGCATCAGCAGCAAGATTGTGCAGGGCTGGTCCAGTTCCAGATAGGCATAGTATTGAGTCTGTTCATCCTTAGAGGGCTGATGGTCTCAGTTATTTCAGGCTCTGATTCCCTCGGACATGAGGCATTGCTTCTTCTCAGCACCAGAAAGCATGGATATAGAAGTATAGAAGGAGCTCTGGATACCAGAGCAGAGAGCACTGCATCACCTATGGCATTTGGAAGTGTAGTTAGAATGGCATCCTAGAAACGTCTAGCTTCCAAAGTACAGAATGCTTTCTTTCTGACAACAGGAGTGGGGTCAACTGCTTCAGTAGCTGGAGGTCTAAAATCCTTGAGGGATGGAAAACTGCCTCAGCTGTGACTGATGTCAGGGAATATGACTACTCTGGTAGGCCTGAAGTTTCCAGAAGTGGGGTAGCACTTCAGCTTAGTCAGAAGGGAAGGTGTACCAGTAAGTAGAATGGGGTGAAAGAAGGATACACTCTTAAGGTGGTTCTGGTTTCAAGAAGGTGCAGTGGTAACATGGGGACTGGGACAGAGCACCAACTTCTCTGGGGATGCACAGCATGCAGACTGTAGGAAGTTCCCTTGGCTGGGTCAGAGATGTGATGACTACAGGAAACTCCACTAACAAACACTGCAGATACCCACAATGGTGATGAGGCTTCTATTTTCTCTTACTTACAAGAGAAAGGAAGAAGTCCTCCTGGTTCTGAACTGAACTTTACTGTGGGAATAGGATGAGGCAATGTGTTTTCTTCTCTTTTCCATGCAGCTACATCTGTCTCTGTACTTTTTAAAACTACTTCTGGCTATTTTCTGTTCTTGGGAATACTTTAGTAATTTTGTTTGAAATGAGTTATTTATTTTAGGGTCTTGTGTGTATTTGTGGGGTGAAGGATGTTAGGTATTCCTAATCACCACCTTTCTTGGTATTTAGTTTTTAAAAGAACACTGAAGAACTAAGTTATAAGTAGGCAACAATTTTGATAAGCTTAACCTTAACTAATTAACTGACACAAATTAAGATTTTAATTGCTTTGAAAGACAGCCAAGAAAATATATTGTATATGTCATATGAAAAGGAAATTCTCTATCAAAGCTAAATTTTGTATGTTGTAGCTTACTTTGGTATGAAAAACATTTAATACACAACAATATGAAAGAATGCATTAACCGACCAATTTATTTTATGTGTTTTTCTTCTTTTACCTGATTAATTAGGCAGTTCTTTTCTGAGCCCGGTTACTTGATTTAGAAGTAGCAGTAATGCTTAAGTTCTTATTCCTGTTCATAAACACATTATTGTGTCATGGCATTATCATTTCAATGGAGCTACAGAAACTTCTAGATACCATAGTTTTTGGATGGCAAAAGAGCTCATAATTTTCTTCTTCATTAAGCTATTGTGTAGTACCAATAAGTAGAAGTCCAACTTTTTGGAATCATGTAATTAATAGAACAAAAGAGTAATAGATATTAGAAGTTAAAAAAATGATCAAGAAATTAGGAAGGGGATCATTAAATATCATTTTGGATTTTTTTTCTTCATATAGGGTTTGAAACATTTTCACAATTTGTTCTCTAATCAAGATTTTAAAATTATCTATTAGCTCTACCTGTCTCATCTTGGATTAATATTTTGTTTTCCTAATTATTATTATTTATATTTAGTGAAATCAGTTTCTATGTCTTTTGTACCAACTATGCACCAAAAATATGTATATGTGTGTATGTATGAATATATATGTGTGTGTGTGTGTGTGTGTGTGTGTGTGTGTGTATCTATGTAATATATACATAATATTTTATCTCCAACCCAAGAAGGAAAGTCAGTCTCAGGAAAGTTGTGCTATGTCTTTAATCATTCTACTAAGTAGCTCTGAGAGCATATCTTTTTGACTCCAAAAGACTGAAATTTGAACTATATTACTTTTCCCAATTCATTACATTTTTATTACAAAATATGTCAATTTGAATTAATTAAAATTGCCATGGTAACATTATAGAAATCCAAATAGAAAATTGGACTCAAATATATCCTCTACATTGGAACTGGAAATTTTGTAACAATTATAAAGCTCAGTTCATTCTTCCAGATTTTTCAGTCTTTTGGAAATAATACAAAATTCTTCCTTTTTGCATAGAGTGCAGAATTTAAACAATAAAAATCTTACTTCTAGTTTAGGAAAAAACATAATCTAAGACATGCTGATATAAACAAAAATGTAGTAGATTCTTTTTTTCCATTCAATTTGGCAACTTTTTAATAGAAAAAATAAAGATAATTTATAAAACTATTGGAAGGCAACGGATATAAGAAAAATTATGTTTTATGCTTACTCATAGATCAGTCCTTTCATTACCTAATGTTTTTGCTTTTTTGTTTTGATTAATTTGGTTTCAGTCATCTGATTTAGATATAAAGATAGACACATTGTCTGCCTTTTCATGGATTATTATGTGAAATGAATGCAGGTATTTCACTTACCTATATTATTCTATGACCTATATTTTAATCTCATGAACTGTCAATTATGATTTGCAGTTGTACATAATGATATGAAGAACATGTTGTTAAGAATAATTCATTGATTTTAGATATTATGTTAAGTATTGCTATTATACTACCTTTAAATTTTAACTTGTAGCCTCCATGGAAGTTCATATATATAATTATTAATGATAAAGAATGAGCAGTGTTAAAGAAAAATTATTGTGAATAATCCACAAAGTAGATAATTAGGACCCAAACATCAAATTATGGGCTTTACCATTTTCAAAACTAAACATTTGATGATGTATACAATTTGAGATAAGGTCATTACAAAAAGAACATTTATATAGTTTCCTTTTTCCTACTGAAGAAAGGAATATAGATGTGTATAAGATACTATCACTACTACTTATACTATGAACTTAAATAATAAACACTATACATGGAGGACGTTTGCTTTACATGTGATATCGAATTCAATCCTTTAAAAATTACTCCTATTCGTCCCACTTCCAAATTATGACACTTAATTAGAGAATTAAGAAATTTGTGAAAAAAATGGTGCAAGAAATTAATAAAACCATTAATACCAGCAACTTTGGAGGTTGAGGCAAAAGGATAGAAAGTTTGAGGCCAGCCCCAGCAACTAAGTAGTAAGGCCCTAAGCAAATGTCTCAAAAAAAAAAAAAAAGAATAAATAAAAAACACTGGGTGTGTAGCTCAATGGTTAAGTGCCTCTGGTTTCAATCCCTGGTACCCCCACCCCCCAAAAAGGAAATTAGTAAATTCAGGATTTATGTATAGATAGATATTAGAGTCCAAGATTTTAAGTTCAGTGACACTGACTTTATAATGACATTATTTTCCTGCTAGGTCTTCATACTTGTTGGATCATGGTGATGGACATGGTAATATTAGTCTCATTTAAAGTTCTATAACTTATAATTAAAAGAAAGTAGTTGTGATTAATTGGCAGAGTAAATTAGAATAGTTAATTAGACCACATTTCAAACATAAAATTATTTATGCCCAAATAGACCGTGTTAGTTGTAAAATTCTTCAAATAACATGTATTAGTCATCTTTTGTTTCATAAACGTATACCACAAACTTAGTGGTTTAAACCAAATCGTTTATTATCTCATAGCATCTGAGAGTCAGGAGTGTTGTCACCATTTGAACCCTGATCAGGGTTCCCTCAGGCTATGAACAAGGGATCAGCTAAAATATGTTCTCAACTGGAGGACTGAATGAAGAACTGGCTTCTAAACTCTCAAAGCTGATCAGCAGTTGGCAGAACTGAGCTTCATTCTGTTTTTGGAAAAGTTTGGTTCCTTGCACTTTTATAACTGAAGGTCCTGAGGTTTTTCTGGCTATTGGCTGGATAACACCCTCAGGTCCTAGAATTTCCTTGCAATTCCTAAAGGCAACCTGCAGATCCTTACCACAGGGGCTTCTCTAGTATGTTAACTTACCTCTCAAGGCCACAAGGAGAGTCTCTCACTTATTTGCCAAGAATTATAAAGGTTTGTGCAATGTAACATAATTATGGGAGTGATATCCCATAATTTTTGCCATTTAATGTGACACATTCAATCCTAATAGCGAGGTGAAACCATTTGATGTATGACATTACCTAGTTACAGGAATGATATCCTATAACTATGCCTTATTCCATTAGTTAGAAGTCAATGGCTGCATTTATAGACAAGAGGAGCAGTTTAATATTTCAATAGTGATAATTTTGGATCTGCAAATAGGAAACTTCATCTTTTGGCAATTTACCTTAGCTCAGTTCTAGTTCCCTTAATACCCAAAGATTATAGGAGCTAAATCTTGTCAATTTAAGGATAGTGAACTTCCTTTTGGTTCAGGAATCTTCCTCCTTTTTTTTCTTTTTTTCAAGGGAATTTTAATTGTCAAACATATGTTCACATATTAAGTCAGAATTTAGTCATGAAGTTGCATTTTACTGGCAAATTCTCAATTATAGATTGTCTGTTATGTATTGCTTTCTCCTTGGCTGCATCTGCCCCTGTTGTACAAAATCCTATCAGGATCTTAGTTCTTTGACTAAGTAGTTACATTCATGAGAATGTTCTTTTTTTTTTTTCCCCCACCAGAGATTGAATCCAGGAAAGCTTAACCACTGGGCCACATCCCTGATGTCCCCTCTTTTTTTCTCTGAGACAGGTTCTATCCAATTTGCTTAGGGACCTGTTCAGTTAGTGAGGCTGGCTTTGAACTTGTGATCTTCCTGCCTCTGCCTTCCAAGTCATGGGCCATTGCACCCAGCCCTTTCAGTCATTCTTACATTCATTGAGGGGTGCAGGACTGGAACTCTCAGCAATGTAGGGGCAAGACTCTGTAAATTGCTCTCAAGAACAGTAAGGTAAATAATTGTCCTTCAGCCACTAATACTCCATTACTCTGGTTTCTAACCAGAGGGGGTACCTGAGAATCTATTCCTTTATCTTCATTTGTTTAAAGAGATGCTATTTAGAAGAATGTATCATTTCAGTTTGTCAAACTAGAATAAGTATGTGGTACCTCATCTGCTGTCAATCTCAAAGCTTCAATTGTGCTCTAAGCTTTGTTTTCTGATAGTTATGTTCTAGCTTCTCCTGTCTGGGAAACTATCCTCTAAAGCCATCTTCAATTTACCATTCAAATCTCAGCTCACATTTCACTTCCTCCAAAAAGCCTTCCATTCACATCTCTCTGAAGTCCCATGCACACTTATCACTTTATCCTGCTCTTTTCATTTAAGCACATATCTGGTGTTATATCAATTATTTGCCTTTCTCTCCTGCCCTGTGGGATAGGGAGCCTTGTATTGGATCCCATCTGTCTCCCTCATGCTTACCAAGGCCCAGCACATACAGATGACTGGTTTTTAAATAAATGAATGACAGAGGAAATAAACATGAGATTTTATTTTTACTTTTTAAAATTTTTAAATATACATGACAGTAGAATGTATTTGTGCAAAATATATATACATAAAGTTATACATAAAGTATAACTTACTCTATTAAGTTCCCACTTTTGTGGTTGTATATGATGTGGAGTTACCCTGGTCATGTATACAAATGCAAGGCTAGGAAAATTATGACAACTTAATTCTACTATCTTTCCACTCCCCTCCCAATTCCTTTCCTTTTGCTACCCTTTGTCTAGTCTAATCTATTTCTATTACTCCCCACTTAACCTACCTTGTTCTGGGTTAGCATCTACAAATTAGAGAGAACAGTCAGCCTTTGTTTTTTGGGAATTGGCTTATTACACTTAGCATGATATTCTGTAGTTCTGTCCATTTGCTAGCAGATGCCATAATTTCATTCTTTATGGATGAATAATATTCCATTATGTATATATAACACATTTTCTTTATCCATTCATTTATTGAAGGACTCCTAGGTTTTTTCCATAGTTTGACTATTATGAGTTGAGCTTCTATAAACATGGATGTGAACCCCTATATCTCACCCTGCACAAAACTCAACTGTAAGCAAATCAATGACCTAGCATTAGACCAGAGACCCTGCACTTACTAGAAGAAAAAGTAGGCCCAGTTCTCCAACATGTTGGCTTGGGAATCAAATTCCTCAACCAGACTCCTTAAGGCCAAGAAGTAAAATCCAGAATCAATAAATGTGATGGTATCAAACTGAAAAGCTTCCTCACAGCAAAAGAAACAATCAAGAATGTGTACAGAGATCCTACAGATTAGGAGAAAATATTCATCACCAATACCTCAGATAAGGCATTAATATTCAGGATATACAAAGAACTCACAAAACTTAACAACAGAAAAATAAATAACCCAAAGAATAAATGGGCAAAGGAACTGAATAAACACTTCACAGAAGAAGGACAAATGGTGAAAAAATACCATGAAAAGTGGTCCAACTTCTCTAGCAATTAGAGAAATGCAAATTAAAACTACACTGAGATTCCATCTCACTTTAGTCAGAATGGCAGTTATGAAGAATACAAGTAACTATGAATGTTGGTGAGGATGTGGGAAAAAGGTACACTCATACATTGCTGGTGGGACTACAAAATGGAGCAACCACTATGGAAAGCAATATGGTGATTCCTTAGAAAAATTGGAATGGAACCACCATGTGACCCAGTTAATCCCAGTCCTTAGTGTATACCTAAAGGACTTCAAAAGAGCATACTACAGTGATGCAAACAGGAGATTCTTTATATTATATACATAATATATGTATATTATTCTCTATGTTACTAGGTATTTTCAAATATACGTGTATCTAATTAAAATCTGTATAGGTTATTCATTAATTTGACCATGGATATCTTTAAAAACACAATTGTAAATTTAATCAAAATAGACTTCATAAATTTTTATAATGAAAGTCTGATCACAAATTTTAAAATGAAGTTTACAGAAGAAACTAATTTGTTTCATCATAGTGGAACCTTACTTTTAAGTGCTATGGAAGCTGTATTTGACTTAAATTAGAGAAAGGTAAAGGAATTAGGTATTTATAATGCTTAACAAGAAAAATTCAGTATCAAAATCTAAAAAATTAGAAAAACACTATTATAAAAGACACTGTAACAAGAGTAGATTAAATCATAATTCCACTTTAAAAAGAAGTAACAAAAAACTGTTATAAAATGAAAGAAATTGTTACTCTGAAAATGGAGCAAAGAGAAAAAACAGAATATAAAGAATTACTTATAATTCAAGGGAGTACCTTGAAGTAGGAAACCAAAAATAGAATGAGTTTATTGTTCATAAATGGCTTTTAAAATTATAATAAAAAGCATTTATAAAGGTATACTCAGGGGAAATATCCTATTAGTGAAAAGCTCCAGAAAGGAAGACTATTGATGATATTAATATGGAACACTATTGTCATGTTATTTGTAAATTTTCCCTTAAACTCTGGCAAAGAGAGAAATAAAGACCTCAAAATATTGTCACTTGACATAAGTGGATGAAAGAATATTAATTAGAAAAAAATGACTACATGCAAAACAACAGAACTGTTGACCCTATTTTCTATGATTTAAAAGGACTGTTTTGTACATTTATCACTTTGAAAAGTCCTCAAAAATTCATACTGCATTTGCCTGTATATGAAAAGTTATTTGGTATAGAAAATCACCTGAAAGTTCATAAAGAGCCCCTGTGTATCTAATTAGAAGGAGGAGCCTAACAGGGTGACAGCCATTCGATGTCACAACATCAGGTTTAAAATTTTTAAATAGTTTGGGAACACTTATTCAAATGACCTTTATAAATGATATTTAATACAGAGGCACTGCAAAAACCAGTGGAATTAGAAATAAGGTAACAGGCTTTAAGCTGTCAATTCATTTTCTCAAATTTTGACATGCGGCTAGTAGTAACACATCTAAAATCTCCACAAAGGTTTCTTTTTTTTCTTTTTTTTTTTTTTTTAATCTTTACATAAGGTAATGATGTTTATTTTATTTTTCCCCTCCCCCCCACCCCTCTCACCCCACTTTTCCCTCTACACAGTCCTTCTTTCCTTCATTCTTACCGCTCTCCTTAGCCTAACTCTAAACCTAACCCTAAACCTAATGCTAGCCCCTCCCACCCCCCATTATATGTCCTCATCGGCTTATCAGCGAGATCATTAGTCCTTTAGTTTTTTGAGATTGGCTTATCTCACTTAGCATGATATTCTCCAATTTCGACCATTTGCCTACAAATGGCATAATTTTATCATTCTTCATTGCGGAGTAATATTCCATTGTATAAATATGCCACAGTTTCTTTATCCATTCATCAACTGAAGGGCATCTAGGTTGGTTCCACAATCTGGCTATGGTGAATTGAGCAGCAATGAACATTGATGTGGCTGTATCTCTGTAGTATGCTGATTTTAAGTCCTTTGGGTATAGGCCAAGGAGTGGGATAGCTGGGTCAAATGGTGTTTTCATTCCAAGCTTTCTGAGGAATCTCCACACTGCTTTCCAGAGTGGCTGCACTAATTTGCAACCCCACCAGCAATGTATGAGTGTTCCTTTTTCACCACATCCTCGCCAACACCTATTGTTGCTTGTATTCTTGATAATCGCCATTCTAATTGGGGTGAGATGAAATCTTAGGGTAGTTTTGATTTGCATTTCCCTTATTACTAGGGATGTTGAACATTTTTTCATATATCTGTTGATTACTTGTACATCTTCTTCTGTGAAGTGTCTGTTCATTTCCTTAGCCCATTTGTTGATTGGATTATTTGTATTCTTCGTGTAGAGTTTTTTGAGTTCTTTATAGATTCTGGAAATTAGCGCTCTATCTGAGGTATGGTTGGCAAAGATATTCTCCCACTCTGTAGGCTCTCTCTTCACATTTCTGATAGTTTCCTTAGCTGAGAGAAAGCTTTTAAGTTTGAATCTATCCCAGTTGTTGATTCTTGCTTTTATTTCTTGTGCTATGGGAGTCCTGTTAAGGAAATCTGATCCTGAGCCAACAAGTTGAAGATTTGGACCTACTTTTTCTTCTATAAGATGCAGGGTCTCTGGTCTGATTCCGAGGTCCTTGATCCATTTTGAGTTGAGTTTTGTGTAGGGTGAGAGATAGGGGTTTAATTTCATTCTATTGCACATGGTTTTCCAGTTTTCCCAGCACCATTTGTTGAAGAGGCTATCTTTTCTCCATTGCATATTTTTGGCCCCTTTGTCTAGTATGAGAAAATTGTATTTATTTGGGTTTGTGTCCATGTCCTCTATTCTGTACCATTGATCTACCTGTCTATTTTGGTAGCAATACCATGCCGTTTTTGTTACTATTGCTTTATAGTAGAGTTGAAGATCTGGTATTGCAATACCCCCTGCTTCATTTTTCCTGCGAAGGATTGCTTTAGCAATTCTGGGTTCCTTATTCTTCCAGATGAATTTCATGATTGCTTGTTCTATTTCTGCAAGGTACATCATTGGGATTTTAATTGGAATTGCATTGAATCTGTATAGCACTTTAGGTAGTATAGCCATTTTGACGATATTAATTCTGCCTATCCAGGAACATGGGAGATCTTTCCATCTTCTAAGGTGTTCTTTAATTTCTTTCTTTAGTGTTCTGTAGTTCTCATTGTAGAGGTCTTTCACCTCTTTTGTGAGATTGATTCCCAAGTATTTTATTTTTTTCGATGCTATTGTGAATGGGGTAGTTTTCCTAATTTCTCTTTCTGAAGATTCATCACTTATGTATAAAAATGCATTGGATTTATGAGCATTGATCTTGTAACCTGCTACTTTACTGAATTCACTTATGAGTTCTAAAAGTTTTCTGGTGGAATTTCCAGGTTCCTCTAAATATATAATCATGTCATCAGCGAACAGGGATAGTTTGAGTTCTTCTTTTCCTATTCGTATCCCTTTAATTTCTTTGGTTTGTCTGATTGCTCTGGCTAGAGTCTCAAGGACGATGTTGAATAGAAGCGGTGAAAGAGGGCATCCCTGCCTTGTTCCAGTTTTTAGGAGGAACGCTTTCAGTTTTTCACCATTTAGAATGATATTAGCCATGGGCTTAGCGTAGATTGCCTTTATAATGTTTAGGAATGTTCCCACTACCCCAATTTTTTCTAGTGTTTTGAGCATGAAGGGATGCTGTATTTTATCAAATGCTTTTTCTGCATCTATTGAAATAATCATGTGATTCTTAACTTTAAGTCTGTTGATATGGTGAATGACATTTATTGATTTCCGAATGTTGAACCAACCTTGCATCCCTGGGATAAAACCCACTTGATCGTGGTGCACTATCTTTTTAATATATATTTGTATGCGATTTGCTAAAATTTTGTTGAGAATTTTTGCATCGATGTTCATTAAGGATATTGGTCTGAAATTTTCTTTCCTCAATGTGTCTCTGTCTGGTTTAGGTATCAGGGTGATATTGGCTTCATAGAACGAGTTTGGTAGGGTTCCCTCCTCTTATATTTCATGGAATAGTTTGAGGAGTATTGGAATGAGCTCTTCTTTAAAGGTTTTGTAGAACTCGGCTGAGAACCCATCAGGTCCTGGACTTTTCTTTGTTGGTAGGCTTTTGATGACCTCTTCTATTTCATTGCTTGAAATTGGTTTATTTAAGTTGTGTATGTCCTCCTCGTTCAGTTTAGGTAGTTCATATGTCTCTAGAAATTTGTTGATGTCTTCGAGGTTTTCTGTTTTGTTGGAGTATAGATTTTCGAAATAGCTTCTGATTATGTTTTGTATTTCACTCGTGTCTGTTGTGATGTTTCCTTGTTCGTTCCGAATTTTAGTAATTTGAGTTTTCTCCCTCTTTCTCTTTGTTAGTGTGGCTAAGGGTTTATCAATTTTATTTATTTTTTCAAAGAACCAACTATTTATTTTGTTAATTTTTCCGATTGTTTCTTTTGTTTCGATTTCGTTGATTTCGGCTCTGATTTTAACTATTTCCTGTCTTCTACTACTTTTGGTATTGGTCTGCTCTTCTTTTTCTAGTGCTTTGAGCTGTAGTGTTAAGTCGTTTATTTGTTGATTTCTACTTCTTTTTTTGAATGCACCCCATGAAATAAATCTTCCTCTAAGTACTGCTGTCATAGTGTCCCAGAGATTTTGATATGATGTGTCTTTGTTCTCGTTTACTTCTAAGAATTTTTTTATTTCCCTCCTGATGTCTTCTGTTATCCATTCATCATATAATAGTGTATTATTTAGTCTCCAGGTATTGGAGAAGTTTCTGTTTTTTATTCTGTCATTTATTTCTAATTTCAATCCATTATGATCTGATAGAGTACAAGGTAGTATCTCTATCTTCTTGTATTTGCTAACAGTAGCTTTGTGGCATAAAATATGGTCTATTTTAGAGAAGGATCCATGTGCTGCTGAGAAGAAAGTGTATTCGTTCTTTGTTGGATGGTATATTCTATATATGTCCGTTAAGTCTAAATTGCTGATTGTGTTGTTGAGATCTATAGTTTCTTTATTCAATTTTTGTTTGGACGATCTATCCAGTGGTGAGAGAGGTGTGTTAAAATCGCCTAGTATGATTGTGTTGTGGTCTATTTGATTTCTGGAATTGAGAAGGATTTGTTAGACGTACGTGGATGAGCCAATGTTCGGGGCATAGATATTTATGATTGTTATGTCTTGCTGATTTATGCTTCACTTAAGTAGCATGTAATGTCCTTCTTTATCCCTTCTGACTAGTTTTGGTTTGAAGTCCACATTATCTGAGATGAGGATGGATACTCCAGCTTTTTTGCTGTGTCCGTGTGCATGGTTTGTTTTTCCCCATCCTTTCACCTTTAGTCTATGGGTGTCTCTTTCTATGAGATGAGTCTCTTGCAGGCAGCATATTGTTGGATTTTTCTTTTTAATCCAATCTGCCAGTCTGTGTCTTTTGATTGATGAATTCAGGCCATTAACATTCAGAGTTATTATTGTGATATGATTTGTATTCCCAGTCAATTGACTCATATTTGTTTTTGGCATGATTTGGTTTCTCCTTTATTTGGCTATTCCTTTAGGCTAGCGGCTCCTGTTGCTGATTTGCATCGTTGTTTTTCATCTCTTCCTCATGGAATATTTTGCTGAGAATGTTCTGTAATGCTGGCTTTCTTTTTGTAAATTCCTTTAGGTTTTGTTTATCATGGAAGGATCTTATTTCATCGTCAAATTTGAAGGTAAGTTTTGCTGGGTATAAGATTCTTGGTTGGCATCCGTTTTCTTTCAGGGCTTGGTAAATGTTGTTCCAGGCCCTTCTAGCTTTTAGGGTCTGGATTGAAAAATCTGCTGATATTCTTATTGGTTTCCCCCTGAATGTAATTTGATTCTTTTCTCTCTTGGCCTTTAAAATTCTGTCTTTATTTTGTATGTTAGGTATTTTCATAATAATGTGCCTTGGTGTGGGTCTGTTGTAATTTTGTATGTTTGGAGTTCTATAAACCTCTTGTACTTGGTTTCCCATTTCATTCTTCAGATTTGGGAAATTTTCTGATATTATTTCATTGAATAGGTTGTTCATTCCTTTGGTTTGTTTCTCTAAGCCTTCCTCAATCCCAATAATTCTTAAATTTGGCCTTTTCATGATATCCCATAATTCTTGTAGATTCTGTTCATGATTTCTTACCATCTTTTCTGTTTGGCCAACTTTGCTTTCAAGATTAAATAATTTGTCTTCAATGTCTGAGGTTCTGTCTTCCAGGTGTTCTATCCTATTGGTTATGCTTTCTATGGAGTTTTTAACTTGGTTTATTGTTTCCTTCATTTCAAGGATTTCAGTTTGGTTTTTTTTCAGTATCTCTAACTCTTTATTGAAATGATCTCTTGCTTCCCATATTTGGTCTTTTAACTGTTGATTGGTGCGATCATTTAATGCCTGCATTTGCTCTTTCATCTCCTCCTTCAATGCCTGCATTTGCTCTTTCATCTCCTCATTTGCTTCCCTGATCGTTTTAATTACGTACATTCTGAACTCCCTTTCTGACATTTCTTCTGCTGTGCTGTCATTGGGTTTTATTGATGTAGTATCTAGGTTTGTTTGGGACATTTTCTTCCCTTGTTATCTCATATTGGTCAGTTGTCAGTGGGACCCTGAGATATTGCAGTTTTCCGCTATTGGCTTATAGTGTCCCAGTAGATTTCCAGTGTATCACCTCCCAGCCTTCAGTAGCCTGATGTCTTGGAGGAATCTGATAAAGCAGCTCATCCGAAGAAAACTGCTCCTAGCCCCCTACTGGTTCCACGGTTTGGAACTGGCTCTGTGCGGAAATGCTCTCACTGTGGGCCTGCACCGTGCAGCTGGCCGTGTGAGAAGAGCCCACTGCCGGAGTGTGGAAGGCTACCTTGGGAAGACTCTAGCTGCCCTGCCCAGCTCCAATAAGCCACCTCTATCTGGGCCTGCCACCTGGGCTGAGCTTTACCCAGTGGGCAGACTCACCGATGGCTCTATTTCAGTCCGAGTCTCTCAATGCCTCCCCCTCTTAACTCCTGGGTTCTGGAGCGACTGGGGGTGCAGTCTCCCTCTAGGTCGCCATCTTGGATCGCCCCGTGAAGAGAGCCCGCAGCCGGAGTGGGCAGAGCCGCCTGAAGAGGTCTCTGGCTGCCCTGCCCTGATCCCTGAGGCTGCTTGTAGATCGAGGCTCTCCGCTGTTTCATTGCTGGAGTACACTGCGCTGCAGCGGCTCCGGGACTCGGAGCCTGCTCTGGTCAGAAAGGCTCTCACTAGCGGGCCATTTCCGTTCCGAGAACCTGGAGAAGCTGGCTGTGTGGGCGGGGGCCACCGCCGGAGTGCGCAGGGCTGCCTGTGGATGACTCTAGCTGCCCTGCCCGGTTCCGCTAAGCCACCTCTATCTGGGCCTGCCACCCGGGCCGAGCTTTACCCAGTGGGCAGACTCACCCGTGGCTCCACTTCAGTCCGAGTCTCTCAATGCCTCCCCTTCTTAACTCCTGGGTTCTGGAGCGACTGGGGGTGCAGTCTCCCTCTAGGCCGCCATCTTGGATCGCCCCGAGAAGAGAGCCTGTAGCCGGAGTGGGCAGAGCCGCCTGAAGAGGTGTCTGGCTGCCCTGCCCTAATCCCACAGGCTGCCTGCAGATCGAGGCTCTCCGCTGGTTCATTGCCGGAGTACACTGCGCTGCAGTGGCTCCGGGACTCGGAGCTTGTTTTGGTCAGAAAGGCTCTCACTAGCGGGCCAGTTCCGTTCCGAGAACCTGGAGAAGCTGGCTGTGTGGGCGGGGCCCACCGCCGGAGTGCGCAGGGCTGCCTGTGGATGACTCTAGCTGCCCTGCCGGGTTCCGCTAAGCCACCTCTATCTGGGCCTGCCACCCGGGCTGAGCTTTACCCAGTGGGCAGACTCACCTGTGGCTCTGTTTCAGTCCGAGTCTCTCAATGCCTCCCTCTCTTAACTCCTGGGTTCTGGAGCGACCGGGGTACAGTCTCCCTCTAGGCCGCCATCTTGGATCGCCCCCCTTCCACAAAGGTTTCTGAGTCTTCAGTTTGACTTTAACTGAACTGAAGATCTAAAGTATCCTCATATTTAAGTCTTATCCCCATTGGAAGGTGAAAGAGAATTGCAAAAGGAGAGATAAGTGAAAAGGTAATATAAGTGAAATTTAAGCAAAGAGAGTGATAGACTTTTATGTTCCATGTGAGAAACAGTTACTGCTTTTATTGCTCAGTTTTCTGGTTGGATTTTTCTCCAATCTTGTCTTTCTGAAACAGAGAGGTATCTTGTAAGAATCTGAAGGACAGGACAGATATAAAATCTCATGTATATAACCTTCCAGGAAAGATTGGAACATACTTCTACCAATTTTATAACCAAATGAGCTCTGTTGGCAAAGAGATCATGAAATTATCAATCTTGTAAAAAGCTTTGCCAGATATGTATTGATTGCGTATAAAAATATAACAGGTAACATTGCTACAGCTATATATAATTTCTTTTCTTTACGTAATGTATGAATTGCACACATCTTTACACATTCTCTTATGGAAAAGTAGATAAGAAGAGTGAGAAGCTTTTCCTTATCAATGGGTACTTGTTGCTAAAATTTATTGCCTTAAAATCATTTTGAAACTAATCATGTATTAATAATTGTCACAAATAATCCAGTTATGTACTGATTAAAATCATTCATATTTTTAATTTTTTTTTTTTATGTTGGTGTTGAGAATTGAACCCAGGGTCATGTGCATATAAGGGAAGTGCTCTAACACTGAGAAATTTATCCAAGTTCTCATTTTCTCATTTATATTTTTTAGTAGAAAGTGATCATTTAAGTAGTCTGGAAGGAAAGTTAGTAGTAAATTTATTAAATAAACAATGGAGGCATTAAAATATCTTATATACTTTCTTGAATTTCCAGCCTACCAACCTGACGACAAAATCAACATCACATAGTCAGGCATGGTGGCACAACAAATTCAGAGGCTAAGGCAGGAGGATCCCAAGTTCAAGGTCAACCTCGGCATCTTATTAAGGCCCTAAGCAACTGAGTGAGACTCTGTCTCAAAATAGAAAATAAAAAGGGTTGGGGAATTAGTTTAGTGGTAAAATGCCCCTGGGTTAAAACCCCACTATAAAACAAAAACAAAAACAAAACCAGAAGAATAGATCTGAACCCACAGATTTTGAATTTTCTACTCTGTAATCTGTGAGTCAATTCCTTAAAATTTCCCTTTATGTCTCTGTGTTTCTGTATGTCTCTCTTTATAGTCAAATACGTATATTATATATAATAAAACATATATTGATGTGCACTCATGTATACACATAAGCATTCTTGTTTCTGATTCTTTAAAGAATCAGAATATAGGACTCAATGCTTTCCTAGGATCTATAGTAGAGACTAACTTGTATAAGCAAAATGTCCTATTAGGTATTTGAGGGAATATTTTTATCTCACCTCAGCAGTGCTAAAAAAGCCTGAAGCTCAGAAACAAAAAATAAGGTGTTGGACTACTTTCATTTTTCCTTTTAGTAATAAAACTTTAAAATTAATATCACAGTAAAGTTAAGACTGTAAGAGTATATAAATGCAAGACTATGTGCAAGACTATGTTGTTAGTAAATGCCAATTACAGGGCATCTAGGAGTTACATCTCAGAATATCATCATTGATTATTTTTCTCATTTTTCTTTAAAAAATTCATTTATAGAAATTTTGTCATCTCCATCTACAAAATCATTAGGAACTCATCAAATATTATCATTTTCAGATATCCTTTATAATGAACATTCTTAATAAATTGATAGGGTTGTTAAAATGTATCCTTCTTCTAAATACTGTCATATTCACTTAAGTTGTTAATACAGGGAATGATTTCAGGAAATTTGGAGCAGTGATTAAAAGGAATCAAAAAAGATTCATGTCATAATTTTGTCTGTTTGAATGGCATAATAAGTGAGGATAGTGTTACATATTGTTAAACCCCTTAAATATTACTGATTATAGAAATTATAATTGGAAACATTATAGTACTTTAAAAACATAGATTACTCAATTTACAGAATTAAAGAGAGATGAAAATATTTTAAAAAACAGATGGCAATATGTGGGAGAGTGAAAGAAGTCATCCCAGTTACATTTTCCAATAAACAAATTTATCTTTTTCTTTAAAGTTTAAAAAACCCTTTACACACATTGTTTCTTGTTTTCATACATACCTATGATGTGTGATAAGAGCAGCCTACATGACTTTTGTTATGACAATTGCCTCAGTTAGACAATAATAAATGGGTGGAAGTGAATGTTGCCTATGAGTTCAACCCAACAAGGAGCACATACATACTGTGGTAGACACATAAGCCAATGTATTGTCATATCTTAAAACTGTAACACAGAATATAATCACAGAAAAGCATTAAAGCACAGAAAAGAGCAAGAAGGTTGTATATATTCCCCATTCCTTTCTTACATGAGTTTCTCCCTAGTGAAAATGATCCTTTTTATTTATTTCAGCAAAAAGCTGTAAAATTATTACATTTGACAGCTGTGGGAAATATTAGTGGTCACATGGTATACACACTTAATCAGTCATTTATTTCTTTGAAATGGCTCCTAACTTGGCACTCTTATAGCAAATTTTTCCAGCATTATGAGCTATTTCCTCTACTGGAAGCCTGTACTTTTAACCTTAACTATCTTCAATAATAATTGTTTTGGTTAGGTAATTATTTGATAACAAGACCACCATTTGCCAGTTCATAAAACTTTAATAGATGATGACTGGTTTGCCAAAGGTTAAAATGTTAGCTACAAGGACAGAGCTATGGATTATGCATTTTGCAACTATCTTCTTTGCATTTTTGTTCACAGTTCACTTTTTGGTCACCAGAATAGTCAATTTTCATGAGTCTTTCCACTTGTCAAAAGTCAGGTTACAGTGAGCCTCATTAGTTTATTCATTTCTTGTAAATGCAAATGCATTTAAGTTTTTTTTTCTACATTAACTTGTAAAATCTTTTCCATTTTGATTATTTAATAAACTGTCATAGAGGAAAACTTCAATTTTCCATCTTTGATCAGGGGAACTATGTAGGAGATAATTCAAGGAAGATTATTCTTATTCTATAAAACCAGAATGTGCAGTATGTTATTAAATTATCTCAGAATTGCAAGACCTATCATTCACTCTCAACAATGTTCATTATTTATGGCCTTAGGCAAATTCCTGAAACTATTATGATCCTAATTCTCTTCTCTGATCCTTTGATTCAACACAGTGCAATGCTTGATAGTATTCTTTAAAATTACCATTTGGAATTAATACAGAAAATCTACGTAGGGCTAAGGATGTAGCTCAGTAGTATAGTGATTGCCTAGCATGTTTTAGGCTCTGGGTTCAATTCCCAGCACAGAAAAAAAAAACAAGAAAGAAATAAAAAAAGAAAGAGTGTGCACTATTTCTTGTGCATGTGTGCATTGTTTCATTTTCCAAGATTTTCCAAGAGATTTTAAGAGGAATGTGTGATATCCTTACATCATTGATATGATCAATTAAGAATCATCTTTTCAGAGGGAGCAATAAGGCTGTTGAACATTTTAAATCTTATCATCTACAAAACTGAATAATGTGGTTAGTATAGAAAAATATCATTGTGAATTATATTTTGGAAATACAATGGCAAAATCTTAAGAAGGGCTATGAGGGTTGTAATTAATCCCTGTTTCAAATTAATATCTATGAAAGAGAAGATATATTTAGAAATGTATAGCATTTTAAAAATGTTTATAATTATATAAAACTGTAGTCTTATTATTCTTGACTTATATATTCCATAAGCTAATTTTCTAGCATACCAAATTAAATTCTGTATATCATGTGTACCTATTTAAAAATATAGAATTTCAATATGAGACTGTGCATGAATTCTTTTGGGGAGAGAATAAAGTTGTTGGAGAAAGGGAATAAAAAATTAAAGGCTAAATGTTAATGATTGAGAAGTATTAGATATATTTTGTAGGAAAGCTTCAGAATCTCTAGAAGGTATTAGGAAATTGGCAGAGACTAAGAGACTTATTTTAAAACTATTAACATTTGAAGTTCAGAGGTTTTTTAACTATGCCTTTGGCGGTGGGGAAGAATAGTGATTTGAAGTGGAGGCTGAAGCCAACTTTTACATTTTAGAATCTTTTATTTTAAATTTATTTTTATTGTAAACAAATGGGATACATCTTGTTTCTCTGTTTGTACATGAAGTAGAGGCATACCATTTGTGTAATCATACATTTACCTAGGGTAATAGTTTTTGATTCATTCTGTTTTATTTCCCTTCCCTTCACCCACTCCCACCCCTCTTTTCTCTGTACACAGTCCCTCCTTCCTCCATTCTTGCCCCCCTCCCACATCCCATTATGTGTCATCATCTGCATATCATGGAGTTCATTCATCCTTTGTTTTTTGAGATTGGCTTATCTCACTTAGCATGATATTCTCCAATTTCATCCATTTGCCTGCAAATGCCATAATTTTATTATTCTTTATAGCTGAGTAATATTCCATTATATATATATATATATCACAGTTTCTTCATGCATTCATCAATTGAAGGGCATATAGGTTGGTTCCACGATCTGGCTATGGTGAATTGAGCAGCTATGAACATTGTTGTGGCTGTATCTCTGTAGTTTGCTGATTTTAAGTCCTTTGGGTATAGGCCAAGGAGTGGGATAGCTGGGTCAAATGGTGGTTCCATTCCAAGATTTCTGAGGAATTTCCATACTGCTTTCCAGAGTGGCTGCACTAATTTGCAATCCCACCAGCAATGTATGAGTGTACCTTTTTCCCCACATCCTCTACAACACCTATTGTTGCATGTATTCTTGATAATCACCATTCTAATTGGGGTGAGATGGAATCTTAGGGTAGTTTGGATTTGCAGTTCTCTTATTACTAGAGATGTTGAACATTTTTCCATATATCTGTTGATTGTTTGTAGATCTTCTTCTATGAAGTGTCTGTTCATTTCCTTAGCCCATTTATTGATTGGGTTTTTGTATTATTGGCGTAGAGTTTTTTGAGTTCTTTACATATTCTGGAAATCAGTGCTCTATCTGAAGTATGAGTGGCAAACATTTTCTCCCACTCTGTAGGTTCTCTCTTCACATTGCTGATAGTTTCCTTTGCTGAGAGAAAGCTATTTAATTTGAATCTATCCCAGTTATTGATTCTTGCTTTTATTTCTTGTGCTATGGGAGTCCTGTTAAGGAAGTCTGAGCCAACATGTTGAAGATTTGAACCTACTTTTTCTTCTATAAGATGAAGGATCTCTGGTCTGATTCCAAGGTCCTTGATCCATTTTGACTTAAGTTTTGTGCAGGGTGAGAGATAGAGGTTTAGTTTCATTCTGTTGCATATGGATTTCCAGTTTTCCCAGCAACATTTGTTGAAGAGGCTATCTTTTCTCCATTGTTTATTTTTGACACCTTTGTCTATTATGAGAAAATTGTATTTATTTGGGTTTGTGCCCATGTCCTCTATTCTGTACCATTGATCTATTACCAATTTTGGTGCCAAGACCATGCTGTTTTTGTTACTATTGCTTTGTAGTATAGTTGAAGTTATGGTATTGTGATACCCTCTGCTTCACTCTTTCTGCTAAGGATTGCTTTAGCTATTCTGGGTTTCTTATTCTTCCAGATGAATTTCATGATTGCTTGATCTATTTTTGTGAAGTACATCATTGGGATTTTAATTGGAATTGCATTGAATCTGTATAGAACTTTTGGTAGTATGGCCATTTTGACAATATTAATTCTGCCTATCCAGGAACATGGGAGATCTTTCCATCTTCTAAGGTTTTCTTTAATTTCTTTCTTTAGTGTTCTGTAGTTCTCATTGTAGAGGTCTTTCTCCTCTTTTGTTAGATTGATTCCCAAGTATTTTATTTTTTTCAAAGCTATTGTGAATGGGGTAGTTTTCCTAATTTCTCTTTCTGAAGATTCATCACTTATGTATAAAAATGCATTAGATTTATGAGCATTGATCTTACTTATATCCTGCTACTTTACTGAATTCACTTATGAGTTCTAAAAGTTTTCTGGTGGAATTTCCTGGTTCCTCTAAATATATAATCATGTCATCAGC
Organism: Sciurus carolinensis; assembly: GCF_902686445.1. Taxonomy (NCBI): domain Eukaryota; kingdom Metazoa; phylum Chordata; class Mammalia; order Rodentia; family Sciuridae; genus Sciurus; species Sciurus carolinensis. The sequence goes on from NC_062222.1 coordinate 93,198,310, forward strand.
AAACAGGGATAGTTTGAGTTTTTCTTTTCCTATTTGTATCTCTTTAATTTCCTTGGTCTGTCTAATTGCTCTGACTAGAGTTTTGAGGACAACGTTGAATAGAAGTGGTGAAAGAGGGCATCCCTGCCTTGTTCCAGTTTTTAGGGGGAAGGCTTTCAGTTTTTCACCATTTAGAATAATATTAGCCATGGGCTTAGCATAGATGGCCCTTACAATGTTAAGGAATGTTCCCACTATCCCTATTTTTTCTAGTGTTTTGAGCATGAAGGGATGCTGTATTTTATCAAATGCTTTTTCTGCATCTATCACAATAATCATTGATTCTTGACTTTAAGTCTGTTGATATGGTGAATTACATTTATTGATTTCTGGATGTTGAACCAACCTTGCATCCCTGAGATAAAACCCACTTGATCGTGGTGCACTATCTTTTTAATATATTTTTGTATGCGATTTGCTAAAATTTTGTTGTTCATTAAGGATATTGGTCTGAAATTTTCTTTCCTTGAAGTGTCTCTGTCTGGTTTAAGTATCAGGGTGATATTGGCTTCATAGATTGAGTTTGGGAGGGTTCCCTCCTATTTCATGGAATACTTTGAGAAGCATTTGAATGAGCTCTTCTTTAAAGGTTTTGTAGAACTCGACTGAGAACCCTTCTTGTCCTGGACTTTTCTTTGTTGGTAGGCTTTTGATGACCTCTTCTATTTCATTACTCGAAATTGGTCTATTTAAATTGTGTATGTCCTCCTGGTTCAGTTTAGGTAATTCATATGTCTCTAGAAACCTGTTGATGTCTTCGAGATTTTCTATTTTGTTGGAGTACAGATTTTCAAGATAGCTTCTAATTATGTTTTTTATTTCACTCACGTCTGTTGTGATATTTCCTTGTTCGTTCCGAATTTTAGTAATTTGAGTTTTCTCTGTCCTTCTCTTTGTTAGTGTGTCCAAGGGTTTATCAATTTTGTTTATTTTTTCAAAGAACCAACTATTTATTTTGTTAATTTTTCTATGATTTCTTTTGTTTCAATTTAATTGATTTTAGCTCTGATTTTAACTATTTCCTGTCTTCTACTACTTTTGGTGTTGCTCTGTTCTTCTTTTTCTAGGGCTTTGAACTGTAGTGTTAGGTTGTTTATTTGTTGATTTTTTCTTCTTTTATTGAATGCACTCCATGAAATAAATTTTCCTCTAAGTACTGCTTTCATAGTGTATCTTTCATGATGTATCTTTGTTCTCGTTTACCTCTAAGAATTTTTGAATTTCCCTCCTGATGTCTTCTGTTATCCATTCATCATAAAATAGAATATTATTAAATCTACAGGTGTTGGAGTAGTTTCTGTTTTTTACTCTGTCATTTATTCCTAATTTCAATCCATTATGATCTGATAGAATACAAGGTAGTATCTCTATCTTCTTGTATTCACTAACATTGGCTTTGTGGCATAAAATATGGTCTATTTTAGAGAAGGATCCATGTGCTGCTGAGAAGAAAGTGCATTCATTCTTTGTTGGATGGTATATTCTATAAATGTCTGTTAAGAGTAAATTATTGATTGTGTTATTGAGATCTATGGTTTCTTTGTTCAATTTTGTTTGGAGGATCTGTCCAGTGGTGAGAGAGATGTGTTAAAAATCACCTAGTATTATTGTCTTGTGGTGTATGTGATTCTTGGAATCTGGAAAGATTTGTTTGATGGATGTGCCACTGTTTGGGGCATAGATATTAATGATTGTTATGTCTTGCTGATTTATGGTTCCCTTAAGCAATATGAAATGTCCTTGTTTATCCCTTCTAACTTTGACTTGAAGTCCACATTATCTGAAATGAGGATGGATACTCCAGCTTTTTTGCTGAGTCCATGTGCATGGTATGTTTTTCCCATTCTTTCACCTTTAGTCTGTGGGTATCTCTTTCTATGGGATGGTCTCTTGCAGGCAGTATATTGCTGGATCTTTCTTTTTAATCCAACCTGCCATTCTATGTTTTTTGATTGATGAGTTCAGGCCATTAACATTCAGGATTATTATTGAGATATGATTTGTATTCCCTGTCATTTGGCTCATTTTTTTTTTTTTTTGACATGACTTGGTTTCTCCTTTATTTGGCTGTTCCTTTAGGGTAGTTCCTCCCTTTGCTGATTTACATCATTGTTTTTCATGTCTTTCTCAAGGAATATTTTTCTGAGAATGTTCTGTAGCGCCGGCTTTCTTTTTGTAAATTCTTTTAGCTTTTGTTTATCATGGAAATATTTTATTTCATCATCAAATCTGAAGGTAAGTTTTGCTGGGCATAAGATTCTTGGTTGGCATCTGTTTTCTTTCAGAGCTTGAAATATGTTGTTCCAGGCCCTAGTAGCTTTTAGGGTCTGGGCTGAAAAATGTGTTGATATCTGTGTTGGTTTTCCCCCTGAGTGTAATTTGATTTTTTTCTCTTGCAGCCTTTAAAATTCTGTCTTTATTTTGTATGTTAGGTATTTTCATTATAATGTGTCTTGGTGTGGATCTTTTGTAATTTTGTGTATTTGGAGTCCTATAAGCCTCTTGTATTTGATTTTCCATTTCATTCTCCAGATTTGGGAAATTTTCTGATATTATTTAATTGAATAGATTTTTATTCCTTTGGTTTGTTTCTCTAAGCCTTCCTCAATCCCAGTTATTCTTAAATTTGGCCTTTTCATGATATCCCATAATTTTTGGAGATTCTGTTCATGATTTCTTACCATCTTCTCTGTTTGTTCAACTTTGTTTTCAAGGTTAAATTATTTTTTCTTCAATGTCTAAGGTTCTGTCTTCCAGGTGTTCAGGCCTATTGGTTATGTTTTCTGTGGAGTTTTTAATTTGGTTTATTGTTTCCTTCATTTCAGGGATTTCTGTTTTTTTTTTTTTTTTTTTTTTCAGTGTCTCTAACTCTTTTGAAATGATCTTTTGCTTCCTGCATTTGCACTTTTAACTGTTGAGTGGTGCAATAATTGAAAGCCTGCATTTGCTCTTTCATCTCTTGGTTTGCTTCTCTGATTATTTTAATTATGTACATTCTGAACTCTCTGATATATTGCAGATATCCTCTATGGACTAATATTGTCCCTATAGCTTTCCAATAACTCACCTCCTAGCCTTCAGTAGCCTAAAGTCTTGGAGGAACTTGATAATGTGGTGCTCCACAAGGAAGCTGCCCCTCTAGGAGTGGAGGCCTTCAGATTGGGTATATTTCCTATTGGTGGGCAGAGGTGCTTCCACTTGTTGACTGAAGGTCAGCCAAGGGGGGGCTAGACTGCAGACTGGGGCACATCTAACCTGGGCCTGTGTCTCTGGTTCTATTGCCCTGGTGGGAAAGCCTCACCCAGTGGGGAAGACTCATCTGGTGGGGGAGTTTTGCTGGGCAGCTCTCCTCTAAGAATTTCCCTTTGGTCCAGAACTACTACCTAGACTGGGCAGCCCTCCTCTGTGATGTTCTCTGGGGACCGGAGCTACAGCTTAGGCCAGGGGGCCTCACCCTGCACAAAAGCCTCTCGCTATGTGGCTCTCCTCCAAGAAGATGCCTGTGGTCTGGTCCTGCCACCTGGGCCTTGGACCCTCACTCTGCGTTGAATCCTCTTGCTGTGCGGCCCTCTGCTGCAATGCTCCTGGTTGACTGGGTTCATGGCTCCAGCAGGGGAGTCTATCTGGGCCACTCTACTCCACAAAGTTCCCTGTGTTCTGGGACTAATGTCCCATCTGGGGAGCCCGCCCAGTGGGAGAGACTCACCCAGTGGCTCTGAGTTGGTTCCGAGTCTCACAACCTCCTCTTCTTGACTCCTAGGTCTTGTCAAAGGTCCTCCAGTCTCCTGCAGGTGCCTCAGGAAGGGAGCCACCCTTCCAATGATGATGGCCACGCCCTCAGGAATAATTCAAAATGCCTGTACCAGCCTATAAAGAAGTTGGGGAACCCCAAGGAGGTTGCGCTGAGTCAGCACAGAGGCAATTGCAGTGTTCCTCAGCCATAGGGGAGACAGGGAGGCAGGCTCAGCAATGGCGTCCGATCTTGGTGTGGGGGTCAGGTGGGGTCACTCAGTGATGGTGCACAACCGGGTGGTGGTTGGGTGGGGTCCACATTTTAGAATCTTTAATGCAACCTTTGAATAGAAAAAAATACCTTAATCTTGAAACTAAAACCTATGTAGAGATATTAGGTTTTAGAAGTAGATATCAGGTTAAAGCAGAATCTTCTGATATGCTTTGTGGTCTCTGGAATCTTTATAAAATAAGATCAGTGCACTGGAATGCCTTGCTTGCTTCATATGACTCATTCCTATTCATATTATAAGACATGTAGTATCAAAAAAAGTGATTCACATATATCTTCCTGTACACGAGTCTTTTGTAATGATGAACTGAGGATCCCTAGGTGTACAGAACAGCTGGTGCTATTGGTAGAGGATGGAGATAAACCAATGGAAACAAAGAAAAGAAGCAAGCAAGCAAACAGAAAATCCTTCAAAAAATAACTCCAGAAGAAACCATCTGAGAAAGTGAAAAAATTATAGTTATTTTAACAGATTGTTTTCTTTTTACAAACGATTAATGGTATTTACTGTGGTATTTCCTTATGTGCATACGCTGTGCATTGAACATGTCCATCCACTTTTTTTGTTCCCTTGTCTCCTGAAAACTTCCTTTTCTACTTTCCGACCCACTTTTAAAAATTTGTTTATTTATATTTTTAGTTTCCACATATGAGAGAGAACATTTGATACTTGTCTTTTTGAATCTAGTTTATTTTTCTTAAGATAATGTCCTTCCTTTCCAACTGTTTTGCTGCAAATGACAGAATTTTATTTTTCCTTATAACATCCACACACCCACACACACATGCACCTACAACAGTTCTTTATCTATTCATTTGTTGAAGGGCACCTAGGCTGATTTTATATCTTAGCCATCATGAATAGTGCCACAATAAACAGGCATGCAGGTAACTCTTTTGTATACAGATATCCTTTACTTTGGACATATAACCTGGAGTGGAATGTCTAGATTATAAGGTTGGTTCTATTTTTGTTTACTGAGGAACCTCTTTACTGTTTTCCATATTGGCTATACAATTGACTTTCCTACCAACAGTGTTCAAGAGTTCCATTTTCTCCACATCCTCATTAACATTTGTTATTATTATTACTTTTTGATAATAGAAATTCTAACTGGTGTGAGATGTGACTATGATTTGAATCTCATTATAGCTTTGATTTGAATTTCCCAGAGGGCTAATAACATTTAACATTTTTTTCATGTATTCGTTGGCCATTGTTATTTTTTTTTCTTTTGAGAATTTTGTATTCTGATCATTTGTCCACTTTTTAGCTGAATTACTTGTTTATTGTTGTTAAGTTTTTCATGTTCTTTTTATATTCTGACTGTTAACCCTCTGTCAGATGAGTAGCTTGCAAATATTTTCTCCATTTTTGTAGTGAAAATAAGTCAGATGCAGGAAGATCTCTATGGCACATTCTCTCTCATATGTGAGAACTAATAAATAAATAAATAAATTCACCTACCTGAAATTAGATAAGAGATTACTAGGGACTAGAAAGGATGCAGGGGACAAAGATACAAGAAGGGTGGATGTTTATTTGCTCTGTTGATTGCTGTGTAGAAGCTTTTCAGTTTGATGTAATGCAATATTAAATTTTTATTTGGTTTCCTTTGCTTTTAGAGTCCCATCTAAGAAATATTTTCCTGTACCAATATTTTTATCTGTTTCCCCCCCTGCATTTTCAGAATTTCATATCCATTTCAAGTTGATTTTTTTGTACAAGGTGAGAAGTAAGAATCAAGTTTCAATCTTCTGCATGAAGATATCCAGTTTTCTTGTTATCATTTGTTGAGAAGGCTGCACTTCCTCCAATATATGATTTTTAGATCTTTGTCAAGAAACAGTTCATTGTAGTTGCATAGATTTATTTCTATGTTCTCTCTCTTTTCTTTTTTTTTTATTGTAGACAAATGGGATACATGTTGTTTCTCTGTTTGTACATGGCGTAAAGGCATACCATTTGTGTAATCATAAATTTACATAGGGTAATGTTGTTTGATTCATTCTGTTATTTTTCCCTTCCCCCCATCCCTCCTACCCCTCTTTTCCCTCTATATAGTCCTTTCTTCCTCCATTCTTGCCCCCCTCCCTAACCCTAACTCTAACCCTAACACTAACCCCTCCCTCCCCCCATTATGTGTCATCATCCACTTATCAGCGATATCATTTGTCCTTTGGTTTTTTGAGGTTGGCTTATCTCAATTAGCATGATATTCTCCAATTTCATTCATTTGCCTGCAAATGCCATAATTTTATCATTCTTTATGGCTGAGTAATATTCCATTGTATATTCCATAGTTTCTTCTATGTTCTCTTTTAAGACTGTTAGTCTATGTATCTGTTTTTATGCTAATACCATGCTAGTTTTGTTACTACTGCTATGTAGTGTATCTTTAAATTGGGCATTATAATTCCTCCAGCTTTGCTCTTTTTACTCAAGATTTATTTGGCTTTTTGTGGTCTTCTGTTCCTCCATATGAATTTTAGGGTTTTTATTTTTAGTTCTGTGCCAAATGTCCTTGGTATTTTGATGGTGATTGTATTGAATCAGTAGATTTCTTTGGGTAGTATGGAGACAGTCAAGGATAATTATGTTTCAAAATATAGAAGTAGAATGCTATGTTTAAAAATATTTACTCAATGCATAAAAGATGTATCCAAGAAAGAGATCTTTTGGAAATGGAAAGGAAGATGGCCAGCATGAAAAACAAGTTGAAAGTTGAGAGAGAATATACATTTTAAGGATAACTCAGAACACAGAGAAAAAACAAAGCATACAGGTAGATAAAGAGAGAAGATAAGGCACAAGGTATACTAATTCAAGACAGCCATTATCATAACAACCCATTTTTAATTTTTTTTTAAATAGAAGAAAGGTGACAGTCAAAGAGATTGTCCTCAAAGTCGAGTGTATGCATTCCGTGTTGTCATGATAATGGAATACAGACCATATGCAGTCATACCAAAGTAAAATTATGCGAATAAAAGCATAAGAAGATATTCTAAAAGCTTCCAAAAAAAAAAAAAAAAAAGAAATCAAATCAAACTAAATTAAACAAACATTCATTCTGGAAAGAAACAAAAACAGACATACATGTATTCTCATTGGTGACAACAGATGTCAAAAAAGACATGTAGAAGTGATATTTTTACCTGATCACTTTTACCTTGGTTAAAATGATAGTGTGAAGGTATTTAACAATCCTTGAGAATAAAATATTAGTATGCTGATAAGATACAGATATTTAAAGTCTCTTATCTCAGAATCATAGTAAAACCAGAAGGCTATTAATGTATCAGACAAGTGCAAAAAGGGTGTTATTTAATTTGCAAAACATTTTAGTGTTCATTTAATCTATAGACTATTGTAGGGGAATAAGCTAATGAGCTGTGTTAATCTTAGGTCTATAAAAAAGAGTTTAGACTTTTCTATTAGCTGAAAATTATCAGTCTCTAGTGTCTAGTTTTTCTCCTACAGGGATATGTAAGAAAAATAAATGGTGGTTTTAGCAGGTTTAAATCTAAACATAAAATGAAACTGATTTCTTTGGCATTGTAAAAATATTTTCAGAAATCATTAGATGAAAGGAAACTTTTAGCTATAATTCATACCTGAATAATGTATGAGTTAATTGTTAGGCTATCATAAAATAATCTTAAACTATTTTGGACTTAGTACTTTGAATTGACAGGTACTTTTTCTTAGGCAGTTCTTTTAGGATATGCCCTGGGAAAACTAGAAAATAATCCCAGTATATTTTGTAGAACGTGAGTGCAGATCAATGGAATTGAATGCCAGCAGTGTGCTGTAGCACTGGTCAAATAATCAGCTCTGGCTCTGAGTCAGAAGGGCGGTGTATACAATAAGACAAGGGAGTCGCAGGTCAGCAATGTTAGCAGGCCTATTTTGTGAAAGTTATAGATTGAAACAGTGGGAGAAAGGGCTCTAAGAGATAGCTTTCTGGGGAGTGGTTTGGAATAAAACTGAGGGGGAATTAAAAGATTATGTGATGGGGCTGGGGATGTAGCTCAGTTGGTGGAGTGCTTGCCTTACATGCACAAGGACCTGGGTTCAATTCCAGTTCCACAAAAAACAAAATGAAACAAACAAACAAACAAACAAACAAAAAACCAACGGATTATGTGATCATGTAATTTATAGTCAAGATAGCAGAGTTCATTTAAGATCATAATCTCTAGCCAGTGTTATGCTGCTCAATAATTCTGCACCTTAGTTTCTTCTTCTGTGTAATTAGGATATCAAGATTATTGTAAGTAATGAATTATTATAAATGTAGCAATAAGAATAATGCATGATACATGAGGAAACAATATGTAAGAGCTGAAGGAAAGATGAGGATAGGATAAGAAAAACAAAGAATTCAGGAAAACTAATTACAAGAAGTATTAATTAACTAAAATGTGGCATGAATTAAAACAGTGAAAGTCTCCATTTGATCTTGATCCTAGGTGCAGTGTTCTTAGAGAAGGCCAGGCTCTTGATATACATTCAATGGATGAAGAATGCAATTCCAAGCTACAACTTGACCTAAGATCAAGTAACATTTGAAAGATCATAATTATGTAGTTATAATTTACTGAGATTAAAATTTTAGATTAAACTTAAGATAAAAAGTGGATGAAGAACAAAAGTAAATAATTTTCACCAAGACAAATGTAAAACAAAGGAGAAAGAAGATGTGTTACTAGAGAGAATGTTATTAGTGAAGAGGGAGAAAAAGATAATGCTGGTTGCTAATTTCCATACCTGATGAAGTATAGCGCCACAAGACTTTTTCAAATGTTGATGGAGTTTCAAGCATAACACTTAATTAATAGAAAATAATAACACACATATAAATTCTCATTTACAGGTAGCAAATTTTGAAGACTGCAAAATCCTTATCATTCCTATCCAGGTGTTAGAAGAAATTACTTTGATTTTGTTTACCATAAAATAATGGTAGCAAAAATCTAAATTTGAATCTCCCCATTTAAAGAAAGGTAATAACTCACATCTTCAGCAATGTGATGAGATGAGAACACTGTCAACTTCACACTATGTGTACATGTAGAAGATACACAACCTATTCACTAGGCATAGCTCCAGCTACCACACGAGTGTGGTGGGACACGGGCAGTCAACTCAAAAAGACAAATCCCACAGTGGATGCTCAATGTTGAGAGCAATGCTGAGATCTAATAGATCTGATAACAACTGTTAAGAGAGTGAAAGAAAGAAGCTTGAGGCTCTGGGAGGTGATTGTGAACACACTGCTTCTGTAGAGTAAAGAGAAGGAGGAGCCATATCTTGGAGATTGGGTGGTAGAAGAAAGAAGAGAGCAGGAAAAGAAATTAATGATCCTGTTGAAACACAAGCACATTACAAATTCAGACTTTATTGGTTTCCTATTGTATTGCTGCTGTAATAAATCACTACAAGTGGGTGACTTAAATGATTCAAATCTTTTATAGTTCTGGAGGCTGGAAGTCTGAAATCTTTGCAGCAGACTAAAGTCAAGGTTGTCAACTGGACTGATCCTTCTGGAGGTTCTACAGGAGAATGTTTCTGGCCTTTTTAAGCTTCTAGTGGCTGCCTATATCCTCAGCCTGTGCTCCCTTCTTTCCTCTTTAAAGTGTGTCAATCAAATCCCTCCTTCAGCCATGGTGATGCATTCTGTATCCCTCCTACTTCACTCTTACAAGGATGCATGTGATTACATTGGCTCCACCCTTATAACCCAGGATAATCTCCCCATCTCAAGATGCATAGTTTGGTTTTAAAAGTACCTTTTTCTTACAGAGCATCATTTACAGATTCTGGGGATTAAGATACAGACATATTTGAAGAGCCACTACTCATACTCCCTACTGAAATAATATAAAATAAAACATAAAAGAAACTGCATTTTTCTATGCTAATGAAAGAGGGCAGTCTTGAACTAAGAAAACTAGTTAGACCCTCAAACATTCCCTATATCTGCATATAACTAGGATCACTGGTCCCTGGGGCAGAATACAGGACATTAGAAAATGAAAAAAGAGTGGAAGACAGCATCTATAAAGTGCTTCAGAAAGAAGAAAAATCCAAAAAACTAAAATGAAAATATTTCAAATTATGGAAATTTTTTTCAACAAGTACAAGTTTAAATCTGAAGACAACAGTATCACAATATTCTAATCTCATGAAATATATTCAAGAATAATTTTTATGTGAGGAAAACATCTTGAATTGAGAATTAAAAGAGTCAGGAAAATGTATAAAAACCAGAAGGATGTAAAATAAGAATTCATCAAACTTAGGAAAAATTCTTGAACAAAAGCATCGCATCCTAAAAATAAAGATTAATTACAATCTATCGAGAGGAGAGTATAATCCCTTAAAGTTTCAGGAACATTTACAAGATGCCTGAAAACATAAAAGAGAATGGAGAATACAAAAGTATAAAGATTAGAAAGAAACATTCTAAAAAAATCTATAGTACATTCAACTAGAGTATCAGAAGAAGAAACAAAACAATGTAAAATAAATAATACATAATAATAAAGCAATTGAAACATCATTCTGGATATTAAAAAGATTTAAAAAGGAAGCTAAAGAATCAGACTATATAAAGAAAGAATGGTAATACATTTGCTGATATAACAGTAGTGGTAACAAAATAAAATGAGAGTTGAACCAGTGTATATTGGTCATAAAAGTAAGTGTAACTGGACTTAAATCACTTCTTTAGAAGATTTTATTGGCTCACTAACAGAATTTAACTCTGTGTTGTATAAATAAAAAATATTTCTAAAACACAAGAACTCAAAAAAGCTGCACACATACACACACACACAAAAGAAAGAAAGAAAGAAAGAAAGAAAGAAAGAAAGAAAGAAAGAAAGAAAGGAAGAAAGAAAAAAGAAAAAAGAAAGAAAGAAAAAAGAAAGAAGGAAAGAAGGAAAAGGTCACAGGTATACTTTACTTGTTTAAACATCAAGAAATTAGAGGTCATATTCCAATATTAGAAATTCAGGATGAAAAAAGAAATATGTCAAATAAGATAATTTGAATTTCGGAAAGCTCCAGTTTAATTTGAGGTGTAACTATTGATACCTCTGTATAGAAAAACATAGTAATCTTCAAAAGCAGAATCTACAGGAGATATAAGAAAAAATAATCAGATACCCTAGCTGGAGACCAGTACAACATTCACAGTTAAAAATAGGCTGAATGAATAAGCCAATAAGGATATAAAAGTTTTAAAAACATAAACCTTAAGACAGATTTTAATGTCTCAAACATCATACATTTTAAGAGAGAGTATATTCAGGATGCAAAGAACATTCACAGAAATTTTGCTCATATACTACATTCTAAAACAGCATTATTAAGTTCTCTGTCAAAGAAAAGTTATACTCTCTGATAAAAGTATTAGAGGACTAGAAAGTAATAAAAATCTAGCAAAGTCACCTACTTGGAAATTTGAACACTCTCTGTTTAAAAAGCCCCAGAATAAAAGGGGGAAATGCAAATTCAAACTGAAAGTCTTGTAAACTGAGATAATTTAAATATTTCATATAATAGGAAACATTTAAAACAGTAGACAGAGGAAAAGTCAATGCTTTACTCTATCAATAAAATTTAAACAATGTGCATATGAATCATTACCAACTCAATAATAAAGGAATAAAGTAAATCAAAAGGAAACTAATATAGGTTATAATATAAAAAGAGAAATTGATGAGACAGAACAAATAAAGATATTATAAACAACTAATAAGTCAAAACATTCATTTAAAAATTGATAAAATAGGCAAAGAAATGAAAAACTGGAAAAAATAAATCCCCAAAATAAAAAATTAGAAAAGAAACAACATTTCAAAAGGAAATAAGTAAAATGTACTAGGCTCAGATGTTTAGCAACACTTAAAAGCCCAGAAAATTGTATTGCTACATAAATTGTTCCAGTTTATATAGAACTTGTACCTAAATCTGATGAATGAAAACTCCCTGAAGAAAATTATATACAAGACTTAGTAATGCATTTTGATACCAAAATCCTAGGTAAAGCATTGGCAAGCAGAATTCAATACTATATTCAGACAATAATACATCATGATAAAAATCTATCATCTTCAGTTATGTTTGTTTTTCTCAGAATTCTTCAACATTTATTTTTCAGAGCTTGAAATGTGTCTCTGCAGTTACTGTCACTACAAAGGATTCGGACAAATGACTCAAGGACAGTAACAAATAATGAAATCATGGTGAATGATGTTTGGAGAGCAGACTTCCATAAATGAAATCTTTCTTCAAGTAACTTCAATAATATTAGTGAAGACGAGGCCATCCTTGATGACCCCTACTACAGTTTTGATCAAGAGCAGAGCGAAAGGGAGGGCAGAAAAAAAGAAAAGATTCTTCCCATCCTTGGACAAGATCTGCTTTAGGACTCAGTCAGACTTACAAAAGGCTTCTGCATAGTGTTCGTTCTGGAATTGAGTTGTCTACCGAAGAAAGACCAGACTGATTTCTGCCTTAGAAGTGTATTTGTGTTGGTGCAAAAGCAAGAAGGGATTAAAGCTACACACAGAATTTTGTTGACCAGAGTGAATCCACCACAGATTGGCTGACTTTCAAAAATGTGAGGCAGCCATCAATTGATTTGCTTTCAGAAGAAAGCTCAGTGTAGTGATCTGGCACTGATCAATTAAACATGAAATCAGTTATGGTCTTGCCTGTCATGGTTGAGTAAGTGCCATTAATTAAAATTTTTAAATCTGTTTTGATATTCATTTATAATCATTGGTATAGACTTTTGTCCCTCCATAGAAGCATGGGAATTCATTGTTTTTATCACCATGACCTTGTTGTAGATCAGGAAATGTTCCCCCCTCTACACAAGTGAAATTCGTTTAATAATTTTGAGCCATGTATTTAAAGGATCCATTTTATCACCAAGTTTCTCATCCAGTTGGTCTGTTGATCCACAGCTTTCCTCATGAACCCCATTTATTTGCAAAATGCTTTAGGAGTGTATCATTGCAGCATTATAGCATAACAAAAAAATAATCTGTTAAACACAATGTGCATTAGGCTGTGTAAATTTACAGACCTCAAGCACCATTCTCTTTTTATTCTAATTAAAAGATAGAATCCACAGTATTTTGTGTCAAGGACAACTTCCTGCTTTTCTGTTATACCTATTTTCTCCATTCCCTCAACTTTTAATATGTACTCACGTGTATTGCTGTTTGCATGTTTCAACATTTAATAAATGATGTTTGTTTAATCAATAACTATGATTAGCTAATGATGATAGTGATTAGACAGAGGTAAGTTTTTACCTCTCAATTTGTTTTGCTCAATTGTATTTTGGATATATTAAATCTTCACCTTATTTTTATAACAGAATAAGAATATTGTGGCAGAAATTTGTAATTACTTACTTAATATTTATTCTCTTTTGTTTAAAGGCAATACTCCAAAGTTGAAGGGAGATAACCCCTGAAAGTTGTATTACTTCTCTACTGTTGGTGCCAAAGAGATGCAATTCATTAGATGGGTCTTCAGGAAAACCCTATTAAAGTGTGCCATCTACTGTCATGATCATTGGCCATCTTCTTTTCCCTTCCTATTTATCTTTACTAGAAAGGTGATGAGACGTTAGAAATGGAGAATCATCTACTGTCATGCACAATCTGAAAATGCTAAAGAAAAACTATGAAGGGACTGGGTACAATGATGATACCATAAAACCACTGGAAATAATCTTTCAAATGATCTTCCTCTGAGACAAAAAAAAAAAATCTCCTAATTTGTTTAGAAGTTGTGTGTGTTTGTGAAAGAGAGAGAGAGAGAGAGAGAGAGAGAGAGAGAGAGAGAGAGAGATTATTTCCAGTTAAATGTATTTCTACAAATACCTTTAATTAAATATTTTTGCTATACTCAGTAATACCAATTTATACTAAATAATCATAGAGCAAAGGTAAATTACATTATTTTTTAGTAAATTGGGTCACATAGTGTGGGCATTAGCACACAGTTCTATGTGTTATACTAGAAAACGACAATAGAAAATGTATATATATGGGAATACATTTTATTGACCTATGCTGCACAGAACTTTATTTTTCAAATGCTTTAATGTTTATTTTAGGTTCTAGTGTCCAGGACACTGTCATTGATCAGTTTAAACACAGACATAAAATTTGATGCATATTGGAGTTTGAAATATTCAGACTCAAAATCAACTGAACTATACACGTTTTAAAGCTGTTTTGGCATCATGTAGGTCTAACAGATATTTATAGTACTATAGAAAATAATAATGACATATATTAATGATTCCCTGTGGAGAGGACGTTGGGATCTGTAGTAATGAAAAATTCAATCACCTTTTGAAATCTCACTATGACAAGAGATATAGCTTGGCATTTATTATCCTTCTACCAAGAGCAAAATGTACTCTTTAAGTACCTCTGCTTAATCAACCTTAAAATAATTTAATTTTGATCATTAATTCCTTATTATAATACTAAATATAACAAAAGAGAGACAGATTTTATTGAATATTAAAGAACATTTTGATTGATTCTAAGCCAAAAAGAAGCTGCCCCATATTTTCAATGGCATAAGCATGCTCTCTATCTCCTTTATGTAAAGTTTGCTACATTGGAGGATCCATTTAGAAAAAGCATTGTCTTTTACCTACTGTAAGGAAATTTTCAGGTCTCCTACTACTTCTTTTCTAGAAATTCTCCAAGTTGAGGGTAAACTCTTTAATGGCTATTATTAAAAATATAAATAAACACTTAAATATATTTCAAGGAAAGTACATAACTTATCCATCCCTGAGTCTAACACCCCATCAATATGTACGTTTGTTTAAAGAGAATTATATTAACAAAGGAGCATATACAAAGACACGGACATACTCCTTACTCAGGGAAATTCATCACAGTCCAGGTGTAACTTCTTGAGGCATTCAGGGTTCAGTGTAATTACACTGTGTAAGCACAGCAATATCTCAGCTTTGAATCTGTGTGTGCAGAAGTTTTTGCAACTTGAGGGAGACTTATACATTTTCTGAGTTTAGTATCCAAAAAGTAAAGGAACACATTGGCATACATGATTTTCAAAATTCCTGCTATTTGTGAAAGCCAACTAAGTTTATGGGTGGACAAAGAACAACAGAACAATAATTTTCTTCCAGGTTGAGTTTGAGCTTTATCCATTATCTCACTTTTCATGAGATGGGAGGAAGGGCATGAAGCATGTTGGCCTTAATATCAGCAGATCAGACAAGAACTGGACTGAATCACATTTTGACTGCTTACTCCCTGTGCAACCTTTCACAGAACAATTAACCTTCAGACACTCAGTTTTATCATCTGCTAAATGGAGATTACTGTTTCTCCAGATAAAAACAATGAAAACAATTTTTAAAGGCACCTAATGTGACTGACACATTGTATGAAATCAATAAATATAGGCTAATTATAATTTTACTTGGAAAACAGAGATAAATTCTGACATGGAATAAAGTAGTTTATTAAGGTTTATTGGAAAGGAGCCCTAATAACTCTCTGATTCCAGGACAGAAGGAATCATGTTCCATCCTGACACTAGTATCTTGAATAAATAATGCTTATATGTTGGAGTTGCATAATATTAATAAAATACTTCAAAGAATAAGTGAGACAGTTCTTATGTCTTGATGGGGGAGAGTCTTTCTAAAAATATAATTTATAAAACATTGAGTGGCATGGGCAGGGAGTTTTTAAAGGATAGTTCTATATGCGACATTTTAAGAAGACCTGCAGAATCATCAGTTGAAGAGACACATCTCAAAGGAAAAGGAATCAAATCAAGTTAAACATAGTGAACTAAAACTCAGTTATTCCTGTTTTTCATTTTCTTTTTCTGATTACCCAAATGTGTTTGGGATTTTCATTAAAAGAGGGGATATCATGATTAGTGTCTCTTGTGATTTAAATTCCACATATATTTTCATGAATACATACTGTAAGCAATCCACTGTATGTTTGGTTTTATTTCTTTATTTTTCTAATCATGTTCTTTAAAAATTGGGTGAAATTAAATACCATTTTAAAGGTAGCCACTTTTTTTCTCTACTGTTGAAATGAATTCACTCTTTGATCTTTTGCCATGGTGCATTCATACTAAAATGCCTATGAGTAATTGTTGAAGAAAGTTTTTAGCCTTTTGCTAATGCTGTGGTCACTGTTATCAAATTTACCTCTTCTTAGCTGGAAGACTGTATTTTAATATAATTTGCATATTAATTATTATAATTATCTTTGATTTGCAAACCAAATGTAGGCCTCTATTAAAAGATTTTTTCTTACTCATGTGTCTCTAAATATCAAATGGATAATAGAACCAGAATTTTCCAAACTTTCCCTCTATAGTTTGGTCCTCATGGAATTCTAAATGAGCTTTTCCAGCTACTCTTGAATGTGATAAAGTCATTTTAGTTACTTACCAAGGAAAGTAATAAACTATTCTATTCTACATCAGTGTTCCTGTGTTTTAGTATCTGGCTTAGCACAGATGAGTAAATCCAGTGTCTTTTGTTCTTTTAGTGATATTTATTATTTCTGTTTTTTTAAATTGAAACATTGAAACATTTGGTTATATATATCCTGGACTATATATATCTATATTTGGGTAGATATATCCTGGACTACTTTTAAAAGTATTTGAAGATTTATGATCTTATTAAGGTCTAAAATAGAATTACTTGTGCATTGCAGCTAAAGTTTGAACAAATATTGACATGGAGGGACTTCATTGTTTATTTTTACACATCCTTATGTTTCTTTGCAGAAATAATGTTATTCTTAAAGTATTACATATGACAACAGTGCTCATTGTACTTCTTATGTTTTCAATTGGATGCTTAGGAAAGAATAAACAAATGAACAGAGTCAGATCATATGAAAAAATTGGATTCAGATCTACAATCTGCAGTATCTAGCCCAGAAAGTCATTCTTTTTGGTGGAAGTCACCACCATCTCTAGAGAAGTCTAGATAGCTAGACAGTAGCCCTGTAACAACTGGCCAGAATGCCCAGCACTTGATTCATGATATTAACCGACAGTTGCCCTAGATATTTGGACTCAATTCCAGCTTAGAATCAACCAATAAAGCAAATACATGTCCCTAACATACCATAGAGATGTTCCACTTCTAGTTAACCTGCTTCCTTGAACACCTTATGCCAACATCCTCCAATTAGGCCACATGTGAACCATTCCTTCCTCACAGTGCTTTGCCACTCCTCTGCCTATCATCGACTCTGACTCTGTCCTAACACAAGTGATGGTGGCTGACTCTCTTGCTGAGGCAAGCTCTGAACAAATTTCTTGTTCCTGTTTTTATTTATTTTTTTTTTTGGTTGATTTTTGTTTCCACACTTGCCTAAACCATAAAAAAATTACTTTAATACCTTTCAATGTGACCTTTTAAATATGTTAGACTTTGTGTAAGGAATTGCTATTTTGACAACAGATAGTGAGTTCATGCCTTCACTATATTTAAATTGGCAAAGAAAATGAGCAGGTAAATAGTAATAGTAATATGATGGAATAACTTTGTATGTAGAGCTAGGTACAGGTTGTTAAGGGAACACAGAGATCCGAAAATAGAAAAGATTTTCTAGCAGAATCTGATGCGGTGGTGTACCCGTCTAGTCCCAGTGATTCTTGAGCGTGAGGCAAGAGGATGGTTTAAGTCAAGGCCAACCTCAGAAACTTAGTGAGACCCCAAGTAACTTAGTGAAATCCTGTTTCAAAACAAAATAAATAAATAAATAAAAAGGGTGGGGGATGTAGCTCCATGGTAAAGCACTCTGGGTTCAATCCCCAGGACCAAAAGATAAGAAAGGGAAAAAAAAAAAAAAAAAGATTCCATAGCTGAAAGAGAATTGTACATATGCAATATGTTTTCAATACTAATGTAAACATTTAATAAGTTATTTTACAAATAATTAAAATCATTTTATGCTTTTACTTTCAATTAATCCCTTTTAACAAAAGGATTATCATTTTTATTATTATGACTTAAAATACTTCCAATATATATTTCTCAAATACTCCTTCAAATTTGCTTTAATGCTGATAGATATTCAGCTCAGCACATCTTTTTGTCTTTTTGGACTAATGAGATTAGACATTCCTTTGATGAGTATGTAATAGATGTTTCCTCTTAGGTTCTCATATGTTTTTGACATTATACATGGATCAAATGGAAAACTGTACTAATTTGAATCTTGTAATTAGAATTCTTCAACTGTCTCACATTTAAATAAGACCATTTCATTTTAGTTTAGAAAATAATTTCTGCACATTTTTTGGCAATTATTAAATAATAGATTGCTTCTCTTCTTGAGCCTAAAATGTGCTGTTAACTACCTGATGCATTGCTAAACTGTTGAAATCTTTTTGAAATCTTAACTCTAATCAATAGTTAAAATATTGTCCCTCATGATCTTTAAATTAAAGCAAGTCTGAGATAATCTATAATTATGCCAAGCCCATAAACTTATTTTTGATCAAGTTTATTAAAAATATATAAATGGATTTAGCTCAGTTTGCAAGGCATAGATTATCAAACTAGTGAACACACACACACACACACACACACACACTCACACACACAAATTCCATATGCTGATATGGAAAGATACTGAAATTGAAGAGAAAAGGCTTAAATGAAATAATGGAGAAATATGCTAGAAAAATGTTTTAAAATAGCTTTGTTTGATATCTATTTTACCACTGAGATTTGAAGACCAAAAAGCAATATGAAAATCTGCATGTATTTATATAATGGTAAAGTTTCAATTTAATGGAAGGATATAGTTATTACATATTTTGCTGGATCTAAAGGGGGAGTTTCAAAATATATAAAATACATTTATCAATTGCAATGAGAAATTGATAAATTCATTATCATATTTGAAGACTTTTATACATATCTCAGTATTTTATCAAACAACTATGTATTAAAATATAGAACAACTAATGTATTGTAATTATCATAAAGCACCTTTAGCTGATTTTTTAAAATTAAAGTCATTTATTTATTTATTTATTTTTGGTATCAGGGATTGAACTGAGGGGCACTTAACCACTGAGCAACATCCCTAGGTCTTTTTAAAATATTTTATTTAGAGAGAGGGTCTTGCTGAGTTGCTTAGGGCCTTACCAAATTGCTGAGGCTGGCTTTGATCTCAAGATCCTCCTGCCTCAGCTACATTAGTCTCTGGAACTACAGGCATGTACTGCTACACCCAGCTTTAGCTGATTATTATAAAACATACATTTTTAAAGCATGAAATTGAGCACATATTATCACTGCAAGTCCCACATGGGTGAGGTAAGGGTTCCTGTCAGAGGGATGGGATGACTGTAAAATAATAGCTAAGAAATTTTATTTATCATAAAGAAAAACAGGAGACAGAATTATTTCGGATCAGGAGCATGACCCATTGAGACATCCGTAAGGGACTGGCTCTAAAAATGGAGGAGCTCATGTTTTCTTTATTTACAGCAGTACAGATCAAAGGGGGACTAGTAGGACTTCTGTGGGAAACAGGATGGGGTGGAGTTAAGCAAGCCATTTTGCTCTAGTGAGTCATTGGCATATCCAGGGCCTGCAGACTCCAGTGGTGAACCAATCTGCAGGGAAACCACTTACTTCAGGCAATTTGGAACAATATTTCATAATTGTCAGGTCTTGAGAGCCAGATTTCCATGTCTAATAGCTCAGCCAAGTTTGGCTTTATTTGCAGGTCATGGATGGCACCCACTCCTCCCTTTTCCTCTTTTTTAAATGTAAATGATGGGCAGCTACTTCGAGGTACCAGATCTTGGTTCTGAGGGTATGGAAACCTATTATGATGATACAAAAAAGAATTAGTAGCAAACATAACATTCCAATAATAAACCATGCAGAGTATTTCAATATATTTTCAGGACTAAAGTCATTTAATTCATGAAGTATTTGATCAGCTAGAGATCACTTTTGCTTTTTTGAATATGCTGGATGTGATGATGTAACTCCAAAGATCCAGGCTATTAATTGCTATGCCAAATGTCCATTGGATGATTTTTAATTATTTCCCAGTCTCATTGGGAAGTGTGATACTTGGCTGCAGGAACACGGACATGCTTACAGTCATGATGGCATTTAAGCCTTTGTTTAAATTGGAGAGCAGAAAGCTCATTACTGATATTTATAATAGTAGTTGTTAAAGCATTTAATTTGATCTCAATCATTTTATCGATACTTAACTTCAGGAGCCACAGCATCTTGACAGAAAGAGCTATGCCCCTAGATATAGTGAATGTGAGAACAGATAGAAGCCTGAAATATATAGAACCCAAATTATCATCAAATAAGAAATAACGGTTAGAATGCAAATGTGAATTACTGATCTTTCTAGTTTAATATCAGTTTGCTGAATTCTAATTTGGTCTTCATTACATGGTTACTAGTAGTGCAAAGTAATACCCAAACAATACAGAGTAGTCTAAATTACATGGAGTTTCAAAAAATCAGAATGACTGTATATCTAATCTTATTTTGTATTCTGAAAATAGTTCTAAATAACTCAACTATTTTCCTAATTTCTTAGATCTTCTATTGTGTTAAAAATTCAGATTAAACATGGTAAATTCTTTTCAAGAAGAAGTAAAAGCAAAACATATTTAGTGGCAGTACTGCCACATTAAGCCTGCCTGGATTTGGACTTTCTAGAGGAAGAGACATTCTGATGTAACTGTCTTCTATCAATTTTTGAAGATCAATTAAAAACATATCCACAACTTTTAAAAATTTTATGTTGCATTGACAAGATATTTGCACATTCCATCCATTTAGGAAACGTGCCAAATTCTACTGCAAAACAATTAAGGCAGTAAAATATTGGTGGATATTCCATGGACAAGAATGGCATGTTACAGGAAAGTCTCATTTTAATAACTGTTAGATCATAAAATCTTAAGTTCCAAGGGCCAGTATGATTGACTAGTCTAAGTACTTCCTATGCTGACTTTTCTTCAAAAGTTACCTTTAGATAACCACCATATTTATCATGGGACCAGCATATAGGTAATTTCCCACTACAGCCAGATAACTAAATCCAGTAGGATGAATAGATGTGATATGTTTATCTGTAAAATCTCCTATCATATGAATATCATTAGTAGGTACTGGGATGGATTCTCCAGTCTGCATCACTGGGTGTATTAAAGGTGGATCTGGGAAATAGGTCTAATAAGTTTCCCCATGAACTCCACTTACCTCACAGCTCAATAGAGCTAGCATGGCCATAAATATTGTGGTTGGAGACTTAAGATTTCTTTGTTGTTTACCTATCTCTTCAGTCTGTTGCATCAGATTCTTCAGTTGTCTCCATGATGGCTGATTGTTTTTTTTTTTGGAAATATACAAATATATCCTCTACCCTATAGTACTATAAAATTTGGTTTATTCTATTCCTCCATGTGTTACCCAGCAGTGGTGAGACTTTTAATATCATAATTTTTTAAAAAATTGAAATAATTTTGTGAGATTTAGTGGGTTTATATAGGGTTGTTTTCCCTTTTTAATTTTTTTAAAATTGTAGAAAAAAGTTGATATATGCTGGAGTATCATTAGCCATAAATTGTAGACAATGGCCTAGCACTGTACAAGTATTCAAATCATAAAAAGTGACTAAATAAATACTTGTATTTGACCAGGAA
Source organism: Sciurus carolinensis (assembly GCF_902686445.1). NCBI lineage: Eukaryota > Metazoa > Chordata > Mammalia > Rodentia > Sciuridae > Sciurus > Sciurus carolinensis. The sequence continues at coordinate 93,220,143 of NC_062222.1, forward strand.
AATTAATAAAATTTACCTATTGTTAAAGTCAATGTTGTTGAGCTAAAGAGGGTATTACAGTAAAAGAAGGCCTAGTTTTTACCAAATGTATGATTTGATTTTTTCTCTAGTAGTGGATGGAGCAACAGTTATAAATTGGAGTCAGTATAGATATTGAAAGTCAATTTTACAGCTTGTTTGTCTTATAGGTAATGGCCTTATTATCTTAAATTAATTTAAGTTGCTATACTAGAATTGGTACTTGTGTAAGGCATTAGCACACAGTAGTTGTAAGGTTTGTAAGGGAAATACAATATAAAATTAATAAGAGTAAAAACATTTAACTTTTATAATAGGTGTGAGTTAAAGAATATGATTTACATAAATTTAAATCTTTTATGATATATAGTATTTTTGTTATATTAGGAATATAGTAATGTGTATCACAAAAATTCACTTTTTGAACTTAGCTTTAAATGAACCTGAATGAATATTTTAACCTGGAATAAGATGAGAAGCAGATTTTTAACTTAATAGAGTTGCCTCTACAAAGGATATAAGATATAAGTAAACTTTTTAAAAAAGGAAGTACATAGTTTAGTGAACATAGAAAAAAATTCTTCCATTTATTAAAAAAAAATAAAGTAAAAGAATGAGTAGCTTTCTACCTTCCAAATTTTTAATTTTTTTTTATTATCATCAAATTTAGTGTTGAACTCAGTATTGGGAATTAGTACTGTCAAATATTATTGAGCAGAATGTGAGTTGGTAGTATCTTTCAGGACAGGTATTCAATAAGTTATTCAAAAGTCTTAGAATTTCATGTCATTTAGCAGTATATTTTAAGGGATTCATTTTAAAATATTTTTATGCAGAAATACAGTTGTATGAATATTCTTAATAACTTTGTTTTTAAAGTAGCAAAAATAATTTAAAGGTCCATAAGGTTTTGGATAAATGAATTATGTGATAAAAAAATCTGTTATTAAAAGTAATATTATAAAAATATTATATATAATTTAAAATAATTTTACAAGTTTTAAAAATAATATGATTCTATATGTACAAATATGTATATTTCTATGAATATGTATGGAAAACAGTTAAGAAGGTTATTTACTAAATGTTAATAGTAGTTACTCATGGATAGAATTTTAAGAGATTCTTTGTGTGTACTTAATTTTTCTTAAGTAGGTCTCTTGACAAAATTTAGGTAAGGTGTTTTAATTTTGAAACTAATTTTAGTTCCTTATTTGAATATTATTTCATAAAATTTCCATATATAATTTTTGGATTAATGTAAATTAAATAACAATTTAATAGTTTATCTGAAACATAAAACAGACAAGTTAAGACAGCTTTTATCTTCTCTTGGGGGAAGGTGTCAAAATATTTTTATATCTCATATTGTTAACCTTTAAATAAGCTAATGTGTCTTAATGGTCTTTTTTAACTATAGTTAAGTTTACTTCTTAGTGTAGAGAGTAAGTTAATTTTATAACAATTTAGTTCTAAAATATTTAATGACACAATTAAATTTTTAATTAATTTGGTATTATTATATAAGTTTGTAAGAGTCCATTATTGTAAAAAACTTTACTTTGGAGAGAATCAGCTTAGTAAAATGTCTTTTCAAATCTTATACTTTAAGGATTTGTTTATTTGGAAAACAAAAATACAAATAAAATAACAAATCTAATAATCATCATAGTTAATTAAAACATAGTCATTGATGTTTTTACATTAACCAAATTTAGCTTTTAAAGAGAAATTTGAAATCTGGAATGTAAGGTGGTATTTTAAAATAAAAGTTATTGTTCAAACAATTTGAATAAATCTTAATTTCTTTAAAATTATCTTTTCTAAATAATAAAACTCAACAGACATAAGAAATTATTTTATGGGAATGAGAGTAAATCAATGTTTCAATTATTTCCCTTTTTCTTAATCCTTAGTAATTTTAGACCTTCTTGGTATCAACCAAATTACAAGCACATCTAATGTTTAAATATATTTTAGTTAAGAGTATCTGATATTTTTATATTTAGTAGATGATATTTTAGCACCCAATCGATGACGTTTTAGCATATCATATCTGTAAATCAACAGTATCTCCTGTAATAAAGACTTAGATAATTAATTCCATTTACTTTAAATTTAACTTATTAATCACAAAAGTCAAAACATCAAACAAATGTAAATATCAGTATTAATCATCTCTTTCCTGTTGAAGAAAATTGTTAGAAGCAGATGGATATAGATTTTGAATATTATAGAAATTAATAATTTTATTAATTATTTGACCAGCTGGAAAAAAATGAATAATTATACAAGTCTTTTTGTTTACCAAATTTAAATTAAACCTTATTAAGTCACATGAATTAAAGTTACTTGGATCCATTTTTTAATTTAATTTTAAATTGTGAGCATGCTCATTGACTAAGTAAATTTTGATATCATAAAAATATAACCATTTTACACATTTATAAATCAGTCAAATAAACAAAAGGAAAATTTTCATAACTTTTTGTAAGTGTAGCTCCACAGTAATGAACAAATACTTATCAAAGCTTTGATTGAACCTGTTTAAGAATTTAAGATATAACCAATTAAATTTTCATATGATCTAATCAGGCAGGTGTGTTTCGATGAATAAGCCAGGTTTGAAGTTTGGCTTTTGGTTCTAATGATTGCTATTCACCTTAAAATTATCCTAAAAAAAAAAAAGCAACAAAAAAATTATTCCATTAAAAGGCAGAATTAGAACATCTTTTATTAACTTCAGATTTTTGCTTGTTAACTTTGGCTAAAGACAATCTATTTGAGAGAATGAAAGAAAGCGCTGGTGTAAACTGAACTAGCTTGTTAACAGAGCCACATGGCGCAATCCTCGGGAATTCAGAAGGTCATTAGTTTGAAATTAGCCTGTAAAGGTATTTATTTTATTTATTTTTTCCAGTGAGTTGTTAATAAGGGAGGTAGAAGACCTAGCTAAGATTTTAATTTTCCTTTTCCTGCAGTAGAATTAAGAAGAATTAGATTTCAAACCCAGGAGAAGAGAGGCGGAGGGACTAGAAATGAGCCCACCAAGACCAAGGTTCTGCCATTTTTTTGAGTCCCCACATCCCATTTCTCTTCTTATCTTGGTGGCCTAACCCTGAAGGATTCTGTCTGGGCAGGAACCGGCCATGCTCTCGAGGAGCAGGAGGCATTCACTGTGCTTTCCCGGTGGTTCCTTCTATCCTTAGGGGTCAGAGTTAGAAATCATGCCGTTTCTGCAGCTATGGAACCTGTGGCAGGAACACACATATTTACAGACTGGGGTAACCTGATCAGACCAGGTAACCAGTGAGCAGGCATGCCAGATATAAGTCAACAAGAGAAACTTCAGTGGGATGGCTCTCCGGTGAGGTTCTCAGTTCCGACAGAACGGGGGCTTGGAGAAGTAGCAAGTGGCCACGATGGGGCCCTGTTTATACAACTTGGGGTCGGGGAGGGGAAGCTTGAGGACTCGGTATCCTCCTGGGATTGGCTGGGGTCGTTTGTCAGGGCCTGATTGGATACTCCTTGGGGCATGCCCAGGTTGCATTGTTTCTCTGTGCGTGCTCAAGGTGTTTGATGCCTGCCCCCATCCAGCCACCCTGAACCGCTCTAGCAATATTTAAACTGTGAAACATGCCCAATTAATTTCCCCTTCTTAAGTTAGAGATTTTCCCTGAATTCTTGATTGGGATCTTTTCTGCCAGCATTTTAAATTTCTGCATTTATCTCAGCTAAGTGTGGCTTTACTTTCAAGTTAGGTCACACAGCAAATTTCTGCAGTGCTTGGGCAGATAGGAATTGCAAGATGCAGGCTGATAAGGCAGGCAAACTCGCCCATCCAGTGTGTACGATTTAAAGTGACCAAGTCTGCTACCACTTTTAAGAATTGTAGAAGTTGCGTTTTCTTCACTGAATTTCCACTTTATGTTATTGAGTACAGCTGAATATAGATTTCTCTTTTAAAATTAAAATTCCCTGATTTTAAGATCATGCTATTAGAATCCCCTCTTTACTCTCAATAAAGTACTCCATTCGAGTGTTCTGTTTCCATGAGAGGGTGCAAAACACCCATGTGACTATTTCTCTTCTGGATTCCTCTGGAACAGTTCCTGTCCAGGCACCAGTTATTGCTGCACATCCTGCATGGGCAATAAAAAGGGTTCCTTTTGGAGGGATGGGATGACTACGGAATTATTTATTATTATTTTTTATAAACTTTTGTTTATCATAAAGAAAACCAGGAGACAGAATTGTGTTTCAAATCAGGTGCATGACTGAATGAGTCGTCCAAAAGGGATTGACTCTAACCAAATGGAGGAGCCCATGTTTTCTTTATTTATAGCAGTACAGATCAAAGGGGGACTGGTAGGAGCTTCTTCTGTGGGGAACAGAATGGGGTGGAGTTAAGCAAGCCATTTTACTCTAGTGGGTTATTGGCACATCCAGGGCCTGCAAACTCCAGCAGTGAACCAATCTTCAGGGAAACCACCTACTCCTGGCATTCTGGAAAAATGTTTCATAATTGTCAGTTCCTGAGAGCTACACTTCCAATCTTGGTTTTATTTTAGGCTATAGATGGTATCCTGTAATATATCATTCATTAAAGTCTCAGCCAACAAATTCTAAAGAACAGGATTTTTTTTTTTTTTATACAGACCAAAGTTTCTTAACCAAAATGTCATTTATAAAAATGAAAATCCATAAACAGATATAACAGTAAATTTTCAAAACTTAAAATATCTTAAAAGCTTCCTAAATAAAATTTAAGTTCAAATGAAATAAAACTAACAAAGAGAATACTACTTATCAAACTTGTGAGCTGCCAATAAGTACTAGTTGGGAGTAAATTTGCAATCTAAATACATATATTTATATATCTAATAAATATATGTATATATATATGGAGAGAGAGAAAAGAAGATAAAAGAAGAAAGATAAATAACAAACAAAGCATATGCATTAAGCATTTAGAAAATGAATACCAAGGAAGACTCAGAGAAAGTTAAAAACTATGAAAAAATTAAGATATAAAATTTCAAAAGCTTGCAAAAAGTGGTTCTTTCAAAAGATTAATAAAATTGACAAAACTTTAGGTAGAATTAAGAAAAAACCCAATGCAAATAAAATACTAAAATATAATAAAAATATTAGAATGCAAAAGTTTTAAAATATAAAATAAGACTTCAATGGCATTATAGAATATAACAAAATTAACCTAGACAATTTATGTATGCTTTTTGAAAAATATAAATTACCAAAACCGACTAAAGTGGAACAAATCCAAATCATTCCTACAATCAATAAAATCTTAAACAAAAAATTTTAATTTTCCTAGAACAAAATTAAAGTTTTTGATGGTTAGAATGTGTCTGGTATTCTTTCAGACAATGAAGAAACTGATAGTTGCTCTGATACGAACTTTTTTTGGTCCTCAAGTTCATATGTTGAAACCTACTCCTACTTGAGGGCATGTGGAAGTGGCACCTTTAGGATGTGACTGTGTCATAAGGGCTAAGTCCTTAATAAGGGGTCTAGTACCCTTATTAAGTGGTTTTATTCATAGGGCTGTTTACAGTAGAGTGTTTTCCATCTCCCAGAGCAAGGTGTCTGAGTGAGAAGTGCACACGATAGCAATCAATATTGAATTCACAGTATTTTAGAACTTACTATTGAAAAATGGCATTTCATCACTCTGGAATATTCTGTTTATGACAAGTGACTAAGTTCTGCCCACAATAAAAGGGAAGAATTCTATGCGTGTGAATAGCAGGAATCAGGGAATTCATAGAGGATCAAAGACTACCAAACAAGTTAAAGAAATTATTTTAAAATAACAGTCAAGTTCATATACAGAGATGCAAAACTCTTTAACAAAGTGATAGCACTTAGATTGCACCAATGTTTTAAAATGATACTATGTCCAAACCAAACTGCACTGGTACATGAATACAGAGGTGGTTTAAAATTAGAAAAGGAAACCAAAACCTACACTGTAATTCACTTTGTTGACAGTATGAAAGTGGGAAAAACATGATTAGTTTGAATGGATCCAGCAAAAAATTTTGATAAAATTTAAAATCTATGCATGAGAAAAGCAACAAATCAGGACAAGGAGAGAAATTCTATAGTGTTATTAGTAATGTCAGTTAGAAATTTATAGCAAATACTATGTTAAATAAGGAAGTATAAGCAGAAATGTAGTCTAAAAAGACATGGACCTGGGATTTGCATGGTGAACTGGCTCTGGAGAACTCTGCCCTTCTCAGCATATACTCACAGTGCTGTAGGTGGAACCCGTTTTGAGAAGGTTCATAATGTCTGAGCTTACTGCTCTGAGTGCCAAAATGTCCCTTCATTTTCCTGTCTTGGGAACATTGTATTAATATCCCTGCACTGGCTCAGTAGGTGGTGGCCTCAAGAGCTAGTTCAGCCCAGGGGAGATACTTTGACACAAATCCCTGAGTTTTATTCATTGGAAGACTGAACTGCAGTACAGAGGGGAATAAAAGGTGCTTCTTTTGGAATCAGAAGTTTAGCATGTCAGTATTGAAATCTGGGGGAGGGAACAGTATCTTCTGACTGTGCTTGGGCGTGGGGACCAGGAACGTCAGAATCACAGGACGTGCATCATGTGGAACCTGCCACTGTCCCACCTAGCATAGACCTTTGAGACTCCATAGCCTCTCTCTGCCCTCAGGGGTGTCAAGTTGCCCTGCAAGGCCAGTGTGACTATGCCTCTGAGTGCATAGCGCATAAAGCTCATAAGAGAATCTTTGGGGACTACTGCATTCTGCCCTAACTCTGTGCCACAAAGGTGTTGGCATCTACCTGCCTTTGGATTGTGCAGCGCAGATAACTCCAGAGGGTAATCTATCTGGGGAGATTCTCATTCTACCATAGCTCCTTCCACTACGCAAAGCAGTTAAGAAGAATTCCAGCTGACTCCAGCTACAAATCACTGTAGTTAGCCACCTGAGGAACACCACAAAGGAAAGAAGGGGTGAAAAACCCAGACTTTGCTCTGTGTAAGAGGCACACACAGTCTATAATAAACGGAGAAAAACAATGAACAGTATAGGTTGTGAAATCCATTCTTGCCTGCTCCTTTGTGAACCTTGGAGGAGGAGAAATTTAAAGCTTTTCATTATCACTTTTTCTTGTTGTTTTGTGTTCGTTTCTTTTCTCCTCTTTTCATTTTTTCCCTATTTTTACTTTCCTCCTTCTTTCTTCCTTTCTGCTCTTATCTCCTCTATTTAAATTTTTTCTTCCTTTTCTCTTTTTTTCAATTTGTGCCCTTTTCATGCTTTTTTCAGTCTTTAAATTTTTTATTAATTTTATTTGTATACAATTTTTCAACATATATTTTACTTTATATTATTTTCTCCTTTCTGTTGCTACTGATGTTGTTTTTATTTTTATTTGCTTTTTTACTTTATTTCTTTATCTGCTTCTTTCCCCCTCTTCTTTTTTGTTGTGCTGAGGGTGGAATCTGGCTTTTTGAGCACATTTTGGGTGCTTAGTCACTGGTCTATATGCTCAGCACACCTGAGAGAAATTTCATCTTGCTCTAGCCATGATCTATTCCCACTCAAATACTGGTGGGTACTTCAGGATAAAGAATGGGGGAATAAAAATCCCATAGTCAACAATTCATCCTCAAGTAGGCATAGCATGTATAGTCTAAAGTCTCATGAATATAACAGTAGAGAGAAATAGCACAACTGTTGCAGGCACCACACCTGTGTGGTACCTCAGCACCAGTTGCACACATACACTGTCAGATCCCACATTGCTGATCCCTCAACCGTGATCCCTCAGCCACTGCCTCTCCCCCTGAGATAACTTGAGCTGCATCAGTGTCTAAACAGAGAATAAAAGTTTCAAATGGAACAGTCATGGTAGAGTTGCTTTCAAGCCACACAGCCAGTATCAACAGAGGTATAGAGAAGTGGTCTAAACTGCCACCAAGAGACTCCCACTATCAGGAGAACCACTCTCTTGTGAGACCTACAGATAGAACAGTTTCCTCAGGCTTTGACACACTCCACACTATGTCAAAATCCTCTAATTATAGCCAAAGAAGTCATAGGAAAACTGTGCTGCAAAGAGAACTAAATCCAAGACTACAACAAATATTCTAATATTCATCTTCAAGAAGGTTGCTTACTAAGAAGGCCTTAAAATAAAAGTGGAAGAGATATCTATCCCAACAGATGGGCAAATCTCAACACAGAATAACAAGTAACATGAAATAAATGAGGCAATATGACACCTCTTAATGTACATAACTCCAAATGAAATATCTTTGGTTATTCATGTAATCCAATATCTTTAGATATTTAATACTCAAAGATATTGAAGAAAATAAAATGTTGGAGAAAGAAGTCAAAAGAATGATTTATTAAAATCTCAGTGAAATCCAAGATAATACAAATAAACAACTGATGAATTAAGAAAGACAATGCAGGAGACAAGTAAGAACCTAAAGAGAGGAAGGGAGAGAGAGGATTGGGGGGGGGAGAGAGAGAGAGAGAGAGAGAGAGAGAGAGAGAGAGAGAGAGAGAGAGAGAGAGAGAGAGAGAGAAACACCAGACAGAAACTTTAGAAATGAAAATTTCAATAAGTCAAATAAAATGCTCAGTTGAAAGCTTCAACAATAGACTAGATCAAGCAGAAGAAAGAATATTGGAGCCTAAAGAAAACTATGCCATAATAGTACATTTAGACAACAGTAAAGAAAGAAAAAAAAATGAAGGATGTACCATAAAAAGATCAAACATCCATATAATAAATATAACCAGGAAACAAACTCTCCATGATAAATTACCAAAAAATACAGGGTCAAAAATATTAAAAGCCTGCAAGAGAGAAATGCCAAATTATGTCTGAAGGCAAACCTAACAAAATAAGAGCTTATTTCTCAGAAGTAACTCTAAAGACTAGGGAGGCATAAAATGGTTTGTTTCAATTCCCAAAAGAAAATAATTGCCAATCATGATTACTATACCCAGCAAAGTTATTCCTCAGAATCAAAGGAAAATAAAGACCTTTCAAGAAAGTATAGTGGGGGGAGGGAGGAAAAAAAAAAAAAACAGAATGAATCAAAAACTATTACCCTAGGTAAATGTATGATGATACAAATGGTATGCCTCTACTTCATGTACAAACAGAGAAACAAGATGTATCCCATTTGTTTACAATAAATAAAAAAAAAGAAAGAATAGCCTAGTCTGGCATGGTAACACACACCTAAAATCCCAGCAACATGGGGACTGAGACAGCAGGATCCCAATTTCAAGACCCACCTCAGTAACTTAGTGAGACCCTAAGCAACTTAGTGAGACCCTGTCTCAAAATAAAAAATAAAAGGGCCTGGGAGTGTAGCTCAGTGATTAAGTGCCCCTGGGTTCAATTCCCATTACAAAAAACAAACAAATAAATAACATTAAAAAATGAAAATAAGCATAAACTAAAAAAATTCATGAACACCAGACCAGTATTACAGAAGATTTTTAAGGAAATATTACAGCCAGCAGAGCAAGAAAGATTAACCAATAATGACAGTATAGGAAAGAATAAATCTCACTAGAAGAGTACATATGCAAATGAGAAATAGGAAAGGATCAAGTAATATGAATACAGTAAATCATCAAACATCCATGATGAATGACAGGAAGAAATGAACAAAGAATATTCAAAACAACCAGAAGAAAATCAACAAAGTGTCAGAATGAAATAGATACTTTTCAATAGTAACCTTGAATAGAAATTGTCTTAATTCTCTAATTTAAAAACACAAACTGACTGATTTGATTAAAACAAAGACCCAACAAACTGCTATCTTTAAGAACCTCACCTCACCAGCAAAGACTTGCTGAGTAAAAGTGAAAGAAGAGAAAAAGTTATTCTGTGCAAATGGAATCCAAAACCAATATCACAAATAAACCTCTAAATGTATATAATTCATATTTCTTTGTTTTAAATTTAAAATTTAGTTTATTTTTTTTACGTGGTGCTAAGATTCAACCCAGTGCCTTACATGTGCTAGGCAAGCACTCTACCACTGAGCCACAACCCCAGCTCTCATATTTCTTATTAATAAAATTAGTAAACACATGGTAAGTTTAAGAGATTAATTAGAATTACAAACATGATGGAAAACATTTTACTGAAAAACAATAATTATTTTTAAATATAATGCTAATGAAATTTTTTGGCAGAATTTTTTATTATTATTTAGGATGCAAACTGTTAGAACTAAGACACAAAAAAAACACATGGAAAGTATCATCAGCAATTTTCATTACATGGCTTAATATTTGTACATCTATTGTACTGGTTAATCATTTATTGTCATTTTTTATTGTTATACATGATAGCAGACTGCATTTTGATTCATTGTACACAGATGGAGTACAACTTTTCATTTCTCTGGTTGTACATGATGTTGAGTCACACTGTTCGTGTAATCATACATGTATATAGGGTAATGATGTTTGTCTCATTCCACCATCTTTCCTTCCCCCTGCCCCCTCCCTTTCCCTCATTTCCCTCTACACAATCCAAAGTTCCTCCATTCCTCCTGTACCCACCCACGGCCCCAAGTTATGGATCAGCACCCACTTATCAGAGAAAACATTTGACCTTTTTTTTTTTTTATTGGGATTGGTTTATCTTACTTAGTATGGTATTCTCCAACTCCATCCATTTACCTGCAAATGCCATAATTTTATTCTTCTTTATGACTGAATAATGTATATATACACCACAGTTTCTTTATCCATTCATCTATTGAAGGACATAACCTTTAATAATGAAATATTTTTGAAAACCCTACTACTTACAAATTTCTGAAGGGACAAATCTGTGCAAGAAAACATAGTTTGAAGTTATCATGACATTTCATTAATAAATGGACTAAATTAAAATAATACAGGTTGATTTAACTCTTGGTGTTCAATTGCCATCGAAGTTCCTTCTTTTGTATGACATCTATAAAAACAGAAAAGAAAATCTGGAATTACATTTTCATATTGCTAACCTCCATTCAACTGGAGAAGTTAATCATCTGCTCCGAATTCGGGCCCATTATTTTGTATCCTCTTCTTTTGTCCTTGCCATTATCTATAATGCCTTGTGATAGACTAAGGGGGGAAAAAGAAACCTTTGTGAACTAAAATAGAAGAGATTTACACTGTTGTATGTTAGGAAGTATGAACCAAATGATTTATCCTTGAGAATGTGTGCAGAGATCTGGGACAGATTGACCTCACTTTGAAGGTGATAAAAATGAAAGTTCGTTTTTAGATTTATGATAAACATTATATAGAAAACTAAAAGATGAAATTAATAAGGGCACAATATCTATATTGATTCCCTTAAATTAGGATCTCTCTCTCTCTCTTTTTTGTATGTGTTGTTTTTTTTTTTCCTTTAAGTTGAAGACCAGATTTTAACTTGTGTTAAATGAAGCAAGAACAAGCAACTTCTGATGGACCCAGACCCTTTTATAGAAGATTGTTTTGCAGGGTCTAAGTGCCTGTTATGCTCTCTTCACACTGATAATAAATTAAGATTATATATTACTTCTTTTTGATTTTCCTTTCCTTATAATTGTTAAGATGCTAATTAGCAAATGGTGTGTTTGTTCACCAGTTTAATTTATTTTGGATTTTTTAAAGTGTAGGAACAAATTAGCATGGCATATGACACACAGTCACCATGACAGCATAACAAGCAAAAGTAAATAGATGAATATGCACATGTTGAATTACTTGGAAGATTTAGTTTTATTTTAGTTTTTGAGAATGAGGCTGATAGTTTATCTATACTTGGTGGAAATTTTCATTAAATTGGGAAATGTAGTAGATCTTCTGAAGGTTTTATTGAAATTGAACTGACCATTAGTATGAGAAGGATAATTTCTTTTTTATTTTAAGGAGCGTTTCCTGTATTATTAGTTGTGTATATGTATTTCATAAGCAGTTTATCCATACTAACATCCTAGAAACTTCTAGTTTATTTGTATTCAGAATATGCCTGCACATTTTTTTTATTTTCAACATAGCTTAATCAAAATCTCTTAGTACTTCATGTACAAGAAAAAAACCTTTTAAAATACTACAGAATAAAATTTCTATTATTTGACTAAAACTAAATTTTAAGAACAACAAAAAGCAGTCTCTTAACATCTTTATGTGCAGACAATGATACCTGGCATATAGTAAGAATGCATTAATAAAAAATGAATAAACACAAAAATGGATCAATGGCTTTCTACATAACTATAAATGCTTTTTTTTTAGTTATTTGTTGTTGCATTAGAATACCTCACATTATATGTAGAATGACAATTTTAGATTTTCAATGAGGTCGAACATGCTGAAGAGAAAGTGTAATCTCTGAGTGACCAGTCATGCAGTATAATGGAATAGCATAAAATGGTACACAGAAATAAGACAAGGGTTTTGGCAACCATTCTGGCACATTATGTGCCATTTATTCCCCCTTCAGAAAGTCCCTCTTCGGTAACTGTGCCGTCTAACTGGTACTGGAGTTTGATTTGTGACTGGTGAAGGCAGCTTCGGTTTGGATGCCAACATCATCACCTGGAAAGTAAGAAGATCGGTGACATTTAGACCCATAACAGAACCTGATGTTTACACAAAGACCCTTGGTACAGAGGCATCAATTCCTGGAGCCGAGCAACCTCTGCAGCAAAATGGCTTAAGAGAGGGTGAGAGAATGGAGTGTTTTATATTCCTTTGTTTTGATCAAGTTTATGTCTAAAGGTAATTGATGCCTTTCAGAGCATAAATGGCTTCTTACCTTGAACTGAATTTAAGTTTTGTTGTGGATATCAGTTCTCCTGTAAACTTATTCATTAAAATTGATTTTTGTTTTTCCCTTTCACATAGTAAGAGATTATATACCTACCTTCCTAAACTCTCATGTTTGACTTTTTTCTGTTAAAGAGGAAATCCAAACATGACTTGTAATTTCTATAAAGCCTGAAATAATTTTTTCTGGAAAGAAATGAATGAGTGTTAACAAGGAATGGATAACTCCTTTTGAGAGGAAAATTAAAGGAGTTAAGAGGTCATTCTAAATGAAATTTCCATGGTTGTCTCAGCATAGTTTGATTAACTGAGTCAAATAGGGTCCCTGTTAAATTGATGTTCAATCTGAACCTGTGAAATGATTGTCTAGTTTGGATGTTGAAGGTCCTCCAAAGATTTGTGTATTAAAGGCTTAGTCCTCCAATTGGTGCTATGGGGAATGAAGAACATTTATTAGGTAAGACCTAATGGGAGGTCCTTGTATCTTTTGGTGATTCTGGACTCTAGCTCCTTCTTTTGAAGCTTTTTATTTCTGGTGATGAGATGAGTGGTTTTGCTCAACATGTACTCCCACCATAATGTGCTACCTCACCAAAGGCCCAAAGCAATGGGACCAAAAAATCATACCCTGGAAACTTCAAAACAACCACAATTCACCTTTTATGTTCAGACATTAAGTACCTCAGGCATTTTGTTATAGTGACAAAATGTTGACTAGAAAATTGACTTTACTAGAAATAGGATGTTTGCAAATGAAATAAAATAATATGATATTATATATGTTAACATAAACCCTAAGTCCAGTAAGATATTTGCATGTACGAGGGAGGGAAATTAATTTGGACAAAGGTACAAAGATACACCAGAAAGAGGGTCATGGGAAAATTTAAACTAAAACTTTTGACACCCCAAAAAAGTAAGAGAAACAGAGGAAGGAGTCTCCCTCACAGACATCAGATCTGTCCTGCTTAAAACTTAATTTTCAATTTCTAAACTCCAGAACTGTAGGACAAAAAATGTCTTTCTTAAGCTATCAAATTTGTGTAATTTGTTTGTATCTCATGGAAACATTTTTATTCAGATTTTTCTGCTGGCAAGTTGAATACTGATGTAAAAATATTCCTAAAATTAAGAAAGTGGTCATCCAATAGGCCTTTTTAAGTACATTTTTTTGACAAAAGTTACGTTTAATTTATAATGTAATTAAGTTTACAGGTAGTTTCCTGTGTTAATTGCAATCCGAAAATGTTAATTGAAATCTTCCATAAAGATTCATAAGTTTTAAATTATAGGCCATTCTGGGGAGTGTGATGAAATCTCACTCTTTACCACTTCATCCTATCTGAGATGTGATTGTTCCCTCTGTCCAGCAAAGTCACAATACATACACCGCTGACTAGGTCACTCATGGACTTTCCGGTTATCAGATACTGTTGTGGTATTGCAATGCTTGTGTTCAAGTGACTCTTGTTTTAATAATGGCTCAAAATACAAGCATAGTGGTGGCAGCAATTCAAATTTAGCAAAGGGAAGCCAAAAAGTACTTTCTTTAAGTGAAAATGTGAAAGTTCTTGACCTGATAAGGAAAGAAAAGAAAATCAAAACTTAAGGTTGTTAAAATCTGCATGTTACTTTTAATCTTTTCCTGTGCTTAAATTATAAACAAAACTTTATTACAAGCATCTGTGTATAGGAAAAAACACAGTATAGATAGAATTTGGTAACATCTGTGGTTTCAAGTATGTACTGGAAGCCATTGAACCTCACTCTTGCAATGTCACATTTTCCCTTGACTTCCACAGAAGACAACCAAGAATTTTGAAAATTTCAGGCGCTGGCTCAAATGGCGGCCCAACAGCAGCCTAGAGAGGGTGGTATGCAGCTGGTGGTATGGGCAGCTTCACGTGTCCTGTGTGCTTAGAGGTGTATGAGAAGATGGTACAGGTGCCTTGTGGACGTGTCTTTTGCTCTGCATGCCTGCAGGAGTGTCTGAGGCCTAAGAAACCTGTTGGTGTGGTGTGTAGCAGCTCTCTGGCACCTAGCATCTGAGCTGTGGAGCTCAAGCTGCAGATCAAGAGCACAGAGACTTCTGACCATGGCTGCCATAAGAATTTCTTCCTATCTAAGATCTTAGCCCTTGTGGCTAAATGTTCCAAATACCAGTACTACACCATCGAGGGTATGAAGTCCACCACTAAGGATGCATCCCTTCAGCCTATTCCTTTCCTTGTTCTTACTGTCCTGAGAAGAACACTCGTGGAGCACTGCAAATTACCCCATAGCACGGATACCAGATCTGTGGTTTGTCCAATGTGTGCCTCAACGCCCTGGGGAGCCCCCACTACTACAGGGCTAACTTCATTGAACATCCACCGAGGGCTCCAGTTTTCCTTCCACGTTTGTGAGGATTATGATGTTGATGAAGAGGACATGATGAATCAGGTGTGGCAGTGCTCCATCGTGGTTCAGTGAGCAGAGTTCTTGCTTTCTGTCTCGTGTTCTAGAGCTTCCACGATATTTTAAGTGTGAAACCTTTGACTCCTATGCCTCAGCTGTACAGCAGACCTGGAAATGAGCTCTGGCATTGGGACAGGGTCACTTTTCATGGGGGAAACGGGTCCCCAGGTGAGAGCCCTCTTTTTCTTTGGACTCTCGCCAGAGCCATCTTCCCCACTGTTAACCTTGTTTTGTCACCTGGTGTAGTCTCATTGGTCCTCATTTACTTCCTGGAGCTTTTACCGTCTCTTCTGGAAGAATATCCAACTTCTTCACTTCCAGGTGTTTTTGTTTTACACCTTTTTCTCCCACCCAGTATTCATCTCGCAGATCCTCTGAGCCAGCCATGACCTTTCCTGGGTCACAAATAGTACAATGAAACAAGCATCTCCTTTCCTTGCCCATGAGGTGCATGAGTTCTGGCAACAGTGCAGCTGACCAGGGCTGAAACTCCTCTGTGGTTGAGCTGCGTGTCAGTGAGTATGAATGATAACTGCCAGAAGCTGCAGTTTGCACCCCAGGTAACATTTCAGGAGCCCTCTTGGGGCGAATGCTCTGGGTTTTGCGTGATTTGATGCTGGAAATTTTATTAGTGAGATTTTACTATGTTCCTTCTAACCCTTAGAATTAACTGGTTCAGTTTTAAATGCCTGTATGGTGCCTTTTTAGGATAAGGTGTAACCATATATTTTTACTGAAGGTGTTTCTAGGTTAGGAAAGTTAAACAGCATTTTTCCATAAGTGGGGAAGAGGGTCAGCTAAGAGAGGAGAGAGGGCCATAGCTTTTTGGTTCCGATTTTCAAGCTAACAAAGTATTTTCAGATGACTGGGTCACATTTACCTTTATCTTTGGGAGCTTACGTTCTTGTCCTGAAGCATGAAAAGGAGTCCTCAGATGATTAAAAAGAAGAAGGTGTGGGGGCTCTGGTGGCTACTTGTTCTTTTATCTTTTACTTGGTAACTTAGATTAAACTGAGCATTATTTAAACTGAGCACGAATGGTTTCTTTCTGACACTTGTTTCAACATCCAAATTGCTATTTTAAAACTCTTCCTTTCAACTGAGAGAGGACTGTGGTGCGCCCTGTCATCTCTTCCAACAAGACATACTGTCTGCAAGGCACAGCACATCTTTTGATGAACAGTTAACAAAAACTGTGTACTGGGAACTTGGTTCAGTAGCAATTCAAGAAGTTTGAAGTTGAACATATTTCATGAATATTAGTTACAAGCTAAGAGCTGCCAGCCTAATGTATAGGAGCAGATTATCTGAAGGACCAGAAGGTGTATGGCAGTTTTTTTCCTGGTCGGTGGCCAAGGTTGCAAGGGACTTTGGTCCTGTACCCTGTTGCTGTGGGCCTCTTCCCACACACCATGAAAGAGCTGACTGCAGTTGCCTAAGAACCAGCAAAGACAGGGTCCATTTGGGGCCGTGTCATTTTTTTCTAATGTGTTGTTACTTAGGAGGACCTCCATGTTAAGGTCAGCTTCTTCACTGTAATTTCTGAGAAATGTTCACTTAGACCTCCCTGAATTGAGATCATCTGGATAGAAGTTTGGAGGGAAGTCTGATAAAATTTCATTGGAGGGGGATTGAGAAGAACATGTATATCTCACTGGTGGAACCAAGGAACTAATTTCCTCGTTTTAAGTGTACTTCATGTATTTTCAATAAGATAATGTTCTAGAAAATGAAATTTGTTATGTTCTGGATTTTAGGGTAAAATATAAATAGATTTCATAATTTATAAAACAAAAGAATTTTGAAAATTTTATATGGGCACAAACTTGCAAGCCTGGACTAAAAGAAATATAAATGGGACAGATTTCTATTTTAAGCCACGATTTTGTGGGATCTTTTTATGAAGTCCTTGAAAATAAAACAACCTCTAAAGGAAGAAAAACTTACTTGAGTAATTTCATAACTAAGGAAGGAATATTTTCTTCTAGAAGGGAGAGGAGATTCCTGAGATGAGCTATATGAGACTCTTAATGTCTTTTGAACAGCATCTCTATTATCCTAATCATTAGGAGATCAAGAATAATCTACAAGTTAGATCAAAAGTAAGCAGAGTAATGAACAATTTACACAACTATGAGCAAATTAAATGAGTAAAACACCTGAAACGCCTATATGTGAAAAACATGGAGATATTTTTGATTTACCCAAGAAATGTGTTCTCTCACAATTTTTTGAAGGTATTATTTTAAAATGCTTTGTATTCATCGAAATCCTTTTTCTGCTTTTGAAGGGATATTGGTATAGCCCCATGGTTTTGCTGGCAACTACTCAACTTTGTCATTATAGGGCAAAAGGAGAAATACAAAATACATAAGTGAGTGAGCCTGGCTGTATTTTATTTACAGAAAGAGATAGGCTGGATTTGATCCATGGACTTTCAATTTTTCCTATGGTTTGATCCCTGCTCTAGATGACAACAGAGATAGCACTTTTATTTATCACTGAAGAAATATGTAGGCATCCGTACAGTGTAGAAACTGCCCTTAAATTCAAATCTAGGTGGCATATAAGTAGAATATTATAGTAGCCCCGTTACTAGATAGGCCACAGATATTCTCACCTATGATCCTTTTTACATGCTATTGCCCTTAAAGTACACTTCTGTGTATGTTGATTTTCTGTAGATACAACTATATAAGGGTTTCCACTAATAATAGAAGAAAGTTCAAACTCCAGCCTCTCATCTTTTCAAACTTCCTTAATATTATTTTAAATTTTGCCATCTTACTAAATTGAAATATTGCTTTCATTAGCCTTCCTCCCTTTGTTCATTCTATTACTTCCAATTTGATATGCCTATATTCTCGTTGAAATCTTATTTCCCTCTTTTATAATTTTTTCCCTAATAAAACTACTCTTCATTTTCTAAGTTTATGTCACCTCTGTTACAACACCCACAGGATTTGTTTTATTTATGCTTTTCTCCTGGCAGTTCATCATTACATTCTGTTCTAATTTTTTGTGTAACACATTATCTTTTTAACTATAATAAGATTTCTGAGGATAGGATTGGTGTATGACTCATTCCTGTTTCTTCCCAACTTATCTCACTAGGAGCCAAACAAATACTGCTTCTTTGAATTAATCTACAATGGAAAACTGAAACACAGATGTATTTTAAAGATGTATATATATGTATATATATATATATATGTAAGTATATATGTGTGTGTGTATATATATAATTTATACATTCTTAATCTTACTATTTTACATATAACAAATCATTCTTCCTGAGCCTTTTTCTTACTGTAGCTATTTTATCCATAATGTATGTACATATATACATATATATGTGTTATTTTATACTTTTAAACAATATGAATGATTAAGTATGGAGATGATTGAAAAAGAAAGAATCTGTTTAGAATAAATGAAGGCATATTCAAGAACAGGAAAGTTAGATTTAGCTTTCATCTTGACTTCTCTATTTATCTGCTAGCTGGCAATGAGAAAATTACCTAAATGCTTAGTTTTAGCCTTTAAATCTGTAAAACATAGACAATGAAATTAACTATCTCATAGAGTTTCTGTTTGACTAAGTACTTGGCACAGGTGAAGTACAACATTATTCCTTTAATTAATTTTTTTAGTATAATTAAGCACATATACAAGAATATTATAATCTGATTATAGAATTCAGTGCTCATCATTAATATCACTGTAACAATTTTCACTTTTTAAACATCTCAAAGGAGATATTCATTTGTTTTGGCTTTTTTTCCTGTGGCAACAGCTCTTACCAAATTCCAGTGATAACAATCATCAGAGAAGATACCACATGAGGTTCCTGTATGGTGTCAATCACGGCAACTTCTAGATACATTAACATGTGCAGGGACTATAGTTAATTGAGTAATTGAAGAATAGCACAAATTGTAATAGGCAACATTACTACTTATACTGAGTAAAGTAATTTATACTGGAATGAAAGAAGTAGTGAAAGATTAAAGAGTGAACAGAATCTATTTCCACAAAGAAATCCATAAAGTTTTCATAGTTTTTTCTTTTTCTTTTAAAATACAACAACATTGATTTATTGCATCTATATCTTCATCTTTTCTTAAATTAATGAAAAATATCTGAAGGCATATTTAGCAGGCTGCAGTTATCTTTGACTTCTGAACACAAATCATTGATAAAACATCATAAACCACAAAAATAAAAAATAAATAATGTGCTTAAAGTCTGCAAAACTATTCTATTGTCTCACTGTTCTAAGACATTTAATGATTCTTTTCTTTAGTGAATAACACAAACTTTCTGTTAAGTTTTGGATATGTGGTGTCCTGCAAGTCTCCTGTGTTATGTTAAAGCAGTAGTATTCAGAGCTGATATGATTAGTTTATGGGAGCTGTACCTTATTTAGTCCATCTTAGTTTGAATTAACTAATTGGGTGTCAACTGTAGGCAGCTGGCAATATGACTGGGGAAGGTGGGTCACTGGAGGCATGCCCTAGAATGATTTATCTTTGCTTGTTCTGCTTCTCAGTCACCATAAATGGAGCAGTACTCCTCCACCTTGCCTTTCTACCATGATGTTCTGTCTCTCCTTGAAACCGCAGCAGTGCAGTAATTGACTATGGACTGAACCTCTGAAAACATGAGCCAAAATAAAGTTTTACTGCTCTAAGTGGTTCTTTATTGGATGTTTTGGTCACAGTAACAAAAACTTACTAGCACAGTTTCTGTTCCAAATGTGAGTCCCTTGAGCTCTAGGACTTTTGTAGTTGTTTCTGGCTTGGGAAGCCACTTCTTCTGTGGGAACTTAGTTTTGGAATCTTTAATGACACTGTAAGTTCACTAATTGCTACTTTGACCCACTAGATTACTCTTTAAGATTGGAAATAGGACACGCTTATTGAAGTAGGATTCGAATATTTTGTATGAGCTTAATATACATGGTTTAATAGTTTGTCTGTTTTGTTCTATAATAACAGAATAATACAGAGTGGGTAATTTATAAAGAAAAGAAATTTATTTCTTAAGGTTCTGGAGTCCAGGAAGTCCAAGACAAAGGGAATGCACTTTGTGAGGGTCTACTTCATACATTATAACATGGCAGAAAGAATCATATGGCAATACAGCATGTGAACTCACTTCCATAACCAATCTACTTTCTGATAAGAAACCACCCCCAGGAAAATTAACCCACTCTCTCCACAATAGCATAAATACATTCATAAGGGCAAAGGCCTCAAGACCTATTCAATTCTTAAAGGTACCACCTCTTATCTCTAGTGCACTGGGGAATACATTCAAACCATAACAAATTGCAAATAAGATTTTCTAATGTATCAAAATGAAAGAAACTTCTTCATACATAGTGCACATAAATAAACATTTCATAAGAAAATCTTAACCAAATAGCAAAATTTAAATATGTAAGTTTTGAAAACTACTGTTTTTGAGCAAGTCAGGCAATAAATATTGCTGTTATACAGCCTCTAGGTTTCCAAAGGGACAATATCTAGATTAAAGCTAAGGGTAAAACAGTAAATTTCCTGGCAGGGCATTATGTTCAGGCACCCTGAAGCTAGAAAGTAGACCAAAATTGAAGGAGTGGTAGCCTTTGTACTTTAAGGCCTAAATGAACAACCTTAAAGGACTTCAGGATGAATCATGGACTGAAGTCAAATATAAATGGAGTAATCCTTCTAGAGCATGTAGTATTTTTTAGTCAAAGGACCTTATGTCAAAAATAATGTCTTTCATATATTTTCTTTTAAGCAAGGAGAGCAAAAATCTGCTTACTTCAATTATTGTTGGCTAGCTGCTTAAGTAATTTTCAATTGTTTTTGATCTACCTGCAGGTATGAATATCCAGAAGATTAGACTTGTGGTCTTGCAGAGGATTCCCCACTATTGTCACTTTCAGTACATTCAGCACTGTGGTGATTCTAATAAAACTCAAGAGATGAAATTCAAAACTAAATTTGGGACAAATTTGTATGTGTGAACAAATGTATAAAGTTGTAGATGTACCAAGACAATTATTTGGTATGAAATACTTGCAATTTAATAGTATGAAGGAATCCATGGCAATTTATATGTTTCTATTTGCTTGGTTCTAAAAACATATAAAATGATCTTAAGGAATTACATCATAAAAATGAAGATAAACATTTATCTCTAGATATGAGTCTCGGTGAACTGGAAACAGTTCATTATGTATACACATTTGAACTCTATTTTCCTTTGCTTTAAATAATACTCTAACATATATTTATAGTTGTAGTGAAAGACAGACAAGTAGACAGAGAAACTGTGTGGAAGAGAAATGAACAGGATGAAGGAAGAAAGAAAGTCTCAACTTAGACCAACAGAATTAGAACCTCTTATACAATCAAAGTGCTGGTAAGAAAATTGCTAGGAGGTCAGTTATTATTATCATAATAAGTTATAGAAGGCACATTTTCCATTGACTTGAGTTTCCTCATCAACGACCAACCAATGTTATTCTTATAAAGTCTAAGTTAAAAATCATTTTGGACTTTATGACAAATTAACTTTCACGTTCTTCACTTATGGCTTTGTGTGCCTAACCAAACTTATTAGTCATTTAGAGTTTTGGTTTGTTAAGTTATAAAACAAGAATTTTACATACCTTAAATAATTTTTATGAAAATTCAATGAAAAGATAGATATAGGAAGTTCTGATATAATTAACATAGTGCTTGTAATACAATGAGTGTTTTGTAATGCTAACTCGTCTCACCTTTTGTCTTGACATATAACAATCAGAAATATACAAAGAATTCAAGAACCACTTTCACAAGCCCACAGTTGAGGTTATCATTTTGTATCACATTCCTATTATCAATGTAATCAGTACCTTGCAGAAGATCTTTCATAATGTATCTTCCTACTTACTTAGTTATTATTTAGTTAACTGAAATCTGTTTCTTTCATAGGAATAACAGTAGTGAGTTAGTCTTTTCCCTCTCCTGGAATGCTGCTATGTAAGTATATGACATTAGTTATGATTTTATCTTCTTGGGTTTACATCATCCTGATAATATATCAAATCTTTTGGGTTTCTGATTTTTGTCTTCTCAGTTTATTATTATTAAAAGTGATAAGAATGTTATCTATATTATGATTGTGCAAAACATCTCTTTTCAGTGGAAGTTGTCAAAGTCTTCTGAATTTCTAGTTATTGTCTATATTATTTCTCTGGGAAGCTTAACTTCATCATCATCCTGCTCCTGCATTTCATCTTGTGAAAATAACTATGATAAGACTTTGTTAATGTCTTGTTGAAATTTTAAAATACCCTAGTAATGGTGTCTACCTGATCTGGCATTCTAATATCTAAATCCATAAAGGAATTGATGTCAATCCAATATGACTCATACCCAGCTACCACTATTTCATTTTCCAAACACTTTCGAACCATTATTTTAATTAACTATTTGAAAATTTGGTTTAATTACAGATTCTCTGGTCTGCAATTTTTCCACCATTTTTACCCTTTCAAAATTGGAACATTAGTTATGCATATCTTTCCTTAACCACTTTTCCAACTAGGCTTGATCAGTCAAAAATTAATATCAATGCCAGTGTAGTCCTGAAATGATTTTTCTTTATAACCTGGTAGGAATTTGTTTTAGGCCTTAAAGTTGCATTTTCTGAAGAGCCTATGTATTAGATAATTTTTCATCCCTGTGGCCAAAATATACAAGAACAACTTAGAGGAGAGAAATTTTATTTTGGTTCATGTTTTAAGAGCTTCAGTCAATGGTCATTGGCTCCATTTCTTTGGGCCTGGGTTAGGCCACCATCTTGACTGTTTTATACAGATTTTATGCTGCTGTGACCAAAAGAACTGTCAAGAACAGTTTTAGAGGAGGAAAAATTTATCTGGGGGCTCACAGTTTCTGAGATGTCAGTCCATAGATGGCTGACTCTAATACTCAGGCATGAGATAGGGTGGAACATCATGGGGGAAGCATGTGGAGGAGAAAAACAGTTCAGGACATGACAGTCACAGAGCAGAGAGAGATTCTTTTCACCAGGGACAAATTTATACCCCAAATTAATACCCTAGTAATACAACTACTGCAGTCGCACCCTACCTTCCTACAGTTACCGCTCAATCCTTATCAGTGAATTAGTACATTGATTAGGTTTAAGCCTCTCATAACCTAATACATTTTCTTTATTCATTCGTTTCATTTGTGGATGGATACTTAGGCTGCTTCATAACTTGGTTGTTATGAATTGTGCTGTTATAACCATGGATGTGCATGTGTCTTATAGTATGATGACCATAATTCTTTTAGCCTAATCATCGTTGTATAGGATCCAAGGCATTCTGGATAGTTTTCCTTGATCCTGGATGTAATTCATACTTCTTTTCACAAAGAATTCATTCTTTAAGAATAACTGAAGTTGTTTGGTATTGAATTTAACTACGATCTAGATTCAAATACTTGTTCCCTGATGGCTCTTGGTTAAACTCTGAGCTCGAGAAAATATTATTTTGATTCATATGTGGTTTTGAATGGGTCAGTATAGAAATAATTTGTAGTGGATTTAAATTTTGGTATTTAGAGTTTCATTAGCCAAGTCGTATGACAATCTACCCAAAAAATATGTTAAGAATTTTGAAAATAAAAATAAATAACACTTCCTTAAGTATGGTTTCCTGGGAAACAGACTTTCAGATGGAAGTTTGCATACATGTAGTTTATTAGGGAGTGCTCTTGAGATCTTCCCTATTAGGTAGTGAGGGAAGAAGTGGGATGAGGGAAAGCTGTACTGCTACATAGAACCTCTGCATCTGACAAGTCCTTATTTTAGGCAAGGGGGTCTGAATTTCATATCTCTGCATTGACCAGGCTCTGGATGAGGACTGCCCCTGAGAAGGGGAAATAGGCTCTGGTGAAGTAATTCCTTTTGGTGAGAATAATTGTTGGAGAACAAAAGCCTCAGTCTCAAGAGTTATCAAAAGGGAACACCGTAGAATCTTCTGCAGTTCATCTCTTGTGCCTCTGAGATCCATTTTATTTCATATAATTGACTTTAGTTTTGATCAGATCCTCAGGGATTCATATTTGTCTCTACTCCTTGGAAAATTTATAGGAGGAAGACTAGGGACAAAATGTAAGCCACCTACTGCAGCTGGAGTTGGGGCTTCAAATGATACTCATCACCTCTCTCTCCCATTAACAATTCTAGATTTTTCTCATACTTGCTTAGAAACTCTGTACCAAACTTGGTGCTAATGAGTCAGCACCTCAACTCACATATGTCTTATGCTGTCTCACATTAGATTTCCAATTTATGTTTAAATTTGGGGAGAGGAATACTGTTAGGTATTCTAGTGGATCATCATGGCAGACTTGTTCTTCCTTGCCCCCATAGCATAATGGCAACCTACTTTCCCCTGCTGATTCAGGTCACCGGGAATCAATTTCAATTTAGATCTTCTGTATAATAGTCCTTCAAATGTCAAAGAATTCCCCCCTCCTTCTTCTTTTTCAATATACAGTTATATGAATAAATGATTCATAGGTCTCAATAGGAGTGTGGAATTATTAACTGATATATTTGCTGTGGTTGCAAGGTCCTTCCACCTGGGAAACCTGTTCTTGTAGTTAATGAATTCTAAGTCTAAACGTTTTCTTGGATTTTGATATTTTGGGAGCTTGATTTTTCCAAGCTCCTAATTATTCAACCTTGTTTTACTTTTTGTTCAATAGATTAACACATTTCTTGCTCATCTTTGTTGTTCCAAGGCTTGTTGTGTTTCATTAATCATCTCCATAACTCTTTCTCAAATTGTCATGGCTGCTATCTAATCCAGCCACTCATCCATTAAGTATGTCTGAGTTTTATGATTCCATTTTTTTCTATTATTAGGGGACTCTTCTAAATCAGCATCTCCTACCCTCAATTCTAGTGTACCGAGGACAGTCTATTGATTTTCTCAATCTCATGTTTTGTTCTCCTTGGAGCATTTCAAATTTCTACATTAAAAGGAACGTCTGCTGGCCCTTTTATGGAAATTAACTGATATGTTTTCTAGCCTTATATATCATATCAATTCTAGCATGCCAACTTCTTTGAACTTTTTCATCCTCTCTGCTGAAATAGTTCTTGTATTTCTTCTTTACTTAGTGTAGGTCATCAATCTCTGCTGGCTTCTAAGGGCCATTCTAACTGTATTTTAGCACCTTCTTCTGGAACCTTACCAAGTTATTCAATTCTTTATCATGGGAGAGTGCTCCCAAATTGAAACAAATCTTCATTAATTCAACTTTATATGCTATTTTCCTTGATCCAGCACTTTTAGGAGCCATTCCAAAGCATACTTTCTTTACTTCTTTTGGTACCTGTATTGCAGTTCTTGTAGAGAATGTTCCCTTTTTTTTCCCTTAGCAAACATGACGTTTTCCTGACAAAATTATATTGATAATTCTAGGTATTGGCATAGGGGTCAGAATGAAAAGTGAGGATAGAGCTTGAGGTTTGTGACATGTAGTTATTAAGTCAATGGCTTCTGCATCATCTTTAAGGAAGGAAAGAATACTAGTGCTAACTCAGAGAAGTACATCACTTCAAAAAACCAGAAAGTTCACAGAGACACAAGCTGCAAAAATTTGAATATAATAAACCCAGTTTCTCTGTTCCAAATTATCAGGAGAACACTCCTTTCAAATCAAGGCCATGATAATAATTTATTAGCTTACTACCCTTATAAGAAATTCTTCAGCAAGACCTTTTTTTTTTTCTGTAATCTAACTTCAGGAGATAATAGACTCTTAAGTAATCATCCAAAGAGATGCTGTTGCCCTCATATTATGTCTTATTTTTTATGAGTAGCAGAGCAAGAGGTTTATTATGAAGAGACAGAATACATTTGAGAATTGGATTGCAGGTGATAAGAGAGACAGAGAGAGAGAGAGAGAGAGAGAGAGATGATATTTTAAGTTGGTATATGATCATCCTCCTTTTACTATCCTCCTTCAAAGCATGGCATGTGTGTGTGTGTGTGTGTGTGTGTGTGTGTGTGTGTGTGTATAATATGGTTTTGTATATATATATATGTATATATGTGAATATATATATATATATATATATATAAATATATGGCTACACACACACACACACACACACACTCAAAATAATTATCCAAATCTACAGAACTTATAACTACTTTTATGTTTCAAAGTTCATGATCATACCTGAGATCTTATACCTACTAGTGAGTTCCTTTATACTGTATACATAAATAAGTCTCATTCTTTACCAGCAAAGTTCTCAACCATTTCTTCACTGCTGCTTGCTGATGGCAATTAGCACTTTGCCTCCTAGTGAGGTGGTCACTGTGAACTGACTGACTGGTAATCCAGCTCCCAAATCTCACCATACTTACTCTTGTAGATTTGATTTTTCAGAACTCAAAATCTGCAAACAGAGTGAGGAAAACAGGATTGAAATGAGGGAGAATTTCAAATTTGATACAAAGGCAACAGAGGTTTCAGCTGATCTCTCAGGAATTTCTGAAGTTTGGATGATTCATCTCTGAAGAGATGCTTTGCATCCAGCCTATTGATTCAGGCTGCCCTCTAGTGGTGAGGCATACCTCAGAGGAAGCGACTTTCTTTGGCCAGGGGAGCTTATCAACTGTGCATGGCAGCAGCAGCTCTCAGCAGCTGAGACAATGAGCAGGTATGTTCTGTAAATGTCATCTTGGTGGTCTACCACACCAACCTCTACCCTTCCTGATCTCATGAAGTTTACGTCAGAGCAGGTTAAGACTTATTTCCAATGGGGCAGGAAGAGAAATATGACAAGGCAATATGGTGAAATGTTGTAGCATCAATATTTTCAGCTAACATAATAATGGTACACTGAATGAAATATGATTTTTCCTTTTTTCAGTTGGTGCATTATAGTTATTCACAAAAGTAGAATTCATTGTGATATGTTCATGCATGCACATGTCATTGTTTGAACAACTTCATTTAGCTATTCCTCCCCCTTTTCCTCCCTCTTCCCTCCCCTTGTTATCTTTCTTCTATTCCTCTTCTACTTCCTTGGCAGTCTTTCCCCCCTTTTAAAAAATTACATATTTCTCTCTCTCTCTTTCACATATAAGAGAAAATATTTGATCCTTGACTTTCCGAGCCTAGTTATTTCACTTGGCATGATATTCTCTAGTTCTATCCATATACCAGCAAATGTCATAATTCTATTCTTTTTTATGACTGAGTAAAACTCCATTGTGTGTATCTATCTATATATACATATCTGTCTATCTATCTCTCTATATATACATATCACATTCTTTTTTATTTTTATTTTTACAGACTGTATTTTGATTCATGTACACAAATGGGGTACATCATTTCTTTTCTATGGTTGTGCATGATGTAGATTCATACCATTCCTGTAATCATACATGTATATAGGGTAATGATGTCTGTCTCATTCCACCATTTTTCATACCTCCGCTCCCTTTCATCTCCCTCTATGTAATCTAAAGTTTCTCCATTCTTCTCCAGCTTCCCTCCCCTCACCCTGATTATATATCATCATCCACTTATCAGGGAAAATATTTGGTCTTTGGTTTTTTGGGACTGATTTAATTCACTTAGCATGATATTCTCCAATTCCATCCATTTACCTGCAAATGCCATAATGTTTTCTTGATCTATTGATCTGTTAAGGAACACCTAGGCTGGTTGCACAGCTTAGGTATTGTGAATTGTGCTGCTATGAACATTCATATACATGTATAAGTATAGTATGCTGATTTTAGCTCTTTTGGATAAATACAAGGTGTAGGATAGCTGTACCATGTGGTGGTTCCATTTCTAGTCTTTTGAAAAATAACTGTACTGCTTTCCAGAGAGTTTGTACTAATTTGCAGTTATACCAACAGTGGTTAGGCCTTTACTCTCATCCTCAACAGCATTTATTGTTCTTTATATTTTTGATGATCACCATTCTAACTGGAGATTGATTTTCAGTATAGTTCTGATTTGCATTTCCCTGACTGCTAAATGTGTCAAACATTTTTATTTACATATTTTTGGTCATTTGTCTTTTTCCTTTTGAGAAATATCAGTTTAGAGTTATTATTTTTCCAATTCCTATTTCTCAAAAGAGAAATGTTTTAAATTCTCCAAAAATGTACCTTTTAATTTTTTGATTAAAATGTTTTCCATTTTATATTTCCCTCACTTTTTAAAACAATTTTTATTTGTTCTTTTTAGTTATGCATGACAGTAGAATGTATTTTGGCATATCATCCATACATGGAGTGTAACTTCCCATTCTTGTGGTTGTACATGATGTGGAGTTACACTGGTCGTATATTCATATATGAACGTAGGAAAGTTATGTCCTATTCATTCTATTGTTTTCCCCAATTCCATCCCCTCTCTCTTCCCCTCACTCCCTCCTGTCCAATCCAGTGAACCTCCCCTCCTCCCTCCCCCTGCCTATTGTTAGTCAGCATCCACATATCAGAGGCAACATTCAGCCTTATGATTTTTTGTATTTCCCTCACTTTTAAGGAATGTTGAAATAATATTAGCTGTTGTGCTTTCAACTCTGTGTAACACAATATCCCAAGAGTGAGTTGCTAGTTGTTAGTTGTTAACTAACTAACAAGTGTGAGGTAGGTACGTTTGAGGGTTCATCCAAAAACTTTACAATGAAAACAGAGTGCCAGGGTGCTAGGTTCTTATATATTTTCAGTAGGTTCTCAGTGACACGTGAGCACTCCATTCTAACTAAAACTCTGTTCTGCAAACTGAAAGGGAAGAGTCAAAGAAGAAATGGTTCTCCTTCTTTTCTCCATTTATGTAAGAGTTGAAACTTTTTCCTAAGTCTCTTTTCTTCCTTGCCCATATAAAATTCCACCTGATTACTCCTAGAATTGCAAAGAGGGATGAGATTAATACAGTTGGCTTAGATCAATTGATTCATCACCTGGGACAGGGCATATTGTCCCTCATCCCATCTGAATAAGCATCTGTAAGCAAGAAAAAAGAAAGAGTAGGTGTTGTATAGGCAGTTAATTTATTTTGTCACTGTTATCTTAACAGGATGAAACTGGTGTATAAATCAGGATGTGGAAGATGACATGTTCACATTTAAGGAATGATGGAAGAGCAGGTATGATTATATTAAATAAAATTTTAGTAACTCACTCAGGAACAATTTTTACATTGTAGGAAAAATGCTGCTCTTGGAGAGTTTGAACAAAAACAATGTCTTGATCATCATTTTATGGCATAATATTTATCTTTTCATTGAATATATTCCTAGTCTTGTCATCATTTCAATGTATGGCATATCTGTATGTCAATTGAAAATGATGACAGATAAAATTTTACTTCAGTATTGCTTTTCTACTAAAGTATTTAAAATAGTCTGATATTTGAGGAAGATGACAAAGTACTCTGAGAGCATCCAGTTCTTGTTTTTTCTGTCTAAACACACATGTATGCACACGTGCACATGAACACACACACCAATACACATACAATTTTAGTATTGTCTTCTGATGAAGCATAGTCTTCTTCCAGGAATTGTATGTTTTAAAGGAATTAATTACTTTCAAATGTACTTATGAATGAATGAATCTGATGTCCATTTTTTAAACGTTTCTTTCAATTCTATTTGTAGCTCTCTGACACTGCTTAGTTTTGCTTTCTGTTACAGGTTTGTCACATTTGACTTCTGTTTTCTAATAACTCTCCATAGTTTTAACATTACTCCCTGTTTTTCTCCTTGTCTTTGCCTCCAAAGACAACACTCACTGGATTTGACTCACTGGACTGTTTTTCACCTATGGCCATCTCTCAGTTCATGTTGCCAACTGAGCAATCGAGTGCAACTTCTTTTACTCTCAGACTTGAAAGGGTTTTGTTGCCTTGCATTTAACACTTTTAACAAATAATCCAAGTTTTTGAAGATTAAACAGCATAATATTGAGAAAAATTAACTTTGAGAAAGTCTAAGAAAGAACAATCTGCATATGTTTAATTTTCATTCTGTTTTTAAGCAAAAAGTAATTGTAATTTTATGCCTTTTCCATTTTTCTTTCCATGGTAATGTCACCAGACAGCTTCCTTGGAGATCCCTCCAAAGGGATACTAGAACATTAACTCAGCTCAGGTGGATTCTTGACTTAACTCCACTGAAAAGAATTTCAGAACTTGTTGAAAACAGAGCATAAGAAAAGATTTATTGAAAGATAGTAAAGGTGTACACATCCCAAAGGTAGTGTGAGGACATCCCTCATCTCAAAGAAGACAGGTGACTCATTCCAACTAAACGTAGGATTTCCCAGGGAAGAAAAGTGCAGGTTTCCAGGCAAGCTTTTGTGATAATCAAATGTAATGTCAATTATTTAATATTTGGGTTCAGAATGTTTCTTCTTGGTTAAGCTGTCTAGTCATAAATCAGTTGTGGGCACATTGTGTAGGTCTTTGAGTCTGATGACTTTTAAATTGATAAAGTTTTTGTTCTAATTGATCTGTTCCAAGCATACACAGGAGATTTTGTTCATCTGACTAAAGAGACACACATGTCTAGTCACGTTCATACATCTAGCTCTCCATCTAGTATGCTTCCGTTTCTCTCTCCCTGATAACCCACCTATCTCAATACCTTTTTAAGATCATCTATGTTATTTTTAAAGTTATTGTTTAATAATTATATTTCATATCACAATGTTAAGATATAAATGTGCATATGGGAATGTAACATATAATCTAAATACCAACATGAATTTTTACAACTTAAAATATATCACATTTTAATTCATTCACTAGATTATTCAATATCCGTGCATGATGTGAATTTGGAATACAAGGAAGAAATTTAACATTAAGTACACATTAATGTGAAAGCTTATGTTGTATAGAATCATCATTTTCTCTACATTCTACCCAAATAGTCTGAGATCAATTTAAGTTTATGAAATAATCAATTATTTCCATGGTTGTAATAGCTTTCGCAAAATATCCTTGTAAAACATTATGATTATTTTCTCTAGGACAAACTCATTCTGGATTATTTTTTACTAAAATCCAGGGAAATCACAGAAGAAGCTGGAAAGAGGTCTATGTCATCCTAGCCTTTCTAACTGAAGCCATCTGAAACCAGCCAGTCCTATTTCACATGAAGTACATTGCCTGTACTGAGTTTAAATATTATTTTTGTATTTTACTTCTATATTGTATACATTATGATTGTGTATGTTAATTTTTGTTCTAATTTTCATTTTCACAATGCACAATGAGTAATTCTACCCATGAAATTAATTCAGTTTGTTCAAAGATCAATATTTAATTCTATTTTCAAATGCACAGATCTGAAATGTGTTTGTAGTGGTACAAGTTGAAGTGCTACGTATAGAAGACAAATGAAGTCCAGAAACAAGGTCCAGTCATGCTACCTCTTAAATCATATTGGCTGTGGGCTTTAATTTCTTCTTATTGTGAGATTTTATCTTTAAATATACTGGTGATTGCCCATGCTACAGATGGAATGAAAAATGATAAAAGAAGAATTGTTAATGCAATCTTGCAGTAATAGGTTTTCTTACTAGTACTTTGTATCTGGCTGTGATATCTGAAAGAAGTTGAGCATAGTTTCTAATTGGCCTGGCTGAATGAAGGTACATATGACCCTTTGGTGTCTGGGTAACTTCTTCATAGATCCTCATTCACAGTGTTTTTGATAAAAATGTAGAAAGACATTTTTAAATGACACATAAGTAAAATTCCGTGTTCAATTTTTTTTTTCTCTCTTCATTTAGAACAGAACTTAGAATAGAATATTTAAGGTTACATTTTCATGGGATTTCTAAGACAATTGAGGTGATGTATTTTTGCATTAAATACAGAAAAAGGGTGACAGAGTTTTGGAAGACAAAGTGCAGTTTAGTATTATCCATAGTTTTTAAAAGAGTCACCGCATAGTTTTAGAAATAAATTAATATGCGTATCAATGAGATTTGAAAGAAAACAAAACAAAAAAAATATAACATATGAGTAAGGAAGTTTCACCAGGAAAAAAAATTCTAAACAGTTTTTTTTATTTATAGATATTGTTGGAAAAAGTGAATCTTACCTAAGAATCTTGTCATATTGAAGATAAAACACAGTTTCATGGTTTCTGTTAATTTGTTGTATGGTTAAAGTGTAAAGACAGGGGATAGATAGTTTTTGTTTATCAGAGCATTTTTATAAGGTTTTACACAAATATTTATCAATCCAGAGCCTGCTGTGTGTTAGAGAGTATTGCGAACTGGGGTAGTACATATAAAGAAGAATTAGAAATGTGTGTGTCATAAACTCCCTTATTGGTTAGATTTTACTATATAATATGACAAAAACCTAGGGAATTAAAATAACCATACTTTTAGTTCACATTTTTCAGGTTGGTTTAAAATTTTGTGTTCTAATTTGGGCTAGGATTTCTTGATCTTGCCTGAACTTTGGTAAGCTCTCATGTGAAATAGGACTGGCTGGTTTCAGATGGCTTCAGTTAGAAAGGCTAGGATGACATAGACCTCTTTCCAGCAGGCTAGCCCAGGTTTATTTATGGGAAATGTTTTAGAATTATTATGATAGGAAAAAGGGAAGCCCTTCTATGTAGACCCTAATTTCCACTTGCTTCATATTGCTGCTTTCCAAGGCCTGTTACATCATGTAGACTTGAGAAAGTATGGGTCAGTGCTGACAAAGAACATAGTTATACGATATGAGAGACTGTTCCTGTAATCAATCCACTTTGACTGCTATGATTCAGGATGAGAATAAAAGATTTGATATGATCAAGACAAGCTGAGACTGAAGGAGAGATATATACACTTATATTGACCACATGTGGAAAGCAGACTGTGCCCTGCTCTGAGTTACTCATTGATGTATAGAACAGCAGTTTTTAGGCTGTGCCTAATCCCAAGTTACTACATTTTGTAAAGGAGTAATTTCCCATAAGTGGCTCCATTTTGAGTACAAGGGCCAAGATAGGATGATCCCACACCTTGTTTGTAGAAATAAACAACCACCATCTGCTCAACACCACCATAAGGCACAAACTGATAAATCACGGATACTTGCCAATTTATCAAACTAAACCAAGGAGTATCTAGACATGTGGACATACCAAATCACATCAGGAATACCAAACATGGGAACTTAACAGCCTTACCAGATAAGAACCACTCACTCAAGACCTGTAAAAGGAGTATGCCAAGATTGGGCAAAGTGTCAACTTGACCCTATAACCTGCCTCAGGAAAATCCTGCCTCAGGAAAATCACCATATTGACCAACGTCTGATTCCCTGTTCCCACTGGGCTTCAGCAGAGTGTAGTTTCTCTTGCCTGTGATGATCACACACAGTCCATTCCAAGCTGATACCTTGAGCTGACACTCTGAGATGACTGTTCATCAGAACCCTCTGCTTTGACAACTTAGCAAAATTGGTTAATTAAAATCTTTATCTGACCAAGAACAGTGACTCTTTGACTCCATTCATATCTTCCTCTGCTGTGCTTATAGCATCCTGTAACCTTGAGATGGCTTTCTAACCCTTTCTTAGTCTTTCTGTGACTTATTTATTTATATATCATTGTGTGAAGTATGTGTAACTTGAGTATTATAGGTATCAGAAATTAAGATTGGAATACAAGAACTTGTGTTTGTCCAACTTTTTTTTTTTTTTTTTCACAGCAGAAACTTGTTTATTGAGGAAGTCACACAGCTTTTATGTAGGGTGGGGGCTAGGCGGGAACCAATCAGTTTAAAGGTCAGCAAGGCAGGGGGGTTCATGCAGGCAAGAGTCCCATTGGACTATATGGCAAGCACAAGCTGATCACGTTCGCGGAACTGTCCAACTTATAATTACAAAATGACCCACTAGTATTCAGTGAACTGCCATTGATATAAAAGTGGTGTCTGTGAATTTATTGTTACCCAATAAATCGTAACATTGTTTTGTCCTTGTTAATGACATAGCACACTCATGACACCATAGTAAGTGTAGCCAGTAGCCACTTTACAGTGCTCTTACTTTGCTATGATTTTCCCCAAATGTCAGCAAAGGTTTGCATGTGTTTGTGTGTGTGTGATTCCCTATTCTTAACATGATGACTTTTACTTAGTGTGCACTCTGATGAAATGAATGAACTGTGATGCTATCCATTATGGGGTTAATTGGAGTACAAATTGATAGAGATATTGGAAGGCAACATGCAAAGGGAAGACTAAGAATTCATTATAAACAGGAAGTTTGGTTCAAGGGTGTTTAGATAAATCAGAACCCTCATATACTTCGGCAGGTTTTGGAAGTATTTTGGGTATCCTGTTGAAAGTGGAGTAAACATTTAATGATATTAAGAGAAAATCCTTGTAAGATACTCAGCCTTTTCTATACATCTGTGAGCTTATTTAATACTCACAATATTTTATGTAGTATATTTTCTTATTATTTATATTCTATAAAAAAGGAAAAGTAAGTGCAGCATATTTTAGTGATCATTATATGGCTGAATCTCCACAGGGCTGGTAGTTGTTGAACCCATGTGAAAATAGAAATAAATCTATTGACCTGAAACATTTAGTTGTTTATTGAGGTAAAATGAAAATGAAGACTAATAATCTGTTCACTTTGAATGAATATAAAGCTGGAGATTTCAATGATATTGTTTAGCTTTTGGAGGATAATTTATTTTTATTATGAGCCTTAGAATATATCTATCTAAGGTAAACATATATTCAATATTTCCCTGTCCACTGTTTAGTCCTCCCTTGATTATATATCCTATATTTATTGCCACATGATATTTGCGCTTTCATCATAGCTCTCTCCTTGGTTTTAAAAACAACCTTGTTGATATATCTACCTTCACTTCATATAGACCTCATTGGTGGTGTAATTAAGCTATTCTACTTTAATATTAAATAAAAACTGTAAATGAAACACTATTTAGCTCCATTAGCCAGTCTTGGATTTTAATGAATGCTTCCTGTGGTTAAGCTATTCACTTTTATCAAAATTTTGATATGTTTCCCTCATATTCTCATTTTTTCAACATATAGAGAGAATGTTTGTCATATGACTTCATTATTAAATAAAGTATAACTACAAAAAGGCTGAAAAAATGTAGAAATCTTTAAGTTAGATCCTGACATTCCTCTGTAGCCCAACAGATACCACTCCCTGGTACAGCATGAAAAAAGGTTTTTTCATTAATGAAAGTGGAGTAATAATGACAGTATTTGCCTTTTCAGGCTACAGTAACAAAATGTCATAGACTATGCTGCTTAACACAATGGGACAATGGGAATTTTATTTTTCAAAATTCTAAAGTATGAAGGTCTCAGAAATGGTGTTGGCAGGCTTGGTTTTACCTGAGACCTTCATCCTTGGTTTGCAGGCATTGCCTTCCCACCGTGTTCACAATGTCCTGTCCATTGTGTATGCTCACTATTGGTATTTCTTCCTCTTTTTATAAGGACACAAGTAGGGTCCTTTTTAAGTAGGGACATTGCAGCTCAATGTAAATAAACACACCTTTCCAATCAGTGAGTAGACTTATTTAAGAAGTAGGGTGTTAACATTCTCAAAGTGTTCCCAGCAAAAGGTAGACCTCACTTTCTGGGATGTGGTTGTGTGGAAGTTTGGGGTAAAAGACTTCGAAGGTTAATTCCTTCCTGCTTCTAAACTCTGATTTTAATCGATTGAGTTTTTCGATTTGCCTGTGTGGGTCATACTTGATCCTAGAAAGGATTTTCAACACAATGAAGGAAGAGAGTTTTTAGAATCTGAACAGATAGAGAAAGAAATAATTTTAAATGGAAATTGATACCATTACTCAGATGAAGAGATGTTCTTAGAGAAAAAAAGAAACCAAGTGGTAATTACAATGAGCTCCAGGTATAAGTGGTACTGGGATGTAGGCAATATGCATGTGCAGAGTGAGGAAGGGGAAGATTGAAATGGTGGAGTTACATGAGTGTGAGATTATTCAGAATACTGCAGTACAGAGCCAGACTGAGATGTTTTTGAACTCAATCTAAATTGAGTCAAGCTCAGCAATTGTCTGTAATTTGTTTGAGAGACTCTTTATCACATATTCTTTGAAATTGGATTTAGTATTAAGATTAGCTATACATAATGGATTTTTGATAGGACCTACAGGATAATTGGCTGAAAGAATAATTCTGAGATATCAGTGATGAACTGAGCTCAGGAAATATTATTTTTTTTCTTTTTAGGAACAAATTGAACCCAGAGTAAGTCTATACATATTAAGTATGTCAGTAGAAGCTGAAATTCTTCAGAATGCTGGATATCCTGTGATTGCTATAGGAGAAATTAATGTTAATGATTTTTTCCATATTTCATTCAAATATTAGTTCTACTGAAATTAATATTTTGTGCATAATGCTGTTTCTATTTTTCATACTAATTATCTTAATATAATATCAGTTTTGTAAGTTCAAAATTTGTAGAATTTAAAGTAATTTAAATTCCACAAAACAGAATATAGTCCTTCCTTTTTCATAGATATTATTATTCCAGTTATGTTTATATGTTCATTGACTCATTTTCATGTTTTATTGAACAAATTAGAATAATTTATAATGCAGTAACAAATAGACTAAAATCTCAGGAATTAACTCCACATAAATTTATTGTTCTTATTGTATTTGATGCAGCCTTAGTGTCTTTTCTTGGGATCTCTGCTCATAAGAAAATCCTCAGCGTTTTCAATGGTATCTGATTCCATGATGCTGTCTGTCTTTTTATATATGTACTCCCTAAGGTCAGGACAGAGCCAGGAGGAGGCATACAAAGGAGATTTTAGCACCCCATCCCACCACCATTAGCTACTCCTGTTCTACACCCCATGTCATGTCCATGAACTCCCTTACCCAACCTCAATTCAACTGCAAGTGCCAATCCTGAAAACCCTAGTCTTCTTTTGTGACTAGGAAGGAAAAAAAGAAATAAGAATTGTAAAATGCATAGCATTGTCTTGACTATGATACTTAAAGATATATTCTGGGAAATAAGGAAAGAAGAGGGAGTGAGAATATTTTTGGCACACTTGTTCTAAAGGGCCAGCGGCTGATAAGGGACAAAGTTGTCTAGTAAATAAAATTAAGGAAACATGTTCTGATGAGAATTCAGCAGCAACTTCAGTCCAGTCAACCAGAGAGGAGAGGATTAATGGATTATTAAAACAGAGATGCCAGACCACTTATTAAAAAGTGATATAGGGCTGCAGTAATTGGAGGGACAAGGGAAACATGTGCTGAGGCATGATGTGTAGGAGAGTCAAATGTGGGAGATGGTATTCATTTTCAAAGATATATGCGATGCTCTCTCTGAAGTGAGATTACACATTCTCATGCATTTGAACTCTGAGATGGAAATATAACTTGCTTTAACAAATATAATATTGAATGCAAAAAACAACAGGTTCACTTCCAGGCATAAGTGATAAGAATGAGTGTGTGTATTTCATGAAATCTTTCTCTCATTCTTCGGACATGAAATTTTGGGTTGAGGTGCAGACTCTGCCAACCTGATATTTTTAGGTGACAGACATGAGCAGATCTTCCTAAGCACATACAAACATGCAGTGTTGACCAGAAATAAACTTTGTAATTACGAGTTATAGA
The DNA here is from genome assembly GCF_902686445.1 of Sciurus carolinensis. Classification (NCBI taxonomy): domain Eukaryota; kingdom Metazoa; phylum Chordata; class Mammalia; order Rodentia; family Sciuridae; genus Sciurus; species Sciurus carolinensis. The sequence continues at coordinate 93,258,192 of NC_062222.1, forward strand.
GATATCAGATTGTTGGTAATTGCAGAACAGCTTATCCTGTCCTGACTGAGACAGAAATTGAGAGGAGGAATAGGGACTTGATGTACCAGAAAAGTACATTATGTGTTTTGTAATTAGGTAGTACACAGCAACGATTCTCTTATTGGGGAACAGAAGATGTAACTTAGATTATGCAAAAGTAAAACATCCCCTTGAATAATCTGGAAGGTTGAGGAGGTCTTAAATATTTTCTACCTTTCAAGGAAGATGGAAAACACACAAAATAAATAAAGAGACCAACTCTCATAAAAGTATAAGCGTGAAGTACTCAGCTTTAATTCGGGAGTAAAATTGTTCTTATAGACACAATGGCTATGTGGATATATACAAAGAATTCTGCAATAGGGTACACATAGATGACTATTGCTATACATAGCAATATGTGATTGCTATTATTCCAACCACCCAGCAAATGCCTGGGACATGGCAGTGTTGTCACAAGTGTTGATGGTTGTTCAATATTTCCAGTTTGTAATATTTTCCCCCTCTAGAGACAGAGAGAATGAAAGAAATAATTGCATACTATATTATGTTACGTTTGCTATTCATCTTTTCTCTCCTTTTTTACTTGTTCATTGTTTTTTTTTTTTTTTTTTTTGTTACCAGTATAAATAAAATAAGCGCTTTACATATGCAGTTTGTGTGTGTGTGTGTTTTGTACTGGGAATTGAACTCAGGGGCACTCAAACACTGAACCACCTCCCCAGCCCTATTCTGTATTTTATTTAGAGACAGCATCTCACTGAATTGCTTAGGGTCTCACTAATTTGCTGAGGCTGGATTTGAACTTGTGATCCTAGCCTCGCCAGCCACTGGGATTACAGGTGTGTGGCACTGTGCCCTGCTCACAGACAGCTTTTGCGTTTATAAAACCCACAAACACTTGCCCCCTGAATACACTGCCAATCACCTGACCAGTGGTTTCTCTGGATGGTATTCTGGTAAGAGCTGAAGTTCTTGACATTACTCTTCATTTTATTTTTCCTGAAATTATTTCACAAATAACTTCTCCATTATTTTAATAAATTTCTTGAATTTATTGAAAAAATTTCTGGAAAATTTCTACCACACTATTTGCTTTTTATATTTTGGAAGGTCTATTATTTATAGAGTTTTCTATATAGTTTGGATTTCTGTTTTCCTGATATCTTTAAAAATGTCTTTGATTCATTTTTTGTTTTCTGTTTTATATCTGTTGTCTCATTTAAAAACTCTCAACCTTCCATTAATTAATAAGACAAATATAATGCCATTTTTTGTTAGAAATCTTGTCCTTACTAACTTCTGTTCAAATACTGTTTTCTATATATATTTTAGTCCATTACTTTATGGGCCTTTGATTTTTATCTCATTGGATTTTGATTATATCTCCATTGATTAAAAAAATTCTTCTACAAATACTATAAAATTTTCTAAATTTTATTTGTGTACTTGAGAAGAGGAGATATTTTAAAGTTGTCAATGGTGTGATTTAGTTTTTCTTTTTCATTTCTCACTTCAGACAGGTAATTGGAGGAAGACACATTTCACACAGTGCATGAAACCCCAAACATACTGCTCATGAACCACAAAAGGATCTGATAGGATTTGATAACCACTTTTAATCATTTTTCAACTCCTTTGACTCATTTACATCTTCTGTTAGTATGTTGTATCATTAGCATTTGTACTCAGACACATTTATTAAATCTCTATTCCTACTGAATGGCTCTATTATCTGATACAGTAGGCTTTTATACTTCTCTCTCTTCCAGATTGAGCTGAAATCCCCTTTAATAGTGAAACTGTCTTATTTGTAAAAATGGTATAATGTTCTTTATTTTTTTCTCATCTTTTCTTGATGTTATACAAATTTAGAACACAGATATTTTCCCATCCTGAGTTCTGGAATTATGAATATGCATATAAAATGTGAATAAAATGTTCATATATTCTAGACATCTATTCCAAATACCTATACACATACAGTAAACTACTCTGGGCTAACACTATTTTCATGATAATGACTACAATGATATCAGGGAGAAAGATAACTCAGGGGAAAAGGCATTTAATGTGTCTTCATGGAGGTTAAAGAAACCCATATACTTCCCCTTATATCACTTGACACAATCATCATGACATTTTCAAAAGGCTATTTTTCTCCTGGGGAGTCCATAAAGGTACGACCTTGCCCTCCTTTTCATCCCAAGTGCCTTGCATGTTGCCTGTCACATAAGAGTTTTGTTCTGAATGGAGTTTTTTTGAATAGGAGATCTTTGGGGACTGAAGCAGAACCTTCAGACAGAGGACATAACTGCCCCTCCTCGGTTAACCTCTGTGTTGTGATGGTGCTGAACTAGACATCTTTAGTTATTTAGTCTTTTTTCAACTATGTGTGTAAAACACTACTAACTTTATAGTCAAATAAAACATATTTAATTTCTTTTATTTCATAGGTTACATACAATCACTTTAAGTTGAATTCATTATTCCCATGTATTTTCCTAGTTTTTATTAGACTACACCTCCCCAAAGGAACTCAAGTGCTCCTGCCTCAAATGTTCCTACTCTGATGCCTCAAATCTGTCTCCAGCTCCTGCTCTCTATCCATAAATACAACTAAATCCTAAATATCATCACTTAACTTCCCCATAGATCTTTGGAATTTAGTCTACCTGCCTGTCTTATTCTGTACCCTATTTCATTGAATGGCATCAAGAACCACTAAATTCTTAAGCAGGTAAACTCATCTTCAGCTTGAATGACTCCTCCTCTTTGCACAGATTTTCATCCTTTTTGATGCAGCCAGTTTGGGTCATAGATGGCTTGTGAATTTGTCACAGCTTCCTACCCCCACTGCTAATTTCCTTTCTGATCATTGTCAATTCTAGTCATGGTTACCTTGACAATATAGCATTTTTACCTCCAATTTTGTCCTACTCTATGTTTCTGACAGAATGAAGTTTATAAAAGGCAAATCTGATCCTGGCATTCTATGCCTAATTTCATTCTATTGTTTCCTTTGTGAGAATTTATTAATTGACAATAAACTTGTTCATTACCTTTTTCATCCTTAAAACCCTAAGCAGGGTTTCTTGTATCATTAGTAATGTAGCATTTGCTTACCCTTCCAGAATTTTCTTTCACCAGTTGCAATTATACTGAACTCTTGAAATGTTGAAATTATACTGAACTCTTATTAGTTTCTTTGTTTCCCTGGGATGTGCCTATCCAACCACCTCAACTCATGTTCTTCCTCTAGCTAATGCCTGTTTACTCTGATTGCTTCAGGTTTGTTCTTTCTGTTACTCTTTCCTAGTTTTCCAAATATAGCTTAGATGTCCCTGACATGAACTGCTATTGAAACTTATACTGCTGGTTTATGCCTTCACAAAATATCATTATTATTTATTCTGTATCTAAATGCATTAAGATCTTTGTAAATGAAGCATGTCTTCTTTGCTCAACTTTGTATTCTTAGCATTGAGCACAGAATATGGAACATGTAGGCTATTCAGATATGTACTGTTGAATGTTGAAAGGAAGATACATTTATGGAACTGGAAGTTTCTCAATTTAATTTTTAAGAATTCATTTTAAGAGATCCATGATGGTGAACTAGAGAGACGTTGTGTTCCTTGTCGTTCCATAACTTGGGTTTCAAGCAGAGGATATCTGTTTCTTGGTGAGGCAGTTTTTGCTGCTTATTGATCCCCTGCTGTTTACCCCATTTGTCTACTGCAATCACCTGCTGTCTGCCAGTATATTGACTATTTTTTTAGTGCAGATTGCTCACCGTCTGGCGTCCATCTGCCATTTGCCTGTCGCTTGCCTGTCCATTGCCTGCCTTTCACCTACCCATCACCCACCATCCAAGGCTCACCTCCCAATCATCCAACAGTAGTCAGCAAACTGACCACAGACCACCAGTGGAACACCAGCTACCTGCTGTTGCCTGGAAGTTCACTGTCACAGTACCTGCAGGTTTGGTTACACGTGGCTGCTGCCATTTTGAGACAACAGCCAGGACTTATAGGACCCCTGGCCGGACTGACTGAGCCCCATCTCCAGAATCCCTCAGCCCAACTGATCACTTCATGCCTCTGGGGCCCTCACATCGACTGACTGCTCCCTGCCACCAGGACCCCCAGACTGACTGACTGTGCCCTACCACCAGGACCCCCAGAATGACTGATTGCACCCCGCCTCCAGGATCCTGCAACCAGACCGACAACACCCCACCTCCAGGACCCCTGCCCAACCAAATGTACTCCACCTCCAGTACCTCCAGCTGACCACACCCACACCCTGAGCTGCAGCTTCCCATTTGCCAACACATTTGGAAGCCAGAGTGGCCATCTTGGATAATCATGGAAGCTGTATCTCCCATCTTTAGGTGGGGCAAATACCATCCTGAGATGCCTGCTGGAGACTGGAAGCTCATTGTCAGGTACCTCTCATACATCAGGCTACTGAATACTGGGAGATTTGAATACTACATGACTGCTAGAGTGTAGACTTTCTTTTTTCTCTTTATCAAAAAATTTTAAGTTTTTATTTCTTTACTTTTCTCGCTCTCTTTTCCATTTGTTTATCTGCTCCTTTAGAATTTCTTTCTCCCTTTTTTCATGCTAACAACTGACTTCTTTTGATATTACTCTCACTCTTTCTATTATCTAGAACTTCTATATATTCTTTTCTGATCCCATTAACAGTTACATCCTACACCCCTCTGCATCCTATTTGTCCTCCATTATAAACTGTAGACCTTTTTGTAAATCTATTTGTTATACTGAAGATAATAATTGAACTCATTCTGTTTATAATGACAATATTGTTCAAGTCCTCAAAGGAACTATTTGGTTTTGGGTTGCATACTGTCTGAACTGGGCACTGCTAATATTAATCTCCCCATTAAAGAAAAGGTTTTGGAAACCTATAGGGTCACTAAAAGCCTATGGGGGGAAACCACAATACCCCAGATCTGCACTGCTAGAGGGGAAGATACATGAACAACATGAAAAAACAAGGGAAGAAAATGATCCAAACAAATCTAGATTCTATATTATTAGAATCCAGTGACAGTATGATAGAAGAAATGTCAGAAAAGGACTTCAGACTATACATGATTAAAATGATTTATGAAGCAAAGGATGAGATAAGAGAGCAAATGCAGGCAACGAAAGATCATACCAATAAACAGTTGAAAGAGCAAGTGCAGAAAGCAAAAGATCATTTCAACAAAGATATATAGATTAAAAACAAAACAAACAAACAAACAAAAAAACCAAATGGAAATCCTTGAAATGAAGGGAACAATAAACTAAATAAAATCTCAATGGAAAGTATCACCAAAAGACTTGACCACTTGGAAGACAGAAGATCAGACAATGAAGACAAAATAATTAATCTTGAAAATAAAGTTGCCCAAACAGAGAAGATGGTAAGAAATTATGAACAGAAACTCCAAGGACTATGGGACATCATGAAAAGATCAAATTTAAGAATTATTGGGATTGAGGAAGGCACAGAGATACAAACCAAAGGAATGAACAACCTATTCAATGAAATAATATCAGAAAATTTCCCAAACCTGAAGAATGAAATGGAAAATCAAATACAAGAGGATTACAGAACACCAAATGTACAAAATCACAACAGATCCACACCAAGGCACATTATAATGAAAATGTCTAACAAACAAAATAAAGATAGGATTTTGAAGGCTGTGAGAGAAAAGCATCAGATTACATATAGGGGGAAACCAATATAGATACCTGCAGATTTATCAGCCCAGACTCTCAAAGCTAGAAGGGCCTGGAACAACATATTTCAATCTCTGAAAGAACATGGTTGCCAACCAAGAATCCTATACCCAGCAAAACTAACCTTCAAATTTGAAGATGAAATAAAATCCTTCCAAGATAAACAAAAGTTAACAGAATTTACAAATAGAAAGTCTGTGCTACAGAATATTCTCAACAAAATATTCCATGAGGAGGAAATTAAAAACAATAAAATAGGTCAGCAAAGGGAGGAGCTACCTTAATGGAAAATCCATTCAAAGGAGAAACCACGCCAAGTTAAAAACCAAAAATAAGCCCAAAAGACTGGGAATACAAATCATATATCAATAATAACCCTGAACGTTAATGGCCTAAACTCATCAATCAAAAGACATAGACTGGCAGAATGGATTAAAAAGAAAGACCCAACAATATGCTTCCTGAAAGAGACTCATCTCATAGAAAAAGACTAAGATCCACAGAATAAAGGTGAAAGGATGGGAAAAAAAACCTACCACGCACATGGACTCAGTAAAAAGCAGGGGTTTCCATCCTTATTTCAGATAAAGTGGACTTCAAGCCAAAGTTAATCAGAAGGGATAAATAAGGACATTTCATACTGCTTAAGGGAACCATAAATCAGGAAGACATAATGATTATAAATATTTATGCCCCAAACAATGGTGCATCCATGTACATCAAAGAAATCTTTCTCAATTCCAGGAATCACATAGATCACAACACAATAATTCTGGGTGACTTTAACACACTGTTGTCACCACTGGATAGATTTTCCAAACAAAAACTAAACAAAGAAACCACAGAACTCCATAACAGAATCAATAACCTAGACTTAACAGACATATATAGAATATTCCATTCATCAACAAGTGAATTCACTTTCTTCTCAGCAGCACATCCTTCTTGAAAATAGACCATATGTTGTACCACGAAGCAGTCCCTAGTAAATGCAAAAATATAGAGATACTGCCTTGTGTTCTATCGGATCATAATGGAATGAAATTAGAAATCAATGACAAAATAAAAAACAAAATTACTCCAACACCTGGAGACTAAACAATATGCTATTGAATGAAACATGGATAACAGAAAACATCAGGGAGGAGATAAAAAAAATTCTTAGAGATAAATGAGAACAAAGATACAACATATCAAAATCTCTGGGATGCTATGAAAGCAATACTAAGAGGAAACATTGCATGGAATGCTTTCAAGAAAAGAATAAAAAGTCAGCAACTAAATGACCTAACATTAAGGCTCAAAGCCCTAGAAAAAAAGAACAGAACAATATCAAAAGTAGTAGAAGACAGGAAATAATTAAAATCAGAGATGAAATCAATGAAATTGAAACAAAAGAAACAATAAAAAAAATTGACAGAACAAAAAGTTGGTTCTTTGAAAAAGTAAACAAAATAGACAAACCCTTAGCCACACTATCAAAAAGAAGGAGAGAGAAAACTCAAATTACTAAAATTTGTGATGAAAAAAGAAATATCATGACACCCCTGAAATACATAAGGTAATAAGAAGCTACTTTGAAAATCTATATTCCAACAAAACAGAAAATACCAAAGACATTGACAAGTTTCTAGAGACATATGCTCCTCCCAAACTGAACCAGGGGGACATACGCAATTTAAACAGATCAATATCAAGCAATGAAATAGAAGAAGCCATCAAAAGCCTCCCAACCAAGAAAATCCCAGGACCAGAAGGATTCTCAGCTGAGTTCTACAAGACCTTCAAAGAAGAGCTCATTCCAATACTTCTCAAAGTATTCCAGGAAATAGAAAAGAAGGGAACCCTACCAAACTCATCCTATGAAGCTAATATTACCCTCATACCCAAACCAGGCAAAGACACATCAAGGAAAGAAAATTTTAGACCAATATCCTTGATGAATACAGACGCAAAGATCCTTAACAAAATACTGGCAAACTGTATCCAAACACATGTTAAGAAGATCGTGCACCATGATCAAGTGGGGTTCATCCCATGCATGAAAGGTTGGATCAACATCCATAAATCAATAAACGTAATCTATCATGTCAATAAGGATAAGAATCATATGGCTATTTCAATTGACGCACAAAAAGCGTTTGACAAAATACAACACCCCTTCATGATCAAAACACTAGAAAAAATAGGGATAGTAGGAACATTCCTGAACATTGTAAAAGCTATTTATGCTAAGCCCACAGCCAACATCAACATACTTGAAATACTAGCCAGAGCAATTAGACATACTAAAGAAATTAAAGGGATACGAATAGGAAAAGAGGAACTTAAGCTGTCACTATTTGCTGATGACATGATTCTCTATTTAGAGGATCCAAAAAACTCCTCCAGAAACTTTCTTGATATCATAAATGATTTCAGCAAAATAGCAGGTTATAAAATCAACATACATAAATCTAAAGTACATTTATACATAAGCGATGAAACATCTGAAACAGAAATGAGGAAAACAACTCCGTTCACAATAGCCTCAAAAAAAAAAAACAAAAAAAAAAAAACAACAACTTGGGAATCAATCTAACTAACGAGGTGAAAGAGCTCTATAATGAAAACTACAAAACATTGAAGAAAGAAATTGAGGAACACCATGGAATATGGAAAGATCTCCCATGTTTTTGGATAGGCAGAATTAATATTATCAAAATTGTCATACTTCCAAAGGTGCTATACAGATTTAATGCAATTCCAAATAAAATCCCTATGACATTTCTCGTACCAAAAAAAAAAAAAATTCATCTGACATTTTTATCAGCAGACGGACCTAATTATTGAGGTTAAAAAAAGTAAAACAGACAGATAAAAGATTTTAGCTTTTGAGAGGTGTTAAATATAAAAAAGTCCATAGTAAATATTCTGAGTCAATCTGGACGCGACACTGAATTCCCAGCTGTAGCACCAAATGTGGAGTGTGCCATAGTCTGTGAGGCACTGAACACCTAAAGAAAAGAGCCTGGATCAACTTTTTAAAAATTGTGATATATAATTTAAAAATGCATAAAATTTCTAAAGTCCTACACTCATGTAAAATATTTTTAGTTCATGCAAGTGTTTGGGCTGCATAGATAAATATACAGTAAGTTACAAAGTTGGGAGTTCTTGTGGTGACTCTGAAAGCCAGCATAGTTCTTCCTGACATCAGTCACAAGAATTAGCAACTAGAGATCAAACAGAAGTTAATTCAGCAGGCAAAAGTCTTACTTTCTACAGGTACAGAAACATAGGCTGTTTTGTGTAGGTGTGTATGATGATCACTCTGTAACTTTAAGCCAACCATTTTAACAATATAAAATAATAGATATACCATTACTTACAGACTTGATTATACCATCAAAAGAATTGGTTTGGGCTAGAAAACTGAATTTTCTATAATTTAAACTTAACACTTAGACCTCTGACTTCCTAGAATTCATAACAGGATTATACAATTTCAAATCTTTTTACAATACTTCTGAAATTGTATTTTTGGATAAACATGGAGTGAAAATGGACACATAAGCTTGTGTGTTCCCCTCTTTATGTTGCTGTATCCTTGTGCGTGTTTTTGTGTTTGTGTGAATGTGTGTGTGAGATATGTGTTTTGGTAACATTTGGCTTTTGTTTGGTTTGAAATACAGAAGTTATTCTACTTTTTTATATGAGCTTCCCGTACCTCATTTCATTTTATTAGTTTATTTTGAAGGTCCTGGCATGATGGCTTTCTCTCCCTCCTCCATCACTTGATTCTCTATTTTTAGTGGGTCCCTGACCATCTTTCCCTTTGGTATTTCTCTGCCTTTACTCCTTTCTATGTCCTTCCTCACATGGTTCCTCCACACGCCGAGAATCTGGGAAAATGCACTTCTCTGACCAAGAGCCCGTTGTCTCCTTGGTAGTTCTAGCTCTTGTTTTGTGTTTCTTTCTTATTTTGTGTTTATTCCTTGCTAGCCTGTTTCTCACTCCCTTTTTTGACATTCCCCTGCTCTTTGAACTTTCTGATTTTCTCCCTCCTGTCCCATTGTTCTCCTTTTATCTTTGTGACAGAGAGGCCAGGTCACATAGAAAGATTCTGAGATGGGGACCCAGAGATTGCTAGGCTTCAACATGGCTTGTTCCTTGCTACCAGTGTAACCTTGGGCAAATAATTGGCACTCTCTGAAGCTCAATTTCTTTCTCAGTGAAACAGATAATAATAATCACCTTGTGAGATTGTTGCCAGAATTAGAGATAATGAAAGTAAAGTGCCAGCCTGGTAGCCGGCACTATACATCAGAGGGCCCTTCTTGTCATTTTCATCCTTATTACTGCCCCAGTAGGGTTACTGCATTCACTAGTGTAGACTTAATAGTTTTGCTGATTTATTTTTCCTTCCAATTTATGTACCCTTGAAGCTGTACAGCTGGGCCTGCTTCAGTTCTCATGTGACATGTTTTGGGGTAGTTTGTATGGAAAAAACTTTTATTCTAAAGGTTACATTTAATCAATTTTTAAAATAATCACTAATATATATTTCTCCTTTATATAGAAAACTTTATGTCTGATTACCTTTATAGCTTCTGATGGTGTTTGGGGCCACCATGAATATGTTACAATTCTTTTCTGCTCTTCAATTTACTTATTCACTTAGATTAACAGCCCTTTATGAAATAGTGTATTATATTTTAATTTCACATTTTAAACTAGAAGTATATATGCTGACATTTCTTGGAACCATGATGACATTATATTTTAAATTAATTCCTAATATTCACTATGACTGTGTATATATTTTAAGGGCATTCATGTTGTTGAAAGACTTACTTCTTGAGTAATATGAAAACAGAAATACTCCCAATAAATTTCAGAGAACTGTCTATCAAGTAAAGATATTTGGGACAAAATGATTGATTTATAACACTAAATACAACAAAGAAAGCTGCTGTCTGTAGCTTCCTTTTACCAAAAAGAAAGTCTAAAATCTTGTTGGATTTTTGGGTATCAAAAATAGAATATTCCCTGCAGGGATATGCTCCTTGATCCTTTAGGTGAACTAATCCATAAACAGTGTCATCTGAATGAAGTCCAAACCAGTAGACTGTAGGGAAGGCATTTCACCAAGCTCTGCCACACTCTACCATTGGGACACAAACCCTGAATGGCCTCTTGAAAACGTATACTCTGACTGGTTTGGCTTTGGAAATGGGTGTTCTCAAACTGGAGATGATCCTTGGGGTTTTGAATTCAATATGTCCCCTTAAGGTTATTTTCCATCATGTATACTTATTTGGAAAATAAGTTAGTTATACATTAGTCAGCTCAGGTTGCCAATAACAAAAAATAAAGCAAAAAATAAAAAAAATAGACTGAGTGGCTTGAACAAAAGAAATTAATTTTCTCATTGGTCTGGAAACTGGAATTCCAAGATCAAAAATCAACATAGGTTTTGGTAAAGACTCTCTCCTTTCAGGTTGCAGGTAGCCATCATTTCATTGTGTACTCACATGGTAATGGTAGGGGTGGGGTGGAGAGAGAGAGCGTGAGAAGAAAGGAGAGAGGAGAGAGGGAGAGGGAGAAAGAGTGCTCTCTGGTGACTTTGTTTAATAGTATTAATCTTATCCTGAGGATTATCCTACACTCATGAACTCAGATCTAACTCTAACTACTTCACAAAGGCCCTGTCTCCAAATGCCATCACATCAATATGATTACAAGTTTGGTCTTCAGTGTAACGCCCTTGGGAGGTGGTAGAAACTTTGGGAGGCAAGGTTTGATAGGAGAATATCAAGCCATTGTGGATCCCTTGGAAGGGATTTTGGGAACCTACCTCGCTCTGATTCTAGTTTAAGATGCAATTACCTGCTTACTCCTGTGTGTGCTCACTGTGATGGACAACTATCTGATGCCCTTCACCTATCAACTATATCCAACTACTGTCAGAATCTGTATTTTTAACTTACACTTTTTTCTCTAAGATACAGTACATATATCCATATGTTAGGTAGTTGCATATTTAATTTTGCATTTAATCCTTGCATTAACACTATAAGTGACTATTCTAGCCTCATTTTATGGATGGTAAAAGTGAGATCAAAAGGGACTCTATAACAAAGTGGCAAAGCCTACTTTTGAACTTGTGGGTTAAACATTACGTTCTTTTTCTACATCCTTATTTATATGGGAAATTTAAAAAAGAAAATTAGTATTCTTTATTAAGACCCATAAAGAGACCCCATTCCCCATTCCTTGTAGAAGAAAGTTTGAGTTTCTGTTCTTGGATTCAATGGGCTCACTGACCTGAGCCTAGGGTAGTTTGCCAGTCATTCACCAATGCAGAAGCTCTAGTTGGAACATCCTGAAAGCACTCCCCTGCAATCCTCTCCCCCTCTGTATCTATATATATATATATATATTTAAAGGCATGGTTTTCCTTGTTTCTTTGCCTTTGTACAGTTTTTTCTGTTTTCCAATATGTGCTCAGAATGCTTTTATAGTATTCATATCACTGTCCTTCTAGAGGTTGAGCTCACTGAGATTAGAGACCTAGTCATAATTATAATCTTGATTTAAAGCCTAGAAACTTAAAATATATTTTATTAAATCAATCAAATAACTATGGTTTTGGTCAGGCACCCTGGTGCACGCCTGTAATCCCAGAAGCTTGGGAGGCTGAGCCAGGAGGATTGAGAGTTCAGTTAGCCTGAACAATGGCAAGGTGCTAAGCAACTCAGTGAGACCCTGTCTCTAAATAATATACAAAATAGGGCTGGGGATGTGAGTGAGTGCCCCTGAGTTCAACCCCTAGTACCCGCCCCCCCACAAAAAGTTACTACCTCAAATAATCATGTTTTTGGCTTGTGGCTCTGGGAAATATGTTAACTATATTTTTGTTTATATGTTATTAAGCAAAACTTTTTTTTTTCTCTATGTATGTTCAGTTGATAATGATGTTTATGCTAAAATTTCTTAAATTCTCTTAGTTACTGAAATTCTAGACGTACAAGTAATCATTTTATCCCTTTACTTTTCTTCCCTATCTCATTATTACCTGACAAGAACAGACATTGAGCCAAAGTTAGGATTCACAATGTAGGAAGACTGGGTTTTAGGCAGTTTCACCTCCCATGTTGCTCCTGGGCTTCTGGACTCACAGGAGTTAATGCAGAAATCTCACTTAGTGTAGAAGAGATCATGGCAAGAGTGGAGTTGGAAACCCAAATCTTTCTTCTGGATTAGAAGACACAACAATGGATTACATAGACACAAGAAAAAAGAACCGGATATAAGCAGTTTTCTTAGTTTTCTCTTGCTAATCTTCTTAGTTGACTCTATTTAAGCATGAATATTTTCTACTGAATATTTTCTGTGGTTCTACCACTGGAAACTTTATTGATGCTTTTTTTTATATATAAATTTTAAAGAATTTTAGTGATGCTAATTCCAGCTGGTTCTTCCTACATTCTGCCCTGGGATAGACCTGTATTTCTTGACAGTAGGTAGAGCAAAAACAAGACATGAGCGCTTGACACTGAAGGATTGCATTTTAATTTGTTGCATTTCCAAGGTTCTTTTTCCATAGTATTTTTAACTCACTCTTCCCAAACACAGTACTTTAACAAATATTCTCTCAGAAGTGACAGGTATTAAGATCACTCTGGGGAATTCTCTGGATCTTTCTATTACAGTTCCCATATAACAGATTTGAAACTTACTACCCACACATGTTTCTGCTATAGCAACATCTATATTAATGATAAAATATAAGAATTTGTGTTTCAAACTGCTAAACGAAGTATAAAAGTTACAGGACCATTTTTATCATCTTTGTTAGAATATAAAAAATACTCTCAGATAAATAGATGACATTTAAGCAAATAATTGGAAATAAACTTCATTCCATTTTATTCCCCCAGAAAAATAGTCCTTCAGAGATTTTGGTGAGAAATTATTGCCTCTAGAAGTTGTTAACTGTTTGCAAATATTTTTATCTTTAAGCATTTAAGTTTGTGGATGCAATGATTTTAATTATTTACTGTTGCATATAAATATATTTTAATAGCACTTTATTCTGAATATATTAAGGCTAAATGGGCATACTACTTGATTTACAAATAAGAATTAAATACCTGATAAATTAAAAACTTTTATAATATAAATAATAAGTTTTGTAAGTGAATTTTAAATACAAGTTTGATATAAAATCTGGTACTATTTTGTTACATTGTGCATCACAGAGAAATCCTGAATATCACATTGATCATTCTGCATGATTGTCTAGGTAACACTATGGTCCTCATAGGTAATTTTCACAGGGTGGGGACTTTTTTTCTGTCTTTATTCACTGCTGTAAGTCTACGTGGTCTAGAAATAGTGTTTGATATACAGTAGACACTTAAAAATGTTTGTTGAAAGAATAAATATACCTTCACCTCTTGACTGCTAGGTCAATAGACATACAAGCTTAAGTATAAATTCCATAATTCAATATGATCCCCTTTGCTCTTTATTAAATATACGATCATCCCCTGAGTAAATGGAAGTCACTTCATTTTAATTTAAAGAAGAGAAAGAATAAAATGACATTTAACAGAGATTGCTTTTCTGGGGACAATATGATGAGGATGAGAACATTTTTTACAGAATTAATTAGGTTGTTTTTGTTAATTTTGTCATTAAGTTTGTTCTTGTTACATTTTAAATTTTTTTCCTACAAAGAAATTAAAATAATTAAATGGAAAAAATAATTACATATTGGGGTACTCTTCTGGATTGGTTGTGAGCAAAGTGTGGAAATCCAACCTGAGAAGCAAACCTGAAGATGCTTTGAACAACATCTAGTCTACTTATCTTCTTGCCCTGTGCAATTTATCCCCTACTAACCCCAACGAAACCACCACCTTCACACTCCCAAAAATGTATATACACTTGACTTTATACTGGACTCCTTGAGAACTATCTTAGTTTTTAATCTGTAAAATTATTGTTAAGAATTAAACTTATCTAGTTGTCAGAAATTCCTCTCCTTTGACAAGTCTAAAAATCCTTGGGAAAAATTTTCAATCAGTTCCTAATTTAGCAAAGATGACTTAGAATGTCAGTAATTGGGATGTAAAGAAAAAAAAAAAAAAACAACCTGCAGTTTAATTGATGCTTCAATACCTTTAAAGGTGACTTCCTTTGATACTGCTGACCATGTTTAAAGATGCTGCCTGGACATAGACAGAATGAAGGGTCTCATCTCCTTCTGACAATGAAACTGAACATTCAGCAAAATCTTTTGTTATCTCTTGCTGCTTGTAATCTGACCAGCTGTCACAAAGCATTGTCTCTTTAGCCTGACAAGTAGTAAAATACCCTGAGGAACCCTGTTTTGTTGCAATCTGACAAAACAATGATTAGAATAATGACAGTTTGTAGGAGGCAATGTATATGCAAACCCTCTTAACTCTGTAGTGCTCTATACATGTAAGTTGTTTTCATTACCCATAATTGAAGTTGTCATGACTTACTATTTTCTCTGCTGGGTGAGAAAGTCTTTATTTAACCCAGGCTTCCTTTTGCATTGGCTGAGAATGTATGTCTCATGGACATTAACTGTGACAGCTTTCTGGAGAGCTTCTTCTTGTTAGTAATATCTTTGGGGAGAATTTCTTAAGGTTACAAAGCTAGTTTCAGAAGGTGGCGTTTTAGTTGGTAAATGAATTATTTGTGAAGGAAGGTCACTGTGCAATGTATTATTGAAAACACCGAAGATGATGCAGTTTGTTCACTTTTTCAGAAAATAGTGATTCCTGTCTATTTTAATATTAATTGAACCTAGAGTTTGTAGTGGAAAGAGTTCAGAAACAGAAAAAAAGGAACTGGAGTCTAATGAGGAAATGCTAGAAGGCATCCTCATTAGTACCCACTGGAACTTTAACCTGCAAGAGTGCAAGTGCATGGTCTTTATGTCAACACTAATTCACACATCCCTGCCTTGCCTTACAAAAGGACAGAGAAACTGAATCTGTCCTTCATCATGCTCCTTCACTTGGTGTCTGTGTGTGTGTTTTAGAGTGCATGTGTGTTCTCAGAAGTAGTTACATAGTATTTTAGTATATACAATGACATTTTTAAATTCAAAATATCAGCATGTGACAAATTAGCAGTTGAAATTTTCCTACTGATTTCCTCAGTCCCTATTCATCAATTTTTTTTAACCGAAATTCTCTGCTTCTTATACAGTTACTAATGAGAGGCGATTCCCCTAACAGGAAGTAGTATGGGCAGATGGGGAGAAATCCTGCTCTGTGATTCTATCCCATTGACATATTCTTAAATAGCTTAGCTCTGAATCTCTGCTACCTGGTCAGCAGTGGAATCAATATTAACTTATGTCATGAATGGAGGAGATAAACTAAATTTCTCTAGACAAAGAAAGGTTTAATCCATATAACACTCATACTTCAGTTAAACGTATTAGCACATTAATATGATCTATTTTAATTTCTAACATTTGTGCTAACTTTGGGGAGTCTCTAGCTCACGCACACACTCTTATTTTTTCCTGAAATTGTCCTATAAAACTGTATCTTCTTACCTTACAATCTCACTGAAGCGTTACGTGTGCATGCTTTGTTCAACAGCAGAGTAAATGGAGTAAGTCAAAGTTTTTGTCTGAGGTAATTTTCCCTCAAATACATGCTGTCAAAGATATGAAGTTTTGTAAATGCACCTTACAAGTCTGTAAATATTGCATTTCTTTTCTAAGAGTCTGCCATATGTTTTGAAGACACAGTATCCAAACAGTGGTCATGGATTACTTGCAAATGGTGATGATCTGGTAATTTTTATAATAGGCCTTATTTGCATAACTGCACAACATTCTGCAGTTAATAGACTCAAGTTTTCAGTCAAAATTCAGGCCTTCAATGAACTTGCTTCCTACCCTCTGATGCCACCATTGTCAATAACGGCTGCTACACTTCAAGACCTCACGTGGAAATTTCAGACACAGACAAAGATACAGAGCAAGATTATTCTGGTTCATTGGCCAAACTTAAATACATGGGTCAGCTTTTGCAATATCTAATAGTACACATAGGCACACTTCTATCTTCCACATGACAAAATGCCATTCTTCTGTTTGCTATATGAGAGGCAACAACTCATTTGGAAAGCGACCATTTGTCATTTAGCAGAATTACCCAGGGAAAGTTGAAGAAAAGATTCCAAAAAATACCCTACATATCATAATCTCATTTATGAAAGTAAAACATTGGTGGGACAAAAAGAAAGGCAATTCTGTAATGTAGAAAGTATTTACCTCAGTGAAACATAGATGGAGGATCTGCATGCACTCTGGAACATCCTGTCCCTAAAGACAAGTGGGACAGAAGTCTCACTCTGTCCTTAGGCAGGCAGTACTCCAACTATCATCTAGGAACACTGAAGTAAATTTTAAACCAAGGAGAGTTTTATATTCATAAGAACCAGGGAATAAGGCTCATTAATGTACTTACAAGTTCTAAAAAGGAGCCAACGATGTGTCTCTTATTTCCCCACTGAGAAATTCATCTGATTTTTTGTTCAGGCATACAATTGCCAAGATCCTTTTCTCTATTTCTGAATGTTAGTTCCTCGGCAGTGATAAAAGAATAACAGTTGGAAACATTTCTCTAAAATATTTATCCTGTCAATTATAATCATCAGAGACTTTAAAAGTTCCTTGGCTTCCATGTTACTTTTTAGTATGG
This sequence comes from Sciurus carolinensis, assembly GCF_902686445.1. Lineage (NCBI taxonomy): Eukaryota > Metazoa > Chordata > Mammalia > Rodentia > Sciuridae > Sciurus > Sciurus carolinensis. The sequence goes on from NC_062222.1 coordinate 93,275,725, forward strand.
TATACATTCACACTATTCTATCCTTTCTTCAAGGATCCATGTAATTTAAGAACAAAGATTTCTGAAGCTTGAATAAACTTCAAAATCATTTCTTCAAGGCTTCCCATCTTGAGGCAGGCAAGATAATATTATACTCATTTCAGGGAAGATATCCTAAAGCCAGAAAGACTTTTATACTCAGTTTATGAGAGAAAATGCAAATGAGTGTTGAGAGGAATTGATGCGACTCAGTCTTGGAAGTCAGATCAGAAATGAGCTGGCTGCTGAATTTCTAGGCAGGGGTGGCAGAGACAGATACTTTACAGTTGCCTTTCTTAAAAGGATGTGAGCAAGACTTCATAAAAGAGGTGTAACAGACAAACTGGTACTGTGTGTTGCATGAATCATGAATGATTGAATGAAACCTGACTGATTGAGTGTTGGAGCTAATGAATGGAGAATGAATGGAGACTCCAACCAGCGACAGAGTTCAACAGAGGATACCCAATCAGTGTCAAGTCATTGCCAAGAGTTAATACAAATGAGGTTCAGAAAAGCAGGATGAGACAGGAACCCAGTTACTCAGATCACATATGTTCTTACTCATGAACATTTTAAGACTCCTATTCAGAAAGATGACACAGAGACATGCCCCCAGTTCTAATCCTGGGCACCAGTTCAAATAAATGAATGTCTATGTTGTTCTTAGGTTCCCATGATGGAAAGAGGAAAAGAAGAAATGGTCAAATTTCTAATGCAAGAAAAATATGAAAGATCCATTTTCAGTGAAAAAACAATCCAAGGATATTTGAAGGGAGTACAGCGGGGAAAGGTATTGGAAACCCAATGTTGATTGATTCTGCTGGAGAGTACTTAGTGAAGGATGAGTGGACCAGAGATTGGGGTTTTACCCTTCCAGTAGAAATGATTAGAAAAGAGAAGTAGGTCAGATCAGAGCTTGACTTGACTCGCAGTCACTTGAATTACTGGTTCTTTCTTTTTTAAATTATTATTTGCTAAAATACTCAATGCACAAAGTTTAAAACATTTAGAATTTTTATAGGTTTAAAATAACATTGAAAAGAAGCCTGCTCTATCATTCTACACATCTGATTATTGTTTTACACAGATAGCTGTTTTAGACATTTCATCTAATAATAACGTAGGCATGGTCAGTTTATATGACATTCTGAGCTCTCAATTTTAGTTTTACATATTATATATTGACCTATAAGAAAATATGAAATGTTGTTTCCTCTACTTTACCAGCATTTCTTCCTAAACCTATTTCCCCCTTTCTGATGCTCCCAAGATTAATACATTAAAGTTACTCTCTGATGTATACAGTATTATTTCAAAATAAATACCATATACAACTAACTCCCTTAATGTGCAAAAATTACATTTCCTTTCTTATGAAACTTTATTTTGTTTTACTTTGTTATAGTTAAAATAGCCTTAGCCATCTGTGGTGGTACCTGCATAACATCCTGGCCCTCAATGAGCTGAGGCGGGAGGATTGTTTCAATTAAGAGTTCAAGACCAGTGTGGGCAAATTAGAAAGTCCCTTACCTCAGAAAAAAAAAAAAAAAGTCCACTTTTTTATTCATTTTGTTTTCATACATCTATCATGAATTTACTGTCAAAATTAAAAGTGTAAATCAATGTTTTTCAACATTTTTTGCATTATTCTTCATCAGAGCCTCTATCCCTGCTATGACATACCCCATTCTGGTTCTGAGTCCCTCAGCCAAACACTGGGGATTCCCTTCGCTTCTCCCCCAGGCTAAATCTCTAGTGTTCTCAATCCTATGCCATTTCTTTCTTGTTATCTTATTGATGTTGATGTTGATAGAATGTATCTTTCAATATGCTCTTAGGAAGAAATGATTGTAAACACATTGAAACTTCCATCTTGGTTGATAGAATGTTGGACGTGGAATTCCCCAAGTTGGAAACTAATATCCCCGCAGAATTTTTAAGGTATTACTAAGCAATCCTTTGTTTTCCAGGGTAGCTTTTGCGAAGGACAATTTCTCCGGAAGTTTTGGAATATTTCTTGTTTGATCTTTGTATTTAGAAATTTCACTGTAATATACCTTGGTGAGAATTTTAATTTTATCCTCTGATGTATGAGTTTTGTAGGACTACCATATCAAAAATGTCACAGAATGAGTGTTTTCTTGAGACTAAAAGTCCAAGATTAAGGTGCTGGCAGTTCTGTCTCCTTTGAGACTGTTCTCTTTGACTTGCAGATGACCACCTCTACACACCCTCTTTTCTCTATGTGAGCATGCCCCTGGTGTGTCTTGGTGTGTTCAAAATTTCCTCTTCTTATCAATACACTTGTCAGAGTGGATTAGCAATCATGCTAACCACCTGACCTCTTGAAATGCCTTATCTACAAATACAGTCATCTTTCAAGGTACTATATTAAAGTTAAGCTTCAACATACAAATTTGAGGGCATAATTCAGCACATGCATCTTGGAGTCAGCCTTTTAATTCTGAGACATTTCCTTGAATCATTATGATTATTAGGTTTTATGGTCTTGCTATCCATTTTCTTTATTTTTTTCAAACTATGATCATATTGATACTGAATATCGTAATCTTCTGGAGTTCAAATGTTTTCTTTCCAATTTTTCTTTATATTTTTTCCTTCTCTTTCTAGCAGGGATCATGAACTTTATTTTTTATATTGATTTTATTTTTGTATTGCAATATTACTTTTTCACAGATATTTTGTATTACCTCTTCTTGTTTCATTTAATCATTTTCCTTTCCCTTGAAATATCATGATATGTTGTGTTTTAAAATTTTTTCCTGCTTTTTTGCATTTTCTCTCAATTTTTCATTTGATATCTTAGAGTTTTTGAATAAATGTTGATCTTTATTCATTTAAATTTAAGAATGGGCTCTGGGATCAGGGCAGGGTAGCCAGAGACTTCTTCAGGCGGCTCTGCCCACTCCGGTCGCAGGCTCTTTCCACGGGGCATGATCCAAGATGGCGGACTAGAGGGGGACTGCATCCCCAGTCGCTCCAGAACCCAGGAGTTAAGAAGGGGAGGCATTGAGAGACTCGGACCAAAATAGAGCCACGGGTAAGTCTGCCCACTGGGTAAAGTTCGGCCCGGGTGGCAGGCCCAGATAGAGGTGGCTTATTGGAGCAGGGAAGGGCAGTTAAAGTCTTCCACAGGCAGCCCTGCGCACTCCGGCGCTGGGCCCCTCCCACACAGCCAGCTTCTCCAGGTTCTCGGAGCAGGCCCCCTACTGAGAGCCTTTCTGATCAAAACAAGCTCCAAGTCCCGGGAGCCAGCATGGCATACTCTGGCCCGCAAGTGGCTTCAGGGACCAGGACAGGGGAGCCAGCGACCTCCCCAAGGAACCTGGACCCCTGCGGTGGGAGGTGCCATTCAAGGCTAGCTTTGTGGAACAGACCGCTCAGTGAGAGCTTTTCTACATAGAAATAGCCACAAGTCCCCAAGCCAATGGAGAGCTTCGATCCACAAGCAGACTCTGGGATCAGGGCAGGGCAGCCAGAGACTTCTTCAGGCGGCTCTGCCCACTCCGGCCGCAGACTCTTTCCACGGGGTGATCCAAGATGGCGACCTAGAGGGTGACTGCATCTCCAGTCGCACCAGACCCCAGGACTCAAGAAGGGGAGTCATCGAGAGACTTGGACAAAAATACAGTCATGGGGTGAGTCTCCCCCACTGGGCGAAACTTGGCCTGGGCGCCAGGCACAGATAGGGGTGGCTTATCATAGCAGGGTGGGGCAGCTAGAGTCTTCCCAAGGTAGCCTTCCACACTCCGGCGGTGGGCTCCCCCCACATGGCCAGCTGCACGGTGCAGGCCCCCAGTGAGAGCCTTTCAGCACAGAGCCAGCTCCAAGCCCTGGAACCAGTAGGGGCTAGGGGCAGCTTTCTTCGGAAGCACTGCATTATCAAGTTCCTCCAAGACTTCAGGCTACTGAAGGCTGGGAGGTGATACACTGGAAATCTACCGGGACACTATAAGCCAATAGAGGAAATCTGCAATATCTCAGATTCCCACTGACATCTGACCAATATCGAAAACAAGGGAAGAAAATGTCCCAAACAAACCTAGATGCTACATCAATAAAACCCAATGACAGCACAGCAGAAGAAATGTCAGAAAGGGAGTTCGGAATGTACATAATTAAAACAATCAGGGAAGCAAATGAGGAGATGAAAGAGCAAATGCAGGCATTGAAGGAGGAGATGAAAGAGCAAATGCAGGCATTGAAGGAGGAGATGAAAGAGCAAATGCAGGCATTAAATGATCGCACCAATCAACAGTTAAAAGACCAAATATGGGAAGAAAGAGATCATTTCAGTAAAGAGTTAGAGATACTGAAAAAAAAAACAAACAAACTGAAATCCTTGAAATGAAGGAAACAATAAACCAAGTTAAAAACTCCATAGAAAGCATAACCAATAGGATAGAACACCTGGAAGACAGAACCTCAGACATTGAAGAAAAAATATTTAATCTTGAAAACAAAGTTGACCAAACAGAGAAGATGGTAAGAAATCATGAACAGAATATTCAAGAACTATGGGATATCATGAAAAGGCCAAATTTAAGAATTATTGGGATTGAGGAAGGCTTAGAGAAACAAACCAAAGGAATGAACAATCTATTCAATGAAATAATATCAGAAAATTTCCCAAATCTGAAGAATGAAATGGAAAACCAAGTACAAGAGGCTTATAGGACTCCAAATATACAAAATGACAACAGACCCACACCAAGGCACATTACTATGAAAATAGCTAACATACAAAATAAAGACAGAATTTTAAAGGTCGCGAGAGAAAAGAATCAAATTACATTCAGAGGGAAACCAATACGGATATCAGCAGATTTTTCAATCCAGACCCTAAAAGCTAGAAGGGCCTGGAACAACATTTACCAAGCCCTGAAACAAAATGGATGCCAACCAAGAATCTTATACCCAGGAAAACTTACCTTCAAATTTGACGATGAAATAAGATCCTTCCATGATAAACAAAAGCAAAAGGAATTTACAAAAAGAAAGCCAGCATTACAGAACGTTCTCAGCAAAATATTCCATGAGGAAGAGATGAAAAACAACAATGCAAATCAGCAACAGGAGGCGCTAGCCTAAAGGAATAGCCAAATAAAGGAGAAACCAAATCATGTCCAAAAACAAATATGAGTCAAATGACTGGGAATACAAATCATATCACAATAATAACTCTGAATGTTAATGGGCTGAACTCATCAATCAAAAGACATAGACTGGCAGATTGGATTAAAAAGAAAAATCCAACAATATGCTGCCTGCAAGAGACTCATCTCATAGAAAGAGATACACATAGACTAAAGGTGAAAGGATGGGTAAAAACATACCATGTACACGGACACAGCAAAAAAGCTGGAGTATCCATCCTCATTTCAGATAATGTGGACTTCAAGTCAAAACTAGTCAGAAGGGATAAAGAAGGACATTACATGCTGCTTAAGGGAAGCATAAATCAGCAAGACATAACAATCATAAATATCTATGCCCCGAACATTGGCTCATCCATGTACGTCAAACAAATCCTTGTCAATTCCAGAAATCAAATAGACCACAACACAATAATACTAGGCGATTTTAACACACCTCTCTCACCACTGGATAGATCGTCCAAACAAAAATTGAATAAAGAAACCATAGATCTCAATAACACAATCAACAATTTAGACTTAACTGACATATATAGAATATACCATCCAACAAAGAATGAATACACTTTCTATTCAGCAGCACATGGATCCTTCTCTAAAATAGACCATATTTTATGCCACAAAGCTACTGTTAGCAAATACAAGAAGATAGAGATACTACCTTGTAATCTATCAGATCATAATGGATTGAAATTAGATATAAATGACAGAATAAAAAACAGAAACTTCTCCAATACCTGGAGATTAAATAATACACTATTATACGATGAATGAATAACAGAAGACATCAGGAGGGAAATAAAAAAATTCTTAGAAGTAAACAAGAACAAAGACACATCATATCAAAATCTCTGGGACACTATGAAAGCAGTACTTAGAGGAAGATTTATTTCATGGGGCACATTCAACAAAAGAAGTAGAGAACAACAAATAAACGACTTAACACTGCAGCTCAAAGCCCTAGAAAAAGAAGAGCAGACAAATACCAAAAGTAGTAGAAGACAAGAAATAGTTAAAATCAGAGCCGAAATCAACAAAATTGAAACAAAAGAAACAATTGGAAAAATTAACAAAATAAACAGTTGGTTCTTTGAAAAAATAAATAAAATTGATAAACCCTTAGCCACACTAACAAAGAGAAAGAGGGAGAAAACTCAAATTACTAAAATTCAGAATGAACAAGGAAACATCACAACGGACACGAATGAAATACAAAACATAATTAGAAGCTATTTCGAAAATCTATACTCCAACAAAACAGAAAACCTCGAAGACATCAACAAATTTCTAGAGACATATGAATTGCCTAAACTGAACGGGAGGACATACACAACTTAAATAAACCAATTTCAAGCAATGAAATAGAAGAGGTCATCAAAAGCCTACCAACAAAGAAAAGTCCAGGACCAGATGGGTTCTCAGCCGAGTTCTACAAAACCTTTAAAGATGAGCTCATTCCAATACTCCTCAAAGTATTTCATGTAATAGAAGAGGAGGGAACCCTCCCAAACTTGTTCTATGAAGCCAATATCACCCTGATACCTAAACCAGACAGAGACACATCGAGGAAAGAAAATTTCAGACCAATATCCTTAATGAACATTGACGCAAAAATTCTCAACAAAATTTTAGCAAATCGCATACAAATATATATTAAAAAGATAGTGCACCATGATCAAGTGGGTTTTATCCCAGGGATGCAAGGTTGGTTCAACATTCAGAAATCAATAAATGTCATTCACCATATCAACAGACTTAAAGTTAAGAATCACATGATTATTTCAATAGATGCAGAAAAAGCATTCGATAAAATACAGCACCGATTCATGCTCAAAACACTAGAAAAAATTGGGGTAGTGGGAACATTCCTTAACATTATAAAGGCAATCAACGCTAAGCCCATGGCCAATATCATTCTAAATGGTGAAAAACTGAAAGCGTTCCCCCTAAAAACTGGAACAAGGCAGGGATGCCCTCTTTCACCACTTCTATTCAACATCGTCCTTGAGACTCTAGCCAGAGTAATTAGACAAACCAAGAAATTAAAGGGATACGAATTGGAAAAGAAGAACTCAAACTATCCCTGTTCGCTGAACGACATGATTATATATTTAGAGGAACCCGGAAATTCCACCAGAAAAGTTTTAGAACTCATAAGTGAATTCAGTAAAGTAGCAGGTTACAAGATCAATGCTCATAAATCCAATGCATTTTTGTACATAAGTGATGAATCCTCAGAAAGAGAAATTAGGAAAACTACCCCATTCACAATAGCATCGAAAAAAAATAAAATACTTGGGAATCAATCTCACAAAAGAGGTGAAAGACCTCTACAATGAGAACTACAGAACACTAAAGAAAGAAATTAAAGAAAACCTTAGAAGATGGAAAGATCTCCCATGTTCCTGGATAGGCAGAATTAATATTGTCAAAATGGCCATACTACCTAAAGTGCTATACAGATTCAATGCAATTCCAATTAAAATCCCAATGATGTACCTTGCAGAAATAGAGCAAGCAATTATGAAATTCATCTGGAAGAATAAAAAACCTAGAATAGCTAAAGCAATCCTAAGTAGCAAGAATGAAGCAGGGGGTATTGCAATACCAGATCTTCAACTCTACTACAAAGCAATAGTAACAAAAACGGCATGGTATTGGTACCAAAATAGACAGGTAGATCAATGGTACAGAATAGAGGACATGGACACAAACCCAAATAAATACAATTTTCTCATACTAGACAAAGGGGCCAAAAATATGCAATGGAGAAAAGATAGCCTCTTCAACAAATGGTGCTGGGAAAACTGGAAAACCATATGCAACAGAATGAAATTGAACCCCATCTCTCACCCTACACAAAACTCAACTCAAAATGGATCAAGGACCTTGGAATCAGTCCAGAGACCCTGCATCTTATAGAAGAAAAAGTAGGTCCAAATCTTCAACTTGTTGGCTTAGGATCAGACTTCCTTAACAGGACTCCCATAGCAGAAGAAATGAAAGCAAGAATCAACAACTGGGATAGATTCAAACTAAAAAAGCTTTCTCTCAGCAAAGGAAACTATCAGCAATGTGAAGAGAGAGCCTACAGAGTGGGAGAATATCTTTGCCAACCATACCTCAGATAGAGCGCTAATTTCCAGAATCTATAAAGAACTCACAAAATTCTACATGAAGAATACAAGTAATCCAATCAACAAATGGGCTAAGGAAATGAACAGACACTTCACAGAAGAAGATGTACAAGCAATCAACAGATATATGAAAAAATGTTCAACATCCCTAGTAATAAGGGAAATGCAAATCAAAACTACCCTAAGATTTCATCTCACCCCACTTAGAATGGCGATTATCAAGAACACAAGCAACAATAGGTGTTGGCGAGGATGTGGTGAAAAAGGAACACTCGTACATTGCTGGTGGGGTTGCAAATTGGTGCAGCCACTCTGGAAAGCAGTATGGAGATTCCTCAGAAAGCTTGGAATGGAAACGCCATTTGACCCAGCTATCCCACTCCTTGGCCTATACCCAAAGGACTTAAAATCAGCGTACTATAGAGATACAGCCACATCAATGTTCATTGCTGCTCAATTCACCATAGCCAGATTGTGGAACCAACCTAGATGCCCATCAGTTGATGAATGGATAAAGAAACTGTGGCATATATATACAATGGAATATTACTCCGCAGTGAAGAATGATAAAATTATTGCATTTGCAGGCAAATGGATGAAATTGGAGAATATCATGCTAAGTGAGATAAGCCAATCTCAAAAAACTAAAGGACGAATGATCTTGCTGATAAGCGGATGAGGATATATAATGGGGGGTGGGAGGGGTTAGCATTAGGTTTAGGGTTAGGTTTAGGGTTAGGGATAAGGAGTGTGGTAAGAATGAAGGAAAGAATGACTATGTAGAGGGAAAAGAGGGGTGGGAGGAGTTGGGGGGGAAGGGAAAAAAATAATGAATCAAACATCATTGCCCTATGTAAACATATGATTACACAAATGGTATGCCTTGACTCCATGTACAAATAGAGAAACAACATGTATCCCCTTTGTATACAATAATAATAAAATAAATAAATAAATAAATAAATTTAAGAATGGGGCACCATAAACACAATTGGAAATTTTGTAACTGAGGATGAATCTTTTCAACTGCCCAGTTCCATTGTGGGATGGTTTCTTCTTGGAAAATAACATTAAATTAGTATTTATAAATTATTCCTTAATATCTTTTCCGTTTGCTAAATCTTCCAAATGCTTGACTAGGAAACAGAAACCAGTTTTCCAGAATTTTCAAAATCTATGGAATAGGGGACTAGATGCTCTCCAGTAACTATAGTCACTTTACCTCCTTCTATTAGTCCTGAACCTCTGACATCTGTGTTTTTTGATACTGTTCAGTTCAGAGTGTCTTTGCTTTAACTTCTTCACAATAAACTCTGTTTTCTGGAGGCTTATAAAACTTGATCTGGGAGACTAATTGCTCTGTATAAAGGTTTGCAACCCATCCTGCCTGCCTTTCTCCTGTTATTTTGTACCTTATTAAACTTTTGTGCCATTTTATTGAGGTTTTTATGAGGAAGTGGAGGAAACATGGATCTTCAGTCTATCATCATTAGCTAGAATTCATTATGTAGGTCCTGGTTAGGGACAGGAGTAATTCCAAAGCAGTGAGTCTCAGCCAAGGACACCTGACAATTTTGAACTCCTTTTTGTTGTATGTATTCTGCTAAATATGCTACAATGCATATTTACAATGCATATCTACAATGCATATTTACAATGCATATCTACAATGCTACACAGACCTCCTCTCCCTACAAGTGAACAATTTTCCCAAAGTTTCTATAGTGCTAAGGTTAAGAAAACCTGTCCGAATGGGAATTTAAATGGTCTCTGTAGGGGAAATTTAAAAGTGTTAAAGATTTCAAGGATTTGTACATGAAGAACAAGTAAGCCTTGAAAGTATTTTGTGCAAAAGATGGAAACGATTGTTTTGTGAGCCTTTGTTTTAAAATATCTTAATAAATATTTGGACTGATATTTATGTTTAGTTAAAAATTTAAGGAAAGAATGTGATAGAAATACCCATACATATTTTTCTAGATAGGAAAAATACCTACCACAGTGCTTCTCAACTCCATATGGACATTAGAATCACCTACAGAACTTTGAAAAAGAAATAGTGTTGCCTATGTACTACAGGAACAAATTCAATCAGACTTTCTAGGAGAAATATCCTAATAGCACTATTTCTAGAAAAGGACCCAAATGATTCTAATGTGTAGTCAGGTTTGTGAATCACTGATCTAGAGCAAATATACAAGTTCTTTCCACCCACCCAATGATTAATTACTGTTTATTTGATGCATTGTGATCTCCTTTCTGTCCTTTCTTACATCATGAGAAAATTAAACTACTACACATGCATGATGACATTGGCATATGGCTCCTTTCTCTTTTGTTAAGAAAAAACAAAGCTATCTCATTTTAATCTGTCCTTTGTAATGTTTTCTTTTCACTTTCATTAAAAAGTGGTGGTCATTTTAAGCAGTAGGGTTTTTTTTTTTTTTTTAAATTTTATATATCAGTGGTGATTATCTCCTGTCCTTTTAATAATGCTTACATAATGCCTGCTTAGCACTGGGTCATCTATCTCAATTTCTTTGACCTTCTATTTGGTTTTCCTCAAAGTGACCATATTCCTTCTTTGAATAGATATTACCTGATTTGCCACTACAAATATTGGTAACATGAAAAAGAACTTTTAAAGGTAAGGTAAATAATTAATACATTTTTCTGGCTTTAAAAAGATTTTAGAAATTCTGGGTTCTCATTATGTATTTTTAAAATGTAGGAATGGTTAATATGGTGTCATTAAGACCTAGAATAAGAGAAAAATCCAGATGTATAATAACATACAAATTTTTAAAATGACACATTGTGTCACATGATGTTTGAAAGTAACTGTAAATAATAGTAAGCTGGAATTTATTGAAAACTTACTATGCACATGGCATATAACATGCATTAATTGATATAATTTAATCTATTTAACTTAACCTACCTATGTGGTAGGTGCCATTTGAAGAATGAGGATATAAAGCATAAGCAAAGAATATATTGCCTGAGGACATATATCTCACACTGGCAAAGCACAAGGATTTTAGCTCAAGAGACAATGTTCTTTACCACTTTGTTACTTAGTTGGCTTTTATAAATGCATAAATCCATACAGTAAAATTACTGATAAAAAGAAAGTCAAAATCAGGCACTGTTTGGCAAAAATACATCATATTTTATATTTTCCTTTATCATTTTTTATTTTATCATGGAAAATATTTAACCCGATTGATCTTAGACAAATTTACAACTGTATAACATCTGCTTGCTTACAAATAAGTATGTAAATTAAGTTACATTTTGAATATCTCTTCTGAATATGCTTTATTTCCAAAGATTCTCAAACTGCATATGTAAAAATGTATAGATGGACCTTCAATTTATATCAGTTGATTTATCATAGGTATAGCCAAACCATTTTAATGTCCATTGATATCTAGCCATTAAGAATCATGTAACTATATCTTATGCTGGCCACTGTGAAATATTCACAATTAGACTTACAATAATATTTCATTCTAAAATCTCAGTGTTTTGGGGTTTTCTCCTCATTTGACAAGGTACAGTAATGGGCTCAGGATTTTTCTGATTCAGTGTAAGGTCAACATTTCCTAACTGTATGGTATTTAGCAAGTTGCTTGTCTTTGATCTTAAAATAGAATATCAACCTAAGTCATTGCTATGCAGAGGAGGACTGACTTAAAGGAGGAAAATGTCTCCTTGTAGGCTTCCCTACTCCAAGCCCCCAACTCCACCACCACTACCAGCTGAGTTATAGTTCTGGAACAGAAAGGCCTACAGATTCTATTATTCTGCTTTTTAACTCTATTATGCCAACAATCTTGATCAGGAGGATGCAAAATGCCCAATTCAGAAGACTCTAATAGATGGTCTAAAAGTCTTGGCAGAATTCCTAATGGGTATGAAGGTAGCATTGGGATGGCTAAAGGAGTAAGTAGCATAGATGCTGTCTTGGCAGTTTCTCCATCTCTGTTCCTTCTAGTAAGCAGAGAAACATAAAGCCTGCACAGAGGAACCAGATCATCCTACTCAATTTTGTAATACTTCCTTCTTAAGTTGGGAGTGTTTAGCTTTACCCTTTAGTAATGTGTTTCTCTTTACCATAAAATCCTCAGCCCCCATGCTCTGAGACCTTTAAAGATTATCTTTTGAGAATCTCAGTACTTTATTTTTCAGCAATCTTTCAATAGAATTATATATACCATAATCCAAGAAACTAGTCCAAAATTTAAAGGATACTTTCAAGCAGGAATAAAAATGAGATTGAAACTTACAGGATCTAAATTCTTACCTTTATACCCTAATGATAAACCATTTGTAGACTCAAAATCTGCACCTGACTCTTTTAAAGTTTTCATATACATAAAGCTGGCATATAGTTTCCCTGGCTTTAAATTCCGTGTGATATTTAGACACATGGAGTTAAGAGTTACATAATCAAATATCTCCAGGTAGAATGACACCTTAGGAAACCACTTGTCTTAGCCCAATTATGGGACTATAACAAAACACCAAGAATTGGTAATTTATGAACAACAGAAATTTATATTTTACAGTCTTGGAGGATGAGAAGTCCAAGAACAGTTCTCTAGCAAGTTTGGTGTCTATGGAAATTCCATTTGTTGTATCTTAATGAGGCACAAGGGATGGAAGGAAAAAGGAACTTGATATTCACTCAAACTCTTTTATAAGGTCATGAATCCATTTATGAAGTCAGAGCCTCATGAACTAGTAACCTCCTAAAGATACTTCCAGTGTTTTACTCAGATCATTTAATTCAAGAGATTATTATGACCTGTGCACCTTTATTAAACTATTTAAACTCTTTAAACATAAGTTTTTGCTACTTCTCAATAAATCTCAAAATAATGATACATTAAGATTTTTATATCAAGTTGGTAGTTTATTCTGAAATTACCATTTATGGAATTTAATAAACATTGTTTAATTTCTTTGTAGTAAAGCACATTGAAGTTATTTTAGAAAACAAAATGTCTTAACTTTTTTTTAAAAGATGAAGTTCTAGATTCAGGGTCCAGACAGGGCAGCCAGAGACTTCCCCAAGTAGTCTGGACCCCTGCGGTGGGAGGTGCCGTTCAAGGCTAGCCTCTCGGAGCTGACCACCCAGTGAGAGACTTTCTACATAGAACCAGCCACAAGCCCCCGAACCAACAGAGAGCCTCGATCCGCAAACAGCCTCTGGGATCAGGGCAGGGCAGCTAGACACCTCTTCAGGCGGCTCTGCCCACTCCGGCTGCAGGCTCTCTTCTCGGAGCGATCCAAGATGGCGGCCTAGAGGGAGACTGCACCCCCTGTCGCTCCAGAACCCAGGAGTTAAGAAGGGGAGGCATTGAGAGACTGGGACTGAAATAGAGCCACAGGTGAGTCTGCCCACTGGGTAAAGCTCGGCCCGGGTGGCAGGCCCAGATAGAGGTGGCTTATCGGAGCCAGGCAGGGCAGCTAGAGTCTTCCCAAGGTAGCCTTCCACACTCCGGCAGTGGGCTCCTCCCACACAGCCAGCTGCACGGTGCAGGCCCACAGTGAGAGCATTTCAGCACAGAAATCAAATCGTGGAACCAGTAGGGGGCTAGGGGCAGTTTTCTTCGGATACGCTGCTTTATCAGATTCCTCCAAGACATCAGGCTACTGAAGGCTGGGAGGTGATACACTGGAAATCTACAGGGACACTATAAGCCAATAGCGGAAAACTGCAATATCTCTGGGTTCCACTGACAACTGACCAATATGAGAAAACAAGGGAAGAAAATGTCCCAAACAAACCTAGATACTACATCAATAAAACCCAATGACAGCACAGCAGAAGAAATGTCAGAAAGGGAGTTCAGAATGTACGTAATTAAAACGATCAGGGAAGCAAATGAGGAGATGAAAGAGCAAATGCAGGCATTGAAGGAGGAGATGAAAGAGCAAATGCAGGCATTAAATGATCACACCAATCAACAGTTAAAAGACCAAATATGGGAAGAAAGAGATCATTTCAATAAAGAGTTAGAGATACTGAAAAAAAACCAAACTGAAATACTTGAAATGAAGGAAACAATAAACCAAGTTAAAAACTCCATAGAAAGCATAACCAATAGAATGGAGCACCTGGAAGACAGAACCTCAGACATTGAAGACAAATTATTTAATCTTGAAAGCAAAGTTGGCCAAACAGAAAAGATGGTAAGAAATCATGAACAGAATCTACAAGAATTATGGGATATCATGAAAAGGCCAAATTTAAGAATTATTGGGATTGAGGAAGGCTTAGAGAAACAAACCAAAGGAATGAACAATCTATTCAATGAAATAATATCAGAAAATTTCCCAAATCTGAAGAATGAAATGGAAAACCAAGTACAAGAGGCTTATAGGACTCCAAATATACAAAATGACAACAGACTCACACCAAGACACATTACTATGAAAATACCTAACATACAAAATAAAGACAGAATTTTAAAGGCCGCGAGAGAAAAGAATCAAATTACATTCAGAGGGAAACCAATAAGAATATCAGCAGATTTTTCAATCCAGACACTAAAAGCTAGAAGGGCCTGGAACAACATTTACCAAGCCCTGAAAGAAAATGGATGCCAACCAAGAATCTTATACCCAGGAAAACTTACCTTCAAATTTGACGATGAAATAAGATCCTTCCATGATAAACAAAAGCTAAAGGAATTTACAAAAAGAAAGCCAGCATTACAGAACATTCTCAGCAAAATATTCCATGAGGAAGAGATGAAAAACAACGATGCAAATCAGCAACAGGAGCCGCTAGCCTAAAGGAATAGCCAAATAAAGGAGAAACCAAATCATGCCAAAAACAAATATGAGTCAATTGACTGGGAATACAAATCATATCATATTATATCATATCATGTTAATGGCCTGAATTCATCAATCAAAAGACACAGACTGGCAGATTGGATTAAAAAGAAAAATCCAACAATATGCTGCCTGCAAGAGACTCACCTCATAGAAAGAGACACCCATAGACTAAAGGTGAAAGGATGGGGAAAAACATACCATGCACACGGACACAGCAAAAAAGCTGGAGTATCCATCCTCATCTCAGATAATGTGGACTTCAAACCAAAACTAGTCAGAAGGGATAAAGAAGGACATTACATGCTGCTTAAGGGAAGCATAAATCAGCAAGACATAACAATCATAAATATCTATGCCCCGAACATTGGCTCATCCACGTACGTCAAACAAATCCTTGTCAATTCCAGAAATCAAATAGACCACAACACAATCATACTAGGCGATTTTAACACACCTCTCTCACCACTGGATAGATCGTCCAAACAAAAATTGAATAAAGAAACTATAGATCTCAACAACACAATCAGCAATTTAGACTTAACGGACATATATAGAATATACCATCCAACAAAGAACGAATACACTTTCTTCTCAACAGCACATGGATCCTTCTCTAAAATAGACCATATTTTATGCCACAAAGCTACTGTTAGCAAATACAAGAAGATAGAGATACTACCTTGTACTCTATCAGATCATAATGGATTGAAATTAGAAATAAATGACAGAATAAAAAACAGAAACTTCTCCAATACTTGGAGACTAAATAATACACTATTATACGATGAATGAATAACAGAAGACATCAGGAGGGAAATAAAAAAATTCTTAGAAGTAAACGAGAACAAAGACACATCATATCAAAATCTCTGGGACACTATGAAAGCAGTACTTAGAGGAAGATTTATTTCATGGGGTGCATTTAAAAAAAGAAGTAGAAATCAACAAATAAACGACTTAACACTACAGCTCAAAGCGCTAGAAAAAGAAGAGCAGACCAATACCAAAAGTAGTAGAAGACAGGAAATAGTTAAAATCAGAGCCGAAATCAACGAAATCGAAACAAAAGAAACAATTGGAAAAATTAACAAATTAAATAGTTGGTTCTTTGAAAAAATAAATAAAATTGATAAACCCTTAGCCACACTAACAAAGAGAAAGAGGGAGAAAACTCAAATTACTAAAATTCGGAACGAACAAGGAAACATCACAACAGACACGAGTGAAATACAAAACATAATTAGAAGCTATTTCGAAAATCTATACTCCAACAAAACAGAAAACCTCGAAGACATCAACAAATTTCTAGAGACATATGAATTGCCTAAACTGAACGGGAGGACATACACAACTTAAATAAACCAATTTCAAGCAATGAAATAGAAGAGGTCATCAAAAGCCTACCAACAAAGAAAAGTCCAGGACCAGATGGGTTCTCAGCCGAGTTCTACAAAACCTTTAAAGAAGAGCTCATTCCAATACTCCTCAAACTATTCCATGAAATAGAAGAGGAGGGAACCCTCCCAAACTCGTTCTATGAAGCCAATATCACCCTGATACCTAAACCAGACAGAGACACTTTGAGGAAGGAAAATTTCAGACCAATATCCTTAATGAACATCGATGCAAAAATTCTTAACAAAATTTTAGCAAATCGCATACAAATATATATTAAAAAGATAGTGCACCACGATCAAGTGGGTTTTATCCCAGGGATGCAAGGTTGGTTCAACATTCGGAAATCAATAAATGTCATTCACCATATCAACAGACTTAAAGTTAAGAATCACATGATTATTTCAATAGATGCAGAAAAAGCATTTGATAAAATACAGCATCCCTTCATGCTCAAAACACTAGAAAAAATTGGGGTAGTGGGAACATTCCTAAACATTATAAAGGCCATCTACGCTAAGCCCATGGCTAATATCATTCTAAATGGTGAAAAACTGAAAGCGTTCCCCCTAAAAACTGGAACAAGGCAGGGATGCCCTCTTTCACCACTTCTATTCAACATCGTCCTTGAGACTCTAGCCAGAGCAATCAGACAAACCAAAGAAATTAAAGGGATACGAATAGGAAAAGAAGAACTCAAACTATCCCTGTTCGCTGATGACATGATTATATATTTAGAGGAACCTGGAAATTCCACCAGAAAACTTTTAGAACTCATAAGTGAATTCAGTAAAGTAGCAGGTTACAAGATCAATGCTCATAAATCCAATGCATTTTTATACATAAGTGATGAATCTTCAGAAAGAGAAATTAGGAAAACTACCCCATTCACAATAGCATCGAAAAAAATAAAATACTTGGGAATCAATCTCACAAAAGAGGTGAAAGACCTCTACAATGAGAACTACAGAACACTAAAGAAAGAAATTCAAGAAAACCTTAGAAGATGGAAAGATCTCCCATGTTCCTGGATAGGCAGAATTAATATCGTCAAAATGGCTATACTACCTAAAGTGCTATACAGATTCAATGCAATTCCAATTAAAATCCCAATGATGTACCTTGCAGAAATAGAGCAAGCAATTATGAAATTCATCTGGAAGAATACAAAACCTAGAATAGCTAAAGCAATCCTAAGTAGCAAGAGCGAAGCAGGGGGTATTGCAATACCAGATCTTCAACTCTACTACAAAGCAATAGTAACAAAAATGGCATGGTATTGGTACCAAAATAGACAGGTAGATCAATGGTACAGAATAGAGGACATGGACACAAACCCAAATAAATACAATTTTCTCATACTAGACAAAGGTTCCAACAATATGCAATGGAGAAAAGATAGCCTCTTCAACACATGGTGCTGGGAAAACTGGAAAACCATATGCAATAGAATGAAATTAAACCCCTATCTCTCACCCTACACAAAACTCAACTCAAAATGGATCAAGGACCTTGGAATCAGACCAGAGACCCTGCATCTTATAGAAGAAAAAGTAGGTACAAATCTTCAACTTGTTGGCTTAGGATCAGATTTCCTCAACAGGACTCCCATAGCACAAGAAATAAAAGCAAGAATCAACAACTGGGATAGATTCAAACTAAAAAGCTTTCTCTCAGCAAAGGAAACTATCAGAATGTGAAGAGAGAGCCTACAGAGTGGGAGAATATCTTTGCCAACCATACCTCAGATAGAGCGCTAATTTCCAGAATCTATAAAGAACTCCAAAAAACTCTACACCAAGAATACAAATAATCCCAATCAACAAATGGGCTAAGGAAATGAACAGGACACCTTCACAGAAGAAGATGTACAAGTAATCAACAGATATATGAAAAAAATGTTCAACATGCCTAGTAATAAGAGAAATGCAAATCAAAAACTACCCTAAGATTTCATCTCACCCCAATTAGAATGGCGATTATCAAGGAACACAAGCAACAATAAGTTTTGGCGAGGATTGTGGTTGAAAAAGGAACACTCATACATTGCTGGTGGGGTTGCAAATTGGTGCAGCCACTCTGGAAAGCAGTGTGGAGATTCCTCAGAAAGCTTGGAATGGAAACACCATTTGACCCAGCTATCCCACTCCTTGGTCTATACCCAAAGGACTTAAAATCAGCATACTACAGGGATACAGCCACATCAATGTTCATTGCTGCTCAATTCACCATAGCCAGATTGTGGAACCAACCTAGATGCCCTTCAGTTGATGAATGGATAAAGAAACTGTGGCATATTTATACAATGGAATATTACTCCACAATGAAGAATGATAAAATTATGGCATTTGTAGGCAAATGGTCGAAATTGGAGAATATCATGCTAAGTGAGATAAGCCAACCTCAAAAAACTAAAGGATGAATGATCTCGCTGATAAGCGGATGAGGACATATAATGGGGGTGGGAGTGGTTGGCATTAGGTTTAGGGTTAGGTTTAGAGTTAGGCTAAGGAGAGCGGTAAGAATGAAGGAAAGAAGGACTGTATAAAGGGAAAAGGGTGGGAGGGATGGGGGGGAAGGGAAAAAAAAAGAAACATCATTACCCTATGTAAACGTAAAAAAATAAAAAAAAAAAAAAAGAACAAAAAAAAAAGATGAAGTTCTATTGAGGACTAGATTAAATTATAGAATTGTACTTTAATGCATTTGGTTAATCAATAATTGCAAAGTTTGTAGGGTCTATTGCATGTAACATTTAAAATTATAAAGTTTGAGTTAAAATATGTCAGACTCAGATCAAATTAATAGAAAATTGCTGAATAGAAATTATTTTTTATTGAGACATTGTATTTGTATATCTTTATGCAGGATATTATAATTTGATATATTTATACAATGTGTATAGTCAAATCAAGGTAATAAGCATTTCCATCTTTTTGAACATTAGCCTCTTACTATGGGAATGCATAATAATGTTAAAGTTTATAAACAAAAAAACTACCACTTATGTGAAAAAGTAATTTAAAAAACTAGTGGTTTATGGCAATTTCAATTCAACCAGAATGTATCTTAGTTTCAGTTTTACAAAATTCTAGTTTTATAACCATCTTACTCATCTAGATTTTATCTATCATTTATGTTTAAAGTTTTGCAATTCATATTGACATTTAGTCCACTATTTTACAAGTTTTAGAAATTATTTGTCTATGACATTTTCTGTCAATTCTCAAAGCCCATGTCTTCTAGTTTTACCAATGGACCAAAAAGCCAAAATATTACTTTTTAATCTGTCAAATAAACACTTTATTGCAATATTTGTACTTCCTTTGTAACTTCTTCTTTAACTAACTCTTTTCCATGTGTTTACCTGAAGATTCCCCCGTCATATATGCAGCCTTTAAATCCTCCCCATCTGAGCTCCAACTTTCTGCAAGTAAGGAGCTGTCAATGGACATATTCTTTCAAGCCTCCATTCTAATATGGCTGTCAGAATACTAATGATAAGAATAGGTTTGGAACTTGAATTTTACTTATATATTTCCTTGTGTAGGATATTCAAGTCTCATATATTGAATTGTTTCATAACTACTGCTATGCTTGCCCAATGATTATTTTTCCTAAAATTTTTAAAAGAACAGCACATGATAAAGGTCTCATCTGTAGCCTCAGTATTACTCTGACCTTTCCCAAGGCTGTCTTTCCCTCTGCAATTAACAAAATGGTTGTGAGCTAGAAGAACAAAAATATTGAGATGTGGACAGAGTTAATTAGCTTTAGAACCCTAGTAAACCTCCTTATGTGAGAGCCGTAATTGTAAATACAAGCCTGCTTCAAACCACTCTCTCATTTGAGAGCAATCATAACGAGTACCATCTGCCAAAGGGGAGAGAGAAGGCTGCTTAGAGCAGTTGGTTTGTAGGACAAGCTGCTCATTGTGTCATTGTGTTCTGGCTCTTTGTTTCAAGAAAGTATGTTTGATTTGACAATGAGCTCTTATGTTTTCTTTTAAATATTGTTTACATGGGAGTTAAACATCAAATAAACAACGGGCATTGATGTTAAGAAATTTAAAGCTGATTTCCTTTACATCTTTCTTTCATCTACAAGAGGATTATTACTCTATTGTTCCTATTTGCATTCAAATCACTTGCATATGTTGTAATTAAAATCTTTGAAGTTTACTGATTACCAATATGAATAAAACAAGGTATCATTTTTAATCTATATAAGCTGTACAGATAGATAAGATGTATATAAAATGCTGCTAGGCATTGATGATGTATACTGAAATTATGGTATATATTTTTCTATTATTAAGTGCTTTCTGTAAAGTGTCAAGGCAGGTTATATACATAATAATAATGATAGTTAACATATTTGGTGTGCTTTATAATTCAGGTAACTGCTAATTCCAGTACTTTTTTTTTTTTAAATAATGCAGTAAACTTTATAATTCAACAGCAATTGTCTGGTTCCAAAACAAGTGCTGATATTGTTATGAGAATGGAAACTATAATGTTAGTCAAATGGTAAAGGAGGACATTGAAGAAGAGGTTAAGATTATTATTATTATTAATAAGTAGGTAGGAATTAATAGAGGACAAAAATAGAGAAGCTACATGGAGATCCATTTTGTGAAAGAACATTATAACAGTTGCTGTAAGACATGGCCTGTTTGGGAGCACAAAGGTTGATAAAGACATAAATAAGTGTCCCGTTGAAGAGGTGGGACTAAAACTCAAATGCTAGTTTGGGTAAGAGACTAATCAGTCACCATAAGCTTGTGCTAGTGTGGAAGTGGTAGTTTGAAGTCAAGGCCACGATTAGAGAGGGAATAGAAGAGAATTATCTGGGTCATACTCAGTTAAGTTAAGAATAAATGAAGGAGAAAATGAATGATAGACTTGCAAACACGATGAGAAATTTGGTTAATAAAAGAAAGGAAAGAAATAAGAGGTAGTCAGAAGGATCAGTGGAATCAACTAAATCAATCACCAAAAAATAATGGTTATTGCTTAAATGCTAAGTATACAACATTATTTTTTATTAGCACTGCCCGATAGAGCATTTCTTGATAACGGAAATGTTCTATATTTACATCCAGTAGCTGTTTGTGTTTACTGAGCACTTAAAATATGACTGGTGCAATAAAGGAACTGATTTTAAATTTCATTTGACATTAAATTATGTACTCACATGTGATTAATAGCTGTTCTTTTGAATGGCAGGTCTAGATATTACCAATATAAACAGAAGCAGAATAGAATATTGTCAAATTAGTCATCTTTTGGGCACTATAAAAACACCTGAGATAATCACCTTAGAAAAGGTTATTTTGGCTCCCGGTTTTGGGGGTTTCTGCACATTTTCAATTGACCTGTTGCTTTGGGTCTGTGACAGTACATAAAGGCATGAGCATGTGGAAGAGCAAAACCACTCACGTCACTGCCAAGAGCAAAGTAAGAGGAAGAGAACAGATTCCCACAACCCCACTGTTCATAGTTTAGATGTGTCCCCCAAAAGCTCATGTGAGAGACAATGCAAGAAGGTGTACAGGTAAAATGACTGGCTTATGACAACCTTAACCTAACCACCTAACCGGAGCATCAATCTACTTGAATGAATTAACTGGGTGGGAACCCTAAGCACATAGGGCGTGGCTGCAGGAGGTGGTCACTGGGGGCATGGCTTTTGGGTTTATATTTTGTCCTGGTGGGTGGAATCTCTGTTTCCATATTGCTTAAATGCTAAGTATACAACATTATTTTTTATTAGCACTGAGCAGCCTTCCTCCTCCCAACCTTTCACCATGGTGTTTTGCCTCACCTCAGTTCCAGCGCAACGGAGTCAGTTGTCTATGGACTGTGACCTCTGAAACCTTGAGCCACAGATAAACTTTTCCTCATCTAAAATGTTTTTGTAGGATCTTTTGGTCACAGCAGCAAAATGAATTAAATATTCATTCAAAGACAAGCCCCCAGTGATCCTGAGGACCACCCCCAATATCCTACTTCTTAAAATTTCCACATCTTTTTATTTTGGTACAGGGAAATGAATCCATGGGCTTTGCCACTGAGTTACATACCTATTCCTTTTTATTTTTTATTTTGAGACAGATTTTTACTAAATTGCTTAGGCCTTGCTAAATTGCTGAGTCTGGCCTCGAAGTAATGATCCTCTTGCCTTAGCCTCCTGAGCATCTGGGATTAGGGGTGTGCCCCACAGTGCTCGACTAACTGGCCCCGCTTCCATAGCACCTGGCTGGGGACCAAGTCTTTAAGATATAAGCCTTTAGTGGCCACTATCCAAACAATAACAATCATCTTCTATTGAAATGGAAAACTAAAGCACAATAAAATCCTTAAGTGTAATTTGTTAAGTTTTAAGAATGAATAATCCCATAGAACTAATATCCATAAGCAGATACAGAAATTTTCATGAATCTAAAATACTCTTTTATGTCCCCTCAAATTAATCCCCTTCCTAAGTCTGAGAGCAGACACTTTTTAGCTTTCATATATATTCATGTAGTATTTTCTCATTTCTGTCCAAATTCTTCCATACAACATAAAGCATTTGATGTTCATGTATGCTTTTGTATATATAAATAGAAATATTTATATATATGAACAGAATAAAATAGTTCATTCTGTTTTATTTATGAGTAATTTTCTATTATACAAAGAGATCATAATTTGTTTATGTGCTTTCCTATTCATGAATACATGTGTTGTTTATAGTTTGGGATTTGTATCACATTCATTGCTGATAATCCAGAGAGAGAAATATATCAGCCATGACTCTTTCTATTCAAGTTTGGCTACCTAGAATGACCAGGCTTATGTGATTGAATTATCTAGGGGAACATTTGATTTCAGATGTAGTTTGATACACATGCACACACATTACCATTAAGATCCAATTTGTCTCTGTCTTCTTCCTCCCTCTCTCATGGTCTAGCTTCTTAGTGGCGAAATCACTTGCAGTCACTTTAGCTTCCTACCCTTACAAGCATAATTTTATCAGATAACATACAAATAATATGTAAAATAAATAATATTCATAAGTAATATAAATTCAATTATATTAGACATTAAATAATTTCCCTATGAACACCAAATATATTTTCAAAATATTAAAATAACCTAAATCACATGAACACAATGTGGTGGAGAGTGTGATTGCCATAAAGGTATTGATTTTGAAGGACAAGCTGAAGAAGAAACAAGTATAATAGAATATTTATATTCTGATAGTGACAATTCTGAATTTTGGAGTAAGGCAGATTTGAAGGGTCAGATATATAATACTGGCCAATTTATTTAGTTCCTTTATTTCTTTATATATAAAATTAGAATAGTTTATAGAGTTTGAAACATTTGTAGATGCTAAAGATTAAATGAGACACTATTTAAAATACTTAGCACAGAGACTTGCATAAAATATGTTAATAAACATTAATGATAATAATGGTTCTCATTGTTCTGGGGTTGTAACTCAGTGGTAGAGTGCTCACTTAGCATGTGTGAGGCACTGGGTTCAATTCTCAACATCACCAAAAAAATGAAATAAATAAAAGAAAGGTGTTGTGTTCACCTATAATTTAAAAAATACATTTAAGAAAATAATGGTTCTCATTAAGCCTGATTAATGAGGATCTTTTATATATATAGAATTTGAGATCATGGAGGATTTTTGCTTTGTATTTGAGGGGCTCATGTTGTCTGATTAACTAACTTTCCTAAGTTTTTATACTAGCCAGTTGCAGAACCAAAGCTAGAACTATTCCTTGTTTTCCCTTTCCACTTTTAATAGTACGTAAGCATTCTTTCGAGTCCTGACCAATTTGTATCTTACTTTCCTCCTTTTTCTCTGAGACATAAAATAGATTTTTACTTACAAATAGGCAAGTCAACTTATCTTCTTGGAGTGACCCCACTTCCAAAGTGAAATCAACCCTTGGAATATAGTGTTAGTGATATGGGATATAGTGTTAGAAAAAATCAGAGAACTTGAGTGTTTTCATCTCTGTCCTTATGTCATCTGCTTCCCCTTTATTCTCCTCCATGCACCTACCATTAATACCCAGATTAATTCCTATATGAACTTTCCTAATGGAGATTTTATCTTCTGCTCCCTTATCAGCTTATCCAGGAGTCTTCTATGCAATCAGGCAGGTGTTTCTGACATGTGGATGTCAGCAACTACCAACCACATTAGGACCACTGAGAAGATTACCAACCCTGTAAAAGGTTATCTATACTAGCCTTTCCTTTCTATCACTACCACCTTCTCCATTCCCACCCCCAAAAACCTACAGATAAAGCAGGGTATATTGTCAAAAGGGAATGTCAAGGAGAATTGAAGGTAAAAATAGACTAAAGAGGAGAAATATAAAAGAATAATTGCCATGCTTCAAATACACTGAATTCACTTTCTGCTGTTCCATGAGGCTATCACATTTGATATGTGGCTTTTACTCTACTGGGAGTTGCTTTAGACTGAAGAAATAGAAAACAGTATAGAAGATTTGTATTGATTCTTAGCAAGAATTTCCCTCTTGGTGGCAATAGCTCGTCTCTTTTCTCCCCAAGTGCTCTGATAGTGGTTTGCTGAAAGGGAGATAAATAGACCCTCCTACCAAGCTGAGAAGAAGGGAAGTATGTGAAAGAATTTGAGCAGACAACAGAGTCCTTGAAACATGAAAGGGTGTGGGGACAGGGAATGTGTGTAGACAGGTAGAAGCTCAAGAGAAAAATAAAGAGAAATAAGGTGCTAACAGGTGAGTTTGAAGAATATCAAGGAAAAGAAGAAGGCCATGGCAGATAAGCAGAGAGCAAAAAGGAACATTTCACAGCAGAGGACAAACCAGGATGGCTAGTGTAGAAAAACAAGACCTATTCATGATGGTAACAAGTGTAGTAGTGATACCTGCAGTGGAAATCTGTTTGATACTGCAGTGTGCCCTATAACATTAACCAAAGGAGCAATCAATCAGAACCAAAGGTGCAAAATAAATGCATTGTGATATAGGCCTGACTCTCCAGATTAGCAAACTTTTGGAATTCTCTAGATAAGAGACAATGGAAATTTGGCTTATATTTTAAACATTTACCTAACAGTATTTATAAGTAGTTTCTGCTTTCAATTTAACTGTTTATTCTGTCTGGTAATAATTTTGTTCATACTGTGCTGATTGAGCTGTTTTTAGATTATCCTTTGACTTTGAGGTATGAATTTGAAAATCTTAATCCAGGAGATTGAGAGTCGAAGCATTTAAATTGGGCTACGTTGTCCTAACACTTGTTCTTATGCTTTCATGTTTTAGTGATGCAGTTGGAAAAATCCTTATCTTAGATTTCTAACTAGTCTATTATTGCTATACTATGAACTATTACTAGACTGATTGTGCCCTAGAAAATGAATCTGCCTGATTTTATGGTGAAAATGATGTAATTTGAAGACACAGTTCAGAAGAAAGAATTTACAGTGGCATGGGGAAACATCACTGGGGAAATATTATTTCCGGTTTCTGCTCATTTAAAAAAGGTTTTTTTTTTTTTCTTTTAGTGGTGCTGGGGATTGAACCCAGGGTCTTGTGCATGCGAGGCAAACACAAGACAAACATCATTCGAACATCATTACCTTATGTACATGTATGATTACAGGAATGGTGTGACTCTACATCATGTACAACCAGAGAAATGAAAAGTTGTACTCCATTTGTGTACAATGAATCAAAATGCATTCTGCTGTCATGTATAACTAAATAGAACAAATAATTTTAAAAAGTTTCATTCTGTTTAAAAATATCTAGCACATGTATTAGGTATATGTATATGATTGTTAATAAATACTGATTCCAGTATTACCATTTACATTTAAATATGTACTATTATACTTTGAGTATTTAGTATTACTGATAAAATGTGGTCTCACTTATGCCAACCATTTTCTGCTGAGTTTTTTTAGAAGAGAAAAGCACGTCATGTCCACCTGACTGTGTTATGATATAGATATTAGGTTTCCCCAAAAACTCATGTGTAAGATAATGCAAGAAGGTTTAGATGTGGAATGATTGTGTTATGAGGGTTTTAAATCAATCCCTGAATTAATCCCTGATAGGAATGAATTGAGTGGTAACTAAAGGTAGCTGTGGTGTCACTGGAGGAGGGGGATCATTGGGGGCATGACTTTGGGATTTATATTTTGTATCTGGTGAGTGGAATCTCTCTTTCCCTCTGCTTCTTGGTGACCATATCCTGAACTGCTTTCCTCTACCACACTCTTCCACCATGATAGTCTATCTAAGTTATAGTTTCAAGGAATGGAACTGCCTGTCTATGGATTGAGACATCTGGACTGTGAGGCCCTAAGTAAACTTTTCCTTTTCTAAAATTATCCTTGTCAGGTCTTTTGATCATGGAGTGAAAAAACTGACTAAACAGACTGCTATTTTGGTGGCTTCAAAATGATTTTTGAATTACTTCTGTATATTTTTGTCTTAGCTATTGTTTTTGTGCTTAAATAAGTATCAATATGGTTTCCCAAGTGGCTTTTCAATAAAATTTTGTTAAAATTTTGCTTTAAAACTAATTATTTGTGGATTGTTGAAGCCCTGTAGATAATAGAGTCACACTTCTCTTTGTGGAATGTTGGTTTAGTTTAATTCCTCCTTGCTAACTTCAAAGTTATTTGTAAGTAAGGTCAACTGTTTCCTTGTTTTATTGTTGAAACAATTCTTCCAGACTTCTTATCCAATACTGGAATTTTTCTACCCACCCCCCAAAATTCGATAAATCATAGTATGTATTTCATTGTACCTTTTCATGGCAGTCTTTTGTTTGGGGAGACTGGTTACCTCAGTCATTATAATGAAAGTTAGGTCTTTCAGCCCACTTTGATCTAGGATCCATATTCTTGGAAAAAAGACACAAAAGGTACTAGTGGAATTGCTAGAAATTATTTTCTAGTGAATTATAAAATAGATTTTTACATAAAATTAGAGAAAATAGAGCAATGTGGATGAACATAAAATTTCTGTTTAGAAATAAAATCCTTATAAAGTCTCTTTTCTCTTTCCCAGGTTAAAAAAATAGTAATATTTGACATCTCTTAGCTGATGGGTAACACCCATCCATAAATAGTTCTTTGTGTCTTGCTCTGTTTTCTACTGGTTGTTTGCATGGTTTCTTAAAATAAGTGTTGCTTAATAGCCATTGCTTTAGGTTTGATGAGCTATTGATTAAAGATCCAATCTGAATCTCCATATGTTGTTTTGGGTTCAGAGTTCAAATCTCTAAACATTTTAAGATGCACTTCTGGTTTTGCAAATGTTATTTGATGAATTCTAATATGTTTAGGTAATATTTATTGAGTAAATTTGCTGCATAAATAAATACATATTCAGTTTATATGGCTGTACCACAAAATGCTATATTATTTCCTTGGTTGATAAATTAAGGATGGATGTTCCTTGTCTTGGGACAGTTGTCACCCTAATTGCATAGCTGTATATCCAGAATATTCTTTTCCTGAAGTCCTCTGACCATACAGGCAACAAGTGTTCTCAAAGCAAAAAGCTTCACTGATGGGAAGCTAAATGTCCACCAATGAGTAAACGAGCTCCATCTCTTATCTTCCAACCTTTTTTAACCCCAGTTTTTTCATGTCAATGTGACTATTAACATTCATCTTTTTCCTCAACCTACTTTCTGCTGACTTCTCCCAAGACTTGTGACTTTCAGGACCTTGTGTCATTCCTTCCTTCATCTTCCATCCTAATAGCCTGTGCACTTCTATGGGACACACTATATTCTCATTAACATTAGATCATAGCCAACAACATCTTGTTACAAAGTGCTGCAAGTGAAAAGAAAACATCTCCAGGTGTGTGTTCCAGTGCTCATCACTATATTTTTATGTGCACTGCATCTTAATAAAATACTTTCATATAGATTATTTTGCTTTTCACAACTGTATATCATAAAGGTAGTATTTCTATCATGTAAAGGAGAAAATTGATGTTTACAACTTCTGTCACTTAATCAGAATCACTGCACTAGTAATGTACAGTGAATGGGGACTTTATATTAACTGTAACCCAAACCCTTTATACTTTATCAGGCCAGTATTCTCACCAATATCATTATTGGGGTGCCCTTGTTATCAATATTTAGATATATTTTCTGTGGAGTCTGTAATTCAAGATATGTACATCTTCAGAATGTGCTACTGTTAATGATATTCTATGATCCAAACCAGAATTCATTGGGAATTTTTATCCAAATTAAGTTAATTTTTTTTTTATTATGTCAGTTCTGTCTTTGGTATTTCAAGGGGCTGAAAAGAAGTAAAGCATGGAACTCATACATAGAGCTAAAACATGGAGATAATCGGTACAGCATCTATGTATGTGGCATGCACCCCAGACAATGTGTGAATGACGGTTAAATGAGAAGAAAACACGAGAAGTGCTTTAGTACAACTTATAAAGCAGTAACTTGGGAACTGTGTGCTTAATCACACTCAAATGCAACTACACATATGTACACACACATACATAATATATATTTAAACCAGACTTTACAAAACCATGTGAAATTTTCTCTCATTTTTATGACTAAGTTGAATAGAAAAAAATAATAAATTTGTTCAAGGTTGAAAGTCATAAGTGACAAAATTAAAATCTGAAACTAGTTTGGCCTGTTGTTAAAGCCCTCCATGCTTTAATACCTCAATAAGACCAACATGCACAGAAGAAAATTCCTGAAATAGGTGAAAAGCATGTTGAGATTTTAAGCATTAGTAAGTTTGGATATGTGAATTGATGGCAGAGAGATTAATACTTAAAGATATTGGTAACACAGAGTTCCTAAAGGAATGGAAACATTTATAAGATATTGGAACATAGTAGGAATATCAGTTTGGTTGGAATTATAGTGACACAGTCCAACAAGGGCAGTTACATGAAGAAAAGCAAGCATATCATTCAGGGTTTATGATACTTAGATTACTAGGCAGAAAAACAAGAGGAGTTTCTAAATGATCATTGAACTTTGAGTGTGTGTGTGTATGTGTGTGTGTGGTGTGTGTGTGTTTTGTGTATTGTGCTGGGGATCAAATCCAGTGCCTCCTGAATGCTAGGAAAACACCCCTATCAATAAGTTACATCCTTTTTCCAACTACTGAACATTTTTGAGAATGAAAATATCTTAACAAAATTTGTCTTTTAGGGAGATTAATCTGATATTGATATTCTCTAAGGATAGGAGGAAATATATGAACAGTATTTTTTTCTTAGTTGTCATTCGAAAGAATTTGTTCATTCAATGAAGGTAAAAGGAGTGTCCAAAGAAAAATATTGAAAGACTGAATCTCTAGAGAAAGAATAAAGCATCAAAAATGACAGAGTTTCCAGTGTAGGTGATAACAAAAGACTGTGATCTATTTAATTCTAAATTTTTATCATACCAATGCAGTGTGAGATATTAAGTATTAGTTTAATCCTATCTCAGCATGTAGGGAAATACAGAAATAACATTTTAGACTGAAGATGAATTTCAAGTTAGGATGTAAGGAATTATTGTGAATCACTTAATTTGAAGGTTTGTCTGAAATTGGAGGTAGAGGTCAATATTTGGAAATTTGAGAGCGATTTTATTGAAGGTCTGAGTGCAGATTTGAAGGAATAATGGTCATTAACTCCACCCAGCAGAATGTGTTCTTTTAAAAGGAAGAGGAACCAATAAAGTCAAAGCAAGAATGTTTTATGTTCATGGAGGAAAATAGTTTATAAACTATGGAAAATACAATAGTGAAGAATCCATTTATATGGACTTGGAAAATGAAAGACTTGTGTTTTGTTTACATTTTTTACTTTATTTTAGTTAAAAAAATAAGTTTTTTGTGGTTTGGTTTGTTTTCAAGTACACATTTTCACTCTATAAATTACAGCTTTCAAAAGAAATCTCAGATTCCTGATTAAGATTTTTTTCAGGAGTTTTCTCTGGTGTTCTTACAAAAAAAATGAATAAATAAAATGAAATAAATAAAAAAGGAGCACTTTTCTACATAAAACTCAGAAGACTTAAATAGCGAAATCATAGTTCATCTATAAAAATTATTTTTTCTTAAGTAGTTTTGTTAAAAAATTTAAGCCCTTCTACTTTTTAGTTATAGGAGAGATTGTAAAACTGTGTACAGTTTCTGATCCTTTAGGAATGATGCATTACGATACCTTGAATGAACTACAAATCTCTCCTTAACTACGGTAATTCATTCTGGCTATTGGACCAAAGTGCCTTAAAATATTAGAAGCACTAGTGCCTAAAATAAGCCACCTTGTTTTGTTTTGTGTTGTCATGATTTTCATGCAGGGTGGTTTATTTTATGATGTGAACATATCCAAAGGTTTTTTTTTTCTTTATGAAGACACCATATGGTATAACAATCTGGCATAACATACAAAATGTATACAGCATTTAATAGAAATCCTTGTCTTTATTTAGTAGGATTATAAATCTTTGTTTAATAGGATTAGTACACTTCCTTATATCATAGGTTTATTGTGTGAGTTAAATGTACATTCAAAATTCAAGGGCAGAAGTCAGAAAATATATGTTTGAGAGTTATATTCAAGACATATTGGTTATATTTGGTGGAAATATTACTTGAATTGGGGGTGAACTTAAGGACTAAAACATGTTTGAAGATCATTTGGATTGCTGACTTCTATAAATTAATGAGTGATTGTAACTGGATAACTGAAGTGAACACACAGAAATTTTCTGTAATTATAAAAATGGTATTGGTGGGTAGGGTATGAGGAGAATTGGGGTGCACCTGGAAATCCAATTAATGCCCATTCCAAGTCCCACCCAACATGTTGGGAGAGCTGACCAATAGCAGAAAAGATTTATAAAATCATGTTGTCAGGATGGGGATATAGCTCAGTTGGTAAAGTGCCTGTCTTGCATGAACAAGGCCCTGGGTTCAATCCCCAGCACCACAAAAAAAAAAAAAAAAAAAAAAATGTTGTCAAAATTGAATGAATAATCTCTTCTATATGAACAAAAGCCCTAGTCAGTTGAATTCAGGACAGGCAGAAATCAGTGAGCAGCAACTGCAGAGTAGTTATAAAGACTAGAAAGAAGAATTACAATTGAAGAATGTGGCAGAGGGAAGGAAGCAGAGAGAGAGAGTCTTCACTCTCCAGATACAAAATATATATCCCAAAGCCACACCCTAATTCCAATCTCCTCTAGTCACGCCCTAAAATTCAATTAATCCCGTCAGGGATTAATTCACTGATTGGGTTAAGACTCTTATAACCCAATCATTTCTCCTCTGAACCTTCCTGTATTGTCTCACATGTGAGCTTTTGGGGGACACCTGGCATCCAAACCATAACATCTAGAGAAACCTTTTTTCCTTTAAGCCCATAGATTATACAAATTTGTTGTATCTACTCAAGGTCATCTGAGTAAGACCTAGATGCACTTTTAATGGAATAAGGAGATTGTAAACTAGGAAAATTCACATGTCAAAAAATCACAAAATAGTTACGTAGTTTAGATTTCAATAATATTTATTATTATTATATTGCCACATCTGTCTTCCTTAATGCTGTAAGCATCTAGCACCCAAGAGTGAACATTTGGATCTGTTTCCTAAAATATTACAAATGTTTAATATTGTAAGAATTATATTGAATACTCACAAAAATCATTAAAGTAGTAATTTGTTTTATATAGCTGAAGTGATTTTCCAAATACAGTCGCATGTGTGTGTGTGTGCGTGTGTGTT
This sequence comes from Sciurus carolinensis, assembly GCF_902686445.1. Classification (NCBI taxonomy): domain Eukaryota; kingdom Metazoa; phylum Chordata; class Mammalia; order Rodentia; family Sciuridae; genus Sciurus; species Sciurus carolinensis. Next base: position 93,308,117 of record NC_062222.1, read on the forward strand.
TATATTGTGGCTTTAATTTTGAAAATAAGCACACCCTATTTTTCCAGTATCCTGAGAGATACTTTATGATAGTGCTATTTTTACTATACTATTTAATATATGTTTGTATAGATATAAATATACAGTTATTACACATACATGTGCAAACTTATTAAATTTTGCTATTAACATAAATTTTTCCTGTCACATGCTCTTAGTCAATGAAAGTTAGTGAATGAAAATGTTTTGTATATTTATGACCAGAAATGTCTTCCACCATATCACTAACTCTCAGACATTAAGCCCTAGATGTAGTTACTATAAATTGAACAAAATGTGGGTTTTCTGTTGTTTAGTTCATTGTGGTTTCACTTTAATCAATTTTTTCCAGTTTGTTAAAACTTTTTGAAAATAATGCCTGAAAAACTGTGAGCAAATGATAACTTAGTAGCACTCTTTAGAGCATCAAAGAAGAAAACTCTGTTCCACAGTGGTTCAAGAAAATTCAAGGAATATATAGTGCACACCAAACTTGGAATTAGAGATTTCAGAAAGTCTGCATGTATGTTAGGTTCTTAAGAAATATTACTATATCTTGGAAAGTTATTCAACAAATATAGAAAATGCAACTGGAAACAATTACAATCTAAGGTCTATTATTACTCAGGGGATTCAAGGAAATGGAAGGCATGGCCACCAATTTGCAATCTGAGAGTTTAGACTGATTCACCAAGTGCGTATTCACTAGAGATGTATTGCCTCTCCTCTGCTTCTTGGAAAAATGTGGTATGCAAGTAGAAGTAGTTTTCAATGTGAATGCTGTCCTCTATGTGTTTCGTACAAAATTTTGCTTGGGTATGAAAAACTATAAAATAGTTCTCTATATTTAATTAGCTTAAGAGACAAATTTAGATATTTATTCCAGAAGTGAGCCTAATAATAGTTGTTAAATAACCACACAGTAAAGACAACACAAGGTTTTCATCAGCAGAACACAATACCTGTAAAGTAGTAGGGCAAATAAGTAATGGAAGGGAAACATTTCTCGGCAGAGGATAAGTTGACTGTGATCACAAAGGAAGGGCAGAGTTTGCCCAAAGAGAAGATGAAATAAAACCTTCAGGATGGAGGAAGAAACATTGAGCTGACAATAGTGTGCCTAGCAGACCTATGGGGACCATAACTAGGAGAGCCTGAATTAATGGGTGAGGAGATTAGAAAAGCAGACTGTGATCAAACTGTGGAGGAAGGTAAATATCAGGAAACAAAGTCTGGAATTTATCCTTACAGGTAATGATTCCTGAGAGAGCCATCAGCATAGTGAGTGGTGACAAGAATAATTGAACATAAGAATTCGAGAGAACACTTTAACTTAATAAATGTATCAGATGTATCACTTACCATAATGGATAGAATAAAATGATTTATTCTAGTGCTAATAGTAACACAGGAGGCCAGTGCGCTAATGAAAATGATTTGGTTAATGAATTAACTTGTAAACCTACTGGGCAAGATATCTAATGCTACGTCTGTTCCTAGGCTTGGTGAACTGCCAGTACTCAAGGAGTAAAATGTAATAATAGGACTTGTCAAGACTGAAGCAATGAGTGTCATTAAACCCAAGAGACAAGGAGATCACTTAACTTAAATTTACCCAGGGATATACACTTCCAGTTTTCTCAGGAAAACCTAAAAGCCTATTAATGAATTTATACTAAAAAATTAATACATTATGCATATGTACAGCACAATTCAGGCCCCTACATCATAAAGAAAAAGGAATCGTACCTGTGTTGATTGGTCTCTTAAGAGGTTTATGGGGGAAACACCCCTCTGCTAATCACTGAATTAAGTGAAATTTGCTAGCATTGGTTTAATCAGTACCCTGTAATCAAATCAGGTATGAAATCAAGTTTTGATTATATATTATTCTCCCTATTACTAACAAATTGGCAAATCATTGGAAACACCCCTACGTATGAGGGAGGATGGCAAAGAATTGGAAAAGCAAATAGTTTATTTAGTAAAACAGAAATACAATTAGATCTCATCAAATTTACAAAGCTTTTCAATCTTCATTTTTGAGCTATCCTGAAAAACTTAAATTCTCAACATCTTGCAACTTATCTTAAGCTACGGTGAAGGGGTACAACCTGTAGATAGACAGGTAAAGCTACTTGTTTTCTATATGTCCTCTAAAAATTCTTAAAAATGTAGAAGCATTTTTCAAAACAAAATACAAAGACTTTCTAGTTTTCTGTCACTATTCATACTTAACCATTCCATTAAAAGTGATTTTACAAAGCAAAAAGTAAACTTCTTTCTAAAATATTTGCTTTCCTCTAGGTAAAAATATAATTAAGATCATGACAATGCCAATTTATTTACTTACAGTTTTAGACTAAACTTTTTTGGTATTTTTGTTGTTGTTGTTGTTTGTTGGTTAGTTTTTCTTTTTAATATTTTGTTTTTTAGTTGTAGGTGGATACAATACCTTTCCTTTATTTATTTTTTTAATGTGGTGCTGAGGATTGAACCCAGGACCCCACACATGGTAGGGGAGCACTCTACCACTGAGCCACAACGTCAGCTCATGTTGTTGTTGTTGTTGTTGTTGTTGTTTTTTTAATACTAAGGATTGAACCAGGTGTGCTTAACCACTGAAACACATTTGTAGCCTTTTTTATTTTTTTTTATTTTGAGAGAGGGTCTCACTGAGTTGTTTAGGGCCTTGCTAAGTTGCTGAGGCTAACCTGGAGCCTGCAATTCTCCTGCCTCAGCCTTCCAGGACGCTGGAATTACATCCATCTGTGTACTACCTTGTCCAGCTATATTTTCACATTTAGTTCTAACAACCTTCATAAGGAAGGTACATTCCATTACATAGGTAAGAAAATTGAGATCAATGTCCTTCATCATACAACTTACTAAATAGTAAATGTGAAACTGAGATGAGGTTAATTACATACAACTATTTTCCTATTTCCATTAGAAAAACTGTATCCCCATTATTAGTTGTCTACATTTTATCAGTTTAGGATACCAGCAAGCCAGATGCCAGCAATGGGAAAATGTGCCCTTACAAGCCAACAGAGGCCTAAAAAAAGAAATCTTTTCAAACCAGGAAATGACATGAAGATTTTTATTAGTTCTCAAGTCATTCGATTAGAAAAAACGTATTTGTAGATTGTCCATTGCATCTTCATCAACTTAACAATGTGCAAATATAATTAATTAGCATATCTAAGTATAGTCATGTTCCATATAATGGCATATAGGTTAACTGTGGGTTATATCCATCATGGTGATTCTCTAAGACTATAATGGCACTGAAACATTCCTATCACCCATTTCGAAGTCTTAATTAGATCTTGTGATGAACTTTTGAAAATTGATGGGTAACTTGAAATTGTGGATTAGTGCCTTCACATACTGTTCCACTGAAAACCCTTTAGGTGAAATAATATACTTGGTGCTATCTTCTTTTCTTCTGATACACTTTCTATTGTTAATAGGAGAAAACTCTGCAAGTCATTACAGTCTCATACCAACATTTCAGTTAAATTCTTTCTGTCACATGAAGCTTGGATTGCTGAACTACAGTCCTCTTCTGTATACAGAAAGTCTCCTGAAACATATCATGACATCAAATTCAATGTCATTTTCAAGAAGATTAAGGTGTCTCAAGGTGTCAATATTGATAAACAAGTCACTATTGCAGAGATGATGGCATTTTTATTTAGAAAAATGAAAAGCAACCAATGCACATATTTGGACACAGTGAACGCCTCCCCCTCTATAAAAAACTTTCAAAAGACTCTGCAGGATTCTTTGCTTCATGGATTCTGCACTAGTAGGTCTATTTACCCCTACTGTGGCAAACATATGTCTCCAATGTTCACATACAGTTTAAGTCTTTGTCAGGCATCAATTGCAGCAAACGTCTGGTTTTCTGTATTTGATTATACCTTTTGTTCATGCTTTTCCTCAAAGACTTTAAATCTGAGGCTCTTAAGGACTAAGAAAGAAAAGGGCAAGTGGGAAATGAGATGTGCACCTGGCTCACATTCTCAGACCCTGACTAGAAAACCAACACATGGCTCACAGTATCAGGGATCACTGGGTTTCCTATCCTTTGAACTTACTCCAATATATTTGGAGTAAAATATCACTATATTTGGTTATTTAACATGAAAACATTACACATTACAAGCCTTCCTTTTCGTTCTTTCTTTTTTTTTTTTTTTGGTAGACAATTATTGAGATTTTTCTTTATCTCAGCACTAGCTGTGCACAGAATGACAAGTATATGAATAAATTCTTGGAATTTTGGTTGTAGCATCCCATTGAATCTATATGTAACATCAATATAAAGCTGTTCGTAATATTAAGTGGCTAAAAGCTCTGCTTTGATGAAGACAATATTTCTGTTGCTATTGGTTACATAATATTTTTCATCCATTTAAATCATACACTCTTCTAATAGGCTAACATTGTTTTTACTCATTCTATTTTAGACCTTGATCCACAGAAAATAAAACCTGAGGCAAGAAGTATTGCTAGTCCTTGACTGAGAAGGTAAAGTTCCAGGAGAGCAAGAAGGAGAGAAAATGGAAGTAGAATGGAAAAGGCTAGAAAGAAAGACTAACTCATCTGAAGCTGGGAAAATACAGCTGGTGTTCAGCAGGCGTACTCTGCAGGATAGATCTCAGCAACGGGTACGGTCAGTGGATCAGAGGAAAACAAGAACTTTTTTTTTTTTTTGGTCCAACTCTCTTTCGATTTGTTTCTCAATGGTCAATGATTCCACATTGAAGAAAAAACTTCTCTTTTGACATTTTTGTTTTACCATTTCTTCAGTTTCTTCACAAGTCACATCACAAGCCCTTTGATGGCTCCTTCATTCTATTAGAAAATGGTGGTTAAAAACAAGAAGATCGGTCATGTGACATGTTGTTATGAGCCTATAGAGACTACCAAACAAAAAGATCTCAGCCCGGTTGAGCAAAACAGTCAGTCCACACTGGCAGTAAAACCACATGGGTCCAATCAGAGCTCAGTGGAAAACACAGCAGAATTTGTGACTGAGGATCTGGGAAATAATGGTCCTGAGAAATTGAGAGGAGGCATAGGAGATAGATTAATATTCAACAACCCTGTAGGACATGTTTATTGCCTTCTATCTCTTAGAGCTTTTTAATGATACCCATTAGGAAGGAGATACATACTTATTGATGATCATTATCAAAATCTACAATTCCACATTGAAAACTAAAATTAAACCTTTATGTGAATTACACATCATTTATTAAATATTTTATGATCGACAAGTAAGTTGAGGGTAAAAACAAAATAGCCAATATTGTTTATTGAAGGCCTAATATTGGGGGGAATTGATCTAACTTTTGTGGATAGAAAACTGATTTTTCAAACCTAAAGTCTCACACTTGAAAGATTCACAGTGCAGCAGGAGATGTATAAAATGATGTAAAAAGTGTATGATCTCACTAAACAGAAAAAAACTCAGGATATTATTGGAATATAGAAAAGAAACTGTCAAGTAATGCTGAAGTCTGAAGAAGATTCCTTAAGGAGATTTCAGCTTATAGAGTCTCAAAGGATAAGAAAGTAAACAGGAGGATAAAGTAGATACACTCATTAAAGATATGACATCAAGTTGTTCAAATATTTGAAAGAATGTTAGTTTATGATGGCTCATGAGATCAGCAACAAGATTTAATTGAGGGAACAGTAAGATTGAGGCTGGGAAACTAAGAACAGTACATGTGTGTATAAGAAAAGAAGGGAGGGACAGGGAGAGAAGAGGAGGAAGAGGAGCCGGGCAAAGGAGAAAGAGTGGGAGAAAAGGGGGAGAAGAATGAGGAAGAAGAGGGGAAAGGGGAGGAGAAAAAGAAGGGGAGAGGAGAAGGGGTAGAAAAAAAGGAAAATTCATTGCAGGAGTATAACTGAAAGTCAAATAGTTTCTTTGACCTTCAGCAGTCACCTCCTTCATGATCATTTCAAGTCTGTTTCTTCCACACTCTGGCAACAATGGTGACTTATGCATAATGTTTTCAGCATGCATATATGCTAATTGAGTGGCATGCAGGAATTTGTCAATGAAAATAATTGATTCAATCAGGAGTTGACTTTCAAGCTGAATTTGTCATCGTTTATTTGTTCATGATGTATAGATATATGTCTTTATCTCTAAGTGTAAGTAGAACACCTACTCATACTGTATGAATGTTAAAGTAGCCTGACATGGGCAGTTCAAAAGAAGCAGAAAAGCATTTGATTCCTTTTTCAATGATGATGTGGATTTATTCTTTAGGAAACCAGAAATCAAACTGATAGTGATATTTCTGTATACTGGTCAGTAACATCTTACAAAGTAACTTTCATGATTTACTAATGACATATATTCCAGACAAACTAAATAAGTTCAATTATTATTTAATATTCAGGCTTTATTAATAATCATGATAATTCACAATAATGGACCAAAATCAGATACAGACTGAGGTGGAAGAAATTTTATAATATATTAACTTTTATTGATAATTGTTTTTCTGACCTTTGGCAGTATCATTCACCCTTCCATTCAGAAATGATATGAAAGATGCAATTTTAATTAATAATAAATTTGCATAACCTAATCATCATTATGTATGGAAATTTTGCTCTGGAAACACTTTTTTAGAATACAAAGGACAGTAAATGAAATTAAATGTCTATTTTAGAATGAAGCAGCAATTTCATTATTCATAGTCTTACCTGTGTTATCATCTTGGTTTGTAATCTTCAATTTATATGCCAGTTACGTGTATATATTCTCTTAGATTGTTTTTAGAATAACTAACATGACAGAGATTTTATATTCTTTTGTGCTTAGTCTGTGAAATAATTCATTTTTATACAATTAAATTTATTTATTTGTGACTTTATAAGTATTTTAAAAAAGTAGTGAGTTCATGTCACTCTCCTTTTTCAAATCCTTCAATGGATTAATGATAAATAGAAGATAAAATTTATAGATAAATGAAAGGGTATGGGCTTTGACAACTAGCATAATCCTGACCTTAAATAGTGTAGACACTTCAAGACTCCTTTCCCTGTGCCCTGTCCGTTGGCTTAGTACTTGGCTTAGCACTCATCCTCTCTTACCGGTATTCTTTCAATAACTCACAGTCCCAATATACTTGAAGCCAGTGCTACTTGCATTCCTTCTAATGCTTTCACTTCCATTCTTCCCTTGGTATAATTCCTCAGCTCTGTATTCTCTGTGCTACTTATTCAGCAAATAATTATGAGCAAATACTAAATGCCAGACATTTTCTTGGTCCTACTAATATAGCAGGGAATACAGAAGAAAAAATATTCAGGCCTTTGAGCTTATATTCTACTGTGATAGAAATAATAAATTGAAAATATGGTTAATGCAATAGAATGCCAAGAAGTGATAAGTACAAAGAAAAAATAAATAACAAGAGAGAAAATAGAGTGGAAAGCAGGTGCAGTTTTAAATGAGTGTTTAAAGAAGGTTTCTTGGGTTATACTTCTTAGGTTAAACTTGAGCAAAAATCTAAATCACAGTAGTGAGCCATGCAAATAACTGGAATAGAATGGTCAAAAAAGAGAAAAACATGGCAAGAGCCCTGAAGGAAGAGCCAGCATTTCTATTTTCAAAGACCAGCAATGAGGACACTATAGCTGGAGCCCATTGAGGCAAGGACAGAGCCCAAAATGGTATGGACAAAAGGAAAATGGGACCATATTCTGTAGGTTTCATTGTCCAGGTGTGATATTTTGTATTTTATTATAAATATAATTAAAATCAATTGAATATTTTGAATAAGAATAGAATGATCTGACTTAACTTTAAGAAGAATAACTATTAAACAATAGATTCTGGAAGATGTTGTAGTTGTTTTGCCAAAAAACAATTAATCACAAACTCTCAGCACAGTGGAGCGAAAAAAAATCCAAGGATGTTGAGTTGGCATACAAGATGGTAGTTATCATGAGCAATCATGGAATCAGTCATTAAGGACATAAGTGTTAACATGAGGGGAGTTGATATGATATCCCAGCTGCTCTCTACATTTTATAAATAATAATAATAATAATAACATTAAAGGAAGTGGACTAGGAAAAGAGGATTTGGAGATGAAAGAGAAGGAAAATTTTGCCTGAAGTTTGGATATGGTGACATTTTTGGTAATATCTAGGTTATTGACACAGGAGTTGGTAGTTAAGAGAAAGTGAAGAGTAAGATCATGAAAAGTGAGGAAGTCAAAGAACTGAGAGATCAGATTGCAGGGAGAATTGCTAGATATCAAAATAATCAGAAGACATAAATAGTGATCAATGAAAAAGCAGAGAACAAAAATATGATGTCTTTAGTGAAGAAAAAGCACAATATAAAGGGCAATGGATGACCGCAATGAGCAGAGACCATTGGAAGCACATTTGATGTTTTAGAGAAGCTGAATTGTTTTAGGAATAGAGGAGAGCCCTCATCTAGAAACAACCACAGAGAGCAAAGATAGATACATAGATGATTGTGGTGGGGTATGTCAGAATCAGGCAGAACTCACAGCGTTCCCTCTCTTCAACACGTAACAGGGTCTCAGTAATTATTTGTATGGATGAATGGTAAAGTATTAAAATGAATTCAGGTGAAAGAGAAGGGTCTTGAGTTTAATTAAATTGCAGTATTTTAAAAATGTGAGGTATATTTTTTGAATAGATTCTTATGTGTGATAATTGATGGAAACTAAGACTATCTAAAGTATTATTGTTAATTTCAGTTATTCCTAGATACGGGTTATTTTAAAAATATTTAGAACAACAGTTAATACTAGTTATCTTAAAAAACTGCAATATGTAGTAGATTTAACCTATTTTGTATAACTAAATGTATCTCCACCTTGTGAGGTTTTTTCCTTTGAATTTTTTTCATATAATTACACTAATATTCTATATATCATTGCACTGCATTTACAATGTTTTATTTGATGATGTCTCTTACCCACATTTAAATAACTATTACTGGTCTAAAGTAACCATTTTTGTATTTCGTCATTGAAATTTTCACCTACTAATTTTGTCTTACAAGTCTAAAAATTATAGGTATCCTTTGTATTTTTCTAAATATTCTTGGGTTTTCTTAGGAAAATAATACCAATAAAATATGCCTTCATCCTGAGTTTTAGTAAAATTAAATAAAATAGTAAAAAGGATACTGACATAAATTATTTGGAGCTTTCATATATATTGAATGATACTGTCCTCTGATGGGCATTTGCTCCAATGAACAGAACTTTTGCTGATATTGATGGAACTTGGATTGTGGCTAAAAGAAAAAGTCTAAAAACAAATTGAAAAATTATGAACTTGAGTTCTAGAACATTGGGAGATAAGCTATAGAGATAGAAAAGTTGGTAAAAAGAGTTTGAGAAAGTATAAGGAGATTATTGAGTTACACTCTAGGTAGTTTTTCTTAAAAGGAATTAAAAATCATTTGGAGATATTTTAGAGATAATAGGAAGTAATTGAAAGTCCAAAAGCTATATATTCCTGTAACAAAAATAATAGGTAGAAATAATGTGAAAGACATAAAGTATTTTATAATTTAACAAAGCCAATGGGAAAATGTATTGACTACCTCCACCTATTCTTAAATCACAAAATCAATTAAGATTTGCCTTTGTCTCATACAAAAATTCTGCCCCTAAAATTAAAACTAAATTGATTTGGAAATCTTTTCACTGAAAATATTCTATGTTAGCTATATATAACTTTATAAAGCAACATGGTTATAAGTATACTATATTAAGACATTAGAAAAACTTCATTCTGAAATTATGGCATTTTCCAGTAAATAGAAGGAACTGGAGAATATTATGCTAAGTGAAATAAACCAATCCCAAAGAACCAATGGCTGAATGTTTTCTCTGATATGTGGATGCTAATTCACAAGAGGTGTGGAGAGTAGAGGTATTTTGGACTAGACAGAGATGAGTGGAGGGAGGGGAGGGGACATTGGGGGTGGAATAATAGAATGAATCGGACATTATTACCCTATGTGCATATATGAGTACACAACCAGTGTGCCTCTACATCATGTACAACCAGAAGAATGAGAAGTTATACTGCTTTTATGTATGAGGTATCAAAATGCATTCTACTGTCATGTATAACTAATTAAAACAAATTTAAAAATACATTAAAAAAGAAAAAAAAGATTTGCCTCTGTGTGGCAAGGTCTTCAGAGGATAAATTTCAGTTCACTGACTGTATAGAATTATTACTTTTGTATCTAAAATATATTGAAAATAAAACATTTCTGTTTGTAACACACAAAGTATATTTCAATACTAAATACATATTTGGAATTTCTAGGCATTATCACCAACAACTGTAAATTATCTAGTATGTGTATAATACTGGATTAGATACCTGGATACATGTCTTTATTTTTTGAATTTCATGTTGTAATTTGCAATTCGCAATTGAAACCTCAAAAATACAATAGAGCAATATAATCATTTCAACCCCTTTTTAAGGGAAATATTTAAACAATCCTGTTTTTTCTTACTTCATATAATGCTTAAATATGTAGTTATATAATTTATTTTTTCTTGAATAAAATAAATTTATCCTGACACTGAAATATAGTGTCACTCATACCATTAAATAATCTTCAAAATACAATATGCATTTAGCAGAGAAAAGAGAAAGAAAGAAACAATTTGTAAGCTTTTTAAAATATTTTCAGAGGTTGTTTCATGAGCCCAATCAAATCATTAAGGCAATATGGGATGAATCAAGAAAGAGGTCAAGATGACTATGAAAAGAGCTTACTTAAAACATGCATTTAATATTAGCAGTCTTAAAATACTGTTACAGTATCATACTAGGATGACTGAATTCTTATTTAGTCATTTGGGGGATAAAAGGAATCCTATGTATATATTATTACAAAGATTATGGGATACATGAAAAATGATGAGTTTTTCACTGCTGTAATATGTGATAATGAGATAGAAAATAAAAGCTAAGTCTTTGCCACTCAGAATCCATCCTTCCTCTTACTGGTGTTTGTACATGCATATATGTGCACTTTTACACAGTAATACATGGAACATATTAATAAAAGCAATAGCAACAAAGAAAGGGTATGCAAAATACGAAACAGATGAAATTAGTTCTAAACATAATGAGTAGGAAATAAAAATATAGTCCAAGAATTTAAGAAGATTTTCTTTTTAAGTTAGGTAATATTTTATGTGTTTTGGAAGATTTTTCCTGTGAAGTGAAAAGTATATTTATAGTACAGTAGCATAAGCTAAGCACCATTTAGGAATAATGACAATTAAATATAAAAATAGGCAATATTAGCCACTAGTAGCCTAAGTTCAATTACATTTCCCCATTTTTCTCTTGATTAGTTGTAAGAGTATCTGTTTACCACAAAGTTTCTTTATACTATATCTGTTTTGTATTTGTGGATCTCATTATGTTTGCGTTGAGGGATTTTTTTGTTTGTTTGTTTTGGTACTGGGTTTTGAACCCAAACTACTTTATTACTGAACTTCATCCCTAGCCTTTTTTCTTACTTATTTTATTTTGACACATGGTCTTGCTAAATTTTTTAGGGTCTCACTATGTTGCTGAGACTGGTCTTGAACTTGGAATCCTCCTGCCTCAACCTCCTGAGCCACTGGGATTACAGATGTGCACCACCATGTCCCACCAGTCCCAGCTCTTTTAATTTTTGAGACTGGTCTTGTAAATTTGCCCAGGTTGGCCTTGAACTTGTGATCCTCCAGTCTCCACAGCACCAGTTGCTGGGATTACAGGTATGCCATACCACACCCTGCTGTGTTGAGGGTATTTATGTATTATTTTGATGTACGTACAGTTGTGAACATGAGTTAAACATACTACCACCCATTTCACTCCAAGTTATCTTTTTAAATTAGCCAATTGTAATAAGTGGTTAATTTGCTCATTTGTTTTATTTCATTTGAACTCTGTACAGCTTGTTCTTTTCACCTTCCTTTGATATAACATACTTAAAAAGTATTTGATGTGAGAGTTTTAGAAAGACATAGTATCTTACTTTAGAGTAAGATAAAGTGCTATTCAGTTGATCATATATCACTTCAATAACATTAGGTAGTTGGAAGTACTGATAGTTTAAATTCTGCCATTAATACATTTTAAGAATTATATTAATTAAAATTTCCCTTATCAACTATACTAGTTTGGTAAAAAATCTTCAGGCATCTATCATATGCCATTGCATTTTTATAAACAAATACAGCATCTATCCACAGTGGTCCTATGAATACTGAATGAAGTTGCTTAGGGTTTGGCACAACAAGTTGCTTAGGGTTTGGTCCTATGAATACTGAATGAAGTTGCTTAGGGTTTGGCACAATGTTCCAAATCCAGGTCAGTGTTTCTTCTCATGAATCACTCACTTACTCTAATAATGGCATGTGTAAATGTGCTGACAATGTATTGTCATCTCAAAATATGCCTTAACATGCTTATATGTGAGTGTTTTTTCAGTATGATTTACTGTTCAAAAGAAAGAGTGGAAATATTCATTGATAGATATAGAAGGCATGTCATTATTTATGATATCCATTTTCAAAGAATATACTGAGATCTCAACTGACTACTTTGGGACTTATCCTCTTAGTCAATTTGCACATATTCAGACCTATTACCCTGAAGTAATATGGCGAAATGTTTTCAATCAGATTAGCTTCTGCATCGCTATACATTTTATTTTAAGACTCTTCATTATGGCAAATTTTTAGTGTGCCTCTTTTGCAGTATCAGAGACAGAAGTTCCTTTAAACATATGTCGCTTTTTCCTATCAGAAAACTAGAAAATGTATATACACAGTAGCATAAAATTTTAGAAATCTTCTAGGTCCCCAAAGTGAATACACTAGTTAGAAAAATAAGCTACTATGCAATGAACCACCAGAAAATGAATGTTTTGCTATTTCCTGATTGATGAAGGGCATTATATTAGGTCTTAGGAAAGACATTAAGAATAGCTGAAACTTATACATATATGGGAAATACAAGGCAAATATATACTAAAATGTAGACCTGAAAAAAACCCTGTAGAAGAAAGTATGCACTTAAGCTCTGAATAAGACATTGAGTTAATCAGATGTCCCAGAGCCCAGTTATCATTTAAGATAATTTCACCAATCAGGAATATTTAAATAGGAATTTTAAGGTTTGGAGAAGATAGTGTAACAGGAGTGAAGAAATGATTTCCTTCTATAGCAAAGGTTTACACAAAAGTCAGGAACACATATTCAAAATACATCAGTAAGAAAAACATAATCACATTAGTGGGTCCAGAATGGAACTTGTGCACAGATAGTACTGAAAGATAAGTGTAAGTAGATGCAAGAGGGTAACAGGAAACAGATGGCATACAATTGAAAGACACACTAAAGAGCTTAAGTTTGAAAATAATGGCAAGAGCATGCCATTTTTTGTAAAGAAAAAAATAAATTTTTACAACATCTGCAGAGTTTACAAAACTGATATGCTGCTGTAGAGTGTTCAGTTAGACCCTCCTGTAATTGATATCCAGAAAGCTTGGGTGGTCAAGGATGCAAAGTGTTCTCTAAATGCCAAAGAACTATTCTTCCCTACCCGGAGTGGTAGCTCAGGAATTCCAGAAGTACGAATGCTTAATTTTTGAAAACATCATGAATATTTCTTTGAATTGATAAATGAGTTATAGATCAAATTTAAGGTATTTTATTAATAAGCTAAGGTTCATTGATTTGACTAATGATTTCCAATGATGTAGTACTTCATATTTGTGTCCAACTTAAAGAACTTTAAGGAATCTAAGAGCATTTTTTGGCTCAATAGCACATTGAAGAAACAGGAATAGGATTTGGACAGAGAAATACATTAATGTGAACTGAACCTCAATATAAGTGATTATTTTAAATTAATTATCCCTTATTATAAATCAGAAAGGATTTTTGTTTCTTCATTTTTATACCCCTGCTCATATACCTAAATGCAGCTATAAAATCATGGGAGTCATCTCCCATGACTCTTTAAAAGCTGACAATTCTGCTTGAGCTGTGGTTTAAAAAAGTAATTGATAACTTTTTTTTTGTATTATTTCAAATGCCCTCCACCCTAGACAGATAAAGCTGTTTTCTTCTTTCCCTAAATGTAGTTTAACTTCCTCGACTAATGGAATCACACCTTCTACCTTCCTTATGGATCCTAGTCTCCCTGAACAAAGGGTCTGCATGGAATGCTTTCCTTTGGATATCCATAAGATCTGCTCCTATCTCTCATTTTACATCTTCACTGATGAGGATTTAGCATGCCTACATCTAAAAGGGTCCATGGTTCCTTTCTTTAATTTCTACTTATTTTTCTTAATAGCATTGTATCATCTTTGTTTTCGGGCTCTTTCACTGGAAAGTAAACTTTGAGAAGGTTCAAATCAGACATATAATAAGCTTTTAATAAATACTTGTAAAATAAATGCAAAAAAATCAACAACTTTTATGGTTATTATAATTCAATCAATATTATTTATCTTTGCAATCATCATTTAGAAACTTTTGTATGTTCTTTGAATAAAACTTTTTAAAAAAATCCATGAAATATTGTTGGCAACTATTACGCTCTTAATGAAAATTAAAAGTTGAGAAGGACCCAAAGAGTATTATGGATTTATAAACACACTTGTTCTCTAAGAAGTGAAAATCACTGTATAAACTGAAATCAAATTTTCAACTCATGGGCAAGATTCTTCATTAATTGTTGGAGTTCCTCAGAATTCAGTCCTGACCTACTTCATTTTTTCTTTATATTTTCTTATGGGGAGATATCATCCATGTCCATGATTTTACAATCCTAGATACACATTGTTTACATATTTTATAACTAGCTCAGGCTTCTCCCATGCGTTTTGGATTCTGAATACAAATATGTACTTGCATTTATTCATAGATCATGTAAAGGTATCTTAAGATCAACATGTCTGAAAATAAATTCACTATTTTCCTACACCCATCACTTTCTCTTTCAAATTATTTTTCAGTCTTACTAAATGGCAGTAGTATTTATAGGATTAATCCTAACATCTGTAAGTTTTATTTCAAAGTATCCCTTAATGAATTTGATACCCTTAAATCAGAATCAATTTCTTCAAGTCTTTATGTATATCATGCAGAATTCCACCTTCTTGGTTTCTGATAGTTTCATGATGTTGTGATTTTTTGTCCTAATAGTAGACAAGTATTTTGTCTTCATATGACATCTGAGACTGACATTCATTTTTTTCTTAATGCATTGAAAATGTTATTCTGCTGTATTCTAGCTGCCATTATTTCAGTTAAGAAATTCAGAATTTAATTTAATATTCATTCAATTGAAATTAATAATCTTTTATTTGATTGCTTTCAGAATTTTCTTTTTTTGTTAGTGTTCCATATATCTTGATTCATAGCACCTATGCATTATTACTCTTGACATTTCGGAAGTGATTCAGCATCCTTCTCAAATCTGTGGAATGTTGAATTCATTGTCATGTCAAACACTATAGTTTTTAATTTTTTTCTCATGCCTTTCTGAATTCCCAACTGGATATATATTAGATTTTTAAATTCTATTACTATGTCTCCAATTAGAATTTTCCTATCTTCAAACTCTTTGTTCTATTATATTTTTAATAATATCTTTATGACAATTTTTAGAGCATAAATTCCTTTAATTGTGGTAAGTCTCCTTAACTGATTTTAGTCTTTCTTATTGCTTTAAGTACTTCTTTTTTTTTTTGGTACGAGGGATTGAACCCACAGGTGCTTAAGCACTGAGCCACAACCCCAGTCCTTTTTAATTTTTCATTTTGAGACAGGGTGTTGCTAAGGTGCTGGGGCTGGCCTCCACTTTGCTATCTTCCTGCCTCAGCCTCCCAAGTCACTGGGATTAATATACATATATATAATATATATAATTGTATGTGGACAATATATATATATATATACTATATATATATATATACAATATATATATACTATATATATATATATATATATACAATTATATATATATAATTGTACATGGACAAAATACCTTTATTTTATTTTTATGTGGTGCTGAGGTTGGAACCCAGGACCTCAAGCATGCTAGGTGAGAGATCTACCACTGAGCCACAAACCTAGCCCCATGCCTGGTTCTTTAAGTGTTCTTTTAACATGTTTGATATTTCAGAATCCAAAATTGTTTTGTGGACGCTCATCTTGTCTTTTTCTTCTATCACTCTTTCCTGTGGTTTTTGTTTCGCTCTTAATACTGGGTTGTTTTTCTTGTAGATTCACCTTTAGAGAGTTTTAGATGCTCCTATTGAAGGTGAAAACCTTTAAGAGGAATAAGGAGAGGAGGTGGAGAAAGAAGAGGAAGATGAGGAAGGGAAACAGGAAGAGGAAGAGATTTGCTTTTTTGTTATTGTTGTTGTTGTTATCGGGTATTTAATCTAGGGGTTTGCTTTACCACTGAGTCACATCCCGGCCCCTTTTTATTTTTATTTTTGAGACAGAGCCTTGTTGAGGCTGGTCTTGAACTTGTGACCCTCCTTTCTCAGACTCCCAAGTTCTGGGATCATATGCTCTAACATGCTGCATTTGCTTTTTAAAAGCATATGGGACCACTACTGACTTATAACCATGTTAAATTCTTACCTTAAAGTACTTTTTATTTAGGATTTCTCAAGGAAACCTTTCTCCTCTGTTTCCATAAAGTAATCTTAGTTCCTTATTTTTATCAGGATAGCTAAACACTGTAACACATAACATAGATAATGTGTATTTTATTAAATATATTTGTTCCAAATTGTCAAAATCATACACAACTAGGCAGGCAAAAAATAGTATGTCTAAAATGAAGATTTGAGAATACTGGATGACAAAGAGAATGTAAATAGCCTTCTCCAACCAGTTCCTTAAATTGAAAAAAATATGACATGTCCCACATCTTGATACTTACAGTTAATTTCAGGGAAGGGTAATAATCTTACTAGGTGCAAATGACACAGGAATACAAATAAAATCAAACCACTAAAAAGGGAACATATGTCAAACCATTTAAAGAATGCTGTCCTTTAAATTTGATAGGAAGGTGATCTGTTACCAAAAAGTTTACCAAAATTCTATTGTAGTTACTTAAATGCCTATCTTAGTCCAGAGCCTTAGTAGAGCTGCTGAAGTGTTGGCTGGGTCTGCCCATCATGCAGACTGTCACATTTAAGAACTTCTACAGACTGACAAAACTCCCCTGCAATCTAATGAGGTCTGAATATTCTGATACACCAACTGTTGCCAACACCCACCAATTTAGAAAATGTTTCCTAAAGTTTGCTTTGTATTTTCAACTGAGCTAATACTGTGGTTAGTAATTAACTAGGTAGCATCTTTCCTGTCTCCACAAGTAACAAAACAAAAAAGTCTTATCTTTGCTAAAGATTTCAACAAATAAGATCAATACAAAAACAAAATATTAAATGAACAAAAGCAGGAACTGTGCATTCTTGTCTTTTAAGTTGTTGTAAATTATTTTATTATGTTAGATCAGCAAGGCTCATTCTTCATAAGTTGATGGTCAGCTGTTCTCCTTTTTATACTAAATGTAAGAAAAATCCTGTACAATTGTCAAAGAATATTTTATTAAAAATATTTATATTATTTTTCTTTTTAATGAAGAAATTGTTTGATGCAGCATGCAAAGGAAGCTAGGAAAGAAAGAAAGAGAGTAGGGGGGAGAGAGAGAGAGAGAGAGAGAGAGAGAGAGAGAGAGAGAGAGAGAGAGAGAGTCAGTCTTGGTTTAAAACACCTACATCCGGGAATGATCCTTGTGTTTGAGAGCACCTTTATAATTATTTGCCCATGTATATTAGATAGATAAATTATATAAATCATGCAATGTCCATACATACATACATAAGAAATAGGCATAATCATATTTCACAAAGTTTTTTTTAAAACACATACATATTAGTGAATAAGAAGTTCCTGCAACTATTCTCTTAATGTTTTGATAAGCAATGGACAGTAGTAAATATCACAGATCCTTTAATTTGGTATATCTTAAACTATGTAATATTAGTTATTCATAATATTTTCCCACCAAGCCTAAATGATACCCACTAATCACACTATCTCCTCATTTCTCCAAATAATTCCATCTTGAAAAGACACTGCATTGTGGGGAGAGAACTTTCATCTTATCTTTATACTTTAAACTTGAGTACTAGTGAATGTCCAATTCACATATACAAGTCTTGAGAGATTAAGGGTACTATAAATATCCTATAATAGCTACCACTTTTATAGTGTTTTAGATTTTATAGATAAAAGTTTACAATCACTATTTAATAATATTTCTGAGGTAGATGTTATTAGTAGCAGACCATATAGATTTAGGATTGAAATAGATTTAGTCGAAATCAGTCCTGCTGCGATCCAGTTATATATTAATATCTCAGATTCCCCAGTTTCTCCTTCAAAAAAAGCACCTCTGCTAGTTGGAGTAAATTCAATGAAAAATACATATGTGATTGCTTAGCATTTTCTTAGTACACAGTAAATATCCTGTTACCAACTGCCTTCTTTTCAGATGAAAGAATGGAAGGTTGGAGAGATAGCAATTATGTATCCAAATTTATTTGGGAGTAGTAAAGGCAGAGTTGGAACTTGATCCTCTGTTTTTCAGTTCAGAATCATCTTAAATTATTGCCCTTCTAATTTTGAGTACTGTCCACTGACAAGAGATAGGAAAGAGAAATGACAGATTTAATTTTGGCTTTCAGCTAAGAATTGTAGAATGAGGGAAAAATTCAATAAATTCTCTGTTCTTGAATTACACCAAAACATGTAAGGGAATATGTTCAAGTCTTCATTCTTATAAATGATCGTAAAATATTAGAAGGGATTAATGGAAGTAGAGTAAAAGCAAAAAAATGAAATTCTGCTCTGATGACAATTCCAAAGACATTGTTCTCAAGAGGTAGCAATGGAAGGGAGGGCTTTTATATATTGCTACTCCATATCAAACCAATTTTGTACAACTTTATTCATAATAATGTACATTTTGTAAAATTCTGGATTGGAACATTTCATTATGCAATATTATAGCTTTAAGAAGTTCTTTTCTATGTTACTGTACTAGATTGATGTAAATATTGAAAATAAATTTAATGTGAACTAATTATGTATGGAATATAGAGATGTATAAGCATTTCTAATGCTCTGGCTGAATGAATTTAGTTTTGTCTACATTTGACAGTGGAACATCTATCTCAGTAGGTATTAAATGTACTTATTTTAAAAACAGAAATCACTTTAAATAGATTTAAAATAAGAATTTCATAATAATCGTATTTGGGTTTAAAATAATTATTAGTACTGATAGTGAAACTGGAAGGAAATACTAAATAAACAAAACAAATCCAGTAAGTAATAGTCTTATTTAGTCATCAGTATATCTGAGGTTCAGAATTCTACCTGGGGGCCAAAAAAGCCTTGGAAAATATATTCTCTACTATCTGTTTAATTTAGATGAATATAAACTTCAATCGTATTGTCTTTACTGTAGAACCACAATGTCTTGAAAATGACTTGGAACCTCCTTTGATTTTATATCTATTCTTAATTTTATTAAGTGCAGAAACAGAAGGAAGTTCTGAGAGTGGGTAAGAGTTCACTTTGGGTGAAGCAGAATGATGTGTAATAGCACTGTGGAATCATTACTAGCCAGAGTCTGGTTCTCAGTGTTGTAAGGTTTGAAACTTGTTTGTGGCTATCCACGGAATGGATTTACATTGAGGATACCCCATCTGGCCTATTAATGAACAAGATAGTGCTTTATAAATCATATTAAAATGCATTACTTCACTGTGGGGGATCTGAGTTTTTTCAGAATATTCATGTCCTTCTCTCTTCACAACTGTTTATGTTGTCAAGATGACAGAGAAACAAATTCATAAACAGAATCCATCAGTTGCGTTGAACACAGCAATAGAGTGAAGGGTACAGATGACTATGAGGAGAGATTAGCAAATGGAGCTGAATCAGGGATGGGTCAATCTTCAAAATCACCTGAGGAAATCACGTCATCATAATTCTAACACTTGATAGAAGTTCAAGGCTGGTAAGGCTTAGAGTTTTTTTAAAAAATATAATATATCCTAAGAACATAGAAGTTAAAAAAAAAATCCCCAAATGACTCTGATAAGCAGTTTGAGAACTACTGATTTTAAATTTATTTCTTCCAGGCCATGGGATTATAGTGCTAGAGAATAATTCTTCCTAATACAATAAAACTCACACTCTCCAGATAGGTGTACCACCCAAAGACAGTATTACATAAGCCTATTTCACTTATCCAATAACAGAACGTTGGATCCTATAGATTTGTTGTAATATTTTGTATGATCTTTATAGTAATATATTTGTCTCAGATATTGCATTAATTCCTTTTTATTGATTATCTCTTATCTCTTTTTTAGAGATGAGGGATTTGGAATGAAATATGTCTAATGATTTAGTCATTGTTAATATAGGTATTAAGTACTATAATTAGAACACAGACATTTGTCCACTTAAAATTTAAATTTCTTTTACTGGTTTGTCCTCACAAGGGATGGTGTCTATAAAAAAATGGTGTTTCTTAGAGCACTGTTTTGTCCTTGACAGAAAAACACTCTCCAATCATATATATTCCATAGACATAACATATATTTTTCATATGATAATAATTAATATTTTATTTTATTTTAATTTGATGATAAACTTTGTTAGAAATCTAGTGATTCCTAACTTTTCATTACATTGCAAGAAGTTTGATTTGATTACTCTGCTTATAACTGGAAGTGACAATATACCCAACAAGGATTGTACATCAGTAAAGCAATATACTCAATATTTTAACATCTAGATATAAAAGGATTTGGGGAGAACTTGAGGAAGTTACTAGAACATAATTCAGAGTACATTTTTTGGCCTTAATATAGAAACACTAAAACCTGTGCCTTGCTTGCAGCATTTTGAATGGCTTTATAAGATTTTGACAGGTTTCTCACCCCACAGTCTGAATTAACTATACACAGTGTTAATCTCTGGAAAGCTGTTCACAGTTACCAAGTTTGATTCTCTGTCTTTTGAAATGATAGATAAATTAATGTCATCAGGGAGTAATGGATTTTTCTAAGACCTAGAAGGTAGTTTAATGCCTCTCTCGTGTAAAATAAACTCTTAATCTCTAGCGAAAATAGATTATTTAAAATCATTTATACTTTCAGTGGACTTTGTGAATTTACATTATGAAGGCTACATTATGAATTGTAATAAAATCCGGTATTACAAGTACTCTGACACTATCAAAATTTTCTGTGGAAAGGACGCTGAAGTTCCTGAGAAGGTAAAGTTACAAAGCCTTCTCTGTTAGGGGCGCTGGTATCTATTGTCTTGACAGCATTGCCATGATTGGCTACATTCTTCCTTAAGAAATTTGAATGCAGCACAATATCAATTGCACATAATTTAAATGAGAGCCATGTACTATTGCATTTGTGCTTATGCTGTAAAATCAAGATTCATGAGGGCTCAAGGAGAATCAGACAATGAATGTGTTATAAGTGAAATTGCTAAAGGCCGTAAAACAAAGGAAGTCATGTTATGACAAATTGGTACTCCCATTACAAATATAAATCTGAAAAATATATGCTACATTGTAAGAGATTATAATGAGTACATATAAATTTATATCCATTTAATTAGATTTTTCTAGCATTTGAAAGAAAAATATTATTTCAGAATCATCTGCTGAGAATGATTGACATACCAGATACTTTATAGCTGAGATATATTTGGTTTTCACAATGAAACTTGTATGGGCTTTACTTGACATTCCTATGTAATTGATCTATGCAAAAACAGACATTTCAGAAAGATGATATTTGCCTTAAGGAAGAGCTTTCTGAATTCATCCAGACACAAAAATAATGACCTTAGTCCTTAAATCCACTTTCATTGATTAAGATACTCACTTTGATTTTGTCAAAATTTATACTTACCTTATTTCTTCTGGCAGAATCATGCATTGTTATTTGCATGCTTTAAAAAATACTTCTACTAAACATAATATCTTTGTTAGTAAGTGCAGTATTTTTATTTTAGATATACCAACTAATAGAGGTGCTTTTTCTTTTGGACGGTACGTTTGGAATCTATTGTAGAAGTTTAAATACTATGTATTTTATTTTTATTTTGATATTTGACTTTGTATGTCTGGATCTACATTTAATTAAACTATCAATGATATAAATAATAATAAATACCAAAATTGCCCTTGTTTTAATGGGATTGATCCTGAATGGATTCTTTGTTATTTTTAAAATCATATTATATGATTAATTTTATGCATATATAATCATTTGTGTGGATTTTAGAAAAGAGTAAGTCAACATGCATAAGTAGAGCATCAAGAACTGTGATTATATTTTAAGAAAATGTGTTTTGCATATTTAAAATTGATTTACACTAAACCTGTTTATTGTTGGAACAATCGTGGTGTAGAAAATACATGATGTAGACAAAACTTGGTATGATGATGGTCTTTGAAATCTAACTGTCCACTGCAAACCATTGTGACCATTAATTAAAAAGTGCCCTGCTAGACTTGTCAATGTTGTTTGAATGGATATCCAACATCAGCTATGTGGTTTCTTATTCTTTATGTTTTGATATCTATTCCAATAGTTTTATAAATAGATTCTATATTTATTTCTCACATGCAGTAATAATAACTCTTGCCCTAATCTCCCAAGCCCTTCAACTTCATCATCCCATAAACACTCCCTCATTAAGATGATCTGATGCTGTGTGGGGTTTATGTTTCTTTTTCGTTGTCACTGATGTTTGCTTTGGTCTTATTTTTTAAAATAGGCCAATTCTTTTAGACTTATAGATTTCACAGCCACTTTTTCTTCTTTCTGGATTCCACTTATCTACTCTTTCCTTGCTCTTCATTGAGTCTTTGGTTGAATACAACCTGTTAAAGGCTTTTCCTGAGCTAATCTGACTTGCTTCCCCTGGTAGTTCCTCCCAAATTAACCTGCATTTTCTTTCATATCACAACATTTATGATAATAATTATGTATCTTTTCAATTGTTTGGTTTCTGTATATTTCTTTACTAAAAAAAACATGATAATCAAAGATAAGTCCCATATTCCTAGCTTTTATACATTGCAGAAATACTCATACAGGGAAAATATTTTGAATGAAACAATGAATTATGGTCAGTGTGAGCATTAAATCAATGTGCAAAACATAATCTTTTCAACATCTTGAAAGTTAATTATGAATTAAGAACATATTCAAATAGGATTCATAGTAAGTGCAAGTGAGGTAAATAGAGATTTAGATTTCAGGCAGTCATTTGAATTTCAGCTATGATACTTACTAGCTGTAATACGACTAAGATGTTTTATATATTTTATTATATTTTCCACATCTATAAAACAGGATAGATCTAATGCTATGGCTATTATGCAAGATGTGTGAAATCAACAGCTATTTTTAACTACAATATAACTAACTACTAAATCTCTTTTCTCAGATTTAATGAAAATAAAACAAACTCAAAAGTGTTCACAATTTTAGTGTGAGACTAAATTTTTAATTTTTTCCCCATTTTTGGTGGCTACTGCTTCAAGAAATGTCCTTCAGTAGTATTATCTTACTTGTGGTTTTGTTACAAAATGAAGATTTTTAGCTATATTTCAATGTTTTCTCAGATTCATGCTATATTCTCTTTTGCAGATAGGTCTAGATCATTTTACGTAATCTGCAAAAGCTAGTGGAAAAATCGTTAAAACAAAAAAATCCTATATTAATGATTATTACCTTCTTGATATTGTGTGTAACTGTGAGACTGTGTGTGTGTACATGTGCTCAAGTGTGTAGGGAGGCAGGAGAGAGAGAGAGAGAGAGAAAAAGAGAGAGAGAGAGAGAATATGTTGGAACACACATGCTTCTATAACAAGAGAAGATACTTTTCTTTAAGTTACACTTTTTTTAAGAATTTGAATAACAATAAAAGCACCAATGTTATCATTACATTTTTGGAATAGTTTTATGTTTTCACTAGTTATGCCAAAAATAAGCATAATGATAAAAATAAGTAAGTTTGAACTTTGAACTTCCATTCACTCTCTGAGGATGATGGTCATACATGAGGCCTTGTTTAAGCAGCAAAAAATATTCTTTTGAGATTTTCTTATATATTTTTTAAAAATTTAGATTAAAAATAATCAAATTGACTAAACATGTTATAACAAAGGAGGCATTAGGCTAACTTCATTGTCTTAATTAATGATGTGCCCTAATTAAACATTAAAATATTTAACATGTTTATTTCAGTTTTTAAAATTTTTATTTGTTCTTTTTCATTACACATGACAGTAGAATGCATTTTGACATACCATATCAAATATATACAGAGTAAGTATAACTTTCCATTTTTGTGGTTTGTTTCAGTTTTTGTGTATTGGTCTTAACATAAATTTCTATAATTATATGGTGAATATTTTGCTATAGCTTCAAATATACCATATCAGATACATAGTTACTTTTTCTCTTTTCAAAATTTTTTATTTCTGTTGTAAACATGATCACAGGTATATATAAAGAAGACAGCAACCTACACAAATAATTGAAGTAATTTACTGAGATACCTTATCTTCCCCCATCTATGGAATGTATTTTAGAATGCACAATAAATTAAACTTAATAAAGGTGATGAAAAGCATCTATAGAATATTTTTTCTGTGGAAACTGTCTGCTTTACCTTATTTCCTCTGTCCCTTTGCTAGTTCCTCGAAATAAAATGGGTTATTAGTGGAACATTGCCCTTCTGAGAATTTCTCAGATCATCACTTTATTTTATATAAAATTTAAATTACAGCACTTAATTGAACCACAGCCTAAGACTCAGAGCTGATCACTTTGAGAAGTTGTGAATTACTTGAGAAAAAAAAATGTAAAGGGAAATTTCTTTTTAGCATTATGTAACATTTGTTTCTCAGCAAGCCTATGTTATTAGAAGGTGCACAGGATGCCACTTGATCTATTTTTTCCTTTCTGAAAATAGTTGGCAAATTGAATGTTTTTGGAGCCTGCGACCCGTCAGCACCACACTGAGCTTTCCTTACTTGGTGCTCTTATCAGACAATGACAATGATTAAAAGTGATGAATAGCAGATGCATTGAATCTATAATTGAATGTCTTTAAGCTAAGGACATTTTCTCTCACTTTGAATTGGCTTGTAGGATTCTGACGTTCAGCAAGAGCAAACATTCACACTAGAATGACTTATCTGTGGTCCCAGGTTGGGCGCCTTCAAATACTCTTGGTTGCAGCTGGCAACCTTTAAATCAGAGACTAACCAAATCATAAGAGAGCAGAAACTTGTGTCATATTGAAATGCAAGATATGTACTAGCCTTGGAGTACATATTATGCACTTGCTTTCAGAGGATTAGTTTTTTTCCTCCATTGATAGGACCAGATGTTGCTGTTATACATCTGGGGAACACATTTTTCTTTGTTTTCGTGTCATCGATGAGAAGATGCCTGTCAATTCTTGAAAAGTGCCAGTTATATTCTCAAGTTGCAGAGGGCACCAGGAAGGTAGGTAGTTGTTAATTACAGAATGGAATCACAGTGTTTTGCATTATCAGAAACTTTGACCAAGCATTCACATTACTAGTCAGAAATCTACAATTCTCAGCAATTTTAAGTGAGTACCGGGTAATATGTCTTTGATCTGACATTCTTAGTATATTGCCTGGAGAAGATTTTGAAAGTCAGTCATGTGAATTGATAAATGAGATGCAATACTGACCATTTATCTGTTTTCCTTCTACAAACTGGGACTAAATGTGTCATTCATTTGTCCCTGTGAAACAGTATGGTACATTAGAAAACAAATATGACAATCATAATAAAATAGTGTTAGTTGTACTTTTGTAAGACCTTGAAATTGTGGCCTTATTTTTCGAAAGTCTTGTTTCTTAATTATGAAAGGAGGCCGACATAGTAATCTCTAAGACCTTATGATTTGTAAGCATCTATGATGTTTGCTCTGGACATGGAAACAAAATAATTAACATCACACATGTCCTTTAGAACAGAAACTCTATATTTAAAATGGCTTCCATTTTACCTCACCTTACCCAACTCCTCAATCACTCTTTCATTTTTCTACTTTGATGTTACATGTTGAAATATATTTCTACTGCAGAAAACTGTTCAGTATGAATTTTTCTTATAGTCTTACCACAAGTCTTAAAATGTATGTATAGAAGATATTAGTCTTATTATGATATCACCATTGTTGTTATTGTTATTAGTAGTTACATTCTTCTGTTGGAGAACCTTAAAATCATTCTGTTATTAGAGATAAGGCAAAGGAAAAGTTAAATGAATGTTATGATTTGGACCTAAAAATGTCGCCCAAAGACCTCATGTGTTAGGCAATGTTCAGAAGTGAAAAAGATTGGCTTATGAGAGCAGTAAACCTTATCAGTGGATTAATTCATTTGGTGAACTGATAATTTGAATGAACTACTGAGTTGTAACTGTAGGCAGAGGAAGTAGGTCCCTGGGAGCATACCTTGGGCTATAACTTGTCCCTGACTTCTTTCCTATTCTTGCTACTTCACAACTACCAGGAACTGAGCAGCTTTCCTCTGCCATACCTTCTACCATCAAGTTCTGCTCGCCTAAGGCTGAGAGCAACAGAGTTGAATAATGAACCAAACCTCTGAAATTGTGACCCCCCCCAAAACAAACTTTTCCTCCTCTAAATTGTTTTTTTTCAGGTGTTTGTTCACAGTTATAAAAAGTTAACTAAAATAATGAACTACCTGAATTTGGCCAGCATGAAAACAGCCCAGTGTCAAATTCAAGTCATTTACATTAAATATTCAAAGTCTATTCTTTCTATAAACTTGGAAGTGATAAAATTTCTTTTTCTTTGTAGTTGACTAGAAATGTGAAGTTCAAGTCCCAGAGTACCACTATTGATATAGGTAAAACTTATACACAAAATCAAGAACCTAAAACAAAAACAAAAACAAACCAAAAACAGATAATGCAGCTAGTTAGAAGTTAAGGAAATAATAACAAAAGAAATATTGGGTGGGGGGGATTATAAACTCTCCATGTTACATTATAAGTCACATAAAATATCCTCAGTTTTTACCAACACAGTGAAGTCTTCAATAAGAATTTAAACTTCATAAACCATTTTATGAAAAGTTAAAATAATTAAATAATTGTGAAAGGAGAAAATTAGAGCTACAGGCCTCTGATACTATGCTTGATATTTTGCCCTTAGGGATGGGGCTTTGGGTACATTAAATCATTCTATTTTTTAGTTTCTTCATTTAAAAAAAAAAAAGAATTGAACCAGAGAGGCATTAATGCTTTTTGTTTCAAACTTTGAAAATTTTTAAAAAAGTTCAGTCAACTCTTCAAAAAATATATCATGAAGAAAGAAAAAAATTGCTGATTTTGATATAGCTTGATTATATTCCCCCAAAGATACATGTGATCTGGCACTTGGTCCTTGGGTAGTGTTCATGGTGAGGCGGTGTAACCTTAACTAAGTGGTGCTTAGAAGGAGATTTTTAGATTATCAGGGGAGTGACATAATACTCATGTGATCCTTTGATAGGTCTCAACATGTGTTGTTATAAAAGGAGCAAGCTAGGCCAAGTCTTTACTTCCTGTGTGAATATTAATCTGCTATTGCTATGTACCATGCAGACAAAGAGTGGCCATTGCTGAGCTTGTGCTTTACCACTTGGTTTTAAACCTCCAGAACTATGAATTAAATAATGTTTTTTCCTCCATAAGTAACTTATTCTATTTCAAGACAAACAAACTGATTAATCTAGCAATCCATAATACAAGTTCTGATTTTTTAATATCTCCTTTATAATTTGTTGCAGCATACTGAGTTTGCCAATCCCAGTTTCTATATCTATAAAATTAGGATTACATTAATCTGCTCCTTCACAGAGTTTTGGTGATGATTAAATGAGATAACGCATGCAATACTTACAAAATAATGTCTATGAGATTATTTAACCTGAAGTTAATTGAATGATTACTAAAAACAATAACCTTTCAGAATGTTGGGTATTATTTTTTAGTAGGAATCAAATGTAATGCTAAAAATCTTTTTACAATAAATGTACAAAAATACAGCATTCAAATCTTATCTCATCTATTCTTATTATTAGAGCATCCTCTGTGTTAGTTGGCTTTGTTCAAAATATCTTACAAGAATAACTTAGAGGAGGAAAAGTTTATTTTGACTCACAGTTTCAGAGGTTTCAATCCATGGTTAACAGACTATTGCTCTGGGCCAGAGATGAGGTAGAACATCATGGTGGAAAAGCATGGCAGAGGAAAGCTTTTCAGCTCATGGCAACTGGAAAGCAGAAAGAGAAAGAGAGAGAGAGAGAGAGAGAGAGAGAGAGAGGGTGGGGGGGAGAGAAATTCCCAGGGGTATGGGAAATGGGGATAAAACTTCTTTCAGGTACTACCGCAATGACCACCTACCTCCAACTGGGTCCCCCCACTGAGTAATCTATTCAGCTATCAATGGATTAATATATTTTGTAGATTAATTCATGGATGAGGTCAGAACCTTCATGATTCAATCGTTGTCTAAAATTCCTACCTCTGAACCTCTCTGATTTGGGGACTTTTGTTTCCAACACATGAGTTTTTGGGGCCTTTCCAGATCCAAGTCATAACACCTCGGTTTCAGTGATATTGGACTTCCTTGTTTCCCCTGTACAAACAACTCTATTTTACTTTTTCCAACTTTTGAATGTCAGTTGTCCTCCATTTGCAAGTTCTTTTAATCCCAAGACTTCAAGTACCACTTATTGTAGCTTGATGACAAAATCTATGTCTCTAACCTTGACCTCATTCCTGAACTCCAGACCTGTTATTTCTAAAAGCCTATTAAACATTTTATGGTAGCGTCATTTGTGCATTTAAAACTCAGTTTATCCTGATAGTACTTGATTTATTTTCCAATCTACCTTCTGCCTCAAATGTTAGCCTATTCTCCACTTTTTATTGATATTTAATGGCATTTTATTCAACTTCATCCTGCAAGTTCTAACATCTTTTCTCTCTCCTCATCCCACCTCATTTTCCCATGTCACATAAGATTCAATTTGCTTAAAATTCTGCTTGCTAACTCTTACACATTCTCTCCCCTTTCCATGCTTATTCTTGTAGCAAATCCTTCTTCCTTCTTGTTAGAGGTATTTGTTTCTGTGATACGATCCTTCACTAAATCTCTGACTGTATTATAAGTTGAACCGTGTTTTTTCAATAGGAATCTCTACTATACATAGGTTTAATATGATTTTAGAGTTTTTATTTTTGAGAGAAGGTGTGCATTTCATTTTACTTATTCTAACAAACCATAGCTGTTTATGTCTAATATTGCATCGTTTCTGTCATTTGGTTATACAAAGAAATCATAACAATCACAGTGGTTTTATTTGCTTATCATGTACTTATTCTAAAAATACTTAAAGCAACATAAAATGTACCAGTGACAGACTGAAATTCAATTAATATTTAAAATAAAAAATTGGTCAAAACATCATGCCTACAGTATTAATCTCAATATAATTTTAATTTTGTTACATAGGAGCTATAATAGTTGAACATTTGATGTAATAGCTACTTCTAAACTATAACTAAACACTCTGTAATGTTAATTAAGTAATATACTCTTGATGAAATTGTAAATTAATACAACCACTATGGAAATCAGTACTGAGGTTCCTCAAAATATTAGGAATGAAATCACCATGTGACCTAGTTATACCACTCCTTGCTATTTATCTTAAAGAATTACAAT
Organism: Sciurus carolinensis; assembly: GCF_902686445.1. Taxonomy (NCBI): domain Eukaryota; kingdom Metazoa; phylum Chordata; class Mammalia; order Rodentia; family Sciuridae; genus Sciurus; species Sciurus carolinensis. The sequence goes on from NC_062222.1 coordinate 93,338,134, forward strand.
CATACTAGTCTAATGATACATGCATACCCATGTTTAAAGCAGCACAACTGATAATAGCTAAACTATAAAACAAGTAGGGTCTCCATCAATGGATAACTGAATAAAGAAAATGTCATAGATACACGATGGGGGATTATTCACATAAAAGAATATGTCATACACAGGAAAATGTAAGAAACTTGGGAACATTGTGTTAAGCAAAACAAGCCAAAGGGGTCAAGAGTCACATGTTTTCTCTCATGTGGAAGTTAGGAAAAAAGAAGAGGAAGAGGGGCTAGAACCTGTTTCAAATTGATGGGAGATCAGTAGAATAGAGGAAAGGGACCAGGGGAGCGAAACAGAAAAGGACAGGGGAAATACTGGTGAATGATATCGGCCAAATTATATTGTTATATTGTATGTCTGCATGAATATGTAATAACAATCCCCACCATTATTTATAACTGTATTATGTAAATTTACAAACCTCCAAATGAATCTGGTACTAAAGTCAGAAAAACTACAATATCCTTGACTACTTGGCTCATCACTGCCCTCAGAGGAAGTCCAACTCACTCATCTACTCTAGGCCCCCCAAAAGTAAGTATAGTCTCACATATTTGCAGTTTCATTTTTTTAACCTGCATAATATTCTAGCATTCAGACTTCTGCTTGTGTAATTTTCTTTCTCTGGAAGAGAAAATTCCTCGGAGTAGGGGAAATTTGTTCATACTCATTTCCATGATGGGATCATTAAAATCTCACATGTATGTATATATGAATTTCTCCTGAGAATCTCTCTCAATTAGCATCTCTCTCCCCTAACTTAAGTGCAGGCTAGTTATTTCTTTGATGGAATCCCATATGACTGTGCTTCTTTATCTTGCCATTTCTCTCATTGTTTGATTCCTCAGTAGCAGTACTGATTCTTGCCCCAGCCCTTGTTTAATTGCATGCCTAGTGTCTGACAGTACCTAAAATAGATCCTGAATTAACGTTCTTTAGTGGAATGAATTGTAGTTTTCCTAATCTGTACAAAATTTATCTCTCTAAAACTCACTTAATTATTGGTGAACTTGATGAACCTTTTTAAATTTAGCTTTTTCTCATACTTAACAATTTGATAGTTTCAAGGGTTCATGATCTGTGAGCCAGAAATCTGTCATGCAAGTTAAGCATTAGGATCACATTTTGAACCAAAAGTAATAGAAACTTGATATTTATGGGTTTAGCACTGGCAGCTTCAACAATGGTTTTCTGATTAACCAGAAGGCTAATGAAAACTGGTAATATTTGTACATCGGTTATGAAATAAATTGGAAGAAAAATCAATTTTAGGATGATTTGAAGAAAGGAGTCACTTAACTAATTGTTGAGACCACTTTGTCCTTCTAGCTTCTGAGTCTCAGTGTGGCTTTATTTTTCTACAATGTAATGTAATCATGTTTTTAAAAAAGTGGTTTTGGAGAAAAATTCAGTTTGGAGAATTGTTTAAACAATATTTAAAAGTTATAATTCTTAGCTTAAAGAATAAACTTCATGAGGAAAGTCAGGTATAAATGGTATTTACTCATCTCAAATAATTTCTGGGATAAGTTATTGAAAGGAAGGAAAGAAAGAGGGAAGGAAAGAAGGAAGGAAGTACGGAAGGAAGGAAGGAAGGAAAAGAAAAGAAAGGGCATAATAATACAAAAATATCCAGTTGTATCAGCTACAAATATCAAAAAAATTATTTTACATGGTACCTTTGACAGTGGTTTGAACACAACACAAAAAATGTAGAAAATCATGAAAAAATATTTTTGACTCTGACAATTTGTGTGAGAATTCCATCTCTACTAGTTTTGGAGTAGGCCTATAAAGCATTATTATGTAAACAACATTAAATTCTATAATAACTAAGTTAAGGTCTTTTATATTCACAATTTGCTAACTTCTTGTGTAGTTTCACACTGCTTCCTTGATTAACATTTTATTACTTTTCACTTTTCCAATAATACATTCTTTTTCTTTACTTTGAAGAACTCCAGCTGTTCTCAGTTTTTGAGTTTCTTTCTCCTTCTTGCCAAGGTCTTCATAATTACATAAGAAGTGTATCCCTCTAATGAAAATTCCAAGTCCTATAATAAAATTGTATTGGCTTAACCCAACAAAGCTCCAAGGCAATATACTAATTTACCTGGTTCTCTCTTTGACTTCAATATCAGATTAGGCACTCAAGTTCTCTGTATTGATAGAGTGACACAAAATTGTTTCCACATACAACTGTCATAGGAAGATCATAATAGCTTCTGTGAAGATCTGGACTCTGAAATGAGGAATAATAAAAAGAAAATAATTTGGGGCTGGGGATATAGCTCAGTTGGTAGAGTGCTTGCCTTGCAAGCACAAAGTTCTGGGTTCAATACCCAGCACCACAAAAAAAAAAAAAAAAAAAAAAAGAAAGAAATTTATAAGTTGGATGATTTATTTCTTTTTTGGGGGAGTTGGGGAGGCTTACAGGGGATTGAACTCAGGGGTACTCAAACACTGAGCCATATCTCCAGCCCTATTTTATATTTTATTTAGAGACAGGGTCTCACTGAGTTGCCTAGTGCCTCACTTTGCTGAGTCTGGCTTTGAAGTTACCATCCTCCTGCCTCAGCCTCCTGAACCGCTGGGATTACAGGCATGCATCACCATGCACTGCTAAGTAGGATGATTTCTTTTAGGACCAGATCACTGTAATGACAAATTATGACAAACTGCCACTTTTGGATATTGAATTAGAAATAATTTCAGCAAAATTTTTAAAAAGCTATTCAATTTTCAAATATAAAATAGTTACATATCATATACTGGAATTATTTCCAAAAGTTGAAAAATTTTAAATTTGATAAATTATATTGAGTAAAATGTGAATTGTAGAAACTATATATCAAGAATGTATTAAAAAATTAAACTGTAACAAATTTAAAACATTTTTAAGGTGATATACTTAGTCAAATATAGACAGTTCATTTTCATTGTTGTACTCAAGGTTGAAGGACCTAATATTAATTTGTAGATGTCTATCAGAAAAGCAGCCACATGACTACAAATAACATTCAATGATAAAGTTGCAATATAAGTAAACAATACATATCATAATAATTACTGAATGAAATATATTTCTAAATATTTGCTTTTCATATATATTTGTTATTATTTATATATTATGAATAACTTGCATGCTTCTAATAAGAGTAGTTGGATACAAGGTTTTGAATTATTTCAAATTCTGTTACTTGATAGTGTCAAGGGACAAAAATGATCAGAGAGAATATGCAGGTTGGAATTAAAAGGATAGAATTAATACAGTAATATCAGCATTGAATATGCACATGTATAGGCCCCAATAATCAACAAACAGTAAAAAAATACCACATAGATATGCTAGAAATTAATGGGACCAGGAGGCAAATGATTCCTCAAGAATATTACTAAAAAATAGGATCAATGAATTCCACTGCAGTAACAGAGGTTAATTTCCTTCCTGGTCTGCTTTAGTTTGTCACTTGTAATAAGAGTGTGACATTGTTACTAAGGTATTAGAGTACATAGGCAAAACCTGCATCAGATTTGGACACATTTACAAGTGAAACAGGTCCATGAGCTTATTGAACACACCAGATCACCAAATGATACAACTCCCTTACTAGAGACCCATAAAAGGAGAGGTACCCCAAGACTGGAAACAGCGGCAACCTGACCCTGCCACCTAGTCACTTGCCTTGTCCAAGAAAATCACCACAGCGATAAACCTCTGAATCTCTCTCCTTACCCTTTAGCAGAGCGTGGTTTCTCTCGTGGCTTCTCCTGCCTGTAAGTACCAGTCCAAGCTAATATCTCTCTATATTTCTATACATATATGTATGTGTGTATATATATATATATATATATATATATATATATATATAATTGCTTAAAGTGTAATGTGTGAATTTAGTGCTATAGGTATTCAGAATTAAGACTGTGATTGCCTCACTTATAACTACCAGTTGACATAAAAATATTTGGTGAACCGCCACTGATGAAAGTGGGGTAGGCTGTGAATTTATTGTCAGTTAATTCCAATATTGTGGAAGTACACAAATAGATTTGGTCTACTTTAATGACATAGCACACTCGCATCATACAAAGTCAATATAACAGATTGATCCATGTTCCCTTGAAAAGCTATGTCCTGGTACTTGTGGATTTTTACCTTACCTGGAAATTGTCTCTGCAGATACAATTTTGTAGGAATCTTGAGAGAATATCAAACTGGATTTATTTTGGGGGGGGGTTGTCTAAATCTGATCGCCATTGCTCTTTTAAGAAGATGGAAAAGCAAAGGGACATGAAAGGGACATATGACGACACAACCACTGGAAGCAAGGAGATCAACAAGGAGCACATTTCCCCTCAGAGTCTGCAAAGTAGACCAATTCCGCAAACACCTTAATTTGGGACATTTGGCATCCAGACTTGTGAAAAAATAATGTTATGATGGTTTAGGATATAAGGTTTGTGTAATTTGTTATAGCACTCCCAGAAAACTGACATTGAGAGTACACTGAGATGTACTAGCCAAAGAAATAGGGAAGAGATTTAGACATTTGAAGGTATTTTAATAAATTACAGATTTTAATATGTTAATGAGTATATGACATTTAGTCAAAGATCTAAAAGAGGGTAAACCATGCAGATAATTCCAAATGCAAAAACATTTCAAACACACAGAAGAAAAGGTCAGAGCATGGCTATACCTTATAGAATAATAAGGACAGGGTGGGCAAGCCCAATGGAGTGAGGATAGGCCAGGGCAGATAAAAATCAGTGGCAGGTTCAGGCTGCTTCACAGAGTGTCATGTAGATAAGGACAAATATAAGGCAATGTAGGTTGTTGGAATATCATATACAGATGAGTGACATGTTATGATTGAGATTCTGTGTTGATGATGCTTTTGTTTGAAAAGGGCTAACTTCAATAATAGAGAAGGTAGTTAAAGGGCTATTACAGTAATCTAAATGAAAATAATGGTAACTTTGGGCAGGATGATAGGACCAAGATGCTAGTAATAGAGGTGAAGAGAAAGTGAATATCTAAATATGCTTTTAAGTTATGACAAATAGGATCTAATTAAAAAATTGGGTAATATGAGAGAAAGAAAAGAGTCAAGATAGAGTCTATATTTGTGGTCACATTAGTTGAAAGAATGGAATTATTTAGTGCAGGAAGAAAAAAGCAAGAGGAATATGAAGAGAATTAATAATTTGGTGTTAGTCAAGATAAGGTTGCAATAAGCAAATTTTTATTCCTTTAGTGGATTAGTCCTCCAATATCACTTAAAGCAAGGCAGCTTCATCTCCAGGTCTGGATTCTGTCTTTTAGCTGATGTTCCAAAATAAAATGATATGATCAAAATATTATCACTTTTCTTTTTTCCAATTCAAATATGTTACATATTTTTTCTTCTCTTCAACAGTAACATCACTATTTATACAATTACTCAAATCATATGTCATCACTAATTGTGGTGGTTGTTCTCATGTGTCATCTTGACTAGATCATGGATTCCCAGATGTTTATCTAAACATTTTTTCTGGGTTTGTCTGTGAGGGTGCTTCAAGATGGGACTAGCATATAGATTGACAGTCTAAGTCAAGGTGATGCTTTTCCCATTGAAGGTGGGTATCAACAAACAGGTGAAGAAAGAAAGAATCTCCTATATCTGTTTTTCCCCCTGACAGTTTGAGCAGTGTCCCTGGACCTGCAATTACCACCACCTATACTCCTGGTTCTAAGGTCTTCACACTCAGACTAGAGTTTGCCTATGGCTCTTTGATTTTCAGGCCATAGAACTTGCATGACATTTTATATCATTGATGGTTTAGGTTCTCAGGCCTTCAGATTCAAGTTGGGAATATCCCACCAGCTTCCCTGTTTCTATAGTTTATAGGTAGCAGATTGTGGAACTTAGCCACCATAATTATATGAATCAATTTCTTATCATAAATATCTTTCTAGACATTTTTGAAGCCCACATATACTTTGTAAACACAAATGCATTGTGTTTAAAAAACACAATATGAAAGACAAAGAATATCCCATACATGTTCAATGTTGGCAAACTTTGAGCCACATTTGAGAATCATCAAAGAGAAAAAAATCAAAGTGGAGAGTGTCAGTGAAAATAGTAAAGTAAGGAACTGCCAATTTCTGTTCTTCCATAAAAAGCAATGAGAAAAAGCAAAACTGCCAGAATCAACTTCATCAGAATTCTGGAACTAATCAAAACCTTGCAGTAATCTGGGAAGTGCTGATTTAAAGAAAAATGGCTGAATCTCTGATAGAACAGTGAGACTTGTATCATTTTAATTTACCCTAATCCTTTTCCTATCTGAGCAGCAGACTTGAAGATAACAACAAATATTTCTAGTACTGGAGAGAACACAAGTCTTATTCTCAAATAATTGTCCTTATTTGATCTGTCTGGCAAGTTCCAAGAAAATTCACTCAAACGCCTTGTCTAGTTGTTTGGTGCAGAATTCTCCTCATCCTAAAGTTTATCTGGGAGATAGGGGAAGGCATTGATTGAAAACATTTGCAGGCAAAAATAATAATAATAATAATAATTAGGACAAACAACAGTTTAACTAGAAAGCTTAGGATGAAAGGTTAGGGAATGAACTGTTTTGGGGAATTCGCTTTGGAAAGCTCTATGAATCCTAGGAATCTCAAAGGCAGTGTGCATGCTCAGGTAAAACATGAAAAGACACTCACTTCTGGGTAATTTTGAGGTCTGTGCAAGCAGGAAAATGACGAAGTTACAAACTGCTGTTTTTGTATCGAAGACGAGCACCAACACAGATGGAACCCTCTATAAAGACTGGAAACATTTTTTGTTTCAGACTTAGAAGAAAATCTTTGTCAATCATTAGTTGGTCATTAAATGGGAAAATGTTCCCAAGATTACAAGTTGGTGACATAACCAATAATAAATGCCTTATTTTTAGACTCTCCAATACAATACGATTTCAACAATATCACTATACTCCTTGTGACTTGTATATTATCTCTCCTGTCCTGGCAGCTGTAATTATTTTATTTCTCCATTTGTTTCAACTTGTGCTTATTTCATAATATCATAGTATAGCAGAATTTGAGTTATAACAACCTGGAAACAAACCAGTTCAGCTTCCTCTCACTTTTCATGTTTTCACTGAGACTACTCAGGTTATCTAACTGCACCCCCAAGGTAGATTTCTTTCTTCTTGTTGTTTTATAACTCTAGCAATGCACATCTCTATAGCTTTTAAATTAACACATATATTAATTTACTAATTAAAAGATTATATTTTTCAAAACCTGGACACTGTATATTTGCAAATATATTAAGCACAAATCTAAACTGTACTAATTTTGGAAGCCTAAACTGTACATGCTATAATTGATATGTTGCAGCTACCATACTTTAAAGGAGGTTCAAACCATAGGGACAGAGACCTAGTAACATTTTGAAAGGAGAAATAGAAACGAACACATTGCATTTCTTATATATTACTAACGTACTACTTTTAGGATTTCATTTTGAATAGTCTGGGAAATAAGCTTTATTAATATTTGGTACATTTCAAAGCTAGTGTCCCTATTTTTCCATTGGCCCACAAGAATAGTAACAGAAGCAACAAAGTAAGATCCATAAGCTAAATTTCATTAAAAGTTTTAACTCCTATTAAAGATGAAACACTTTTTAAAAAGTCAATGTTCTAAAAATTAAGCTTTGGTGTTTCAATAGGGAAATTTATTTTTTGGAGTTCATTTATTTCACTTAATTTCATTCAATATCCTACAGTAATGACATATGTTCACCCCTGTGGAAATTATTTTCCCCATATTGGATGATAGTTTTTCTTCCCTAACACAAATTAGTGTAAATTATTACTGTCATATATTTAACTAAATAAGGGTAAGACTTCCTCAGAGGTATTCAAGATGACAGGTCAACATTTGGTTTGTTCTTTGACTTATAAAAGTATATGAAGTGATAAATCAATACTGTGTATTTTTACTTATTTTCTCTCCACAATAACACTTGCATAGTAATTATTGATTGCATGCAGTATTTAAAGAATACAATCTCAAAGGAAAAATTTGGAGGTTAAGGGAATATCTAATTAAAGTGTACTAGATGACTTAACATTAATTATAAAATTAGTGCACATTAAGTATTACTTTTCTATTGATGCATAAAATATTTTTATGATATACATATTAATGAAAACTTAATGACTACAAAGATCCAAATCTCAGAAGTCATTTTCCATTATGTTTAATACTATTTTACCTATAACTTTGAGATACTATTTTCAAAAAAACTACACAAAAGTAAACTAATATTTCCTTAATTCATACCTAATTCTTTCATAGTGATCAATAATACATAATTCATAGTTAATGTTATCATATTGCAAGAACTTTTTGTATATTAAAGAAAGAAGTATTTTTGACGATCAATGACAGCAAATTTGATTTCTTTATGGATTGAAACTTCCAAAGTACCAAATGGGTTAATAACTGAACAGTCCAGATAGGAAATAATAGAAAAGAGTGGTGGGAACAGGGCACTCCAAATTTAACAAGGAATCAAAACTTCAAACAGGACTTCTGTTTCATATTTTTGGCTTTACAGGCAATGAATACTAGTATGTCAAGCAAATATCAGTTATTAAGTGGTCATGAGACAAGGTCTTTTCCCATATCCCATGCTTAGGATAGAGAGGGAGGGGATTATGGAAAATGGCGGAATGAGACAGACATCATTACCCTATGTACACGTATGATTGCATGAATGGTATGAATCTACATCGTGCACAACCATAGAAATGAAATGATGTAACCCATTTGTGTACAATGAATCAAAATGCAGTCTGTAAAAATAAAACAATAAATAAATAATTAAAAAAAGAAAGAAAAGTTTGTTACTACTAGGTGGGCTCTACTTCTGGCAAACCCCAATATCTCTCTCTCACACAAATCAGTTTATAAACCCAGAGATGATGTCTTTATTTTCCACCAAGCTTCCTGTCTCCTGCACACTTGCAACTAGATTGTATTTTGCTGGATATGATATAGCCTAAATTAATAGCTTTCTTCATTCCTCATATGCCTTCTGACAGGAAAAATTGGAAGATGATAAAGTTAAGAACTTAGTAGCATAACCTAACCATAAATTTTCTGCAAACTTATTACATTTTCACTTAGTTAAAACAGTTAAGAGATTCATTGCCAAACAAGTATTCAATAAAATAATAAAACAACAACAATAAATTAACAATATCAAAATGATAAGGAAAATTAGGCTTTTCACTTGCAGAAATATGAGTTATTTTACCATAAGTCTCACTTTTCTTACCTGTAAAAATATGGGGAGGGGTTATTTGTTTTTTGAGGGTTGACTGAGGGGATTATGTCAGTAAATAGCATACACAATAAACATTTTCTAAAGACACTTGACTAAAAGATTTATACAAACCAGGTACACATGGAAAAAAAACGGTGTGTTTTCATGTATTTTTAGGTCTTAGTGCTGTTTCACTTTATAAAGGAATTCCTATCTTGTATTTTCCTCATGGTATGTGGTCCAGCATGTACTGCTGAGTAGGGAGAAAATATTTTATAGCTACATTAACATCATATGGCCAGTAAGGGTTATTTTGTTCACTCTGGAGTCATAATTTATTACATCAGCTTTTTATTAGTTTGAAAGAGTCAATACTAGCATTCCCTGTGCACTAATATGGTCAGACTTATTGTTGGGAAACTGCTATGAAGTTCTCAATGAATAATATTCTATAAACATAATTTGATGATGTTTTAATAGCAAAGGGTTGGTAATAATTATGCTTTCCAATGTGCTGAGTAGAAAAGCTCTTTAATGTCTTATGCTCTTGAGGTCTTAACTCTGCAAGATGACTCTTGCTAAATATCTGGCAGCAATTCACCACCAGGAAGTTAACTTTATGCCTTTTATTGGTGTGTTCATGTATTTTCCAAACATTGAACCATCTTGTCATATTTCTCATTGATGCAGTAGTGACACCACTTAATTATATGCTTATCAAGAAATAATATGATAGCAATTGCAGTTGATGCAGCAGTGAGAATAGATAATTTCCTGCAACATTTTTACCAGTCATTAAAACAGAATCTATGGAAACATAAAATTGAAGCAAATTCATTGTTCTTTGATAAATACATGTATTACTTCAAAGAAAAAAGAAAGCTGTTGAATCTAATCACTTGAAAAATATCATATCATAGTATTTAAAGTTCTTAAAGTTATTTTTCTGCTCCTGCTCCAAGTCTTTACCCTATATCTGCTTTATTTACTCACTAGAACAATAGCCCAATTTATGAACCCAAGACAGTAGTAAGCCCAGTTTTTATCATTAATAAAGTATGTTGCCTGATATAAATTTGAGAATTAATGGAAAAAAGGCAAAAATAGATTAGGTTTTAATGGACCCATATTAATTATTAAAGCTCTTTATAAAGCAAATTTTAGATCTTTAAAGGCAGACTGGGAAAATTTACATGACTGTAAGAAATTAAGCAGGGTTTCTAGCACAATAAGATAGTCTCATTTCTCCTTACCCTTTGTTTAAATAATGTGGAAAAGTGTTAAGTTGACCCATTGGCCAGTGAGTACTTTTTTGAGTTAGGTTTATTTTAGCCTACATGTAAAATAATTTTAAAATGTATGTTATAAATTCTTTGTTTTTGTGCAAATATTACAATATTACATTACACCTTGAATTCCATTCAACTTGATGTTTTCTTTTAATCTAAAGTTTATTGATGGGAATTGAAAACTGTAGTGCCAAAGCAAAGCAAAAATGATACAACTCTAAATAAATTATTTTCATTGAATCATAACAAAAATTAGAAAATATGATTGGTGTAATAAATCATTTACAGTTTAGGCTAGTGAGAGAAAAATATACTGTGCATGTATAAAAAGAACAAGAATTCAATTTTATTCATATTAGATTTATGTCTCTAGGATAATATTCTAACAAACTAGTAATGTAAAATATTCTTTAAAGCTAGCTACAAAACTAACTGCTTATAAAATTTGACATTTAATAGTACTTTGGGATTCTAAGAAAAAGACTACCTTGTAAAATTTTCTTTCACATTTAAATCCACATATACACATAAATTTAAGGAATTATACTAATATACATCTATATGAATACATATATGTATATATAAATTAATACAGCACTTTAAATTTATATTCTTTGGGTAACTTTAGATAGATTTCCTAGTTAATTAGTCATAAAAATCACATAAGGTGAATAGGTGAAGAAACAGCTATTCAGAGATGTTATAAGTTTATCAATTATTTTTTCTCTTATGAAATATTTAAAAAACATGAAAATAGACTTACAGACTCACTACTGATACAACAAATAAAGCATTACACATGTGCTCTTTCTAATCCCAGCTTTCTCCCCCAACTCTGAATGTAACTATGGGCTATAAAGTTAATAAATGCATAGTTTTCTATTTGATACTTATATATGTTATATAAGACAAAATATTATGTTTACATATTTATTATATAAATAGTATCAAATGTCATGTGTATTTCAATTTGCTTCTTATGCTCATTATGTTTTTGACACATCTATATTCATACACAGTCATCTAATTTATTCATTATGTTGGTCGTATACTACTCAACTGATATATATACAGCAATGCAGTTAGCTTTTCTTTATATATATATATATATATATATATATATATATATATATTTTAGTTGTTGATGGACCTTTACTTTATGTATTTATTTATGTGTGGTGCTGAGAATAGAACCCAGTGCCTCACACATGCTAGGCAAGTGCTCTACCACTGAGCTACAACTCCAGCCCATAGTTAACCTTTCTTATGCTAATGAACTTCACTGTTTGTCGCTATCAAAAAAAGAAAAGAAAAGAAAAAAAACGCTTCCATTAATGTACAAATTTATTGCATACTTGAGAGTTTCTCTAGCAGTGGGACTGTTTGACAGTAGGCATGTAGTTAACATTTCTCCTGCTAAGGTACGTTAGTTTTTCACTCTTAGCTATCACGAATAATGCTTATGTTAGTTTACAAATTCATTGCATACATTTGTGAGAGTGTCTCTAGCAATAGGAATGTTTTAGTGTAGGCATGTACATTTTGGCTATATTAAATATTAAAAAAATTACTGCCTAAGTTTACTATCTTATATTCCACACAACATATGAAGAATATTTGATAATTTCATCTTAAATCTGTTGGCTTTCAGAGCTTAGCACAATTTAATCTGGAAAATACACAAAGAAGTCCAGTATATCTTTGTGTTTTATAAATATAGTTAAGATTCATTTAAAATTCAGCATGACATTTTATATTCGAATGACAACTCTTAAACAAGTTTATTTCTTGAGAAGTTTTACATCAATAATTCCTCTTCCATTACTAAGTTGAATAGCAAATCATCTTTTCATGAAAAAAAAAATAAAAAGTGTAACCTAACCAATTTACAACATGTTACATTCTGAATTGTCTGTTTGGAATTGAATTAGATTTTTTAACATGATTATTTGTGTCCTTTTTACATACCAACATTTCAAAAATATTTTTTTAGTTGTAGATGAACACAATAACTTTATTTTATTTATTTATGTATTTATGTGTGATGCTGAGAATTGAATCCAGTACCTCACACATGCTAGGCAAGTGCTCCACCACTGAGCTACAATTACAGCCCACATATCAACCTCTTTATTTAACAAAAAATAGACTTTTGCAGTAAACTAAAAGCACAAAATATAAGTTTTAGAGTTTGTGTTGCTTTGGTCTTCTTAAGTACAGTTTTTAAATTGAATACCTTAATTTGTATAACTTAGTAAGGTTTTGTATCATTTATCTTTCAGCACCAGAAATTTAAACACTATTAAGCATGTGATCCATGCAGAGCAACACAAGATAAGAAATAAATTGAAGAAATGTGTGAAAAATGATATTAATAAGCGAGATGCAAAACATTATCCTTCTGAATGAATTACATCATAAAATCAAAATAGATTTCCAGTACTGACATTTAAAAAGCTTGGGAATTGTCACACACATCCTTACAACCACAAAAGGCAGAACTTACTGAAGAGCATATATTTAAACCTATTAGAGCTTCAAGGGTGCAGGGTAATGTCCTGGCTTGGAATCTGGAAAGATAAGTGAATCAAAAGTAACAGCTGAGATTGGCTTACTAGGAACAATAGCCATAGGAGTCATAAAGTGGTAAGAAATTTTACATCATAATAATATTGAATAAATATAGATGGAGCATGGGATGACAGGTGAGTGAGAAATTACTGGAATCAAAGTCTTAAAGATATATTCAACCTTTCATGAGTCTTATATCCAGAAACCCCACCAGAACCAAGAAAAATCCACTTACAGCTCTATCAGAAGAAGAAGAAAAGTAATCATTATAATATATACCTAGAGCCTTTTTCATAACAAAGAATAAAAGTCTTCAGGGGAAAAGTCTTTACCAAAACTTTATTTCATTTGTGGGTAAGATATTCCTTCAATTCTTGTCCTTTCTAGTTTTTTGTATCACTGAAGGGTGGAAGAAAAAAAATATATATATGTATATATTTGAAATAACACATTGAACTTTCCAGCCAGGAGTAAGAGATCCCCTAAAGGGATTTAATCGTAAGACTAAAATTGCTTTCCCTCTGCAACACTTGACAATCATATCAATAGGGTTCCAGTATAACAGTGAATTATAGCTTAAAGCCTTTTAATGAAAGCATTTTCTGAGGAGGAGAAGAAGACCAAAATGAAGACCAAAAAGAAAGAAAGAAAGAAAGAAAAAAAGAAAGAAAGAAAGAGAGAGAAAGAAAGGGAAAAGAAAGAAAGAAAGAAAGAAAGAAAGAAAGAAAGAAAGAAAGCCAGCCAGCCAGGCCGGGACAAAGGAATTAAGGAATGTGTGGCCTTTGGCATCTTCATATATAGCAAATACTAATCACAGTCTAATTCCTAGCAATATTGAAGTGAATCCCAACTCAAGACCTACATATCTCAGTTCTCATTTTGTGGTATGATATATTTTGCTTTCAACAAAAAAACATAAAATAAACTAAAAGTAATCACAGTTTGAAGAAAACAGGTAAACAACTTAACCAGACTTAGATATGACACAGATGTCAGAATTACCAGACAGGGCATTTAAAATTGCTATTATTAATATGTTAAGGGCTCTAATGGAGGCAGTAGAAAACATTAATGAAAAGATGAGAAACAGAAGTAGTAACATGGACAATCTAAAAGTTGAAAGGACATATAAGAAATAAACTTTATAAGAAATAAAGAATATCTTCAATGGATTCATCAGTATATTGAACATGACTAAGAATCATTGAAATTGAATATAGGTGAATAGAAACGTCCTGAACATAAATGCAAAGAGAAAAACACATGTTAATTATAAAAAATGGAACATATAAGAAATGTGGGACTTTTTAAAAAATGTGACATGTATCTCCTTGGAATTCCAGAGAAAGTAGAGAAAAATAAGGGATAATTAAAATAATAATTGCCAAGAAACTTCCCCAATTAGTGACAGTTGCAAAACCACAAATCCAGGAAACTCAGAGAACGAGTAGAAAAAATAAGTACATAAAATTTAAAAACAATATGAAATAACCAACAATGAAAAGGATAACATGTAGGTATATAATTTTCACTTTTTGGAAACCACAGATCAAAATAATACCTTGAAAATGCTATAGGTATGGATTTGGAAGTATTTTCATACCTTCAGAAAAACAAGGACTAGAATTACAACAAACTTCTCATCAGGAACCAAGCAAGAAGGAGAAGGTGGCATAGAATATTTAACTTACTCAAAAAACAAGGAAGATAGAATTCTATATTAAGTGAAATCTTTTTGTGGTAGACAACAGGAAATAAAGACTTTCTCAAATGAATACTGAATACATCACCAGGAGACCTGCCCTGCAAGAAATAATAAAAGAAATTCATTAGAGAGAAGGAAAAGGATAACCAGAAATGCATAACTACATAAATAAAGGAAGAAGCCAGAGGAAATAAGTAAAGGTAAAACAAAATATTTTATTTTATAGTTCAATTGCTCTAAATCATAACTTTAATGTAGCATAAATGCAATATTTTTGGTGTATGTTTCATGTGGGTAAGTGAAATAAATTAGAGATTATCACAAGGACTGAGGGGGAGAATTGGAAAAATTCTGTTATCAAGTATCCTTACTATATGAAGCAGCTTATTGTTATATGATGGTGTACTTAGACTAGTTAAAATTGTATATAGCAAATTCTAAGGCAAGCCACTAAAAATAGAAATAATAATAATAACTGAAAAAAGAAGAATAAGTATTGATAATTTAAGAAAGGATATGAAATGGAATCTTGTAAAATACTTAAATCAAACTGGAAAATTTAAGAAAAATGGAGTAGAAAGGCAACAAGGAAAGAATTCAATAAATAGTAATCAATACTGATAACATGGACATTAATCCTAGTCTATCCATAATCATTTTCAAAATGAATGATCTAAATGCAACTAATTGAAAGAGACTGGTAGAGAAGATTAAATATAAGACTAAAGTATGTGCCACTGATAAAAATTCCACTAAAAATATAAAAACTTAGAAGTGAATAAGTTTGATATCAAGGCATTGAAAAGTAATACATTCTAAATTAAAATGAGCAGAAATAGTAATATTAATTTGAATCAATCATGTTTCTGAACAAGTAAAATAGAGAATAAAAGAGAATTTCATAATAATAAAGTGGTTAATTATCCAAGAACACAATAATTCTAAATGCAACTGCACCTAAAAATAGGGTATCAAAACATATGAAGCAAAACCTGATAGGCAAAATTGAATAACATATACAAAAATCTACCAATTTACTTAGAGATTGCATCAGCCCTCTTTCAGAATTGCTTAGATCAGTGAGGATATAGTTGATTGAACAGCACTATAAATCAACTTGATCTAATTGACATTTATAGAACACTTCCAACAACAGCAGAATTCTCATTCTATTTAAACTCACATGAAATTATCACCTGAAAGGAACACTTTATGTGCTATAAATCATATAGAATGGACCTTACTTAATTCTCGCACACTTAAAAATCATTAGGGAGGCCAAGAGTTCCTGGGATAAAATGTGGAAAAAGACAAAGTGGTATAACTATAGTACAATATATGAAACACACATTGTAAGCTGGTTTGGGGAAGATGCTAACAAAGACGACTACAGAAATAAATTACTCCCTTATTGCCTTTTTTGTTTTAGAGTATATTTTTATTTTTGTAGAAGATAGACTCAAAGGATACTGAGTCATATGGGCCAAAAGGCAAATTTGTATACAATGCAATATAATTTGTATTTCTTCCTCTGGGACAAAAGTCAAGCAGGTTTACTGTCTAAAAGGATACATATTTCTTAAGTCTAGTGTTCTTCTCCTGTAACACAGTCTCCAATTTGGCAGGCATTACCTGCTTCCTTTAGCATTATTCTACAGTAATTGGGATATGACTATTATTGTGGTGAATAACATCCTACCCTTGCCTCTAACTCAGGATTCTGCCAGCATGCTTGAAACTATGGCAGATTAGTTAGCTATTTTGGAAACAGTGTAAAATTTCAGATACTTCACAAATTTTGTTCCATGTATATCCAGAAAAATGTGTTTATCAGCCTAATTAATTTGAACTTATCCCAGTAAATTATAGTGTTGAAAATTTTTTAGTTCAAAAAAACTGAACATATATTATTGCTGTCACCCAAAAGTCCCTGTGAACTAGGTATGTTCTTCAACTAAAGTTATTAACACTGTTCACCCATAAAGAAGAAAAATATTATGGCATTTGCAAATAAATGGATGGAATTGGAGAATATCATGCTAAGTGAAATAAACCAAGCCCAAAAAACCAAAGGCCTTATG
The DNA here is from genome assembly GCF_902686445.1 of Sciurus carolinensis. Lineage (NCBI taxonomy): Eukaryota > Metazoa > Chordata > Mammalia > Rodentia > Sciuridae > Sciurus > Sciurus carolinensis. The sequence continues at coordinate 93,355,166 of NC_062222.1, forward strand.
TTTTCCCTGATAAGCAGAGTGAGAGAAGAATGGCGGGACCTTAGATTATGTAGAAGGAAATGAGAGGAGGGGGTATGAAAAATGGTGGAATGAGATAGACATCATTACTCTAGGTACATGTATAATTACACAAATGGTATAAATCTACATCATACACAACCATAGAAACAAAATGATGTACCCCATTTGTGTACAATGAATCAAAATGCAATCTGTAAAAAATTAAAAGATAAATTAAAAAATAAATAAATAAAATAATTAAAGTAGTCGATTGGTAAATAACCATTGGCTGATAAGATTCTGGTAGTTATATTGGTTTCTTATTGATACCCAAACTGCTTTAAACCAAAACTGCTTAAAACAACACAAATATGTTATGGATACTACTATAGGTCAGAAGTCTGTAGGCTTAGCTCACTTCTTGTTTCCAAAACCCACAAGGACAAAATCAAGGCACTGCCCATCCTGTGTTAGTATCCTGAGGCATTAGGTATTATCCACTCTTATGTCATTGAAAAATTTCAATCTCATGTGTTTGTGGGACTGAGATCCTTTTTGCTTCATGGGCGTTGGCTATGGACTGTGCTTAGTTTATAAAGGCTGCCCATCTTCCCTTATTTGTAATCCTTTCTCTATTTTCAAAGCTTGATGGATGAAATTGGAAAATATCATGCTAAGTGAGATTAGCCAATCTCAAAAAACCAAAGGATGAATAATCTTGCTGATAAGCAGATGATGATACATAATGGGGAGGGAGGGAGGCAAGAATGGAGGAAGGAGGGACTGTATAGAGGGAAAAGAGGGGTGGGAGGGGTGGGGGAAGGAAAAAATAACAGAATGAATCAAACACCATTACCTATGTAAATGTATGATTACACAAATAGTATACCTCTACTTCATGTACAACCAGAGAAACAAGTTGTACCCCATTTGTTTATAATAAAAAAAAAATCAGTCTTCAAAAGGTAATTATATTAGCATGTGTTAATTATGTATAATTTACTGAGGAAGTTATATTTCTCTTCAATTGTCATGTTTTTTATATTAAGTTTTATAAATAAAATCTGTCAGGACTATTCAAAAAAAAAAAACAACTTGAGCCCTTCTCCTAAGTTTGAAACTCCGTCTTTTCCTTTGAATTCGTTTTTCCTTATTCCACCATATCTCTGTGACTATTCTGTTCTTTCTTTTGCTTTTTAGGTTCCATGTTATTACATTGGGCCAAGTCAGTAATAGAGCATAATCTCTACATAATCACTGAGTCACATTGTTAAAAAAAAAAAAAAAAAAATATATATATATATATATAGATTATATATATATATATAGATTATATAAATATATATAGATTATTTAAATATATATATAATGAATATATATATATAGATTATATATATATATATAGATTATATATATATATATATATATATATATATTTGTTTATACCAAAAGTCAAAGAAAAAAATTTTTCAACCCAGGAGAGAAAAGTGACTTTTCACATACCAAGGAAGCTACATAAGACCATCAGTGGATTTCTCAGAAGAGATTTTGCAGAAGTTGGGTGTGGTACTGCACACTTATAACCCCAATGGCTTGGGAGGTTGAGGCAGGAGGATCACCAAGTTTAAAGCCAGCCTCAGTCACTTAGCAAGGCCCTAAGCAACTTGTGAGACCCTGTCTCAAAATAAATGAATGAATAAATGAATAAATAAATAAATAAATAAATAAATAAATAGGTTTGGGCTTGTGGCTCTGTGGTTAAGTGCCTCTCAATTCAATCCCTGGTACAAAAATAAATGAATAAATAAATAAATAAATAAATAAATAAATAAAAAAGAAAGAAAGAAAGAAAGGAAGAAAAAAGATAAAAGAACTAAGAATAAATTTTTTCACAAGAAAATGAGATGAATTTTGTAGAGAGAAATGAACTGTTATTAGAGTGTTGAAAGAGGAAACTGCCATCCAAGATAAAAATAGCCAGCAAAAATGCCCATCAAAAACAAAGGGGAGATTAAAGTAATTCACAGATAAACAAAAATCATACTAACTTTCTCTTCTGACCACAATAATATGAAACCAGAAAGTAATACAAAGAGAAAACTGGAAAATTCTCAGACATGTGGGAATTAAATAACTCATTCTTGAACAACCAATGGGTCAAAAAAGATATAAATTCAGAAATTAAAAAAAAAAAAAAAACTCAAGACAAATGAAAATAGTATCATGTTACATCACAACTTGTGGAATACAGGAAAGTCAGACTTAAGAGGGAAGATACAGTAATCTATACCCACATTAAAAAGAAAGATCTCTTTTATACTTCAGGGAAATATAAAAGAACGAACTAAACCCAATGGTAGTGAAAGGAAGGAGATAATAAAAATTAAAGCAGAAATACATGGAATATATAATGGAAAAAATTGGAAAAAATCAATGTCTGTTTTTTGAAAAGACAGACAAAATTGACAAATATTTAGCTAGACTAAGAACAACAATGAAAAGTACACAAATAAAAATAAATGAAAAAGGAGATGATACAACTGATGTGCAATTTGTTCATAATTATCTGAACTTTATGCTTTCTAAGTAGGAAAGTAGTATTTCTTTTTAACATTTGTGTGTTTTTTTTCTTCCCCAATTTATTTTACTGTTATGTCAAAAATTTAATTCATTTTTCAAACATCAGATTTAAATCTTTTTTAAAAATTATGAACCTGGGGATTGTAACTGGGAACCCTTTACCACTGAGCTATATCCCCAGTTCATTTTAACTTTTTTTAAAAATTTTGAGACAGGGTCTTATAAACTTGCTGAGGTTGGCCTCGAATTTGCTATATTTCTGTCTCAGCATCACAAGTCACTGGGATTATAAGTGTGTATCACTATGCCTTGCTTAAACTTCAAATTTTAATATTATTACTCACAATTGTTTTGTTTTTTTCTTCTAATTCTTTATTTGTTTATGCTCTGCAATTTAATTTTATATAGTATAGGAAAATTCATTTAAAATTTGAATAATGGTTCACATAATCATTATTTATATTTTAATAATATTTTGTGACACTTAATATTTCATATTGTTGTCTTTTGTTATCCAGTTGAAAATATACAAAACCTTTCTATTAGTTATTATACTTAATGTAATAGTTTCTTCTATGATATAGGAAACTAAAATACCTGATTAACATGAAATGGAAGTCTGTAATGTGCATTTATTTTCTTTCAGAAGAAAAGAACTTGATAAAAACTTAGAATTCTTAAAATTAAGAATTCCCAACATTAGAAATCTTTAAAATTTTGTATTATTTGGTAAATCATTTTCTTCAATTATTTAGCTAATTAAAAACTTTAATTTAGCAAAGTATATCTGCTTGGTAAAGATTTTTAGGGTATTCAAAATTTAAAAAAGCATACCACAATTGTTTCCCTATCTCTATTGGTACCTAGAGTTAATAATTTGTTCTACTTTCCTCAGACATTTTTGTTGTATATTTATCTACTAGTGTGCACATATCCAATTATTAATTTTTCTTGTGTGTAGTGTGAATTGAAGTCCTGCTGTCTTATTTTCCAAAATTATTGTCAAAAAAATCCATGTTAATTTAATTGAATTGAACATTTGCAGTTAATAAAATGTGTTATAAATTTTTAAAATAGTTATAGTGAAGGGAGATATTTTTGTGTTGTCTTGGAATGTATTACAATGTTTTCAGCATTTTAACACTGAGATTAATATATGATTTCATTATTTAAGAAATACCAGTTTTCCCTGTGATAACTTCTGTGCTATTCTTAGCTTGCTAAAGTTATAATGAAGGATTGCTATGTTTAACATTCCTTTTCATCAAAACTATCATATTTTTCTATGTTGATATGACAATATAGTAAATATTAGATCTGGTCCTGAATTCTTGAATTCTGTGATTAAGTATAATATTATTTTAAAATAACACTGAATATAATTTGAAATGTTTTAGAGGACTTGCATGCATATTAAAACTAAATTTGACCTGTGGTTTTATTTTATTATGTTCTACATTTTTGTTATACATTAACCAAAATTTAAAAATATTTGAGAATTTCCTGTGGCAATTATCTCAAAATATTTATATTCACAACCCACTGCTTATAAATATTACACAAAAGGAAACCAACATACACACAGAAACTCCTTTATTTTGTCCTATAATTAAAGGCCTTTCTATTTCTAAATGAACAGTTTTAAGTGTGGGTTCATTCTAAAGCATAATATATATGTGATAATCCATGTTTATATCATTAATCTGCTTGTTTATTATGGAAGGTTTTAGAATTTTCTCCACATCCTTAGAAATTTTATATTTCAAAGACATATTTAAATAAAGACATTTTTTATTAATCCTACAAATATATGGTGGGTTCTTTAAATGTGAATGCTAAGGTTTCTCTTCTGCTACAGTAAATTATTAATTCACTGACCCTATATTTTTAAAAACGCTTTTTTTAGCACATTATGATTATGCATCATAATGCAGTTTGTTTTGGTATACATGCATAGAATACAATAGCTCCATTTCAGTTCCCAATTCTTCCTTTTTCCTTTTCCTCCTCCCTACCTCTGTTCCCCTTCCTCTACTGTTGACCCTATATTTTCCAAAATTTTCATTTCTCTATATTTATTTAAAATTCAAAATACACAGAAGTTAACATTTCTGTTTTCAACCACTACATCTTTTAACTTCTCTTTATCATATTTTATTTATTTGTAATTTTGAGAATATTTTCAGAATCTTTGTCAGCTTGTCATCCAGCACAAAAATTGGGTCATATACTCTTGATTCCATTGCTAAGGGCATCTTGTAAAAATTTTTAAAATTCGTATAACATACAATGATTATTTTATGGACATTTTCTTATCCCTTCCTTAGAAGGCACTAATTAAACCACAAATTATTTTCAATCTCTCCATGAACTTTTTTATTGTTTCTGAGAAAATCAAAGTTATTAAAATTGTCTTGAAATCTAATATATAAATTTTCAACCAAAGACGTAACTGAAGGAATTGTCAAATATTTGGTAAGAGAATAACCTCAGGAACATGGATTCATATAACACTAGCTACACTTACATTTAAAAATAGAGTCATATAATTCTGTGCTGTCAAAACTACCACTGTATAGAGAAAAAGATAGTTTATTAAATTATTTTAAGAGGCAAGCAACATATTCATAATTAAAAACATAAAAAATATATGAAAATATGGAATGTGTCCATGTATAAAGTTGCCACATTTTAAAACAATAACAAATCAAATACACAAAAGAATAGGAAAAATAATATAACATGGCTAAGTAAGTCTTCTTTGTCTTTATCACACAAATGTGGGAATGTTCAGTATTACTGTGATTTCACAATAGTACTTCAAAGGAGAAAAATTGTGATAAACATATTTACATATAGTTTTGGTCAGCAAATCTTAAACTATGGAGTACATCTACTTGGAGCCTAATAAAACTCTGCTGCTTGCTAGATTTTATATTCTGGGTGTCAATTGACACTCTCTGAGTGTCAGTTTCCTATGGTATTTTTGAAAGAATTCAAAGAAGTAATACACATAAATGCTTGTAACACTGGCACATCTTAGTGGTATTATTAAATTTCAACTGCTACCACTATAATCATTCCCACTACAGACAGGACATGTCAGTGATGTCTGCCACCAACACCTTCACCATTTTTCTTAATATTTTAGCTAATGTAATAAGATGAGGAAATAAAACAAATGTACAGAAAACTGAAGACCTATTACAACTATTAAAAGAGAGCTGTACTGCTGTAGGTACATTCAGTGTAAATATGTGACTTTTAAAATCTGATGTAATGTGTTAAAAATGTGATAAAGAGGGGAATTTCTATCATAAGAGTGACTTTTATTTCTGGATCCAAATATAAAAGAAATGTGCAAGAACATTATGACAATTGGAAAAAATTACTGATATGTAAAAATAGAAGCGAAATAATTAAAAATCTTAACTTTACAATAGATAATTTGAAATATTGAAGATGTTCTGTCAAATAAATACATTTAATGCAACTTTAACATTATTCTCATATTGGGGGTCCATATAACAAGAAGATGCTTATAAAAAAAATCACCTAGTAGAATAAATGTGAGAACAGCTAAGAATACTTTTAACTATGGGGAGAAGAACAGTGGGGAGAAATCCATTTTTTTCAGAATAAAGGATTCATATCTGAGATCAATAGTGATAGATTGTGCTGCTTCAAGTCAGGGAGTATTATGAAGATTTGTGAATACTGAAAAAACAGCTTTGGTATTACATGAGACACTGAATAAGCATTGTCAAAAATTTTAGCATAACTTTGACATGTTTGAATCTTTAGGTTATAGAATTAAATATTCTTCAAAATGTAGTCAAAATTCTGAAAGGTAAGGATTCAGAGATGTCAGATTTCAGCCATACTGAGTTCTCCCCAGACACCTTAGGTTAGAATTTCCTAGACTGGAATGTGATCATCTGCTTTCTAATGAGTACTTCTGGTGATTTCAATGGGAAGTTTTGAAGCTGATCTTAGTTCTCAGAGGGTATTTATTCCTAAGAAATCCAATTTAGGAATTGTAAGAAAAGGCAGAGTCAAGTTCCTCCTTCTAAGATTCTATCACAAGAGACCTAACGGAAAGCAAAATAAGACTCAACATTTAAAAAATAAATATTCCAAATTAAACTACGAAAGTTTGAGGAATGCAACTTCTGTTTTCATTCAGTTAATAGTTATTTTAATTGTAAATTTTGTCTCCATGTTGAATATGATTCTTTTTGGTAAACAGAATTATATCAGAAGAGGATTGAACATGGAATTAGGTATTAATCCTAATCATTTGAGTTTGAGTATTTGGAGCAGGTGGTTTTATACACAGTCCAGCCCTAATAAGCATTGTTTGAATAGAATCTATAGCACTTGGTGAATTAGAGTGACTTGTGAGAGGAAAGAGTCAAACAATGAAGTCAGAAGAATAGGCAGGATTGTGGCATGTAAAGAAATATTTGTTTTAGATTTACAAGATTTTAGAGATGAATATGAATCTGTGGGTTCCAGGACATAAAAACTTGTCTTTAAAATAATAGAAATAAACATTAAAATACTAGAAAGGAAAGATAACTGACTAAGGCTCAAGTTTAGAATGGAATTTTTGAGAATGCAAACATTTCGAGAAATAAGAAGTAAGCACCAAAATTTTATAAAATGAATGAGAGTGCAAAGAACTCAAAATTAATTAAGTGTATATTGCTTTAATCCCTCAGAGCAAAGCTAAAAGTAGCAGTCCTTTAACCTAATATTTTTTCACATACATGCACAAAGAATATGTGTATTGTACTAATTCCCCACTTGTAACACAAATCTCTGTAACCTTTAACTCAACTTCTCATTGATTCTAAAGTGTTTTTTCTTCCCCCATTAACTATATTTGCAATCCAAATATAGTGTGGAAACACTTGAGTAACCTGTATTTAACCCCAAGCAGGTATTAAATTACAAATTACATATGTCCAATATCAATCAACTTTAGCCCTTTGAAATATCTTCTTATAGCCACCAACTATACCTTGGGCTACTTTTTTTCTGTGTTTGGAAAAGATGGTTTGTAGGAAATCATTATATGAAATATATGTGTTCCAAAAGTGCTCTCTGGGAGTCTCCTTTTCTGTATTGAATTATATTTTAAGTGAATAGAACACTTAAAGAAATTCTCTAGTGAGTCAAGCTGTAGAAAAGAGTTTTGTAATCTCCCCTTTGAGTGTTTTTTCTGTTCTGCCTCTTGTATTTGGAACTTTCTTACATCATTGAGTCATAAAATTGTAAAATCAGACCTCTTAGTCCAATCTCATATAAAATTTCAAAATCCCACAATTTGAGCAAATCACACCAGCAGAGAAACTTCTATTTTGCATACTGATATGCAAATATACCTCAAATAAAATAATTGACTTATTTGTCATTAATACAAATTAGTTTTAACTTTAAACATACAAAAAAAAAATCACCTGCCATTTTATGGCATAGTCGTTTTCCTCTTTTGTTTTTTTACTGTAAACTCTTGAATATCCCTTGATTTCATCCTTTGAAGCACAGGAAGACTACAAAGAAATTAAAAGGCGCAAAACAATTGTTTGTACTCTCTTGTTTTGTTCCTCTCAATTAGTCCACTGACAATATAAAATCAATTGAAAATTCAGCTCTTCTTTCTTTATTTCTAACAGGAATGCTGGTGGTAGTTTAGGCAAGATTCAGAATAATCCTAGTGTGGGCCATCTCATTGGATGTTGTGAATCACTAGAACGTGATTATTCTTCATTCACACTCACCCATTTTGAACCAAAGACTGTCTTCTGTGGAATGTATCCTATGCCAGAGAGAAGAAGAAACAGTCCTAATGTCATTTGGAAAAGTCTCATCGGGTTGGTGATGAACTTAGCCTTTGTCAGAGGGTAAGGGCATATTCTCCATACAATATATGTTTTAGTCAGCTTTCTTCACTTCTGAGACTAAAAGAACCCAACCAGAACAACTATAAAGGAGGAAGGATTTATTTGAGGGCTCACAGTTCAGAGGCCCCAGGTGAGGCAGGAACATCATGGCAGTAAAGTGTGGCAGAGAAAAGCAGCTCCCCTCATGGTGATCAGGAAGCAGAGAGACTTCACTGGTCAGATACAAATATGTATCCAAACCACACCCCAATTCCCACCTCCTCCAGCTGCACCCGATCACTTCAGTTACTACTCAGTTAATTTCTATCAAGGGATTAAATCACTGATTGGGTTAAGATTCTTTCAACCCAATCATTTCTTCCCTGAACCTTCTTGCATTGTCTTGCATGTGAGCTTTTGGGGGACACCACATCTAAACTATAACAATATACTATCATGGAGGCCAACAGTGTGTTTAGACACCTTCCAACCTAGCTCATAGCTTTTAATTTGATTTCCCTCTGAAACTGGATCTTGACCTAATTTTCTCTGAATATAGATCCTGGTTAAACTTCTTATTTTATGTGCCTCCATTGGCAAAACTACTCATTAGATTTTTTTTTTTTTTAATATCAAACATGTCCAGCAATAAGCTCAAATTCATTACATTACTGTCAATTTTGTGTTGGGTTATTGACATTTCCTAGAAGAAAAATGACACCCTTGCAACCCTTAATGGTTCATACATGATGGTATTGCTAAAATTTCTGGTTTATTTGATGTCCTGGCTTTATAATACAAGCATGTTTTGAAACTGTTGGGGTTAAATATTTAAATAATGGCAACTCTCTTCTTGGGAAAAAATTCTTCTCTGTAGGAAATTAATCTTATTTCATCATCTTATTAATAAACCATTATTTTTCATGGTTGAGACAATTGCTTAAATAAGAATTTCTGGAAAAAACACTTCCTTTTTATCAATTGTCTATCACATTGATGTCATATATAATTTAGTCCTATTCCCACATTTCCTTTCCATTGAATAAGTCTTTCAGTAACTGATTCTAAAAACAAAGCTATAAAATTCAGTTTATTAAATTTTTGCCATATCTAACATAAAATAGCAGCAATAATTTCTTATGATAATTTGTAATTATGTTATTAATCTTTAAGTAGTTTGCCTCACTAGTAATTAAATAGTGCAAAGTAGAAATAAAATATTTTCATCCAAGCATCCTTACATTGGGAAATTTAATTGGACTGGTTTTGTTTTGTTTTATTTTATTTTATTTTATTTTTAAAAAATTTCCAGACATAAGCAAGAATGAGGAAGTACTAAGCTTACAACTTATGTTTACAAGGAGTTTAACAAAAATTAATACTCAAATCCATTGATCTGTGTTGTTGGTATAGTTAATCTTAGTACTCTTACTGAATTTTATATAAAAATATTCTGTAATCTAGTCTAAACTAATCGACTTATGAAAATATAAGAACTGAATTCTGACTAGCTTTTTTTGTCTAATGTCATTTGTTATGCTTTTATCACCAATCCTACATTTTGGGGTTCTCAGTTTATTTTTTAAGTTACCCAGTGGGTAACTGCATATTTGAGATCACTGCTTCACTAATAATGAGAGAACTCAGGTTCTTAAAGATGCACATATTCATTGAAGGCATAATTATGTAGCAAATTTCAAGCCCTGAACACTATGATCAGGACTGTATATACAACATTGCTTATAAAATCCATATATGCCATACCCCATTTTTCCTCTTCATTACAGTTTCTTCTAATAGTTCTGTTATTTACCATCATTCTTTGATGTGTAATTTCTTCTATGAGACTTGTCATTGTTCTATGTGAACTTGATAAACAATTGAAATAAGTCAAGACTCAAATCCTCTCCTTTTTGGACTGTTTCCTTTCTGCTATAGACAGAACGTTCAAGTCATTTACTGAAATGTAATCCCCAATGTGATGATATTTGGAAGTCAGCTCTTAAGAGAGTGATTTAATTGTAAGGGTGAAGCTGATAAAAATAGGATTACTGTCCTTTTAAAAGGGACCCTAAAGACCATCCTGGCCCATTCCATCCTGTGAGAACACAGCAAAAATACAGCAGCTTATGAAAGGGAAAGCAGGTTTTCATCATACATAAAATCTGTTGGTGCCTTGATCTTGGTCTTTCCAACATAAAGGACTGTGAAAAATAATTATTGTTTATATGCCACCATGTTTATTACATGTCATTACAGTAATTCACATTATCTAAGGAAAAAATTGATTAATGGAAGTGGGGGTGGTTGCAAACACATAAACATGTGGAGGTGGCTTTGGAAGTGGGTAATGAATAGAAGTAGGAAGAGTTTTAAGTTACATAGTAGAAAAAGTTTCTTTGCCATGATGAACCTTAAAGGCAATTATGGGGAAAAAATCAGATGGAAAACAGGAATTTCTAGACCAAGCCTCAGTCTTCTTAGAGACTGCCTAAGTAATTATGAATAGACATTGGTAGAAATAAGGATGATTAAGACTACTCTAATGAGATCTCAGAGGGAAATGAAATGGTTGGACATGAGGTGTCCACACTGAAGCTCATGATTAGATTATGAGAACTGTAAATTAATCAGTGGATTAATACATGTGATGGATTAATAACTTGAAAGTACTACTGTACTGAGTGACAACTATAGATAGGTGGGGTATGGCTGGAGGATATAGGTCACTGGGGATGTGCTTTTGGGGTTTATATTTTGTCCCTGACACATCACTCTCTTTCTGCTTTCTGACTGTCATGAACTGAGCAGATTTCTTCTGCTTTGCCCTTCCACTGTGATGTTCTGCCTTACCACAGGCCCAGAGCAACAGAGTCAGCCTTTACCGTGGACTGAACCTATGAGACCATAAGTTAGAAGTAATTTTTTTTTCTCCTCTAAGTTGTTTTTGTCAGGTATTTTGGTCACAGCCATGAAAATATGACATACACAGGAAATGAGGAACATTTTATTGGAAACTAGAGGATATCTTCCTTGTTATAAATTGACATGAAACTTGGCTAAATTGTATCCATCTCCTAGTGTTTGTGGAAAGTAAAACTTGTGAGCAATGAAAGTAGATATTTGGCTAAGGAAATTTCCAAGCCAAGTATTGAAGGAACAGCTGTGTTTTTCCTGACCACTTATGATAAAATGTGAGAAGTGAGAAAATCACACAAAGACAGATTTTTAAAAAATTTTTTTATCAAAATGGAATCAGAACTCAATGATTGGGAAAATTCTCAGTGTAACCATATTTTTCAGAGTAAGAAAATTGCATTTGGTAAGAACACTAAAGATGTGGTTGAGTGATTGGCAAGCCTGTGGATCAGTCATTACAACAGAAGCCATGCATTATCCAAGACAATGGAATAATGGCCCTTCAGGCAATGTAGAGATCATGAAGGCTGCCCCTGGATCAGAGACTCACAGTACAAAAGCCGTGTGGTCAGAGTAGTTTCAAAGGTGGAGCCACCAGAGTCTAGGGAACCTTGGTGTATATTGTCTAATTCTGCCTCACATCATAGGCTCAGCTTCCCTTGCTCTGGTGCCCCACAACAGGGCAGCCTCAAGGGACGCTCAGGTAGGCCCTGGTGTAGCATATGCTCCATGGGCCACCTCTCTTGAGAGCACTGTCTCTGGGAGATCACAGAGCACAAGAGCTTTAGGGGCATATTACCTTTAACTAGATTTCAAAGCATGGGAACTATGTCTCACAAGACCAATTTGTTAGTGAAATGGAACCATCAGTCCAGTAAGCTTACAGGGAAGAACACAGAGCTCAAGATAATACTTGAGCCTTAAAGTGGAATGAAATTTGCCACATTCAATTTTAGACTTATCTTGGATCTGTCATTCCTTTATTCTTTTTCCCTTTTAGAATGGTTATGTCTATGCTATGTCTGCCCAACCATTGTATTTTAGAAGCACATAATGTATTTGATTTCTTAAGTTCACAGCTAGAAAGAAATTTGCTTCAGCATGAATCATACCTTGAATCTCACCCCTATCTGATTTATATTATATTTACATAATATATTGTCCTTGAATTTCATGTTGATTGAGTTAAGACTTTTGGGTCTGTTGGGGAATATGAATGAACATGAGAGAAATACATGAAATTTGAGGGGCCAATGGTGGAATGCCATAGGGAATGTTTACCTTCCCCTATATTCCTATGTTGATACCTAATCCCCCATGTGATAATATTTGGAGGTGAAAACTTTAGGAGATGCTAAGATCATGAAAGCAGAGTCCTAATGAATGGCATTACTGACCAATAAAAGAGACACAGGGAGCTCCCTTGACCTCCCATCATGTCAAGTTTTTCTAATTTGTTAATTTTTTACATGACAGTAGAGTGTATTTTAAAATATTATACATACATAGAATAAAAAATAACTTTTTCCATTTATAATCCCATTATTGTGGTTGTACATGAGGTGGTTTTGTACAAATATATGCAGATAGGAATGATATGTCTGATTCATTCTACTGTCTTTCCTATTCTCCTCCCCTCTTTCTTCCCTTCATTTCCATTTGTTTAGTCCAATGAACTTCTCATCTTTCCTCTCATGTTGTGGGTTAGCATCCACATATCAGAGAGAACATTTTTCCTTTGGTTTTTGGGGACTGGCTCATTTCACTTTTCTTGATATTCTCCAGCTCCATTAATTTACTGGTACTGGTAAAAGCCATCATTTCAGTCTTCTTTATAGCTGAGTAATATTCCATTGTGTGTATACACCACATTTTCTTTATTTATTCATCTGTTGTAGGCCACCTAAGTTGGTTCTATGGCTTGGCTATTGTGAATTGTGAGGCTAAACTCATTGAAGTGGTTGTGTCACTGTAGTATGCTGATTTTAGATTCTTTGGATATAAACTGAGGAGTAGGATAACAGAGTCAAATGGCAGTTCCATTCCAAGTTTTCTAAGGAATCTCAATACTGTTTTCCAGAATGGTGCACCAATTTGCAGTTTCACCAGAAATGTATTAGTAAACCTATTTTCCCACATCTGTGCCAACATTTATTGTTGCTTATATTCTTGATAATTGCCATTATGACTGGGATGAGATGGAATTTCAGTGTAGTTTTGACTTGCACTTCTCTAATTGCTAGAGAGTTTGAGCATTTTTTCATGTTTTTTGACCATTTGTATTTCTTCTTTTGTGAAGTATCTGTTCAGTATCTTAGCCCATTTATTGATTGGTTTATTTGTATTTTTGGTGTTAAGTTTTTTGAGTTCTTTGTGTATTCTGGAGATTATTGCTCTGTCTGAGGTGCTGGTGATAAAGATTTTCTCCCATTCACAGGCTCTCTGTTCACATTCTTGATTGTTTCTTGACTGTGAAGAAGTTTTTAGTTTGACATCCCATTTATTGATTCTTGACTTTACTCCTTGTACTTTAGGAGTCAGAACCTATGAGGAAGTCAGTACCTAAGCTGACATGTTGGGAGAGTTGGGCCTACATTTTCTTCTAGTAGGTGCAGAGTCTCTGGTCTAATGCCTAAGTCTTTATCTACTTTGAGGTGAGTTTTGTGCAGGGTGAGAGGCAGAGGTACAATTTCATTTTGCTACATAATGATTCCCAATTTTCCCAGCTCTCTTTGTTGAAGAGACTATCTTTTCTCCAATGTATGTTTATGATTCCTTTGTTTATTGTGAGATAATTGTATTTATGTAGGTAAGGTTGTGTCTCCTAATTTGTTCCTTTGGTCTTTCTTTCTTTCTTTCTTTCTTTCTTTCTTTCTTTCTTTCTTTCTTTCTTTCTTTCTTTCTTTCTTCCTTCCTTCCTTCCTTCCTTCCTTCCTTCCTTCCTTCCTTCCTTCTTTTTTTCTTTTTGCCAATACCATGCTGTTCTTGTTAATATGCTTCTGTATGAATAGAAAAAGAAGAGTTCAAACTATCCTTATTTACCAAGACATCATTCTATATTTAGAAGACCAAAAATCTTCACCAGAAACCTTCTAGAACTCATACCTGAATTCAGCAAAGTAGCAAGACATAAAATCAACACCCATAAATCCATTGGTTTCCTAGACATGAATGACAAATCAGCTGAAAGAGAAATCAGGAAAACTATGTCTTTCACAATAGCCTCAAAAAAAAAAAAAAAAAAAGAAAAAGAAAAAGAAAGGAGTCAATCTAATAATAGAGGTGAAACACCTCTATAATGAAAACCACAGAACACTAAAGAAAGAAATTGAAGAAGACCTTAGAAGATGGAAAGATCTCCCATATTCTAGGATAGGCAGATTTAATATTGCCAAAATGACCAAAGTTCCAAAAGTGCTGTACAGATTTAAGGCAATTCCTATTAAAATTCCAATGAAATTCTTCATAGAAATACAAAAAGCAGTCTTGAAATTCATTTGGAAAAATGAGGCCCAAGAGAGCCAAAGCGATACATACTGAGAAAGTTAACACAGGAGGCATCAAAATACTGAAACTTAAATTATACTACAGAGCTATGGTAACAAAAACCATCATGTCAGTTATAATGAGAAGAGGGCAGTTTATCAACCAGTAAATGGGATGTCAAAAGACATGGATTTTTTTTTCTTTTGCCTTGATCCATTATTGTAAGAAATGTATTTTTGGTTATGTGACCCCTAGTTTATGATATTTCATTTTAGTGGTTGATCAACCTCACACATATAATACATGATTGTTTAATTATTTTCTCATTTGTTTCACAAGGCAAAACCTCATTGTGTAACTATTAGCCCTTTTCCTGCTCTTATATTCTACTTATCCAGCATAGATTTTTCTACTTCTTTGCTTTAATCAATCTATGATCAATTTTTGCAAATTCCTCAAGTCTTTCCATCACATCAATTCTGTGTAATTTCATACACTATCATGTCCTCTTACTGAACAACAAAGAACTGCTGATCATAGTAATAACAGGTAACATGAATAGAAAACTTATTCTGTACACCTCCCATTCTAAGTGCTCACATACAACAATTTTATAATCCTCCCAATCATGTAAAGTCAGCACTAGTGTTAATCTATTTGTTCAAATGAGACAATTGAGATAAAGGAACTTGAGTAGTGTGACTAGAATCTTAGGGTCTGTTGTATTTTGGATGTGAGGTGTCTCCAAAAGCTCATGTGTGAGACAATGCAAGAAGGCTTAGAAGAGAAACGATTGGTTTATGAGAGCCTTAACACAATCAGTGAATTAATTCCATGGAATTAACTGAGTGGAAACTGAAGGCAGGTAGGATGTGGCTGGAGGAAGTGGGTTTGGGGGCATGCCATTGGGGTACATATGTTTTATCTGGCACATGGATGCTCTCTCTGCTTTCCGATCATCATGTGAACTGCTTTTCTCTGCCACACTCTTCTGTGATGTTTAGCCTCACCTTGAGCCCTAAGGAATGGAATCGGTTACCTGTGGACTGAGACCTCTGAAACTGTGAGCCCTCAAATAAACTTTTCCTCCTCTACAATTTTTCTGGTCAGGTCTTTTATTTATAGCAGCGAAAAAGCTAAAACAGGGTCATTGAGTTACACAATCAGAATTGAAATCCAGGTGGCCTGTCTTCATTTTTCTTAACTGTAGTATAGAAAATTGACTTTCTCCCATCAAGGAAAAAATCAGATTGACTATAGATATAATTTTGTAATCCTTAATTTCAACTGCGTCTTTCACATTTCCACACAGTCCTTCTATTTTTTAACCATTTTGTCAAAATGTTAGAACATGATAGGGAGAAAACAAAAAATGACATTTTCTTTTCTCATCAATATTCTTTGAAACCTACTCTGTGTGAACAGTTGTCTAGATAAAAATTTTTCAAATCACGCTCATAAATTTATAAGGTTTCTGTTAGCTGTAATTATAAACAACAGTTTTCTTTCATTAAATAATGATACACTACCATACAGAGAGATAAAAATTCTGATATTTATTTTAAACTTTCTCTCTTAGTTTTTGGCTTATTTACAGATGGAAACCTGATATTTGAAATGGGAAAAAATTGAACTGTTCTCTATTTCACTAATATTTTTCATTCTCTTTCCTTATGGATTACTAATATTTATTTGTTTTTAGTAGTTTGGACTCAGAAATGGAACAGAAAACATATAGTAGTAAAGAGTTTACTTGCCTGTCAATATCATGATATACCATTGATGCTCTCTTGATTTGGAAAGCATTTTGAAAGCTAGATATTTTGTGGCAACCTGTTGATTTGTTTGAGATACCTATTCCTGAGTCTTTCTTCATGTAAATAAAAAATTAATTGAAAATACATAAGCAATAAAGTTATGCATATTAATGGGATACTATGTAATGTGCAATACTTGTGCCCATTGCATAATATTTATCATTTGTAGTGAAAACTCTCAAAATCCCTTCTTCTTAGTGTTTGAAATGTACAATATATAATTATCTATAGTCACAATAATGTACCATTGTACCCTGGAGCATCTTGCTCCTATCTAACTGTAACTTAGCACCCACTAGTCACACTCCCCCAACCCCTGTCCACACATACACACTGTCCCCAGTCTGTTAACAACTATTCTGCGCTCAATTTCTTGGAGATAAACTTTTTAAGATTCCACATATGAATGAAATGATGTGCTATTTGTCTTTCTGTGCCTGACTTACTTCACTTAACACAATGATCTCCAGTTCCATCCATATTGTCATCAATGACAGGATTTCCTTCTTATTATGGAAAACAGTATGATGGTTACTCAAAAAATTTAAAAAAATATTCCTGGTGTTTCTTATCTGCTTCCTTCATATAGGTAAATCCTTCTCTGACTGGGCCTCTTTTAACTTCCTCTTCACCTCTGGTTTTGGTGATCCATTCACACACAGAGATCCTTAAGATAATTTAGAGAAGCTTGTTTGGCAAAGTACCTTAACAGTGACTCCCAAATGACTTTAGCACTCCCATTTGGCTCTTTTCCAATCTATAGGAAATATCTAGGCACTCCTTACCACAGGAAGTTCTGGAGTGTTTGACCCATTCTAAAGAAGGCTATTCTTTTTTTTTCTCCATTGTAGATGTAAAGCGGATGCTGCCATTCTCATGAATGATGAATGGATTAAGGAGTGGCTCTTAACTGTTCCTCACTTCGGGAGACATACATAGACAGTTGAGAGCAGGGTGGTATCTGTGCTGCTAACTGTCTCAAGGGCAAACAGGACTGCTGGGCCCCTGTGCTTACCAAGGTTGTTAAGAGATATTTGTCCGAGGAATGTGCGGTTGCCTGGAGACCTTATCTGTCAAGGACGGGAGCGGGTCTTAGCCCCGACTCATCTCCTGCATAGTTCACCCCTTCCCTCCTCCCTTCTTCCACTAGGACCGTTCAGTTCTGGCAGGACCCAATGAGAAACAAATAGATTGGCCGGACCCAACCAGAGGAGGACTAATGTTTAGCTGTTCAAATGTTAACCAATTAAAAGAACACTGTAAAACTGCTTGCCTTTCATTATAAAAACCCTGCTAATGAGGGCTCGGAGCCTCTCTTAGTGTCACCGGTTAAGGACGCAGAGGACCAGGCTCGAGCTTTCTAATAAATGACTCTTTGTTGCTTGCATTGATCATGGTCTCTGGTGGTCTTTGCGGGGTTTTGAGCCTTTGGGCACAACAAGACCTCTTCAGTTAATCTTATTTTATTTATTTTATTTTATTTTACTGCGGTGCTGGGGATTGAACCCAGGGCCTTGTGCTCGCAAGGCAAGCACTCTACCAACTGAGCTATATCCCCAGCCCTTCAGTTAATCTTAATGAAGCTCCTCTGTAACATCTTCTTTAATTCTTTAGTATTCTTGAGATAGTAAATGAACTAAATACTGTGATATTCTTCTAAAAATTACCCTTGTAATATCTACAAAAATGTTCTAACATCTTCAAATAGCAAATAAGATAAGTTGATTTCTGATATTTGTACTTGGATTTTTAGGTCTTTAATTTAGATGGAGTCCGAAAGTTTCTGTTTGTGATATTTTTCTGTAAATACATTTTTACTTATCATCTCTGAATCCTTAGAAAGTATTTTTAAAGAAAAACTTTATTGAAGTACTTTTATGTATCATTGAATTTATCCATTTGAATTGTGAAATTCAATGAATTTTAGTCACTTTATTAAGTGGTTCACTATCATGATAGGTCAGTTTTAATACTTTTTCATCTCTCCAATAAAATCCCTCATGCTCATTTACAGTCAATTTTTTTTTAACCTCTAGCTCTAGGTGACAACTAATTTTACTTCTGATTATAAATTTGCTTTCTGGACTTTTCTTATAAGTGGAATTATACAAAATTATACAAAACATAGAGTCTTGTGTCCAGTTTCTGAGCTCTATCTACAATAGAATAGATAGTACCAATAGTTAATTTTCCTTTATTGCTATCTACCATTGTTGTCCATGTGTACATACCTAGGAGAGAAATGGCTGGTTCATATGGTAATAGTATGTTTAACCTTTTGTGAACCTGCCTAAATGATTCCAATGTGCCTGCCATATACACCAATACTATCAGCACTGTAAGAAGATTCTCAATTCTACATTTTCTTGTCAACCCTTGTTATTATCTTATTTTAATTATAATCATCTTAGAGTTCTAAAATGATATCTTTTTGTGGTTTTGGTTTCCACTTAATAACTTATGAGGTTCAATATTGTTTTCCATGCTGATCAGATATCAGTTTCTCTTCTTTTATAAAATGTCTATGCATATTTTTCTATTTTATTGGATCGTTCATGTTTTTCTTGAGTTACAAGTTTATTTCTATATTTTCATACACATCTTTTATCAGAGATGCTTTGCACTTACTTTTTTCTAATATTGCTGATAGTGGTTATTATAAATTTTATATGACATAGTCATGTGTCAGTGATGTATTCTGAGAAATGCATAATTAGGTGATTTCATCATTGTGCAAACATCACAGATTGTCTATACACAAACCTAGACAATATAGTCTACTATACTGCTTTGTAGTCCTTGATCTCTTTTAATTTTATTTCTATGATAATCACTTGATATGACCTCTAACTGGCAATACTAGTACTGGATTTTTATGTTTACTGGATATCACAAACAAAACAACATGGGATTAAGTCTAACAAAAGAAAGTATGCTACAATCAAGAGATGGTAAACACAAGTTGTATAAGGCTACTCCTGGAATGACATGGTATACTTTACACAGACACACACACACACACACACACACACACACACACATGCAAACACACACATAAACAGGAGCATAGTTAAAAATAACAAAAATATAGTACAGGATATAGCCAGTAATATAGTCATTTAATATCATTGTCATGTATTACATACAGTACATATAACTGAATGTGCTGTATATCACACACCAAATCACCACAAACACATAAATAGGGCATTGTTCTATTATGTTACATTGGTTTCATTACTAGCAATGGGAACTTTTCAGCTTCATTGTAATCTTATAGGGTCTTGATCATATACATGATGCATGGCATACCAGAATGTTATGCGGTACAAACTCACACTAAAATCTTCATTCCCACCTCACATCTCATTTTCCAATAAAATATCTAGAACAATTTGTTCCCATTTCCCAGAAAATCTACATGCCATAAACCAAAATATCTACCTTAATGCCAGTGTATTGACATGCAAAATCGCATCCTAAACAATGATTTCAAGTTCATCAGATTCCAGTGTTGATCCGTCTCCTGATTTCTATTTATACTCTGGTTTTTATATACTGTGCTCTTTCTGGTATGTAACTCCATTTTTTAGCCCTCATCTCTTATTTCTTGCAGTTTTCTGATTCTACCCTCACACTGAAATGTCTCTCAACATATGCTTTTCTGTTTGATAATCGGTCATGATTTATGTTGTTTCCCCCATTTCCATGGAAATGTACACTTATTTTAATGGATTAAGTAATGATTTTTAAAATGTTTTGCCTGAAGAAAATTGACTACTTGTGAATTGGAATATGTGACTTTATGAAATATTCCTTATACTTTCTTTCAGTCTTTCATTTTTCTGATCTATTTCTACCATATACTGTGTCTGTGGGAGGAGCCAAAAGTGTTCAGATGCAAAGTGGAAATGTTTGTCAGTTATTTAAGCATTTCCAAGATGTTGCATGTTTGCTATGGATATCTCTAGTAAGCAAATAATTGTAGGGCCTTATTTTTTTTTCATGTAGCTATTAGATATTGTGTAGATCAAGAAATCTCTTCATTAATTGTGTGATAGGCAGTCTCAATTCAGTTGTGACAAGAAAACAAATCTCAATGGCAGAAAACTTAGCATGAAATATTTAATCTACTATAATCTTTCATTTATTTCAATGATAACTGTAATACATTACAATCAAACTGGTTACAACAGCTAATTTAAATTGAATTTAGTATACTGTTATTCAATTATAAGTGTTATCTTTTGCTGAATGCTTAGAGTCAAATGCTTTACTAGAGAAGGGGATGATAAGGTTTCTAGGAACACTGGCTAAATAGTGTACATATTTATTTCTCAGTATCTTATCAAACATGGAAATATTTGAAACATTTATAAATCTGACCCAAAATAATTCTCATTGAATTTAAATCACAAACATTTCTCATCCACTAAAAACTACAGAAGGAAATTCACAGAGAGGCAAACTCATGTTTTTGCAAAGAAATAATCAGTTCAATCCTCAGAATTTTGAGCAGCTGCTTTCTAAAATAAATGAAGTAGACACACACACACACAAACACACACACACAAATAGTCTCTTCAAAAGACTGAAAGCACATAGAAAATATACAATTATGGTGCTGTGTGGAAATAATAAAAATAATGTACTAAAAATGATGTAATACCATCATTTATCAATATCAATACCTGTTCAGAATATTGCTATTGTTTCTTTTATGCTTCTCTGCCAAAATGTTTTTTCTATTCATAACCACCAACTTAATGTTTACAAATTATATTATGCTTCTTCTATTTTTGGCATTATGAATAAAATCAACTAATCATTGCAGATTTATACCACTACCCTCTCCAAAATCAACTATCTGATTCAGACTTGTTGGTCTAAAATTTTACCTTGGGCTTTATTTTCTTTGGTAGTCCATGAAGATATGTCTAGCAATAGGTATAGAACAGTGCTTATATACCACAGAGTTGGACAGTGGCAATACAGTTGAATTTTACTACAAGTTACTGTGATATTTTTCATTCTACTCATTTGAAGCGATATTGCTGCAAAGGTTGAATGCTATTAAAGTATAACCCATTTATTCAATAGTAAGACTGTTGATTGTGTCAATGCCTATCAATCTACTAACTAGTTATTTGTTTATATACTTATTTAAATTTATATGAATATGTATGAATTGTTTATGATTACAAAGACATATGTAGGTGTAAGTAAAAGCCATCATGCCTTAAAATACATTATTTAGAAATTAAATAATGTATCTTTAAATTACGTTATCACTTTCATATCAATGTAGAGAAAAAATACAGCAGTACCATTCTTAAGTCATATTTCATAAGTCATAAATCAGCATGTGAAAACTTAGGAAACACATTTTTTTTCAATATTGGGGAATGAATTCAGAGCCTTGTGCATGCTAAGCCAGTGCTGTACCACTGAGTTGCATTTCCAGATCAGGAGATGCTATTTTAAAATAAAATAAAGCACACACATAAATGAATACATTTTAAAGTTACATTGAAATTAAAAACCTGAGAGAATAACAGCAAAATAAATTGCATTTCCAAAAGAATATTAAATACTGTTCTGTTTACCTTGTTCTGCAGTATGCTTCCCTGGGCTCTATTTTTATTACTTTTTGATAATTTATTTTGAAAGTAGGAAAGATTAATCGAGATTTTGCATTGGCCAAACAGTAGATATGTGAATTCAACTTTCTTTCATACTCTATGCTTGTGGTCAAACACCTTGCTCTAATCAGAGCTCAGACTTTAAGTGAACAGCTCCCTGTCCAAAATTATCTATCAAGAATATAACATGGCTGAAACCATGGAGCATGTCTATAATCCCTGCAACTCAGGAGACTAGAGGATCATGAATTTGAGGCTCAACTCAACAAATTAACAAGAACTTGTCTTAAAATTAAATAATAAAAATTTAATTAAAATGCCTCAAAATGTAGCTTAGTAGTACAGGTACTCCAGGTTCAATACCCAGTACCATATAACTATATAATATGAATCTATCTATCTATCTATAGTATCTTATCAATATATCTTATAGATATATATATGCTATCTACTGTTCTCTGATGAGTTGGTCTCACATATATTAACTCTTTTGTGTTTCCTAGTTAGTTCTTGGTTTATACCTTTGCTTATATTTGAAGAAATGGCCTTGTTTGAGAAAAAAGAAATTTTAGTTTCCATCCTTCTCAGACACATCCACATAGAAATCAATTGCCCATATTCTGAGGTCTTATAAAGATTATATTGTTTTAATTTAATTTTGGAGTTCTTTAATATTCTATCCTCATGATTTTCTGTCTTAGCTGAAATTTGATATTGTTAGTTATTCTTTTCTCCATAGAGGTTTTTTGTTTTTTACTTTGCTTTTTATCTTAATTAGAAATTAAGAGAGGCCCATATGAAAGCCCTAATCAATACTTTCAGAAAGAAAGTAAAGACAACTAGCTTGGAGGAAAATGAGATCAATATGAAAGAAAACAGAAAAAAATATAAGTTAAATTTATTAAAACTAAAAAAATGAAAACATAATGAAACATGGTCAAATGCATATTAAACATGGAAGTGAATTTAAATGTATTTGCAATGGGAGAATGAGAGATTGGAATAAGATTACATAAGTATTCAGTTGTTCATTGCTTATTGCTATATTTTGTATGGGCATTTGGTATGGATTGGTTTTGAAATTTGTTCTTGTTAAAGGATCCATTCTTTGGACTGGGCTTAGTGTTTCCTAGCCTTCTCTGACCTGGAAGAAACTGAATATTGATTTTACAGCTACCGTGAAATATATGACAAGCTAGGCTTTTCTTTCCTTAACTAAGAAAACTTTAAGGTATCTTAAAGAAAAACAAAAAAAGAGAAAGAAAAAAAAAAGAAGAAAGAAAGAAATGGAGTGGGATGAAATAGAAAATGGATGGAGGTAACCACTTATAATGAATGGTACATACAACACACTCATTCCTCTTATACATGTGCATGTACACACAGCCACACACACACACACACACAGTTTGGAATACAAAACGTGATGTTTCAAATTGGCAAAACCACTGAACTTGAGCCCCTAGATGATCGAAGATGAAAAAACAAGTTTCTTAGAAAATTTTTATTTAATCTGGTTTGAATATGTAAGAAATTGACAGAAGGTGATTTGGGAGAGTCACCGTTTTACAAACTACATTTGAAAATAAATTTTTACATGCAAATGTATTTGAAAACACTAAAATTTCAATCAAATGCTATTTGGCAAGTTACTATGGAATATCTAACACAAATTTTAGGAAAGGTATATAGTAGTACACAAAAGAAAGTTACTGTCAATAATTGAAGACTTGCTTTAATGATTTAAAAAGCTGTAGAATGCAATAAGTGGTACATGAAACACACACACACACACACACACACACACACACACACACACTAGGAACGAAGAGCATGATGTGTTTCAGGTTGGCAAAACTTCTAAACCTAAGCCCCTAAAGAAGATGAAATAAAATGTTTCTAACTCTGCAAAAGTTCAAAAGAAAAGAGATTGATGAGATAAAATAAAAATAACAGATGAGACACCTTTGCATATTTAGTTATGCACTTTGGGTACTCTTTCCATGTCATTTTTGGCAATGATTTAGAATATCAATAAGGAAAAAAATTAAGACAACACCAATTATTTTGAGGGCATGCAGTTAGGTATGTAGCAACTAACCTGAAGCTTTGTGGATTCCAGATGGGACAAGTAATCAGATTACTTGTGGGTGTTTTAATAGTACCCAGAGGGTATCATAAAATCACTCACCATATGTTTAATATCCATACAGCTCTCTTTCTTTGAACTGCTACTTTAATCTTCCTTTTTATTTACTTTTTATTGCCATACACTTAAATTGATGTCTTTTCTTATCTACAGATAAACTTACAGGCAATATGTGAACACTCATGCACATCTCTTATCTCTCATTTTACCATATTTCCTACTTATATATTTTATATTTTGGTTTTCTCTCCTATAATGCAGCTGTCATTCAAGTGTTATGACTAAAAGTTTCCATCCCCATGTCTCTTGGCAGCTTCTATTTTAGGTTTTTTGATTAGGAATATGAAAGTTAGAAACCAAATGGCTGTGGACTGAAAAAAATGGAAGGTATAGAAATATGGAAATCAAGTACAGGTTCTATGTAAATCTGTCAGAAATATTTAAGTCATTCTAAGTCACGTTTATGGTCTGAAGTAATATGTTCCAATGAATTATTGTTGCTTGGTTATTTGCAAGGCTATTTTAAAGTCATTGCAATTTTTTGTGGGTTTTTTTTCTTTTGATAAATTGGGAATTTGTTTTCAAATCAAAGCCCAGGAGAGAAAGATCATCAGCCCTCAAGAAAACCTGTTGTATATTCAACATGGAGCATCATGGAGGTCATAGCAGAGAGAACACAGAGCATCCAAGAATACAGTGGAAACCAGAATACTATGTATCTACTCGTGCAAGTACAGCAGGCAGGCAGCTACATATTTTGCAGATCATTTAATAGGAAAAAAACAGATTGTTAACCATCACCTAGTACTCATTTTCCCCTATGTTTAGTAAGAGAATTCCATGTCTGAGTTTTAATTTTGTGTGGCAACGCAGCTATAGAGGACATTCCCAGACTTCCCCTGCACCTGTGTGACCAAGCTTGAAAGACGGTAACGTGGGCATCAAGTGAAATGTGCAAAGTGAGTGGTTTTCTGAGACCAAGATACTGGTCTGTGACATTGTATTCCTTCCTGGTCACTCGTAGGGCAAAGATGAATGACAGAGTAACAAAGGAAATCACACAGGGAGTAGGTAGAGATGTCCCAGTAGCTAGCCAACTCATCTCTGGACTGCTATGGGTGAGAGAACTATTTCTTTGTTGAGAAATTAAGAGTCTACATTTTGAGAATCTTTTTTATAGAAGTTTAGCTTTTACCCTAGTACTTCGTTTTCTTAAGTGAGAAAGTAAGCAATTGCAGATTAAGGAGCTGTTGGTTGAGCCTACAGAGACTCGCTACTTACGCAACACTGCGTTAATGCCCTTCATTCCTGCCGGCAACATGTTGAAGCCATTACCTCAACAACAAGGGACCATGTACTTAGCTTTTTGGTTTCTTATCAACACATCTAGGAGAAGTTTCAGAAATTTGTCTATGATTTTGATAAAACATGTTCAAATGTATTTGTACCAGATCAGTGTGATCCAGAATTTCTGTTTACTCCCAAGTTTTAAGGATATTTTGCATTTCTCCAGATTTATGAGATATTTTTGATGGTTACATCTATTTAAAATTAATTTTCATAGTTTTCTTGGCTCTGTAACAGCATCTTTCAATGGGATCTATTATCCCTGCTTTTTAAGTTGACTACATACATTATTATAATTTTTCAAATTTAGCTCTTCATTATTCTCTTATCTCTAAAAATGTAGCAAATAAATGTGTGTAAATAAAAACACTCATACATATGTACATTTTAAATGGAGCTTTATATATATATATTTAGCTTTTAGTAAGATTAAATTTTTTTTAAAATTACTCATTTACATTTATTCTGTTGAAGGTACACTATTCCTGTCTTAAATCTATTTTTTATACAGAGCATTTATCTCATCTTACTGATTTGAAAGCAGTTGAATATAATTTCATTGTCCCATGCATTTGTGACAAATGTTCTTTTTGCATTTTAATACAAATATGTTTTCTGAAATGATTCTAAATTTTGACTTATTGTCAGTGAGTTGATTTCTCTCCTGTACCACAAAGACTTAGCCCTGAATTTAGAGTAGGGAAGAGATAAGATATGATTTTTGAAAAGAGGTATAACTTGATTATGTACCTGTTATCTATGACAAACAGTGAAGAAAAAAATACGGATCTGCAAGATATTTTATCTTTGTTATATCCAACCCTTAGGTAAAAATCAAGATGTATAGTCTTAAGAAACATCCCATATGCTTAGGGTGGCTTATGAAGCATTCGGTGGTATCAAGTTTTCCACAGATCACTATTAGAAATCTGCATGCCTCAAGGTAATGTCCCAAGTAAAGCATTTCTTGGTGAAGGATGATAGCACTTATAAGTAGATGAACCATAGTTGGTGATCAAGACCTTCCTGTATAGATCCCAGGATACCAGAAATTCTTGAATCTTAAACTCTTAAATGATATCTTAAAGATAGCAAATATAATAACTAACATTTGTTGAGGCAGTGAAGTTACAGACCATGTATTCACTACAGATAGAGACTTCTAGGGACACTAACCAGAAGTTCTGAGTCTAAGGATATAAGGCAGCACTTCTTGCCCAAATGCAGATAGGTCTAGTCTTCCTGTCAAAGGAGCAGACAAGATGATTCAGCTCCTCACTGAGATATATGGATGGTTCAGAAGGTACCATGTAGCTTCAAAGATTTTTTATCCTGTCTAAACCTCAGCTTTCACATCTGTCAAGCCATCTGTGAGTGAATTGTAGGAATGAGAGGAAATTTAAGACACTGAGTATATCACATAACCATACTGAATACATGTTTAACACAATGTTTATATTATAATATTGTAAAACAATTAAAGCATTGAACTAAAAAAAATAATTTGTTTTTGTTTCCTCCTGCTACTCAACAACTTTTGGTTCATAAGGAACAGTTAAAAATAAAGTAGCTATGCTTTTCTTTCCACATCTTAATGGAGGCTATTTGTGTTTTGGTTACAAATACTTTTGTTCAAAATGGCATCTTAACATGTGAGTTCATTATTCATTCACTGTCTTTCAGATCTAACTCCACCCTCATTTTCCCTGATGGGTAATGCTGGACCGAGGGTCCCTTAACATTCTTCTTTTGCCATTGAGCACCATGCTGGGTCTTGTCAGTGAGAGGCGCTGGAGGAACACTGCTTGGCTTTGCTTTCTGGACTCTGTTCTGTATTATCACAGCATGACTGCCAGCATTAACTCCTGTACATTGGCAGTCTCCTTGTCAGGAGATGAATTTTTTCCTGTGGTTTGTAAGAGACCCAGTGGTCCACTAGCAAATTTTGTTGACTCTTGAATAAGTACATTTCTCAGTTTTGGTAGCATCTCTGTAGACATATTCACATCAAATTCTACCAGAACCATGATAAAAATTTCCTACTGAATCTATTTTTTTTTTTTTTTTTTTTTTTTTTTGCGGTGCTGGGGATTGAACCCAGGGCCTTGTGCTTGCAAGGCAAACACTCTACCAACTGAGCTATATCCCCAGCCCCTACTGAATCTATTTTAAAGATAACCTGTTTTGCAAATACATGTTGGAAACCAAAATGGGATTTTTTTTTTTTTGAGTTTTGAAACAAAAAAAAAAAATAAATACTGAATGACTTTAAGGACTACTCATTAGCTAGTAATAGAGTTTGAGACTTGCATTTCCACAAGAGGAATAGACTTTGACAAAGACGCTCTCTTCCCATGATAATACTAAAATAAAAGTTCCTTATTTATTTCATCTTAAATGTACTGTGGTAAGAAAACTTTTTTTGTTTTAGGTGAAAAATACAGTATTGGTGACTCTAGATATAAACAGTAAATCTGTTGAATGGTTAAATAATAAATCTCAAGACACAATACATCTTGTGTGATTGCAGTTGTATACCTGTAGAATTGCAACTTTCCATTTCTTCTTCTCTCAGACCCTGAGAATCAGCATTCTACTCTGTTTCTAGGGTTTCACTATTTTGATTTGGTTAATTTGTATGTCTTATCTCATAATTGAATTTCTGTAAGATTATTGTCTTAAATTCTTCATCAGACAATTCACAATCTCCATTTCCTTAGGATTGGTTACTAAAGCTTTATTTCGTTCCTTTGATTATGTCATAATTCTTCATGACCCTTATAGTTTGCACTAGTTTTACATTTGAAGAAACAGTCAACTCATTCAGTTTTTATGGATGGGGTTCAATAGGGAAAGAAAGAGCTTTACCAGTCAGCTTGGCCAGAGATTCTGGAAGGCTTTCAAATCTTTCTACTGGAAGTATAATTTATGGATTTGTGCATGTAGCTTTGTAATGAGGATTGATTGGTTTCTTTCATTCATCTATCTCTCTTTCCTTCTTCCTTCCTTTCTTTTTAAGGAGCCTTCAGTGTGTTGCCCTGTTGAATTTGACATATATAATTTGGGCTGGGACACTGGGAACAGGCTCTAATCTCTCTCCCTCCTTTAATGAGAAACTCAAGTTCTGTGCCTTGTCCCAGTTGTGCTGATCTGTACTAGGCACCCAACTTACTGCTCGTTTCCTTTGTTCTCAGCTGTACCCCAGGAAGCCACGAGTATTAGTGTTCTCTGGATAAGTCAAGACAGAATTGGCCCCTCAGGAAGCACTTTCTCCCTTCTGGGAAAAAGCCTCTGGGAAAAAGTCCTGCACTCTTTATCAGTTTTTACAGACACGTGCTGGCCATAACAAGCCACCCATTCCTTTTCCTTTTTTCTTAATTGCCTGCAGGTGTTTGATCTATGACAGTTTTGTCTAAACTCCCTGTGAGGCAAACTGGTCCTCTGGCAGTGCAATGAATAGTCAGGAGATTGGTTGCTTCCTTCACCCTCTTCCCAACCAAGGAAAAACTTCACTGGCCCAGGGAATCTCAGTGCTGATCTGTGCTGGAAGGGTGGGTTGGCTGATGTAGTACAAATGAAGTATCCATTTGTACCTTTTTATCCATTTCAATGCATGCTCTTGGTTTTGTGCTTGTTTGGAGTAAAACAAATTCTTAAATAGAATCTGGGCTTCTCATATATTGTTAAATTATTGATATCACCTGCTATCTTCCTATTTTGTCTATAGTTTTTCTGCTAGTACATCTGCTTTCTGATTAACACATCATTTTTTCCCCAAGTGAATCATGTTTAAATTTTTCAGGCTTGGAAAAAAATTCTGTCATTTAGTGAAATTATTTTTTTGGTTATTGAATATCACTTATATGAAGAAACTGTGCCTTGTGCTGAAAACACAAGGTATATAGTATGTTCTCATGGAATATGCATTCCAGTGTTTATGTAATAAAATTTTATATGTCATTGATCTGGAATAATACAACATAAATATATTTTACTATGAATGCAAAGTAACTAAGATGAAAATATGAGACATTGTGATTTCATCTGATATTGAGTATATCTCTGCTGTCGAAGCCATAATCTAATACTTGTTTCTCATTTTTTTAGTAACAAAAGTTTGAAATTTTAAGATGAATGAATCTAATAATTCCAAGTAGGTTATAATAGGACATTTCAATTGTATCAGCTGAGGAGTGATCTATGCCTAGAAATTAAAACTTACAAAATATATACAGTCATTCATTCCACAAATATTTCTAGAGCACCTTTATAAATGAGGTTCCCTGCTAAAGGTTGGGAATAAAATGCTGTAGAGATTGACACAATCTGTCATTTATACTTTAATTAGGGATATAAAAATGAATGAGTATGCAAACCAAATAATCAAAATAATAAATGATGGGAATGGGTGTTCTGGGGTACAATAAGCACTAGTTTATCTAAGTTAGATTTTCTCTAGTAGGAAGTCAAAATGTCATGGGTTTGTATGTATTTCCATAAAAAAGCAAGAAAATGATTATTCTCTAAAGATTATTTTCAAAATATTTCTCATTAGTACATAGCTCATGATAATAAAGACTAACATGCTGAAAGGACAGATAAAGACCCACATATCAATGGAAAACTTAAAATATCGATAGTTATGCTATAACAAGCATAAAAGTAATTTGTTCAATGTTAAGTACCATCAAACTGCCAAAAGCTTTTAGCTGAGCCCACGGGAATTTTGTTAAATTTCAGGTCTCCTAAACCTTGCAATGATTATGGCATCTTTTTCTAGGCAACCATGGCAAAAATACCATAAAATAGATAGCTTATAGACAACAGCAAGTTATTTCTCAGAGTTCTGGAGGCTGAGAACAAGATGGAGGCTTTGGCAGATTGGTGTCTGTTCAGTGTCCGTAGTTCACAGGTGGCATCTAGCTATGTCTGTTCATGGTGGAAGGGTTAAGTAACTCTCTGGGACCTTAATTCCATGTGAGGGCTATACCCTCATGATCTAATCAATTCACCAAAGCTATGATTCCTTCTGCCATCACTTTGGAGCTTAGGAGTTCAACATTTGAATTTTGTGGAGGACACAAACATTCATGCCATAACATTCCACCACTTGTGCCTCTCAAAATTCTTGTTCCTCTCATATACAGAATACATTAAATCTATCACGGTAGCTCTCAAAACCCTGATTCACTCCAGCATTAACTCAAAAGTGTGAAGTCTAGAGTCTGATCTAAATCAGATATGAGTGAGGTTCAAGGTATGATTCATCCTGAGGCAAGTTGTTCTCTAGCTGTGAACCTCCAAATCAAACAGATTATGTGTTTCCAAAAAAAAAAAAAAAAAAAAAAAAAAATGGTGGAACAGACATAAAATAGTTCCAACTTAAGGCATGCAAAAGTAAGAAGAAAGAACAGGTTCCAAATAAGCCTAAATCCTTAAGTATGTAGAACAGTGTGTACTTGAATCTCTACCCCCAAGGCTTAATCATGGGACTGCATTGAATCATTTCTCTGCAGCTGTCCTGGGTAGTTCTGAATGCCTCTTCCTTCAAGGCACTAGGTGTCCCTATTCCCACAGTGCTGCTGACTCAGCGTTCCTGGGCTGG
This sequence comes from Sciurus carolinensis, assembly GCF_902686445.1. Lineage (NCBI taxonomy): Eukaryota > Metazoa > Chordata > Mammalia > Rodentia > Sciuridae > Sciurus > Sciurus carolinensis. The sequence continues at coordinate 93,386,599 of NC_062222.1, forward strand.
AGTTATGTGCCTGCAACTCCACAGGCTAGAATTTCAGACCTCTGGCCCTACCAGTCTGGAGGTGTGCGGGTGGCCCTGCTCCTAACCCTGTCACTAGGGGTGTACTTTGAAATCTAGTGGAGACCTCCATGCCCTCACAGCACACGCACCTGGGCACCTACAAACATGGTCTTGCATGGAGGTTGCCAAGGGTTATTGACTACGCTGTTTGGAGGAGGAGGCTGCCAAGGCCTGCACGGCACCTGGGCTAACTGCAGCCTCATTGTGGTGACCAAGGAATGGGCTCCAAAACTGGGGGAACAGAGAAGAGAAGTGCATTACACAGCAAGGACAAAGGTCCTGCAGGTCCCTGAGGACCCTTTGATTCTCTGCTGTCCCTAGGGTCCTTGGACTGTACCTGTGTCTGTGGACCCAAATCTATAGAATGACTTATGGTTCTTCTTTCACTGTCTTGATGAATAGCATCTCACTTCTGTAGACAGAGCCTAACCATGCTAATCTCCTTATCACATCATATCTTGGCCACACTCTGGGTCGTCTTTCCTGAACATGCTCGCTCATACTTTTCAATATGGGTAGGTTAGGAATTTTTCAAATCTTAGAGTCTGTTACATTTTCAATTGAATTAATTAATTAATATTAATTAATTTATTTATTACTGGAGATTGTTGAATCCAGGGACACTTTACAACTGAGCTACATCCCCAGTCTTTTTCATCTTTTATTTTGAGACAGAGTCTCATTAAGTTGCTCAGACTAGCCTCAAATTTGTGATCCTCCTACCTAAGCCTCCTGAGTTGCCAGGATCACAGACATGCACCATCATGCCCTGCTGAAAATTCTCTTTTTTACTCCCAGTGGCAGAAAATGGTCCTTAAACCAAAAGTTTTTTTTCTTTATTATCTTTTAAAAATTTATTCTAATTAGTTATACATGAGAGTAGATTGCATTTTGACACATCACACATAAATGGAGTATAATTTCTTATTCTTCTGGTTGTATGTGATGTACAATCATACCAGTCACCTAGTGATATATTTACATAGGGTAATAATGTCAGATTCAGTCTACTATTCTTCCTACCCCTCTACCTCTCCCCTCCCTTCACCGTTCTCTACCTAATCCAAAGTAACTCTATTCTTCCCTGCCCCCCTCATTGTGAATTAGCATCCTCATATCAGAGAAAACATTTGGACTTTGGTTTTTGAAGATTGGCTTATTTCACTTAGCATGATATGTTCTAGCTCCATCCGTATACCAGCAAATGCTATAATTTCATTCTTCTTCAAGGCTGAGTAATATTCCATTATATATATGTATACCACATTTTCTTTATCTGTTCATCTGTTGAAGGACATCTAGGTTGATTCCACAGTTTAGCTATTGTGAGTTAAGTTGCTATAAACATTGATGAGGCTGCATCACTTGTAGTATGCTGATTTTAAGTCTTTGGGTGTAAATGGAGGAATGGGATAGCTGGGTTAATGGCAGTTCCATTCCAAGTTTTCTGAGGAATATCCATATTGCTTTCCAAGGGAACCTGAAAAAGTCTATCTTTATAGTTTCTTCTTACATTTCATGGTAAGCATTCAAGAAAAGCATGCTACACCTTCAACACTTTGCTTAGAAATTTTTCATCCAAATAACCAATTTTATTGTTTGCATGTGTTACCTTCCACAAAATAGTAGGACGCAAACACAATTCAGCTGCTATTTACTATTCTAGCAATGGTGACTTCTCCAGTTTCCAATATTCTACACTTTCCTCTAAGACTTTATCACAATGACTTTTACCATCTATGTTTCTACTAACATCCTGTTCACAAACAGATAATCTCTAAGAAGACTGAGCACTTTTTCCTCTTCTTCTGAGACCCTACCAGAATCACCCTTAAAGTTCCCTTCATGAAAATGAAGCCTTTTTCTAACATGTAAATCAAAACTCTTCTAGACTTTGCCCATTATTCAGATGTAAAGCAACTTCTACATTTTTAGTTGTTTGTTATAGTGACATTGTACTCTTGGTCCTAATATCTGTCTTAGACTGTTCAGGCTACTATAACAAAAATACTCTAGATTTGATTGTTTATATATACTAGTAATTTCTTTTTTCAAATTTTGGGAGTTTGGGAAGTCCAGAATATAAACAGTAACATTTTGGATGTCTGGTGAAGGCCTGTTCCTCATAGACAGTGCCTTCTCTCTGTATCTTCATAAGGTAAAAGTGCAAAGGCAACTCTCCAGAATCTCTTTATAAGGCCACTAATTCCACTCACAGGGTCTCCATTCTCTTGATCTAATCACCTCTCCAAAGACCACCTCCTCATATCTACACCTTGGAAATTAGCATTTCAACTTCTTAATTAAGAAGTAACATTCAAACCATAGCTTGTTGCTTTTTTTGCTTTATCTGAAACCTACATTTTTCCCAGGTCTGTTTTTTATTTCTTTTCAGCAGGGTGTTTTCTTGTGAGTTATGATTTATAATTTTGGGCTCAGAATTAGAATTATCTGTCTTCCTTTCTTCTCATTGCTGTTTCCAGGTCCTTCTCCCTTCTCACATACCTACTTGTTCACAGAAAGAAGTCAGATTCTTCAATAATACAAATCACCATGTTCCCTATTGCAGAAACCTACTTACCCTGGGTTACCATCTTTCATCATAGAGTAAATTTTGTTAAGTATTTGGTAGGTGCATTAAATTAGCTAAACATACTCTAGTGTATTGCCTTAAATGTTTTAAGTTTCAGTACAAATGAACATATTATTTGAATTTCTATACTGACTTAATTGCCTTCTAAAGCACAAGTAAGAGTTATGGCAGCATGTACAACCTATAAAGTTACTAGGATTTTCCTGCATGCATTGATTACTGTTGATGTCACTTTTTGTGAGGTCCAGGTGCCTTGCCTGACAGATCTGATTTGGCAAACAAAAAATAGCTTTGCAATGGTGAAAGTAATTTTTTCTCTTTGAGACATATTTGAGGTCATGATGTGCAAATGTTTATCCCCTGAAGTTCTCAAAGGTAACTTACCCATGGGGACTCATTATTTCTTTCCCTGTTGAAATTCATGTTTTATCTCTAGACTTGCATCTGTAAAGAGTTGGCAGAGAAGAGACATACTGTGTCTAGCAGATAAAATAGTGTATAAAGAGGCAGCAAAACAAGTTTTATTGCCACTTCGAACATTAACTTTTATATGGAATGCACTCAAGATTTATTTATCTTTTTGTAAATGCAAGCTGGAAACAAAATTATTTAATTAAAAACAGTTTTACTGGTTACTATATACATTTGTTGAGATATGTCAATTATGCTTTAGTAGCAAATAATTTACAATTTTAGTAGCTTAAATTTACAAAGTTTTACTTCTTTCTGTGGATTGACTGCATTATGTATTTTATTTTTATAGTCCTTCAGGATCCATGCTAGTAGAGTTGATACTATAGGGCATTGTCATCATCAAGGCAATAGGAAGTAAGTTTTGGAGGAATTCACACTGCAACTTAATGCTCTTGTTTGAAAACTGTGTGTGTCCCTTCCTCTGGCAATACCAATATCCCAACCACTTCCAAAGACCAGAAATGCAGTCCCATCTGTGTTAGGAAAATGGAGAAAAGGAAGTTTTGGTGAAGTACACTAGAAACTACTGTATTAATATCACTTTTGAGTAAATAAGATATAATAAGGTATAAGATGTCTTAGAGAGCTGACACAGTCTTACTAGGATATGTCTATAGGTCATACCTAGAAAGTCAAAGTAAACATAAATCATTATTAGAGGCAACTGTGAACATAGTAAATGAAGAGTCTTCTTTTTCCAAAAAGTCTTAGTTTTGCTACTGAAAAGATTTTTATTAGTGCATACTAAATTCATATATTAACATAGATCTAATGTTAAACACAGGTTAGAAATTAAAATAAATTATCCTAAAGTGTTTACATTAGAATTCAAAAGTTTTCCTGTAATTTAAAAAAGACCTTTATTTTGTCAAAGCTTGTAGGTGAATGAATATCAAGATTTCTTATTCTGAAGTTTTAGAATTTTGGAGGTAGAAATTCATTCTGAAAAAGTACATGATGAATTAAGCTGCTAAAAATAGAGAAAAGCGACTTCATTCACCTAAGTACAAATAGAAGGAACAAAGAGAGGTACAAATTAACATGTACACAATATTCAATTCATTTAAAAATACTTAATCATAATCTAAAAATAAACATTGATTTTTAAACATTGATAAATACTAATCTGTTTCAAATTTTAGGGTATAGAATCTCAATTACTATGCCATGCTGTGCTACTGGTATAAAATACTTCATTAAATATCACACATTCTTTCATTTTCTTCTAAGATTGGAAAAATAACAAGGTTATAAATTTTAGAAAATGTGTTTTTAATATACAATATAGATTTATTTTCAACAATATAGGTTTTTGCATGTTTATTTTCATCCTAATCTTTTACCTGAGGGGGAAAATACAATTTAATTTTCATTATTTAAAATTTTTATGTGGCAATGTGTATTCTCTATAATACACAGATTTCATTTGTGATATTGGCTGTACGAATAGACTATGGTTGTAGGATAGAATCTTCCCTTTGAAATAAAATGAATTATATGGTCTTACAACATTATCCTGGCTTTAATGCTATTCTGCTGGTCTTGTTTATATACAGAAAATAAGAACAGGAATGAGGAATTACCTTTCTCATTTCCACAATGACTTAGTGAAGTCAGAAGACCAAGAAATCTGATCCCTCTTCAATCACTTCCTAAGTAGAAAGGAACTCATAGTAATCATCTATCCCAGAGAATCAACTTGACAAATCATAAGAATTAAAAGATAAACTGGAAATAAGAAGTCAAGACAAATTATGAGAATTGGAGGTTTGAAAATTAAGCTTCTACCACAACATAGAAATAAGTCTAATTTTTCAACGTTGGTACTTGCAATTTCCAATAGCTTCAAATCTATTAATGATTTTCCCTTGCTTTAAGAACAATTCGATATTCTTAGCAAAAATCAACACACCATGAATTTACTGATCTCTGATTATCTCTGTGGTCTTACAACAAGATCCTGAATGTTGATGCCTGTGGATTTCCCATTTTTTTGCTTTAACTTCCATCCCTCAAGCTCTATACCAAATACCTTCACCTGTCAAAAACTTACTTGAAGCATGTACTATGGTCTTCAATATCATTCTCTCTCTGAGAGCATTTCTGAACCCCCAGGCCAACTTAGATGCCCCCTAGTATTTATCAACAGAGCTTTCTGTACCTAGGATTATCTAATCTTCTCAATAATCAATCTCAAACAATCCGATTCAATAAGCAGCAAACAGAAGAATAGTATGATGTGGACTTCAGCAGCATTAATTAGTTGTCAATTAATATCTTCGTGTTCTGGAAATAAAACCAATTACTAGATTACATAGTATTTGATCTTTGCTTAAGGGTTTTCCTTTTATTTTTTCCTTGTCTTCAGGTTGCACAAAAATTTAAGATATTACACCTGATAAAAGGATTAGCCAGTATACTAATTTAAATACAAACCCAAATAAACTACCCTTTCCAGATATAGGACCAATTTCTTTTCCCATGGCCAGAATTTTTAAACTGATACATAAAAGAATAAATACTTAAGTAAATTCATTTAATTTCACTAAGTCTGTATTAGATAAGAAAACCAAGAAAGTAAAACGCTGAGGTCTAAATGATTAAGCTGGTTCACAATAATCCTCCTGAATAAGAAGTATCTGATCAAGGGACAGATTTCAGTATACAATTATCCAGAAACACAAGAAGAAACTTTCTGTTTTCAGGTGCTATGAACTGAGAATTATTGAGAAATACTTTTCGAGAATCTTGCTATAGAACCAAAGAAAATAAAAAAATGGAAACAGTTCCTCTTACCACTGCTGATCATTTAACTGGTAAAAGTCAGCCCGGTGAAATATCTTGGTGGTATTTGGATATCTTACACTTTCTCTCTTCTTTAGAAGAAATAATTGCATTTGTGGTTATGTGTTCACATCTAAGTTTTCCTCTAGAATGAGTAAGCCAGTGAAGTTAAACTGGGTGTGACTTCAACACACCTATGTGCTATCACAATGCAGAGAGTAGTACAGATGTCCACCAAATGTCACTGGTTAAATAAATGAGAAAACGAAAAGGTATGTGCACAGAGTAAGTGAAAAGCATGTCTATAATTATGATTGCCCACCACCTGCGGGGACAATCACAACGCGTATGCTCTTCTTGATCACAGGAACCAAAAGGACTTTATTCCACAAGTCTCAGACTTATATTGAGAACATCAGCCTATCAGAGAGTAGACTACCAGGAAAGTCAGCCTATCAAGGAACAGTCTCTAGGCAGATACCAGGATCGCCTCATGTACAACAGCCAACCAGAGTTACTTCCTAAAACTTGTTTATGAGTGCAGCTATGTCTGGCAAGCTGCCAGGCGCCATCTTAGAGATCAGGCCACGGTGCGGCTCTGGGGCCCTCAGAGCCCGCCCCTGACACATAATAGTATAATGCTGTGTGTATTTTTCCCAGTGTCTTCATTTTTGGTATGATTCATTTTCGTCTAGTACAGACATGTTAGTAAAGAGAAACTTCATTTCTGAAAATATTCTGTAGTTGACATTTCTTTTGAAACCATGAATTACACTCAAAAGGGTTATAAAGTCCTCAATGGAAAAAAAAATCTATACTTTTCTAAACTTCGTCTTTTCATTTATTAACCAGATTTTGGTATGAATTATTATGTTCTCAATAATTATTTTCTAAATATTTATTTGTATAAGGCCCTAAAGGCTTAAATAAAAGCAGTTTGGGATGATGTGTTGATGCTGGATATGGACTAATTGAGGAATATTTTTTCCTGTTTATGTACTATTACTCTGCAATTACCAGAAATAAAAAAAATACATTTGGTATTTTAGTACACTAAATATATAAAATTAATTTACACCTCCCACTGTTTTATAATTACTTCCAATTTTCTAATTGTGTTACTTATGCACTTTAAATAACTTTAATTTCAAAGTGAAGAGAATTTGTCTCTAAAATTTCTTTTTCCAACATACAGTGAAAATGTGTTTTGACATCAGGAAAATATGTAGTTTGGTAATAAATAAAACACAGATTACAAATGTATTTGAGGTGGATCATGAGATATAAGCTCCACACACTGGTTATTTCAGAACAATCCAGATTCAGTTTAATACTTCCATTGCTCTCTGAAGAAACAAATAACATAGGACTTTGCCTTTGGACTGAAAGATGCAATTGTAACACTGCAGAAAAAACTTTGGTTTGAAGTGGAAAACTAATTAATAAAGCAGGTCACAGACAATTTCTGAGGCTATTTTATGTGCTTTGATTAATGGTATTAGAAACTTTGTTTAAAAGAAAATCCTTAGTAGGAACAGAGAAGTAAATTCAGTATGAAATAATTCTCAACATCACACTAATTGCCTTTGTGTTATTTTCCCCTCCACAAGATGCCTGCATAAAAAAAATTCCATTAGACTTGTGTCTTTTACTGAATAACATATTTATGTTAGTAGATGCCTGTACAAGTAAAATGTTGTTACCTGTTGTTTATATTAACTAATAATATAAATTAAGGCCATGAACCTTCTTGCCACAATTTATGTTAACCAATGATGTTAAACAGTACACTTAATTTCACTTAAATGTAAAAATTTAATTTACTTCTACAAAAAGAATGCTGCTTTTCCTAAAAGAGAGGACGATGATTATTCCTTAGAAGTCAATATGTAGATGTATTTGTAATAGAAGACTTGTGTCTTGAAACAATAACGATAGAACTTCTAAGCTCATGGACTTGTTTCCACTTACCAGACAATTTCTTTTTTCATCAAAAACTTTTAACTAGCCCACACTTATTATTGCAACCTCAGAAAAATTTGGGTCAGATTAGGACAACAAGCTTACAGCAAAATGAGCATGTCAGATCTTAGCTCTCAGCTCTGGTTTCAAAAAGGAGGGAAGGAGACATTTAAAGTAAGAAGGTGTGTAACACAGATGAAGAAGTAAGAAAGGAAGCCTGGTCTACATCTGAAATACTTCTTCCAGGAACTGAAATAAACAGGAGAAAGCAGAAGCGAAGCAGATTTTATAGTGCTTATGGCATTTGCCCTAGAGAGAGCGATACATAACAAAAATGTTTACGTTTAATTTCTTAAATTATATGTTGATAGTGTAAAGACAGCAACCATAAATTCTCAAACTCCCCAAACAAAAAATAAAATAAAACCAAATAAAATACTTTTGTCCATTTACTGGAACTTAAACTATTACCTTTTTAGACAGAGTTTAATTTAAAATAATCTTCACTAAGTGCACTTAACTAGTACTTCTCCTCTCTTCCCCCTTCCCTCTCTTCCTTTCTCCCTTCTCACTTTGAATGCCACTGGTTCTTGAGATTTTGTAACAATATTTGGAAGAACTCAATATTCACTTAAGGAATCACCTTTCTGTTTTAATTAATTAAGTTCATCATCTCTTGCTCGCAAAGAAAAACTGCCACCAATGCAATTGTAATCCTTCTAGAGGTCACTCTGTAGCAGGTTAAGCGGGCCAGAAGCCCTGACAAACTATCATAGGTATTTACAAGTATTACACTTATCAGCATAAGAATGAAACCTAATGTGTGAAACAGAGAGATAAATGCTAAGTGTGTGGCCTGTATTGCTTATCACATACTGGTACTTAGCAGAGGGCAGCACACAGTGTCAGCTGGGAGATGAAGAATAACATGCTAGCTACGGTATGAAGGCTATATGGAATTTAGACATGCAGAGCCTGAACATGTATTAGAGGACAGAAAGTGATTAGGGGTGATGGAAGCAAATGTTTTGTGCAAAAATAAAGAAGACACTAGAAAGAAATATTTTATAAATCTGGTAGTCCAAGAATCTTTACAAGAATTTGATATTTCAGAATAGGGGCAATTCAAAGATTTCCTGTAGATAAAAAAAAAAAAATACTGTCACTTACATCAACAGTGTATTCATCAATACCTTAAAACTTTTTATCACATAATTTACTTTTCATTGGAGTATAGCATATGTACTGACTAGGCAACTTCAGGAATGTCCAGTGAGTGGGCACCCCAAGACAACAGAGGCTTCTGGCATGCTCCTTCTGTCATTACACTCTTAGATACGTCCCTGTCCTGATTTATAAAAGATAAATTATTTCTTGAACATTATGCAAATAGAGGGACTATTTATATCTCTTTACGTCTGTCCTTTCTCAGTATTGTGAGATAATCCATACTATTTTCTAGACGTGGTTTGTTCATTCTCATTTCTATAGGATCATTCTATTGTTAAATATACCACAATTAAGTAATTCATGTTACCATTGGTTGTTGAGACTATTTTGAATGAACTATATCGCATATGTTATTGGATGAATGTAAATACACAGCATATATTTTTAACATCAGAGGATGAGCTTAGATTGACATCAATATTTAAATATATGATTTTCAGAAAATATTTAGTCCAGTTTCCATTGGTCATTCATATGGAGCTATCCAAGAGGATGCATTCCATTAAATGGATTTTTGTGTGAAAAATAACTAATCATTTTAATTTTCATGCAAAACCAACTATAAGATTAAAATGCATGTTATTAGAATTTTTATCATTAGCACGTGGTTATCATTTGAGCTGAGGTAAATGCTGAAGGCAATATACTTTCCAGATTTGCTGGCCATATTGAATTTCATAAAAATAACATTTCTGGCACAGTTGTTTTATAATCTATGATAACCGCCGCTCTCTTTAAAAAATATTTATTTTAGTTATAGATGGACACAATGTCTTTATTTTATTTATTTATTTTTATATGGTGCTGAGGATTGAACCCAGTGCCTCACACATGCTAGGTAAGAGCTCTGCCACTGAGTCACAACCCTAGCCCTGCTCTCTTTTAATTCAGGAAAAAAAAAAAAAAAAAGACATTTACTAGGCTGGGGTTGCAGAAAGATGTCCCTCCTCATCCTTTTTAAAAATAATATTTAAAAAAATAAACTTTATGTATTATACAATTGGAACATATTCATGTTTGCACACAATATAATTTGGTCAATTTAATTCCCCAACACCTCTCTTTTTTGTTCTTTGGGTCCTCTCTGTTGACCCTTTCTTCTTCCTCTACTGGTCTCCAATCTATTATTGTTAGATATTCTGACTTTTTCTTTCCTTTCTTGTCTCTAGCTCCCACACATGAGAGAAAACATATGACTCCTGAATTTCTGAGTCTAGCTTATTTTATTTAAAATAACACCCTCAAATCCCATCCATTTTCCTGCAGATGACATAATTTCATTCTTCTTTATGACTGAATAAAATTTCAATATGTATATATACCACATTTTCCTTGTCCCTACATCTTTTAACAGATAACTAGTTTGTTTCCATAATTTGGCTAAAATAAACTGTGCTACTATTACCAAGGGTATGAATGTTTTACTATAGTATGATGACTTTAATTATTTGGGATAAATACCAAAAGAAGTGGTATATGTAGGTTATGTGGAGGTTATATTCCTTGTCTTTTGAGGAAACTCCACACTAATTACCATAGGGATTGTTCTGATTCACAATCCACCACATACAAATCCGATAGTGTATAAGGCTTCCTTTCCCCTCACATTCTCACCAGCTTTTATTATTATTGTGTGCGTACGTGTGTATGTGCATGTGTGTGTTTGTGTCTTTGTGCTTGTGTGTGTGGTGCTGGAGATTGAACCCAGAGCCTTGTGCATGCTGTACAAACTCTCTACCACTGAACTACCTCATCAGACCTTGTTATATTTATTGTTGATTTATTGCCATTCTAACTGAAGTGGGATGAAATCTCAGTGTAGTTTTGATTTGCATTTTCTTGATTGCTAAAGATGCTGAATTTTTAATATAAATTTGTTGTCCTTTTGTATTTATTCTTTTGAGAAGTTTCTGTTTAGTTCATTCATCCATTTATCCATTGAGTTATTTGGTGTTAGGTTTTTTGCATTCTTTATATATTCTGGATAGTAATCTTCTGTCAGAAGAATAGCTGGCAAAGATTTTCTCCCATTCTATAGTTTCTCTCTACATATTTCCTAATCATTTCCTTTGCTGTACAGAAGCTTTTGAATTTGATGACACCTCTCATTACTTTTTGGCATTATTTCTTGAGTTTTATGTATACTGTTGAGGAAGTCATTCATTGTCTGTGTCAGTATGTTGTATTATTGACCATATGCTTTCTTCTAGCTGTAGCAAATTTTCTAGTTTACAAAAGTCAACTTTTTGAGTTGACTTTTGAGCAGAGTGAGAGATATGGATCAAGTTTCATTCTTCTACATATAGATATCCTGTTTATTTGGCACCATCTGTTTTAAAGACTATCTTTTGTCCAATGTATGTTTTTAGTAGTTTTTGTTTGTTTGTTTGTTTTATCAAGGTTCAGCTGGCCATATTTGTGTAGGTTTGTCTCCGATCTTCTATTCTAGTCTATTGGTCTATATTTCTGTTTTTATGCAAGTACCATGCAGTTTCTGTTATGATAGCTCTGTAGTATAATTTGAAGTCAGGTATTGTGATACCTTCAATATTGTGTTATTTTTTTAGAATTGCTTTTGCTATTGTGAATGAAATTGTTTCCCTGACTTTTTTTTCAGTGGATTAATTATTGGAGTATAAGAAAGCTATTGGATTTGTATGTTGATTTTTTGCTACTTTGCTTAAATTTGTTTATTAGCTCTAGGAGTCCTTTGCTGAAGCTTTTTGGACTTTGTGAGTATAGGATTGTATAGTTTGTAGTAATAATTTGACTTCTTCCTTTCCTATTTGTACACCTTTTATTTTCTCTTCTTGACTAATAACTCTAAAATTTCACATGGTATATTGAATGGGAGTGGAGAGAGAGTATATCCTTATCTTGTTCCTAATAGGAAATGCTTTCACTTTGCCCATTAAATACAAATTTGACTTTGGGTTTCTTGTACATATCCTGCATGATGGTGAGATAAGTTCTTTTTATCCTTAATTTCTTTAGTGTTTTTATTATTAATGGGTGCTGCTGATTACATGATTTTCACCCTTAACACTATTTATGTAGCAGATTACATGTATTGATTTGTACATGTTGAATCATCCTTTTATCCCTGGAGTGAAACCAACTTGATGATGATGTACAAACTTCTTAATGGTTTGTTGAATGTAATTTGCTAATATTTTATTAAGAATTTTTACGTGTGTTCATGAGGGATATTGGTCTTTAGTTCTTTTCCTTGATGTGTCTTATGTGGGTTTGGGATCTAGTTGATACTAGCATCATAGAATGAATTTGGAAGTATTTCACTCCTTTCTATTTCGAGTAATAATTTGAATAGTATTGGCATGATTTTTCTTTAAAAGTCTGGTAGAATTTAGCTGAGAATCCATATGTTCCCAATCTTTTCTTTTTTTGGAAGGCTTTTTAATTTGTACTTCAATCTCATCACTTGTTATTGAGTTTAGATTTTTCTGTATCCTCTTGACTTTATTTTGGTAGGTCATAAATGTCAAAAATTTCTTCATTTTTTCTAGATTCTCCAGTTTATTGGAGTATAAGTTTTCAATGTAGTCCCTAATGATCCTCTGGATTTCTGTGATGACTGCAGTAATATCACCTTTTTTTTTTAACTTCTAATTGTATTATTAATTTTGGTCTTCTTTCTCTTTCCTTTGGTTAGCTTTGTTATGGGATTATTGGTTTATGTATCTTCTCAAAAAGCTAACTCTTTCATTGATCAATGTATTGTTTCATAATTCTCTATTTCACTAATTTTGGCTCTAATATTAAGGATTTCCTCTCCTCTACTGATTTGGGGAATTGTTTGCTCTTGTTTTTTGGAGGCCTTGAAATAGAACATTAGGTTGTTTACTTGGAATCTTTCTGATTTTTTATGTGGGCACTCATAGGTACCAAGTATCCTCTTAGTACCACCTTCATAATGTCCCAGAGATTCTGATATGTGATATATCTATTCTCATTTGATTCTATGAATCTTTAAACTTCTCCCTTAATTTCTTCTATCACCCATACATTGTTCAAAGAAAGTGTTCCTCAATCTATGTGTGTTTATATAGTTTCTACAGTTTTGCTTACTGTCATTTCTCATGTCATCCATTACAACCTGAAAAATGTAAGGAATTGTGTTTTTTTGTTTTTGTTTAGTTTTAATTTTTTATTTATCGGTTTTATATTCGATAATACTTTGTGGCTTAAAGTATGGTCTGTTTTGGAGAAGGTACCAAAGCAGATGAAAAAAGTGAATTTGGTCATTATTGGATGTAATATTTAATATCTTTTAGATTCTTTTGATTTATAATGTTTTTCTGGTCTGAATAGTCTTTACTTATCTGGTGAAAGAGGTGTGTTGAAATCACCTAATTTTATAGTACTGGGTTATATCTGATTCTTCAAGTCAAGTAATGTTTATTTTATGTAATTATGTTCACTTGTATTTGGAGTATAGATATTAACTATTATTATGTCATCTTGTTAAATTGTTCACTTTACCAATATAAAGTGACCTGCTTTGTTTCTTATGATTAAATTTTACTTGAAGTTTGCTTTGTCTGACATGAGAGGAGCTACTCCTACTTGTTTTCGCCTTCTATTTTCATGTTATCTTACTATAAAAGTAATACTTTTGTGTACTATTAAATTATATATAATATATAATTGTATTATATATGATTATGTATATGATACCTATAGATATTTAAATATCTTTTTAACAAATAGTCCTTTAACTCTAAAATTCTGTTCACTGTCACTTTAATAGGAATCAGTTTCTAATTATAAATAGCTTTAGATATCATGTGGTTTCACCCTTGAAATTGGGGAGGCACGTGCATCTTGATAGTCATAGCCAAGATCTGCTTACTCAAAACAGTAACCATAAACTGTGGGAACACTAATTTGAATGATGGCTGTTGATTGAGTGTAGACTAGCATGAATGAAAGAAGACTGAATGTTGGAGGTTGCAGGCACATCTCTGTGGGTTTTACCACCAAGGACTTCACCAGGTCCTCATGGCAAGAAGGTAAAAATGATTCTTTTCTGTCAATGGAAAGTGGAGGGAAAGAGGAAACATTTTACACTTTGTCCAAATATTCTACTTTCTTACCCATGGCCTGCATGGCAAGGGAGTATGTAACCCTTGGAAGTGTGGGCTGGCTGGAAATAAAAGTCTGGAAAAGTAATTTAGAAAATAAAGAATGCAAGAAATATATATATATATTATATTTTTTATTAAAATATAATATATATTATATTTTTTATTAAAAAAAAATATTTTTTTGAAAGCAGGGTCTTGATGGGTGGAAAAGACCTGATGGGTCTTATCCTAACAAAGGGAAAAAGCCCAGAACACTTTGTTTGTAGTTAAGCACATCAAAGAAATTTATTGTGAGGGAGGGTTCCTCAGGGTAAACAAGAAGCCAGTGGCTGTGGGAAAGTTGGCCTAATTGAAAACTTATCACTTAGGCAGTAATTCTTCCTCCTCCAGGCAGCTGGTACCTCAAAGCTACTTATGTGCACTGGTATCTCTGTTCACTTCTGGGAATTGTGTTTGAACCTAGGGTTGTCTGAGCCAAAAAATTCTGCAGTATCACAGAATTCTCATTGAGCAGGACATTTGTCAAGGCAAAGAAATAGTTTCAGGTGAGGTAATACAAAGAGTTCTCCGAGGGGCTCACCTCCACTAAGAGATGACTCAGACATGCCCACAGTTCATTCACGGCTTTCAACACTACCTAACAAAGATCTTTTCTGCAAGAAGAAGAAATTTAAAAGAATGTAACTCTGAAAACTTTCTCCAGGTTGAAACCATGAATTGTTTTCTACTATACTCTCAACTTAATGGGAGAAAACAAAAACAAAAACAAGCCATAATCAGCATGGCTTAGGGCATAGAAAATTGCATCCAGGGAAGGGAGTAATGGACAGAGAAAAAACAAAAAAAGTACTACAGAGGAGATATAAATCCTTGAGAAAGTTGCAATTCTCCAATTGCAATGGACAATCTAAAAAATGGAGATTTAATCAGAAGATTATATGACACTCTTCCCTCCCCAGTGTCTATCACTACCCAAATGACCTCCAGTGTACTTAAGATATCAAGCAGGAAGGAAGCACAGACTCTTATTGGGGAGTGGTATAAGCAGAAACACACAAGTCACAAGAAAGGACTAGAAAATAAAATTACATTACAGAAATTGGAAGACTCTGGTAATATTTACATAACAAAAGCCTAACTTCTGGATACAATAACATAAATTCTCACATTAAAGAATTATTTACCTCAACCTCTACTAATATCCAATTTTCAAAAAAAAAAGAAAAAATTCTAGTACATACCCAAAGGCAAGACATAACAGCCTGAAAAGACAAATAAATATTAGAACTGGATTCAGATATGATAGAGATGTTGGAATTATCTGATAGGCATCATGAAATAATTATGATAAATAAAAGCTCTAATGAAAAATTTAGACATAGGTAAGAACAGATGGGTGATGCAAGCAGAAAGCTGAAAACTCTAAGGAAAAAAATTCTAAAGAAAATGCTAGAAATTAAAACCATTGTAAGTGAAATGACAAGTGCCTTTAATGATTTTATCAGTAGAATTTACTTAGTCAAAGAAAGGATCAGTGGACTCAAAGGTAGAAACTAAAACTCAGAAGGAGAAAAATAACTGAAGATCTATGATTAGATAATATTCAAATATTATATATTTGAATAATATATTCATATATTATTCCACATATATTCATTCATGTGTGGAATATCAGAAAGAAACCTAGAAGAAATATTTAAAGTAATAATGGCAGACAACTTTTCAAAGAAAATGATTGCAAACCACATATTTGATATGCTCAGAAAACATCAGGCAGGACAAATAATAAAGAACAGCTAGTCAAACTGACCAGTCAAACTAGTCAAACTGAAGGAAACTAGAACTAAAACAAAATATTAAACAAGTCAAAGTGGGAATGCAGATAAACAATTTACTTTCAATGAAACAGAAAGAAGTATTACAGCAGACTTCTGGTATAATCCATGAAAGTGAACATAGAGTAGAAAAACATCTTTAAAATATTAGTGGAAAAAAATGATCAACCTAGAAGTCTATATTCAATAAGGTTATCCTTCAAAAGTTAAGAGGAAATGTGATCTCAAAAATGAGAAAATTAATTTCCAACAGGACTCTTCCCCAAGGAACATTACAAATTATTTAGGCAGAACAAAAGTTATATAGGTGAGAAACCCCCAACTCCTTAAGTGTAGGTAGCACATAGTGATATCCCACCCATGGGTAGAGTATGAAAATGGAGAAAACAGTAATTTTACACAGGATAAATGAGACAAACACTGCCACAGACTAGTGAACAAGGTTACTGTTAACATGGAAAAGTCATATTGATAGTGTATACCCTACTAAGAAGCAACAACCGCGGAATCTCATCTCAGTTAGAGTCAGAACCCCATAAACTCAGTCTAATTGTGAGAAAAACATTACGTTAACCATGAATGAGGTATCTTCTGTAAAATAACTAAGTGCACCTCAAAACTGTCAAGATCAAAAATACAAAGGGAATCTGAAAAACTGTTATAGTCCAGAAATATCTAAGTAAATATAATGATAGGGTACACATGAGAACTAAATGAAATGTAATCTAGGTGGGATCCTATGACATTAAAAGATTAGTAGTACACCATTAATATAAGATAATAATATTATGGGCAACACAATATAGGATAATTGGGGTCTATGCATTGTCTTTGTAATTTATCTGCAAATCTAAAGCTATTCTCTAAGCAACAAAGTTGTTAAAGAATAAACAAAACCAAATCAAAGCAATTAAATTGACTTTGCCAGTATTAAGCTGTGCAAATTTATACTATCAGTTTTTGGATTCAGAGTTACATTATGTTTCTGACTCTAAACCAGTTTATTTAAAGGGTATTTTAGTAGAGAAATTTTTCATAAAAAATCATTTTGACAGATATTATTACCCTATATATATATGAAAGCTTTTAAAAAATATTTGTCATTGTCAAAAAATTTTTCAATACCACATATTATTTCACTAAGATTACTCTGAAATGATCACATTTTTCCTGTTCCCAAATTAAACTGATGTGTACTTACTAAGAATAAAAAATAATCATTTACTCTTTTAAGCACAATTGATATCTTTAAGTAATGCATGGTCAAAGAATTGAAAAAAACAAGCAAGGTTGAGAGTTAATTTTTATATAAAAGAATGAGAAATAATAATAGGACACAATGGCAGTATTAGAAAAACTACAAAATAATAGACTAATAATCTTTGCCTTTAAATTTCTTAGAAAAGTTGGTAGCAATTATTCTATTGTGATCTTTCCAAAAAGAACAAGCTTCTTTAGCATATTTTGAAAGACTTAAGCATGTTTTAATTTATCTGAGATAGTTTTAATTTTGAAAATCATGCAGACCACAATCATATTTTGGAATGGGAAGATAGCGTTGCATCTGGAGTACTTTTCAATGATCAGGACAAGAGGATAATTTGGTCCCTTGATTAGAAAACCTGTCTGAGGTTCCATACATATGTATACCACCTGACTTTGCTACATAACCTAACAGACAACTCTTAAAACATTGATTAACATTGTTTTTTGAGTTTGGACTCAAAAGAACTGCATTCTGTTAATCCTCGTGACTTTTGGGGTAATAATTATTATTTACAGATAAAGAGACTTTGAAAGGCTGGATGATGTGCCAGAGGACGCAATGGACTCTGAATAAGGGATAGAGTAGAGGCCTATATTGGAGATAAAAATTTAAATGAATGTGAATTTTGTCAAATTTTGCCCCAATTTACAAAGTTTCGATTAATAAGAGTTTTTTTTTTCTTTTTTTTTTAACACTGTAATTCTCTTAGGAAATCTGATGACTTCTCTATACAAGACTGAGGTGAGGAAATTATCTTTTTTTCTCTTTCTATTATTTCGGATGTTTCTGGGCTGTAAGTGCTATGTCACTTATCTCTTCCTAGAAATTGAACTCTCACCTGATTCATCTACATTAACTTTTCCAAAAAATATAATTTTTTTATGCCTTCATTGTATGTTATGTTTCTAGTTCCTTGTATGATCTACATTTCTACCTTTTATGTGCAAGCTTGCATTTTAAGGATTGACTAGTGTTACTGAAGAATTTACTGAATGAAATATTGAAAGGGATATTGAAATACTGAAAGGAATATTGTTATCTTGTTTCTATACTATGTGTGTATATGTGTACATACCCAAGAAAATGTATGTTTGTGTTTCTAAATGAACATATGGGAAGAAATATTTTTCACCTAATTATCTTTTTCTTCAATCATTTATAATAATGTTAATTTGAATTCCCTAAGCACATGAGTATGGAAAATAATGTAGAAGTATGTTGAAAGTCAAAAGTTTGTTGTGGAAAATATACATATGGATAGTTAGAAGTCTGATAAATTTCTTCCTTCAGTACTCTAAATGATAGATCAGTTGACATAAAAATTTAATGCACTTTGAAAAATGAACTATTTATTAATGGGTACTAATTTATAATTGGATAGGCATAATGGTTTCTGGTGTGCTATTGCACAGTGGAGGGACTATAGATAACAACAAACTATACATTTCAAGAAAGTTAGAAATAAGGGTTTTGCAAGTTTTCATCATAAAGACATAATAAATGTTGTTAGATATGTTTTACCTGATTTAAAAATCATACAATGTATATAGAAATGTTACAAGGTACCCCAATAGTAAGCACAATCTTTATGTCTTTATGTATCACCAAAACAAATTTTAAAAATGAACTATTTCTTCTCTCTTAGCAAAAATGTATTTTTCTTCCATAATTTAATCACATGGTGCACAGTCACTTGCTTTATAATTTGTTATAATAAAATGTTCTAACAAGCAAATTATTTGATTTATCATTATATAAGGAGGTTAATTAGTTGATATGTATATATGAAGTTTATATATATAAAAGAGTATATGTGTGTATGTATCCTTGATTTCATGTACTGTAGTTTACCTTTTATGTAATTGTTTCCATAATCCCTTAAGATCCTAATAGGCAGTGACTAAAGGAATTATTAAAGATAAGTGACTTGTACAGCTTTTTCAGCTAAGGCCATTTAAAAAGAAAATATATCATCATGGCAAAAATGTTCTATTATGTTCTATCAAAGCTAGTTCACGTAATTTTTATTTTTAACCACACACAAAAAATACTTGCATGTGAATCTTTGTATCCACTAATAAACATAATTTGGTACTTGTGCTGTACATTGCTCTAATTGCAACCTTATCTTTTATTCGAAAGACAGCCTCCAACTATGGGTAAGAGGAGGAATCTTTTCTTTCATGAAAGGGCTTAATTATGTAGTCTCACAATTGTCTTTGTTGCTTAGTATTTGCCTTCCTTTCAAAACATAATACTCCAATTTATCAAGTAATCATTCTACCTGTTCTTTTATCTCCAATTTCACACATTCATCAAAAAGCTTTAAAAATAATTATTTCATGATGCATTTACATTTGTATTACTTTCAAGTCAGAGAGTTTATTTCTAAAAGCTTTCAGTCCTAATCTGTAACATGCAACTTGCAAAATGTTTGAAAATTTAAAGCACATGAAATATTTTGTGGTATCTAAACTTGGAAACCCTTAGATCTGGGGATGAGGAATGAGATCTATTTATCTGATAGTAACAAGTTTGAATTGGGCCACCTAACTCCAGAGTTACACAGTCTATGACTACCAACCTTTTTCTTTTTACCATAGGCAGATAAAGGAAAAGCTGTATATAAAAGTTCATCTTTTGATACCATTGTAAACAAATTAAACTTTTCTAAATCTTTATTTGTTAGCACTTGATATTGTAGCATTCACAATTACACAGATGCAAACATTTGAATTCTTTCATCTGGTTCCCTCCAACACCTAGGAGAATGGATTTGAATTATGGAAGATTTTTCTGGATGATCACTCTTTAAGTCAACCATTACTTAGAAAATCAATGATATGCACCTATATACACTAGAAGTTCTTCCAAGTTTTTCCACATTTCATGAAATGATACTTGCCAAACTGATATTTCTTTATTTTTTAGCTCCAAAAGGATTTTTAAAATACTAATTTGCATTATTCAAAGCAGCAATTATTAAAAGTTTTATTGTTTCTAAGTAAATAAAAATCATTCTTGGAATGAAATAAACAGGTTTGATTCCTACTAGCTGAGCAACTTTAGGGGAGTTATGCCAACTCAGAGCCACCAATTTCTCACCAAATGAATATCATAATAGTATGTAACTCAGAGAAATAACATAGTAAAAAATTAAGCATTATATACACTTTGTTTTGTATGAGCCTTTTCAATTCTACTATTTGCAATGAAATCAGTGAACCTCACTTCTCTAGAGTCTAATTTTTGAAAACAGCAAAATGAATGGAATGAAATAAATAAATAAAATTCTGAGAGATTAAAAGTTCAGTAGAGAAGAATACACAGGACAGTTTCGGATAAGTTAGAGGATACTATTAAATTAAGGATAGTTTGCAAGGATGTCTTTTCTGGATGATGTCTGAGCAGAGAATGAAGTTAAGTGAAAGAATCATAGAAAGATTGGGGGCGGGGAGGAAGTGATAAGTTCACATCCCCAAATGCAGCATGCCTCCTGTTTCCAAATTGCAGCAAATAGTCCATTTGTGGCTACAGATGCACAAGCAAATGAAAGTAATTGAGCTGGGAGAGGTTTTGCAAAGGCCAGGAGCCTGGGAGAAGGCCACAGTGCAGATCATGGATTTGAATTGGAGTGAGGCCAGAAGTCATCACCAGGTCTTAAGCAGGGAAGTCTTATCTGTGTTTGAGAATATCCGTTTGGTTGTTTATGATAAACAGACTGAAAATGTGAAAGGATGGAAGCAGGGAACTCATGTAGGGCATATTCTCAGATTTGCTCCTTTCCTGGGTCTGTTTCCCAGTCCCTCCAGTCTAGGACGCTGTCCTCATCAGTCTGTGTGGCTAACTACTCAGTCATCAAGTGATGATTTAAATATTACCTTGTCAAACTATCTATCCCAGATTACAATTTCTATATTCTTATCACTACCATTCCTTGTAACACTATTCTAATATATTTTAATATATTTTCTTAATACACTTATTATTTAAATGGATGTATTTATTTTTGGTCTCTCTATTGTTTCCTCCACCAGAGAAGGGCTACTCTCTTTTTTGAATCATTGGATTCCTTATTGCTTGAAGTATAACTAGAACATGGTCGGTACTCAATCTTTATGGTAATAGAGAATTCTTAAGAGTTTGAGAAATCCATAGCACACTAGTGGTAAAGACTCATTTTTTGATGCAAATTTAGTCAGGTTCCTCTGAGCCTTCTTTTTCAGTTAAGCTTCAGCCTTGGTCTTTTGTATCTGCCAGGCCTGTATAAACCAGTTTTGGCAAGAATTTTGCTAAGTTGACAGAGAAAGAATTTCTGATCTTTGATGACCCTTAAAATCTGATCAAATTCTTTATCCTTCACCTGATATTAGATCACCCTGGCTTGCCTTCAGCAGGAAAGCTGTTAAGATAGTCCAGTAGGAATCCCACCACCCTTGATGTCTGGTCTTAATAATTTTCTATCTGTTGACCCACCTCCATTCCCACATCTTGGCTATAAATCCCCACTTGTCCTTGTATTTGTTGTTGTGCCCGTTTTCTCTCCTTTCCTCACTATCCCAATTGCAATAGAATTGAGTAAAATCTTCCCCAGTGTATTAAGAAGTGTCAAAATATTTTTAACAACAGTACATGTAAGTATCTATGTTAAAAATTGGTACTATTTCTGTATATTTGGGTTGTTTTAATTACTTCACCATTATTTAAGCAAAAAATAAATTTCTGCCTATATTATTAAAACCTTTTTATTATTTAACATACATAATGGACTCTGAAGTCTTGTTAAGGCAAGCAAATTTGTTAAAATCAAGTGTTCCACTAAAAACACATGTAATGGCAACTTACTTATTAGAACAAACAAAAGTCACAAAAAAGCAAACTATTGAAAATTCTGATAAAAAAGCATTACCTGTAACTAGTCTTTTTATCGTCTTCAGATGAGGTTTTTCACCCAGCAAGTTCTAATATTGATGCTGTCTATATATTTTTCCTTTATGGATCACAATTTTAATGTCTAATCTAAGAACACTTTAGTTATCTTTATATCTTGAACATTTTCTTGTAGTTTTCTAAAACTTTTAGAACTTACAATGTATATTTAAGTTCCTGATCCACTTTCAGTTAATTTTTGTGTAGAGAATATTAAGTTGAGGTTTCTTTTCTATTTTTCATTCATAACTGTCCAATTATTAAATTACTGTGTATTTCATTTTATTTATTAATTATTATTTATTCATTGTTTTGTGTGTGTGGTACTGGGAATTGAACCCAGAGGTCCTCCACTACTGAACCACACCATAAACTTTTTTTAAATTTTATGTTGTGAGTTCCTGCTAAGTTGCTGAGTATCTTGCTAACTTGCTGAGGCTAGCTTCAAACTTCCGGTTCTCCTTCTTTGACCTCCAGAGTTGCTGGAATTACAGGTGTGCGCCACCTTTCCCAGCTTTGATTATTTACTCAAAGAGATATTCTTCTTCCTGCAAATTGCTTTGGTGACCTTGTCCCAATGAGTTGGGCACTCTTGTATGGGTTTAGATCTGGGTTGCCTATTGTGTTATATTGATCTATATACCTATTCCTCCTGCCAGTACATAATGAGAAAATATCTGCAGACCTTATATCTGAAAAAATGACTAGTATTTAGAGTATAAGGACCTCACCAAATAAATTTCAGAAATGTAGGATAAATTAATGGTTGTTAATGGCAGATCAAGGAGGAAGGAGATAAATGAAGTTACAAAAGGGAAGCATGAAAGATTCTCAATGTGTTGGAACTATTTGGTATCCTAACTGTAGCAATGCTGAATATTATTTTGCTTTAATAAAGAACATCTATACAGGTGGTAGAACTGTAAAGAACTAGTGTACACACACATACACAACAAGTAAGTATAGTAAAACTGAGAAGATCTAAACACTATCAGTGGGATTTATCAATGTCATTATTTTTGTTGGAATGTTATACTCTATTGCTTCAACTGTGTAGATCTCTATGTAATACATAAATATATACACATACATATCTATATGTAAAGAGAAAGAATGATATGAATGAAAAGAAAAATAAAATAATAGGAAGAAACAACAAAAAAGAAATAGCTATTCACTGAGCATAAGTTTTTTGAACAAAATTCATGATTGTTTGTTCCTTTAACCTCTGGGCCTTTGTCTTGGCCTTATACCTTATTTCTCTTGCCAGCTTCCCCTCAGAACACTGTTTTGTTTTGTTTTTTTAAATACATTAGTTGGCATTCTGAGATAGAAGACTGTGTGAGCAAATAGGATTAGAAAATAAACCTGCTTCTCCTTCTTGTAAATAAACAATGCAATTTTGCCTATTAAAATTTGTGAGAAACTCTGTAGTAACTGAATCAGTTTTCAAACTTATTTTTAAACTCTTTTGCTTAATATATATTAACAGTTTCCCAAGATATATGCTCTCCTTGAGTTGAAGATGTAGAAAATATTCAATAATTTTTTTATTCTTCAGGATCTCAGTTATAGTTTTACAAATTAAATAGATGTGTTTAATAAAATTAATATATTTAAATTCCCAGGACTTAATTCAGTGACTTGCACATTGGTAGGTGCTCTATAAATAATGTGTTATCAGCTTTATGAATCATGTTGTAGCACATTCAATGATCAAGTTACATATAGTGAGAGTGCATACAATGTTTGCTGTGTTAGATTTCACTTCACATTTTTTTCCTTACAAAACCTGAATTTTCTCATGGCATCTATATTTGTATATGTCATGTTTCTGTGCTTATTGATGGCATAATTGCTCTGTTCTAGGCCTTCACTGGTCAGAAAAATAATTTTCAAAGTTGCCTCATAGTGGTTTTGTGTATATTTCATTCCAAATTAATCCATGTAACAGTCTAAATGGTTTTCCAAATTTCATTAAAAAGTGATTTTGGAAAGGTTACTTTCTTTATCCAAAGTATTATAAGACTTTGAAATAACAGGCTAAATAATAGTAATATGAAACATGTGAAATAGTGGGAAGAGAAACCTGATCTTTGAAAAATCTCAGAGAATAATATGGATGATACTAGGAAATATCAATAGAAAACACATTTTTAAATACACATGTATAAAGACAACAAGAAAAATATATATAAAACAGAAGAGGAAAAACAGAGGAAAGCAGAAAAAAGCAATAATGTTTATCAGCAATTCTTCCACAGATTTATGGTATATTAGTTTCTGTTGTTTTTTAAGATTTATATGTACCATCATAAGTAACATCATGACCCACTGAAGATTTTGAGAACTGGAAGGTTTAAAGAATTTTAAGGCCTTATATTAGCATGAAACAATTGTGAAGGTCATCATTCTCTTCAATTCTACAGTTTGTATTAAAACATATCTTCCCTTATGTATATACATTTCATTTTGAAATCACATTGTGTTATGATCATATGATGAGAATAATGGGGCAAGATTTGTGATCTTATTTGAACCAAGACAAGTCAACTTTGCAACTTTTTTTATGCTTCCTGTCACAAATGTTATTATAATAGTTGTCAAGGGTTTCAATGTATAATTTATATCAATAGTGACAGCTGCAGGGCAATTTTCCATTTGAAACAAATATTGGATAAAAACCATTCTGTCATGGGTTTTCATCATCATTATGATCATCATTATCATTATGATTTTGTTCATAATTATTGCTTATTTCAAACTCATATGTAAACAAGTAAATAGAGTTCTTGTATTTTGATTATTTTACCTTTATTGATATAAATTGTATAAGTGAAAGTAATTCTTCCTTAAAATAATGTGAGACTTAACAGTAGACTAAAAGTTCTATTTCCTTATAAATATTGTATCTGAATACTAATTTTTAAAGAAGTCATTGAGATGAAAGTTTTCCAATATGCCAAATGTTGAAGTCTGCTATTTTTGTTTCACAAATTAATGAAGATTTTTTTTACATTCATGTTAATCTATGGATTAACTCTGTTCTAGGCCTTCACTTTATTGAATTTATCTGTGTCTCAGAATAACCTATAGAATCTAATAGAGTTTTTCTAATGAGCAATTTTGCTAAAGACATTCAAATATTATGTAATTTTATACTCATTAAAAGTTTGTTTCATTAACTTTGGTGTCACAGCCTAACTGATATCATTTTTCTCGTTTTCTTTTGTTAAGTAACATTCTTTTTTAAAGTATAGGCATTTTTCAAGATGTGTGATCAATCTGTTTTTGGCTGTGGTAAATAGCTGCAGGAGATTTCAGTCCATCCCAACAAAATTTCTTTTGCAATTTGCTCTTAAGTTGAATAGTAATAACGAACAAAACATTCTGTCTGTAGGACAAATAAGGAAAATTTTGTTGATGTATTTAAGAATGTGATTTTAGTTCTCATTGCTAAAGGCTGCTAATAAAAGATTATTTATATGGACAGCAAATTGTCTTTCCTAATGATCTTACCTTGAAAACTGAATTGCATATTTTTTATCCTGTTTTTATTTCAAAAATAGCATTTTACTCTGTGAAATAATATTTCCTTTGCTATAAGCAGTAAAGTGCAGACATCTTTTAATATATTCATATTCATTTGGGAATACTACTAGTATATTGTAGTGAACATGTGAACCATAAAAGATGACCTGGTTGGTCACACTAAATAATATTTTTTCCTTAGATTTCTCAAAAAATTAAATTTATGTTTTTGTTATTTTTCATGATATAAGTGTTAAGCATTTGGGGGTTAAGGGTGAGCATGTCAATTATATGAATCTTAGAATGAGAAATAAAATCTGCTTTGTCATTTTTATAGGGCTTTTTGCAATTACTTTATCAAAATCTTGACAGTTTATCTTTAAATTATGTAACATCTAATATGTCAGTAATTTGCCCTAATCTATGTTATTTTACCCTTAAATAAATATTTATTGAAATTTCTTTGTATAAAAGTATACATAGAAGAACATTAATGAAATTGTATGAGATACAGAATAAAGAAACATTTCTGCAGAAGGTTCTCTCACTACCTCCAGAGTTGCTCCACATAAACAGCTGCATATATGCAAAAGTATTGATCAAAAATTTGGAATATACTAAATAATACAATAACTTTTTTAAGATCCAAAGGCATAATGTACATTATCAACCTAGTGTATTCAATTTTTTTCACACTGTTTGACCATGAGATCATTTTGTCCCTAATTCACATTAACATAAATGCATTGTAAAGTGTGGTTCTAGGTAATAGGGATACATTAAAATTTTTGAAATCCAGGAACAAGGACCATATCTATGTATTTTCTAGTATCTACCACATTGCCTTGCATATTGCAGATGGGTGATACATATTTATTAAGTAAATAAATGAAAGAAGTAACCTGATATAGTAGTCTTGCTATATCATGTCATAAGTGTTAAGATATGTAAGTATCATCAGTCTATTCATATCAGGGGAGGTTCAATTTATTTCCTGAGTTTGGTTCTTTGTACTTATGCATTAATAAACCCATTTGACATGTTGTTCTGATACTGCAGGTGCAGGTTGTTGGGGACTTTGAGTTCATATATCATTTCAGTTATTTTCAACATCTCCATTAATACCACCAATGAGCCATGCCTAATGTTATAGACAAAACAAGATCACCAAAGAGCATTTACTCAATCAGTGTCAAAACCATTCTCACTGGAAGTCTGTTCTGCTACAACAAACAGGTGAGTCAACCTTAAGTAAATAGTAAATGACAAGTTAATGTGGAAAAATTAGAGGCAAATTGGGTTGAAAAAAAATGCCAAAGTACAATAATGAGATTTAGTCAAACAACTTTTTATGTGGTATAATTCCCCTGCTTTAAACACCATTTCTTATCAATCTGTTGCAATTACCTTCTGCCTTTAGAACTTGGCTCAGATACTACCTCTTCTAAGAATTCTTTTAAAATATCTGCTACTGTGATGCAACTTTCTTTTTGGTTAGTTTACTCAAAAAGTTTTATTGAGCACCTACTGTATGCCAGACACAATTGTAAATGCTAAGAATATAGCAGTGAACAAAACAAAACAATAAATTGATATCATGAAATTTATATTCTAACACAAAAGGCACATGATAAGCAATCAAAAAATAAAATATGCCAAGCAGTGGTAAGAACAATAGAGAAATATAGAAGCAGTGTAAGTCAATTACTTTATCATAGAACTCATACCTATTTGTGTGATAACATTTGTATTTATGTCAGCACATAGTGAAATAAATATAATTAAAATGCCTGACTCAATATTTTAATGTTTGTTTAACAGACAGCTTAGGACTCACACCCCTTCTTCTCCTCTGTTCCATTTCTGGGCAAGCTAAGAAAGTATAGATGTGCTTCCTTGGGCTCAAGTAGGAACTTCAAACCACATAAGGCCCTGCTGGCACGATGGAACTCTCAGTCAGTCTCCACTCTATAGCCATGTAAGACCCCAGGTCATCTCCTTTCCTTGCTCTGAAGTCAGTTTCAGACTTCAGAGTTTGAGAGCACTTTCAGGCCCATCTTCCTCTTGCCAGAAAGCCTTATTTATTCTCTTATTAGGCATAATCAGTCTTGGTATCTGAACAGGACCCAGGTAGGAATCAATACTGATTTTACAGAGTGGCTGTAACACTTGCAGATATGAGTGAAAAGAAAAATGAGTGAAAATCCAGAAGTAGGAACATCTGGTGTTTGAGTGACTTAAACGTTCAGTTTTACTGGAATGAACTTTAGGAAATACATAGTTGTCAGGAGATAAGACTAAGAAGGAAGGTATGAAATACATGATTAAAATACTACATGATTAAGATACTATGCATTTTGGGGTGATTATCTTGACCTCTACAGCATGGTTGAGGAAGGCATAAGATTTGGAGAAAGAGAGATCTAGAATGGAATCCCACATTTGTGACAATGGAAGAGTCAGGTAATCACTCTGAGGTTTGGTTTGTCCCTAACTTGTTATTTTGCATCCAACCTTAAACTTATGACTTTTGTTCTCTAGAATATTGTCAGCTTATTTGTCCAAAATGTACAATTTAATATAAATCATTTGCTTAAACCATTAAAAATATTACCATAACTTTCAGGACAAGGCTAAAAATGATCCAGTACCTACCTGTTTATCTTTGAACATTCTCTTATCCTCACTCTATGGACTTCAGAAGCATGCTGTATTTTACCCTGTGTTATAATGGATCATGATTTTCAAGAACTACTGTATTTCACCACACACAACTACTATATTTCAACACTGCATAAATGTATATTCATGAGTATTCTGTGAATCCTAATCTTACACCAAAGACAGATTAGTAATAAATGATTTTAAGTAATACAGGCTTTAAAAACACAAACAAACAAAAAGAAAACCAAAAGTTTCACATAATGGTTGTGCCAACATTTTTGCAAAAAAGTTTGTCATAAAAATCTATGACATCTTATGCAGTGAAATACACATTCTTCTTTAAAAGCTGCATGCTTTAATATTTTATTCCCAGTGCCTGATGAGTTTTGGTAAATGAATAAATTGAAGATTAAACAATTAGGAAGGAATAAAGTCAGATTTTTTAAGCAATTGGAGGTGTAAAATGAAAGGAAAGGCTTTCAATTTGGGTATCCTCTGGAGTAGAAAAGACCAACGTTAAGACCAATGTTAAATTTTGTGGGTTGGAAGTATAGACCCCAATTCAGCAGGGTTCAGAGGTGGGACTAAAGACAATGATTAGGGCTCTGACCTCATCAGTATATTAATTCAGCAAAAGGATTATTCCATTGATAGCTGGATACACTACTGGAAGCTAATTGGAGGAAGTAGGTCACTGAAGTGCATGCCCTGGAAGAGGCTGTGTAGTCACTGGCCCCTTCTTCTCTGTGCTTCCTGAGTTACTGGGAGGTGGTTAAAATGATAAGACAGGCAGGGTGTGGCTGAGGAAGTAGGTCACTGTTAGTGTGGTCTTGGGACTATATCTGTCCTTGGCCCCTTTCTGTCTCTCTCTGCTTCCTGGTTGACATAAGTTGAACAACTTTCCTTCATCACATCCTTTCACTATGATGTTCTACCTTATCTCAGACCCAGAGCAATGGAATCAGTCAACCACGAACTGAGACCTCTGAAACTGTGAGTCAAAATCAACTAAGTTGTTCTCCTTAGGCATTTTGGTCACAGCTATGAAAAGCTGACTAACAGTTAGCAATCAGCTTTGATGATATGTTCTATCTGAATAATTTGAAGATCGTGTGGAGGTTCCAGATAGAGATTCAGAGAAAACAGTTAGAAATCTAGGTCGTTGGCTCAAAGAGGCATGATCCATAGATATTATATATGTGAAACAAATATTTTAATTATATATTTGATATTTGATTCACTGGTCTATCAGTATTTGAAAAATGAGAACATCTGTATGTACAAGAGTAACTAGAGACATAGGAAGTGTAAATCTTAATATTAAAAAAGGATAAATCATGAACACATCTGAGAAAGAATAGTATTATTTTATGTGATTTATAATTTATTATCTAATTTTTCACTAAACTCTCAGAAGATTCCCCAGTATCTACTAAGTCAGACAAAATGTGAAACACATGGAAATATTGGTGAAGAAATTAAACTGCAAATAGGAAATAATATTGTAGAAACCAAGTTTTATGTGCTGAATCTATTTCTATGGGTAATAGTAATTAATGGTGATGCTTAAATGGAGTACACAAATGTAAACTCTTTGTAACATAAAATTTGCAATAAATACATTGTTGCATTGCATATTTGACATTATCAAATTAATATGTGGGTATTTATTTTTTGTTCGTTTGTTTTGTTTTGTTTCCCTTTTTGCCTCTGCCAACCAATGAGCAAATATAATGGTTAATCTGGCAGTTTGGGCTGTTTATTTCACCTAGTACTCAATTTTATTAGGCCATGTATACTTTATTATTTATACAAAACTATTCTCTTCTATTCTTTTTTTGTTTATATTATATATTAGTCATTGGTGATTTGAATGAAGCATATTTGTTGCATTTAAATCTATTTCATCAATGAGGAAACATCATCATTCACTTGTTTTTTAAAATAGTGTAAGAGGAATTCTTGGAGTAGTACTTGCCACTGTTTCATTAGTTCTCTTAGTATTTCTTAATAACAAATATTAACATCATACTGTTTCTCAAAGCAGGCATATTTTTTACCTTCTAAAGTGAACTACATTTTATGTAGTTCTATACTTCCATGAACTAGAAGAAATAAAAATAAAACTGTAATAAAAATTCGGCTAGCATGTGTACTTTAAAAGTAGATTAATAGGTATTGATTATACAGAATGTATTTAGGCTTATTTTTTAAAAACCAGTTTAGAACTAAACAAGGATGGTAATTTAAATCAGTGTAGTTCAACCTACAAAAATATTTTAGTAAATAACTGGAAATTAACTCATGTAACCAGTGTTTTGATAAATTGATATTTTATATGACTTGACATTAGCAATTTTAGCTAAACTATAGCATTAGCATTTAAGGATTCCATTTCCTAAGTATAGATTCATTACTATTCATAAAGTTTGAGTCTTGTTTTAATGTGGAGATATTTTACTCTTTCCATCAGAATGAGTGAAGATTTGAAATATAGACAAAAATCTACTTCATTGAAACATCAAAAATGGCAGTGAAAAAGATTTCAATTATATTAAAGGTTATTTATTACTAAACATTTGCTTTGTTCCAGGAATACTATTGAAGAGTCCTCCAATAACCCTGTGAGGAAGAAATAACTCTCATTTTCCTGGTGAGAAAACTGAGACATTGAAATTAAATAACTTGCTGGTTTTTCCACCTCAAAGATGGAGCTAAGATTTGCACCCAATTCATTCATACAATGGTTCCCCCTTATTTGCAGTTAGTTTTTTGTGGTTTCAGTTGCTCAGAGTTGATCATGCACCGAAAATATTAATTAGAAATTCCAGACATAAAAAAATTAATTTATCTTAAATGTTGTATCCTTATGAGTAATATAATGAAATCTTGTGACAGCCAGATTTGTCCTGTCTTATATTTTAATGACTTTTTTGTCATCTAGTGTGTATACATTGTGTATGCAAC
The DNA here is from genome assembly GCF_902686445.1 of Sciurus carolinensis. Taxonomy (NCBI): domain Eukaryota; kingdom Metazoa; phylum Chordata; class Mammalia; order Rodentia; family Sciuridae; genus Sciurus; species Sciurus carolinensis. Next base: position 93,418,003 of record NC_062222.1, read on the forward strand.
ACATCTATTTTCCATTAGATTGATGTCATGGTATCACAAATCAGGTGTTCAAGTAACCCTAAATGGGCCCAAGGCACAGGAGTAGTGATTCTGGCAATTTAGATATGGCAAAGAAAGGACATAAATTACATTTTTTTTTTTTCAGTACTGTGATTGAACCTGGGTTGCTCTACCACCAAATTTCCTCCCCAGTCCTTTTTATATTTTATTTTGAGGCAGGGTCTCACTAAGTGGCTGAGACTGCCTGATTTCCCAATACTTTTTCTTCAACCTCCTGAATTGCTAGGATTTAACATCTAGAAAAGTGCCTGAAACATCATATTAGCAGTTTAATCAATGTTTGTTGAACAAATAAATGTCATTCATCCTACCCAACTTTTATCCATTTCACATTAATCTTGCTTTATGAAATATTTTCTTTGTTTCTCTGTCACCTTCACATTTACCTTTTTGTGTGTGTTTTAATTTTGAATTTTTTTTGTGTGTGTAGTTCTGGGGATGAAACCCAGTACTTTCTCATGTTAGGCAAGGACTCTGACCCACATTCCCAGCTTTTGTGAATTTTTATTTTTATTTTTTAAGTTTGCTTTCTCTAAACCTCTTAAATATTAGTTGCCCTGGTGCCATTCTCATTTTTTAGATTAGATAGTCTCCTTGAAGGGATTCATCTACTTGAATGTATACAACTACCAAACATCTACAAGATAATAACTCTGAATTGTGGTTATTTTCCAACTCAAAGCTTTCTTTTAACCTGCAACCAATATAAATCAGTTATCTTCACCAATATATCCCATAATACCTCATCCAAATATATCCAGCACTCAACTGATTATCTTCCTATCAAGAAGTTTAATTTTACTATGTAAAATGATCAAATATCTCTGTGACAAAGTTTTAAACCTCTAAACAAGGAAGACATAATTGGGCATATCACACTAATAAAATGTAAGCAGAATAAAAATATACTTATGAAGAAACTAATATGATGAAAATAAAGTATTTTGAATACCATAAGGGAAAAAGTGAATTTGGTATATCCAGTTGAAGATATTGCACACTGGCTTAAAATTTGAGCTGTGAACACAAAAAAGATTTAAGGTAAATGTCCAATGGAAGAAAAGTCCAATTAATTCAGGGCTATTTAGCTCACATTTCATTGTGTGATATAATTTATTCTTTTCTCCTTTCATCTGAGAATTTTATTTTACAGTCCAGGAACAATTTAAAATATTAAATGGAATTTGATTTCTTTCAATTAAATAAATAGTTATCTTCCTGTTATCTTCCAAGTACTTGCCCATTACATGTGAATAATATAGTAATTAAGACAGTCATAGCCCTTATACTCATTGAAAAAGTTGGTACTGCAGATGAATGTATCATTACTGCTTCGGAGACTTAAAATAATATAATCAGGAGCTTTCTTTCTCCTTCTTTGATCTAGTCTTTTTTCTTTTCTTTTCTTTTCTATTTTTCTGTCTTTTTTTTTTTTTTTTTTTTTTTGACTATGCATAAGCCAGTCAATGTGGCCTAAGAAGAAAGTGCTCCTTCTGGCCAGGCTCAACCCCATTTGCTCATGCCTGGCACCTGGAGTTGGCATCAATCCCACACAGATCACAGAGACAGAGCATAGACAGGAGATAATTTCCAAAAGGATGACAGCATCTGTTAGCAGTAGGACCTCTGTGTTGGCAAAAAGCATAATATATTAGCTATAGTCTACCACTTCTATGGATGCCCAGAACCTTTCTTCTCAAACATATAATTTAAAAAATGTTCCCTTTAACATAATGCAACTATCTATATACAATTAAAAACTCACTCATCCTGTCCCTAGAGGAAGACAGTACTGTCTTGCCAGTTCCACATCCAGGATGATTAGCATTCCTTTCATTCAGATCCAGATGGAGCTCATCACAGTCCAGTAATCTGTGGAGAAATGATAAATTTTACAAACTCTCATATATCCAAAACACAATGGTGCAGAAGAATAGCAATAAAAGTTGCCATTTGGAGTAGGGTACAGGAAGAAAGAACCACAGTGATTTTTCTGGGCAAGGATAGCAGATTCTTGCCCTGAAAGAGGAGACATTTCTGAGTCAGGAAATTCTGTTTGGCTAACCAAAATTGTTCTCGGTAGGAGTTCTTTGATTCACTGTCTACCTGAGAAATAACTATTTGGGAGATTTTCCTTTAGGGGCTACATTATTACATTCTTGTAATTTATTTTGGGGAATAGGGACTTCCAAAGGTAATGAATCAAGCCTATGACAGATTTGGTCTTTGTTTTGTATACAACTTCTCAATTAATGTTAGCTTGAACACAGGGAATTCCCTTTCAATCTGAAGGTGTAATGTATTATGGCAAGTTTTTTTTTTTTTTTTTTTAACTGTTTTAACAGAACCAGTAATATTGCAGTAGTTAAGTAAATATGAGTCAAATGAATTAATCAGTTTTCTTTTTTCTGATTCCCACCCTCCATTTTATCATTCCTGCCTACTAAACAGACATTAAACATGCTTACTCATCTTCATCTCTTCCTCTGCTATCACACTGTTCCAATTCACTAACCTACTATTAAAAATACTGTGTCAGCTTAGAAAATATTCCCTGATGTGGTTTAGATCAGGAATGTCCCTTGAGAAGCTCAAGTGTCAGGCAATGCAACCATGTCCAGAGGTGAAAAGATTGGATCATAAAGCCTCTGTCCTTAGTGGATTAATCTATTTGATACACTAATAATTTGAATGAAATTGCGAGGAGGCAGTGAAAAACATAGGCAAGTAAGGCATGACTGAGGAAGTGGGTCACTGGGGGCCTGGCCTTGGGTATGTCCCTGGCCCCTGTCTGTCTGCTTATCTCTCTGTCTCTCCTCTCTGCTTCACAGAGGCCATGAACTGGTCTTTGTTTTCCTCAACCCTTCATTCCTGCCATGATGTTCTACCTCACCCCAGAACCAGAACAAGAGGTTTGGCTAACTATAGATTGAGACCTCTGAAAGCATAAGCCAAAAAAAAAAAAAACCTTTCCCTCTCTAAATAGTTCTTTTCAGGTGTCTTGGTTGCAGCAATGAAAAGCAAACATGGTACTTCTTTCATAATTCTATTCCATTCTATTCCATTTTATACTCACCAGGAAATTTATACTTTTAAAATACAGTTAGGATCACGTTAATGTGATCTTTAAGTGGTTTCCCATTGCATTTGAAATTATTAAAAACTGTACCATGACCTATATCTTGGTTCCTCTTTTCCTCTTTGTGCCACCCCTGCCCCCTTTCCACTGACCCGTCTTCCTTATTTCCTTGATTGCAGCCACCCTAAACTTGTTCCCACTGATTAAATATTACATGATATTTCATATTGATTCTTTTCACTTGCTACTCATTCTAACATAAGACTTTTGATTCAGCTCCTCCTTTCTGCCTTTTATTTGGCAAATTTCTGGGGTATTTTCTGTATACCAGAAAGGATGTGGAAAATCTTAAGTTAAATTCCCTTGTGATATGGTTTAAACATGACTTGAGTGTGTATTCTAAAGGTTCATGTGTGGAAACTTGGTCTCCACAGTGGCAGTGTAAAGGTGATGGCAACTTTAAGAGGTGGGACCTAGTGGGAGGCCTGTACTGGCCCCTTCCCTCTCTCTGGTTTCATTCTTCACTGTGAGATCTCCCCTTTTGCATAAGTTCTGGCCTTTCATTATAGTAATGGAAAACAGATGACTATATCCTTAAACTCAATTTAATAACATGTACCCCTCTTACAATTTCTTTCTAAAGGCCTGCTTAGTGGACATCTGTCATGTTAAATTGCAGAACACAATTTTTTATACAGAATTCTCCTGTATGGTTCAGATTCTTTCACACTGATGACATTTTCATTTTTGGTAGCTCATGTCAAGCGCCCACCACTCTCTGATGGTAAAGGGCACAATACTCAGACCTGGCATGGGAATTCCGCTTTTCCTTCCATTTCTTAGCTAAACAGCCGGTATAGGCCTTTGCCTCAGAGCATCAATAAGGAATTTTCATCTGTTTTTCTCTATACTACTTTTCAACTAGTCTTTACGAAAAGGAGATCTTATATTTTTTCCAGAAATATTTTTGGAAAAACCTTGGGAAATCAGTATTTCCTTGCACTCCAAAAGAATAGTGTTCTAAAGAAATTCAGTTTCAAAATTTTGAGTCAGAATACTGCTTTCATTTGCTAATTGACTCCTATTTTTAGCCTCAATTTGTTAAGGTTGTAGAAAACATATGTTTTAGAGTCCAGTGTCCTTGAATTATCCTCTTATGTTTAAATTCCCAGTGCACAAAGTACTGTTGAAGAACTAATAATTACTTGGTACCTTTTTGTAAATGAAGAAAAGAGCAAATGAATGAACAATTCAACTATTTCTTCTCCTAATAGTTGCTTATAGTCATTTTAGGGATTATTTTCCAATCAGACCTCATGAGTGTAATTTAGTCAAGATCAAAGGAAAGTTATCTGCCCTTTGGAAAGATCCATTTAACTTTTTTAATCTCTACCTTTATTTTCCAGGCTAGAATACATTAATGATAGATTTCATAAAATGAATTTGAGGAAGTAGATGGTTTTACAGTTATCATTAATTTCATAGTTTCTAATTTTTCACAGTAAGTCTATAATATCCTAGTTTCCATATTCTAGCATAAAATCAATTCCCTTCATCACTTTCATTACTTTTTTCAGATCTTTCTATTTCAGAGGTCTGTATTATTTTTCAAATATTTGGCTGCATAGTATCTTTCAAATGTATAGTATACAGGTCACAAAGATGGTAACATGCTTGGAAGTTCATTTATAAAGTTCCCTTTTAAAACCCAAGAAAATATACAGGAAAACAGAGCCTAAATCTTATACCAAATCTATAAACTACAAAGGAAAATCAAAAATTTATCATAAAATATTTTTAAACTAATTACATCACTAACTGTAACATTTTAAAAGTGTGATTGACATTTTTCCCATAAATTCCATTTATTAAAAAATTTCACACAGATCACTTTATTCACTAGTGACCTTGAAATTCTAATGTCAATACTTGCATTGCCCAAAAAACAATGAAGCTACATCTTCAAATGACTTTCCTTGGCTTTTTTTTTTTTTTTTTTTTTTTTTTTATCCATTGAACTATCATAATTTGGAGATATCCTAATCCTTATAAACCATGAATGAAATTTCTCATTATCATTTTTCAGTAACATTATTAGCACTTCCAATTATCCTCTTCTTTGGAAGAAATGAGAACAGGAAATTATTCCAGTAGCATGAATTTTTTAAATAAATTATATAATATCTCAGGTGTGAAAATATCATCTGTTTCTACTCCATGCCTTCCTGAAACTTTTAAACATTTCTAGAATTCTGACACCTACGTTTTCAAGTGTTCTTCGTCAGCAGAATTCTGGTTCAAATTATACTATTTGGGAGACATGAGTATGAGATATGGAAGGTAGAAAAGAAATACTATTCTCTAACAGTAGCAGATAGAACCAGGAACAGACTTGAAAATTAAGATGTACATCACTTTACAGTTGTGATCTGCTTCAGTGCTCACATAGGTGAAACTTTTGACACCTACCTCCTGAAATTCTAGTGCTTCCTGTTTCATCAAGATTGACAGTCACTCTCATTCTTCCTTATTCCAGTGTGACCAGTGGCTTTGCAAGCACAGAATTCCCTACATTGAGTTCCTTTTGTGTTAAAATACATGGATTTTTCTTTTCTAGACAAATCTGATCAATGTTCACCTGTGTGTGTGTTAAACATCTGTCTGTATGTGTACGTGCTTCACACTAACATAAGTGTGTGTGTACGAGTGATCAAAGATAATGATCATGTGAATAAATTTTGTAAAGCATGTCTCACCTTGCTTTGTTTACTGTGATTCATCCTGCACAAAAAAAGCAGTTTGTATGCAAAAAGTAATTACCTACCTGTTAACTCACTCAAAAATAAGGACCTGCTTCACGTTTGATATAAACCACCTTGCTGTTTATGCAAATAAAATGTAATTTGTAAATAAGTGACTTAAAAAAAATCCTTATAAGCTCTGAATGTGAATGCACTAATAAGAATGAAGAAACCTTAAACTAGCAGAAGGTAAAAACATGTCTGTGATGCCTAGGGTCAGAAGTACCATAGAACACTCTCCATGATATTGGATATCCAAGAACCACACGTGGGTCTCACTGCATTTCCTTGGAATATGCTGAGATTTTTCATAAACTGGAGTGAATATCTTGGAGAATAAGCCTCTCTAACTCTTTCAACAGATCAGATTGAGGGTATCAGCAAACAGAGGCTGCTATGCACCCGCTGGAAGTGAACAACTCATTAATATGGAAGCAGAGAAAGATTAACCAATTCCCAATAAGATATATATGCCACACACCTCTTTCCTTCCCCTCCCCCTCTTTGTTAGTTAGCATAGCTGCTTAATTGCTGAATTAACATAATTGCTTAATTGATTTGATTGCTTAAGAAGTTTGTTGAATAACAATAAATGTGCATTTAGAAGTGGTTTATAGCTTTATTGTTTACCTCTTCTGATATCCTTCCAAAATCCTTCAGATCTGTCTTTTCCATAACCCTAGAGAAAGATTTGATTTGTAATGTGAGCACTTGAACATACAAATTAGAACTTAATACAAACACAGTGTTTGAGAAAAAATCAGAGCAAAAAATGATGAAAAAATTGTATAAAATATTTTAATGTAATGCAGTATGATTAGGATCAAACAAACTTGATTTGAAATAAACAATTCAAAGCAATTTTGTCTTTCTGGGTGGGGGAGTACAGATTTGAAAGCTTATTCTAATATTCTATATAATCAAGAAAGTGGGTAAGTTTAAATTTTTTTTTAAAACTATAAATTGTGCATGTGAAATGTCCATTTTAACTCTAATTACCTAACACTTCCACTATAAAGAAGTGAAGCAGAATCAATTAGTCATATATAATACATATTATTCAGAAATATTGTTCCTAGGTGTTTCCAACCAGTGAACTTAATCCTGCAATTAGCATGCTTTTGGTGCTGGTGATCCACATATTACAGGGCTGGGGACTTTTGAGAAACTGAGGCAGCATGAAGGTTCCCTTCAAATTCTGATTGTTGCAATCGAGACAGAAAGATTTCAGACTTGTGGCTCAGAGTAACAGACATGAGTTTATTAGAAGGACTAGGAAAGGGAAAATGGGGACCCTCTTAAGGGAGAGAGTGGTCCACTCAGAGATAATAGGGACTACATGCCTCTCCTGAACTCCAGTTTTATCAGGGATCTCATGGAAGTTTTCAGAGAATTGTGCCCAGGTTCAACTCTTTCCTTTTGACTGACTGATGGCAGGAGACTTTCAAGTTCCCCCCTGACAAATCTATGTCACTTTTGTCCTTGCTGACCATTTCTAATTGGAAATTATTCTTACAGGTTTTATGGTTAGGGAGAATTTTCCTTATCTCCCTGGGTTCTGAGATCTGGTCAATATAAGAATAACAAAAGTTCCCCCATACAGGGTAACTTGTGTTCTTCATATATATTGGGGCCTACATTTCTCCTGCTGCTATGAAGTAGTTTGCTGAGGAATGTAAAATATCCTGTGGACTTAAGCCAGGCAGGAAGGTATATTGGTTTTTAAAAAATGAAAGCATGAGGGAGTCAGCACAGTGGGCCTAGTTTATACAATTATTCCTTTAACTTCATCTTCCCACCTTTCTCATCTCTGTTCTTTATCACGCAAACTACCAGAAATCACTGAAGTTTGTGATCTTTCCAAAATTGCTTGGCATCGACTTTATTTAAAAGTTAAGAATTCAAAATAAGCATTCTGTGAAAAAGGACTAATTCATCCATCTTAGATAAGGACAGGAATGACATTGGTGAACCTGGAACATGGTTTAATGTAGGGAGTGCAGAGGCCAAGGCAGGATGAGGGAGTGTTCTTTAAGATGGATTAGCATAATCACCTTACTCTTGAATACATATTTTCAAATGCTTAATATAAGAGTGTCAATTTCCTATACTTTATCATTTTTTTTAATATTTTTCTTTGTTGAAGCTTTTGTATTGGGAATGGATCTGGTACATAAAAAAGTTGCTGAATGAATGGTGAAACAGAGAGAAAGAGACAGGGATAGAGAAAGAGAGAGAGACAGAAAGAGAGAGAGGGAGGAAGAGAGAGAGGAAGAAAGGAAGGGAAGTAGGGGCAATACGTTTGTCAATACATCTCGTTCCTTTACACATGGATTACACAATACAACATGTAACAACTCTAAAACATATAAAAATGAGATGAAAATAAGGTATAAACATAAAAGAGTTTGAAACCTCTTCAAGTACATTCAATTATATTTTTCCCTCTTACATGAAACCTGCTCAGCACAACTTATTAGCCATTACATATTACTTTTGGAGAACTGGTACTTATTACAGCAGAAGATCATGTGCAAAATATTTAAATATTAATTCATAATATTGTTTCTTTCTTCATAGTTTAGCATGCCATAACATCTGGAAGTGGGTATATCTTTTAAAATATTTAAGAAAACTGAGTAAATTTTCATTTTGGCTGTTCATGTAATACATAGTTCAGCAACACATTAAGAAATTCTTTCTCTGTGAATTATCCTTAGAGATTAAAAATAAAAACACGGTGGTGTAGAAAAACTGCCAAAGGACATTATATGACTGTTTCTGGCTCCCAGTCTATTTCTCTCTATCCAAAAGAAGGATCTTCCTGCCAAAAAGATACAGGTGTGGAAGGAATTCGTTCAGTCTGTGAACTTTTGGGTTTACATCTGAAGGATGTATCTTATTTTAGAATACATATAGATGGTTTACAAAAGATAGAAGTGTTCTTATGAAAATGAACAAGAAGAGCAGCAGATGTCACCTCTTTTGCATTATAGAAAATGTCAGTAAGATCTGGAAGGTAGCTACTCAGTTGTGCTCCAATATTTGTAAATCAATACACAGGTTGAGTGTTGAAAAAATAGATCCTAAATACTATTTGTAAAACCTGCACAATATCACACTAATTCATAGTGATGTTTGGAAAGAAATCAGTGCTTATAAGTGACTTGCATTTATGTTTTGCCAAGGATAATTAATGTGATGTTATGGTATTTTTGATGAATAGACTAAGAACATTTTATTCCAATGAAAAGAAGGGATGATTACAATAGATCTTGGCAAAGGAGTTGAAAAAAATTTTCATATCAGAATCTCAAGATCATTTTCAGCGTGGTTGGAGATGTGTTTACAATGCTGGAAAAACACAGCAATTCGATTATCCAGTTGCAAATATTCAGATTTGTTAAATTTTATTATATTTGATTCAGTAATCCTTTCCAATGAAGTCCTCTGGAAACAGCATGTCTCTTCATATATTAAGTTCAACATTATTTTTCAGTGCTGGGGAATCATACCCAGGGCTTCATCTTCTCATCTCTGCAGCAAGCACTCTACAACTGGGCTATACTGCTGGTCCAGCATTCTGGTTCTGAGTGACTTCTGTTGGCTACCTCTTACAGTAGGTAACCTGTGAGATTCAAAACCGTCTATGACATGAAATGGTCTCTTTCTTGACTCTTTAGTTTAAAAATGTTTTAATGGTTCCAAGATAAAGAAAAATTCAATTTTTATTTCCCCACTATTTACAGAAGTCACTTCATGTCCCTTATGTTCCCAGTTACATTTTTATCTTCATCCTTTACCTATCCTCACTTGAGCACACAGAATTCTTCTTGCCCTTATAATCTTCACTTTGTGTTGAGATGACATGCCTGTTAAATTAGGTGAATAATTAACAATACAAAGACATAAAAATGACTAGTGCATGTAAACATTATGACAGAAGAACTATAAGAACACATAATAAAGAAAATATACTTTGGATCAAGGTGACCAGAAGGCACAGATTCGTGGAAGGAGTATTTGAATTGATGCTTGGGGGTTGATTTTATTTTGATTATCAAACATGTTAGCAAAATAGCATCAAATAGAAGAAAGAGGATGAATGAAGATGGAAAAGTGAATATCGTGTTATAATCAGGGATGGGGTGAGGAATTCCATAGAAAATGTAAAATAGGGATAGTAGAAGGAGTTGTCAGAGGCCAGGATGAATGGGTTGTTCCAGAAAAGAGTAGGGAGGAACAAAAAAGGAAACACTGAAAGTTTGTTTTTTGGTAAATAGAGGCAGCTTGGCATACGAATGCTGCATTCATAAAAATTGTTAAAAATTTTGTGAATATAGCTAATTTGTACACATATTTCTGTCAATAATCCATCTAAATATGTTTATGAGAGCCATATTTTATCAGTAGCTAGTTGTCCAACTAACTTGACAAAATCTTTTATGCAAAGAGTTCATTTCAAATAAATATACAATAAAATCATTTTTCTTAAGTGTAAATATGTTATATTAGCCATTTAGAAATGGTACCAGTATAAGAGAAGTTACTTTATACAGAAGAGCAGAGCTGACAGTTAGGAAAATAGAGTCCTTTTAAAAGTTTTATACATATTAGTCCCTTGTCTTAATTAAGTCATCTGTAAAATGTTGATTCCGGATTTTTTATCTTTTCATATTTAAGTAACTAAAGATAGTTTCAGATAAAAAGTTCAACTTTGCAACAGTGAAAGTCCACATCTAATATAATGATCATCTAAAATTTATTACTAAACCTCATTATATATCATTAATCTTTTCAATTTTTAAAGTTAAGATAGATTAAGAAAATTTTTCATCATTTTGGATACTTCTGTCTCAAAGATATAAGCTTATCCAATTCATTCTTTTTTCCAAGAAAATCATGTTCAAACTAATAAGCATTGAAAAGCTTTATGGAAATCCTAATATAAACTTTTATACATTTACTTGGACACTTCAATGAAATATTATTTTGAGGTATAAATTGATTAGAGTAATTCATTAGTGTATGATTTTTTTAAATTCATGAGTGTGCACAATATTTGTCTTTCCTATATGAAGAAGCTTTTATGATCTGATGTGGGGCTGATCTCCATAATCAAAATGCTAATCCCATTAGTATTTTGTACTAAATTATAGAATGTGTAAGATACAGTGCAACAGCCCCACAAACAGTTTTCTGTTTCAAGATTGAACCAAGTAGAAAGAAATTGAAAATGAGGATAATTTATATATGTTTTTTGTTGGTTCAAATGAGATAATTTGTAAATGGCTTTTTACTGGTGTTAACGGTAAAAGTGTGGGCACTTTTACCACTTCAAGGGATGTGAAAAAACACATCTAAGGTACTGCTCCTTAAACTCTCAGTTTCTCAGTTTCAATTTTACCACCTGCAACTTTCTTGCCCTTCATATTTCAAACAAAATGCAAAAACACTTTGCCTTACAAAGTCGGCATTGATTCTGTCCTCAATAAATGGCTATTTGAATTGAACTACAGTAATAAGACTTATAAATCAAGAGGGCATGATTAAAAACTAACTCACTGGAGGTTGTAGTTAACACATGTAAGAGTTTTTTTTAATAGAAAAGATTAAAATGATATTGCTTTATCATAGTAAGACAGAGTGAAATATTGCCTTAGAGAATATCCAAAAAAATGTTTGCACATTTAGCAGTTAAAACAGACATTACGTTATGAATTCAATCACCAATACTTTCAGATACATGTATCAGTGATACATAATACACATTTTAGGGGATAACAAACCTAGACATAGTACTCCAGGATTACTCCTAAATGTGTTCCTGCAAAAGAAGACTGTCACAGTGACTCTAGAACTCTGTCAAAACATTCGGCTAATTGTAAAGTGTCAAGAAGATAAAGCATATCTATATTTTAAGCATTCTACTATTGATCTTGGTATAATACTCTTTTCTGTTTTCAAATAAAAGGTATTCCAAATTTTTTCCAGCTCTCCTCTAACTTGTACATTTATTCTTTTGTTCATTTGGTAGAGTAGATATCCCACTGCTCTAGTCATTTGGTGTGATAGTCAACTAATACCTTTCCAACGATTTAATCTACCTCTGTACCTCATCATGTTCCATTGAAGTTATTTTACCTCTGTCCTTTCAAAAAAAATTACAACTGGAAATGTCATTGGTATAATTCTAAATGATCATTTGTCTAAGTTAATGTTCAGTATTCATAATCTATTAATCTACTAATTAATATTGAGTAAATAAATGCCTTAATCACAGAATCATAGTTATTTTTCATATGAAAATGAATTACTTTTATTTTTAATGGACTTGTGAATCTGATAATTTGATAGAGATTCCTGCTAAATAAGTTTTATACAATTGGAAATTCGATATAGGAATTGATAAATTTTTTCGATTTGATAACACTTGCCATAATGCTATTCAGTTATCTTTCTAAAAGCCTATATAAATTTTTCTAAAATTAATCATTTATCCTTGGTATGGGCAGCAACCTGAAAATTGATCTAGGTCTTCTCTGGTAAAACAACATCCTCCAAGAGAGTTGTAGGGTCCTTAATTTCTTTGATAATTGAATTATATTTAAACAGTGGTTTTGCTAATGGGTTCAATGTTTGGATATAAAGCAAAATCAAGTATGAAGAAAAAAATCAAAAACAGAGGAATATCTTTCCTTCACCACTGTCAACTTCTTACCAATTAATATTTCCTCTTTTTAAATTTTTTAATGTTATTTGTTCTAATTGTTGTACATGACATTAGAATGCATTTATTCATTTTGATAGATCACACATAAATAGAGTGTAATATCTCATTTTTCTGATTATACATATTGCAGGATCACATGGGTCATCTTTTTGATGCATCTTCTTCATTAATATTACTTCTCTTCTTTAGGTTCATGTTGTCGAGTGTCCTTGTGTTTTCTATTTCCTTGCAATTTTATGTTCTTTTCTTAGAAAATTTTAAGTTCTTTTCATATCAGCCATTTGTTCTTTTTCTTATGAAAAGCTTTGTCCCAATTAGAAGAATTACAGGCATAGGAAAAGACTGATGGAGAAGCAGCAAGATCTTCCCACCGTCTTTGAAATCACAATGTGTGGACAGGTGCTTGCTGCACTAATGAGGAAAAAGTGGCCTTGCTCTTGATGTGTGAAAAGCTCTAAGGACAAGATCAGCATACATACAGCAATTATCCCTGTTTCCCCAGATGTGTGGATGGAGGAGTGCAGGCTTTTGAAATAGGCAATTTCAATGTCAGATATTTAAGAATTACTTCTGACCACAGTGAGTGCAATGAAAATGTAACACTTTAAAAAGAGTGTTGACACATTTATTACCTATATACAGAAATGATTGATCATTTGGGATGTTGAAAACGCGTACTTGGGAAGGAAAGCAAGTGTGAAATATTGAAGTCCTTGGAATCTACAGCAGGAAAGACAGAAACCAGTATTTATTCTGCTGCAGCAGGTGGCTAACAGGGGGTGGTCAGATAGAAGTGGAAACCAAAGAATCGAATTGTGTGAAATGAGTAACTGACATGAGGATTAGAGGACTCTAGAAACAAGAAATGTCAAAGACAGTCAAGTCGAGGGAACGATGCAAAGGAGAATCAATAAAGAGAACATGTGCACTGACAAGTCTCAGAAAATGTTCTGCTATTTCATCTCACTTTTACCCAGTTTCATAATCAAAAAAGTGTTAGACTTCTCCCTACATCCCCAGTATTGTGATAGCTTTAAAAACCAAGAATAATTAAGAAAATTTATGATCTTTATAAATACCTTTCCAAGAGTGGCATTTTGCAGAACAGATACAATTAATTATGAGGTAAGGTCTCCAAGTCAATGTGGGTGTCTCAGCATATGGCTTGGAAACCATCATCTCTGGACTCTATGAAAGAGACTGTCTAGGTTACACTGTGCTCCAAATGAAGCATAGTTAGCAGATCAGTGTTATGGATTTGCTTTCATAATCATAACTGAACATTACTAAGAAGCAAAAAGTTATGACCTTCCAGATACTTGAATAAGAAAACAGGTAATTTTCTTTTAAGTTAATAAAGAGAAATATATGCTACACGTACACCAGTATTTTATATGTGTTGACCTTTGGTACCTATCTAATAAATTTGTTTGAATTATGTTGGAGGGAACTGATTAAAGTATGGTCATGCACATTCTCTCTCTCTTTCTCTCTCTCTCTCTCTCATTGAATTTTTAAGCCTGGAGCTTTATGACTAAAATGTAGTATCGAATTTAGGATCAGATTCTACCATTCCCACTTTCTATTAAATATGACAAAATTGAGACCATGAAAGTTTAAATAGTTTTCTAAATGTCTGAGAGTTTGAAGAGTCACAAACTAGAGTCTCTTCCTTCCAAGCTCTTTCTAGTTTCCATTTTTACCACACATTCTCAGTTAGCATGTAATAAAAATATTGAAACCTTATTATTTATTATCATACTTTATTAGAAACTTGACACAATAACCTTTTTCTTTAAAATAGATAATCATATATATTCTAGTTGTTTTCATTTGAGGCATATTCTTTCATATAAAAGCAAATGACATTACACATTGTTTAATGGACACTAAGAGTAAAAGATAACATTTCTAAATTTTATATGAAGTGTTTGGTGATAGGTATGGTTTAATTCTAAGGCACAGAAACTCACAGAATTTTAGATGTTACATTATTAAATATCCTTAAATTCCCTCTTTTGTTTGTTGGGGTAGTGCAGGGAATGAGATGGGAAAGGAATGATGAGAGAGAAATACAATAGTTTTCCATAAGAGATATCATAATGCTATGCAAAGGCTAAATCCATTTCCAGATTGCACTCCAATTAAAAAGTGCCTCTTTCTGCCAAAGGGGTTATGAACCTTTCCCAGAGCCACAGCTCATAGAAGAAGGCTGTGACACAGAGAATATGTTCTCCCTAGACATGTGAAGTAGGAAGTGCTGCAGTGGCAGTGACAGAAATGGGTCTCTCTCTCTCTCTCTCTCTCTCTCTCTCTCTCTCTCTCTCTCTCTCTCTCTCTCGTCTTTTTCCTGTAGTACAGTGCAGTGCTTAAGAGCTAGCACATAAAGGTCAGAAACACTTCAGGTCAACAACAAAGACCACTGGACAAGTACATTTTCTAACTGGTTGGATAAGAAGAAAAAGGAGCACACAGGTATAGGGACAGACTGGGATGGTGTGGCTACCACAATCACTGGTTGAATGGTCTCCAAAATGCCCAGAGAAATTTACAATGTTACCATTTTGGTTAACTAATTGTTTTTAGTGTTCTGTAAGTTTTGGAGATATTTAGTAATTTTAAATACCTCAGAAAATTTCAGATAATCACACTTTCTTTTTGATCCATGAAGGTTAAAAGTTATCACCAGTTTCTTAGCAAAAAAGTAACTGGAGGCACATTGAGGGCCAATAAAAATCATTTTTTTTTTCTTTTTGAGACTCATCTCTGGCATATCTGTATGAAGTTCAAGAAGGTATGACTTTTCTTTTGTTAGAGATGGAATATTCATTGTTTAGCACAGAGCCTGACTTCTGAGACACTTCTGATAAAATATGTTAATGATGAGTTATTACATACCTGGGTAAAGGTTAATTAAAAAAAACTAGAGTTAAAGGAACTTTTAATGTATTGTTAAATCTAGATGATTTATCTGGTGAGTTCTATTATGGTTGACAGTTTTAGAAGAAAAGAACACAGGATACCCAATTTAATCTAAATTCCTGATAGAAAAATCAAACACATTGCATAGGATATAGTTCTATTAAAAAAAAAAAGGTTTTTCTGAAATGCAAATTTAACTATACACCTTGTTTTTTTTTATCAGGCAATCATAAATTTACAGGGTGATCAGATCAAGGTTCTTTTACAGCATTAAAATCAGGTGAATTCTTGGGCTGGGGAGATAGCTCAGTTGGTAGAGTGCTTGCCTTGTAAGCACAAGGCCCTGGGCTTGATCCCCAGCACTGCAAAAAAAAAAAAGAAAAAAGAAATCAGGTGAATTCCTTATGGAATGATGTTTTTAAAAAGACCTATTTCTGAGTTTGTTGTCTGTGTTAGTTAGTCACTCACACATTGAGATATTTCTGACTATGCATCTATTCTAGACTTTAGAATTTCTTTTACATTGTTTTGAATACTTTTATTGCCTAATCATTTATTTTTTGGTGTTTAATGTGCTTACTTCATTTTATATGAGAATCACTCTTCATTGTAACAAGAAGGGATTTCCAGGATTACCATGCCCAATATGCTTATTTCCAAAATGCATATACTTAATTGCAAAAGAGTAAGGAGACTTACAGTAAGGTTATAGATCTAACTGGTGAAACAGACTTTTTTTTATATACCAGAACAATGGACTACACAGCTCACTAATAAGTAACAATTTAAAATGAAATAAATATACTTGAAGAGGTGTTTAATTAGTCCAATAAGATGCCTTTCAAATTTAAGGAGGAAAAAATAAACCATTATGTATTAGGCTTATACTGAGTTCCAAAACACAAGTTTACTCATTTAACCCTCTCGAAAACATGTGAAGTTACTATATCTATTTTAAAAAATTTATCAGAAAAAGAAAAGAAATCATATTATCTGAGAATATGTTTAAGAAATTATTGTTAAAATACATCATCAAATCTATGACTATCTCTACCCCAAAGTTATCCTTTCTTTACCTCAGAATGTGGCATTCTAGCACATTATCACCTAAGATAGTGTCAGGTTTTGTGGAGGTGTATTCTGACCTGAGATTACAGGTATTTGTCAAAATTGTTTTAGATGAAGAAAATACATATAATTTGCCAGAGAAGACACCATGAGCAATTGTTGCCTCAAGTAAACCTCATATACCACAGGCAAAAAGAAAGACTAACAAATAACAGATGCCATGACCATTGTAGTTTTGGAAGCAGTTTCCCATGGAAACTGAGGTAATGATAAAGACTCACCATGGAATGAAGGTCTTTGCAGTTGCTGAGGCTGAGTTAGGAGCTGATGGGAGGCCTTGTTCTGTCAAGCATCCCAGCAAACTGTGATGTGAGCTTGCCCCCGCTGCCTTGCCTCATGCTATGTGCTGGAGCTTGCCACACCCCCGCAAGTCTTTTGTCTCAGACTTGTTGCTGGGCAGAATTATTTAGGCATACTTGGTTTGTTTACATTATCAAAATGTATAGCTCACCTATAGGCTGATTCTGTTATGCTCTAACAAGCGTGTTAACCTGATTAGATAATGTGCCTATATATGTCTTGTACAATCCTGAGTAAAATTAGATCTGTGCCTTCAGAGCCCAGTCTCCGATGTCTGAATGAACTGGGTAGATATCATCGTCCTCACCCTCAGTGGGACCCTTAGTCTCCAAACATCAACATAGTACTGTTTAGGCTCTTTTTTAAATTACAGGATGGGACTTCACATATTTTCTATCCTTTATGATAAAATAATTTCATTCTTGATATGTATTTCCTAATTTACCTTTTATATTTTTCATACATACCTGAATAGAAGGGAGTTATTAATTAGCTGTCATGGGAATTAAAACTTCAAATGTAAGTTATTTTATCTAGGGATCTCTAGCTCTTTTAAAACCTGAAAAAATATCTTGAATAGTTTAAGTATATATTCACTAGTCATCATTTTGAGATTTTTCTTTAGATGCTTTTGCTATTCAGAAATAATCTTAGAGGGTTTTTAAAAAAAAGATAAAATAATTGATATTTTGATAGGAATTGCATTGAATGTGTAGATTTTTTGCGTAGTAGTGACATCTTATAAACATTGTCAGCTAATCCATGTGCATGGAATTGTGTGTTTTCATTTATTTATCTCTTCTTTAATTTCCTGCATAGTGTGTTATAGTGATATATATATATATATATATATGTATATAACTCTTTTATTTCCTTGCTTAAGTTACTTCTGAGTACTTTTATTTTTCCATTGTTACTGTAAGTGGAATTGTTTTGAAAATTTCCTTGTCAGAGTGTTTATTGTTATGGTGTAGAAATGCAACTGTGTTTTTATGCGTTGAAATTATCATGCTACTTTGCTGATTTCATTTGTTATTTCTGACAGGCTTTATTTTTTTTCTTATAGAATCTGTAAGATTTTCTATATACCAGCTCATATCTTCTATACCAGCTCATATCTTCTTATGAGAGAGATAATCTACTTTTTTTCATTTTGGATGCCTTTTATATGTCAATACTACCCAAAATGATCTACAAACTTAATGCATCTTTGACAAAATCCCATTGGCATTTTCTGTGGAAACAGAATAACTCATAAAAGTTATATGAAACTTCAAAGGAAATTTAATCTTGAAAAAGAACAATGGTGAAGGACTCACTTTTCTTGATATCAAAACTTATTTTAGAGCTATAGGAATCAAAACAGAGTGCTCCTGTCTTAACGGTACACAGATAGACCAATGCAGCAGAATAGAAAGCCCAGAAATAAACTCACATGTGTCAAATGACTTTTGACAATGGTGAAAAAACTATTCAAAGGAGAAAGGATAGTTTTTTCATCAAATGGTGCTGTGAAAACTGGACATTCACATGAAAAGAATGAGGTTGGACCCTTACTTAATATCATGTAGAAAAATTGAGAATGAATCAAAGACCCAAACATAAGACCCACAATTAAAACCTCTTGGAAGAAAATCTAGGGCAAAAGCTTCACAACACTGGGCTCATTAGTGGTTTTTTGGATATGACACCAAATGTATAGAAAAGAAAATTAAAAAATAGACAAACAATATTTAATTCAAATAAAAATGATGTGCATCAAAAGACACTACAGAGTAAAAAGTAAAAAGGTAATTCATAGAGTGGGCATAAACCAGTCACCAAATCAGAATGTTTTATGAATAATAAAAAAATATTATGGACATAAAGTAGAATGGTTGTTCCCAGGATTTGGCATGACAAGAGGAAGGAGAGCTTTTATTTAGTCAGTGAAAAGTTTCAGTTTTACCTGATAAAGGAGTTATGGAGATGGAAGGTGGTGACAGTTTCAGAACATGGTGAATTTTGTATTTAATTAAAAAAACATGCATTTTACCACAATAAAAAGTAGTAAATTAAAAACCAAAATAATGCTGAAATGAGTAGCCTTATTTTCACAACATTTGACATTTGAGGATATATCTAGAAGATAAATCCTAAACAGAATTAATGGACCACAATGCATGTGCATCTATAATTTTGATTGATATCATCACATTTTATCACATAAATGGTGTATTATTAAAAAAGACAAAGTATAGTGTACATAGAAAATGAGAGGAAAATTTGAACAGCAATTTTAATTATTATTCTATTTATTTCATGTCTATACAAAAATAGTGAAATTACTGATGAATATGAAGTTAGCATCTTCTTCTTTAGAAAACATATAGACAACTGATGCTGTAGTTAATGGCCTTTATCTTTGTTTATGGTCTGATAATTAGCAGAATGATAGTAAAGGTATTAAGTTAATCTATACACAGCTTTCTTAAGAGGTATAATAACTCATCAAGAATACTGCATCTTAAAAGACACTGTGGCTGTTTGCAATCAGAGTCCAATGTTGAAAGTGATGGGCTATAAACTATAAATACAATTCCTAGTGGATAAATGTGCAATCTCTTCAGGTACTAAATTTCCACTCTGTAAAATTAGTGGCTGTTCAGAAAACTGATTCTCTTCCAGGAGAGGGAGTTTTCAATTATTAGAGGATAGATCAAATCCTGTGATAATTTAGCATCAGCACATTTCTGATTGAAGGGCCTCTCCCATAAAGCATCTGACAAGGTCAAGAGGTTTCATTCTGTGCTGTTTACTCACAATTGATTTCTTTTCTCATTTTGCATTTTCAAGCAATTAATATTTTTCCTGTACTAACTGTATTTTATTTCTTGTTGTTATCCCTATCAGATTTTCTGTTTCATGAATGAAGAAGAGATGAAATGGGGAAGGAAGAAATACTTTGTAGTGGAGGGAAATGTGAGTCTCCTGTTTATGGAAAAATAATTTTATTTATCTAAATCAGTCAAATAATATCATTTTAAAATTACTTTATATTATTCCTGACTTCTTGTTAATTCAGTTATATTTTCTCATCTTTTAGGTACCTAAAGAGTTTGTGTTATAACTTTGAAGCAACCTTGAAGAATTCATCTTGTGTCTGAGCATTATTATTTTAAAAATCCTTTAAAGATAATACAATCTTGAACTCCAGCAAGCATTAACATCTTGAGATGAAAGATCTAAAGGATGGAACTCTGATGCAAAAGATTCCAAGGGCAGGTAATTATTTAAGTAATTAACAGAAAATTGGTGGTTTTTACTGTGTCTGTCCTGCAGAGAGAGGAGAGGGAGGGAGGGAGGGAGGATGAGAGAGAGAAAGAGAGAAAGAGAGAGAGAGAGAGAGAGAGAGAGAGAGAGAGAGAGAGAGACTATTACAAAAGCATATAGAAATTTTGACCAGAAATGAAGCTGCATGTAACCTGTTCATGCATATTTCAGTAAGAAAACTGATTTTCATTTAGTATAATGAGAAATGTGAGAATATCAAATCTTTTGCAAATAACAAAAGACAAGCAGGTTATTTTGTTTCAGGATTTTCCCTAATAAGAGAATGTTAGAAATAGAGTCAACCTAGGACTCTCTGTTCATTCTGATGCTTTTCTGTGAAAAGTCCCTGGAGAAATTGACAACAGGAGCAAATGATGGACAGGATAATGCTTTGTACTAAATGCAGGATAAATGCTTTGTACTATGGGACTGGTTTCTATGATTAACAAAAACCATAATTGAAAGATTTTTTCTTCTCAAATTAATGTTTTTCTGAAACATTCAATGTGTTATTATTTAGAATGTAGAATATTTATATTAAATACAAACTATTTTTATTAAAAATAATTACATTATCTTCAGAGGGTAAGCCATTTTCAATAGCCAGTTATTTTCATCTATTAACAGGCAAAGTACATTTTTAACAAGCTAATTATGGGTTATTTATGATCCTTTAACAACAGATCTGAGTCATTTTCCTCTTTTTTAGGTTTAGGACCCACTGGCACTTTCCCATCAGGTAGAGGCTTAAGGATATATCTTTGCTAACAAGGTTTCATGCTATCCCCACCCCAGGAGAACTAGAGGAAACTTGTACATTAAAGAAAATACTTTAAAAGATTTTCATGTGTGTCTCCTTATATATTCTTGTATCTTAGGTGCAAAAATGTGTCCTTTTTTCCCCCTCTTTGTGGTACTGGGCATTGAACCCCAGGTGCTCTACCACTGATATACATTTCCAGCCCTTTTTATTTTTATTTTGAGATGAATTCTGGATACCTTGCCAATGCTTGCCTCCAACTTGTGATCTTAATGTCTCAGCCTCCAGGCATGTACTTTGACTCAATATCTTCTATCACTTTCATGGAACCTCTATAGTGTTATTAGCTCTCAAGACATATATGTTGAGAGACATATAATAATTCTTTGCATTTTTATAGAGATTAGAATAGAATATTTCTGCCTCTCTGTGGAATATATCAAGTACACTAAAATCCCCTGCTCATATATTCCCATATTCATCAAACTCAATAGTCCTTTCTTACTTTCTTTTGAGAATATTTTCTTCACTAACCTGAATATTCACTATCGTATAAAATGTCTAATGTTTTTCATGGAAATATGACTGAAAAATGTTGATTGGAATATAATCAACATTGGAATTAAAAATACACTACAAGAAGAAAACAACACTGATATTTTCAGAAGGATGGGAATAAGCGCGCGTGCGCGTGCGCACACACACACACACACACACACACACACACACACACTCCAGTATTCTTCTTTAGCCAAAGTACCACCTAAGAGGACTTGTTCCTTGGGTAGGTAATAGGATTGCTACGCTTGAAAAACCAGTTCAAAGATTCTAGATACTTTTCTTGGGCATGAAACTTTAACTGCTTTAGTGTTGTATTTTGCTGAAAATAGCATTCTATTTCTTTTTCTCAAGATCCACCTTATAAAAGAAAAAAAAAAAAACCAAAAGTAATTCTAAAGAAGGGAGTGGGTGTTGCAGAAAAGAGGTAAGCAGCTTCATAGAAGGTGGAAAATACTTAGACAAGCAAATGATTGGATCAATGCCTGGGACTATGAGGGCCCGGCTGGAGGTTAATATGAATGAGATGTTATGCTTCATTGACTAAGTTTACCTCATTCTTTCATACATCAATATTGCTTTTTATGATGCTGTTGCCTAACTCTGTTGCAATTTGCTATTTAATCTATAATGCTATTATTACCTCAACAGAGATTGAGAAAGCAGCTGGAGAATGCTTTGATTAGACCTTAATTATTACCATGCCTGTGCTATATGTACAGTGAGAATATATGATCTCTACCACCCCTATTGCTGTCAGTATCTTACTTCAAAGCAACAGCTACATATGACATCTGTTACAGGCAAATCCGATACGTTAGTTCTCATAATGAACTGCAAAAATCTCAGAGGTTTGTTCATTCTCTGTTACCAGCATCAAGAGAAGCCCTTGGATAACCACTTATGTATTACATACTGCCATAGACAGCCCAAGCATCACAAGTGAAAAATTTTCTGGTTTGTTTATTTTAGGATATAATTAAAAGCTTGATTCTGTATTCTGTTGGTTTCTATAGTTAAAAGTTGCACTAATGTGACTGAAATACTTTGAAGTAAGTAGAGATAAAACAAATCAGCAGGTATTTAAAACTGAGGGCTATGAGGTGGAAAAATCGCCACTTTCCCTTCAGGTGAAGGCCTGAAGATATATCTTTGTTAATGAGGTTTCATGCTGCCGTACTGGATCCTTAATCATTTAAAATGCAAATCTCAAAGAATGAAGTAAGAGCTATCCTATATATGAGAAGGTGGCTGATTTTTTAATAAATGATTATGCCATCTGCTTCCCCCATCACTCTCCTGGCTGTGAAATTCCACCTATGAAATTATTTGAACTTGTATGCTATAAACAATACCCCTCAGAAGTCAGCAAATGGAACACCATTTCTCTGATTTCCTTCCTCCTCCTCTCAATTTAGAGCATTTGCTCATAGAATCAGGCACAGAGCAAGGGAAAAATTACATTTTTATGAGTAGCTGGCATTCTGCTACTTATGATTCTTACATTATTTTTTTCATGGTGGTTTTTGAATGAACTAGAAGGACGTTTATAAAGCATTATTTCAAAGTGACCTACTTAAGATATCTGTAATAAACACAGAGACTAGCTGTGCCTGCACATTTTTTTCAGGTAATTCCATGTGAAATGAAGAAGTTGGGAAGAGTACTTGGTTTTAATTTTCAGAAGGAGGTTTTTTTTTTCCCCTCAAGGAGAACTGAGTTGACTTGCACTACACTTTCAATGCCACCTGTCTCTAATGTATTTAAGGAACTTTTTATTTCCCTTTTTCTCTTCTCTCTTTTCTTTTCCTTTATTGCTATTATCATTTTTAATTCCACTCCTGGCTTGATCCATGCTGCAGCTTTATTCTGTCTTTTGACTTTATGCTTCATGGTTACTTTCAGGTCTGTCCCGAGTCTCCACTAGCCTTCCTGCTACCCTCACCTTGAACTATGGAACTGCCATCCTTCCTGTCCCTACTGTTTCCCTGGCAAGAGTTGAGAGGACTGCCTTTACCCAATTGGCAAATCCCTTAATTCCTCTCAATAAAACAATACATTCAACAACAAAAGCAAAGCAATATGAAGCAAGCAAATAAATTAAGCAATAAAACCATTCCTGGAGTTGAGAAAAAAGGAAAAAACACTAAGTTTTCACAGGAAGATCCTTGTGCATGCATTGATTTTGTTATCTGACTGCCAAGTCCAATTTCCTTAGAGACTGAGTTTCTGAAGAACTGTTTCTTTGGTCTTGGAATTCCAAAATCTCACTTTTCCCTGACCTAACATGTTTCTTTAAAACATTTGGAAAGTGGTTTAATGACTGAATTTTTACTTAAATTATTTACTATACTTCATCCCAATACAACACTGAGATCCTTCCATGTCATAAATTAACCTGCTGATGAACTTATTAAAACGTCACTTATTCCTAACAAATACTTTTTTGGCCAAGAGTGTCATTTTGGTTTTAGAGAATAAAAGATTTGAAGAACTATTATGGATCAGATGGGATATATGTTTTTTAACTATTCAAGATCAAACATGGAATGATAAAAATTGAGGCTGGACAAAGTAGAAAAATAGAAATCATTAATTCATTTGCAGGATAACTTTTCACTGTACTTTTATGAAAATGGAAACTTAAAAAGTTTTAAATAAGGAAATGTTCAGCACATTTGCCTGCTGTACCTAAAATATCTCAATGCAATGTAGGAGAATGACTTGGCAAGGGTAGGCTGAAGGCAGGATAAGAATCTCTTTGAGTCACACAAATGAGAATGATGACTGTAGATATTACTGAAGTGATTACGCACTGGAGTGGAGATTTCGTAAGGAAGAATCTAAAGAGAGAAGAGCTTGATTTAAAATATTCAGGATGTAAAGAATAACATTATGCTGCACTTTCAATTGAAAATTCCAGAATTTCCCATTGCAATGCTGTCCTGCATATAATTTTCAGTTTCTAGGTATCAGACTAATACTTAAATAAGTATTCAAGCTAACTTATGTTTTCTTCTCCAGGGTATTTAAATGACATTATATTTGTATGCAACAAATTTCTCTTCAAACTGACTTTCAACATTCTGGGTGAATGACAGTGCAATGAATTCATGCCCCTCTCCAAATCATAGCTTTATATTATTTCAAATTTCCATATCATTACATAGTTAAAGGAAATTAAAATTATGCAAGTTTCATTATGCACAATGTTATATTATTATTTAAAGTCAAATGTTTCAAGTAAAATGCATAAAGTAATAGATGATTTGCTAGTGTGTATGTGTGTGTGTGTGTGTGTGTGTGTGTGTGTGTATGTGTGTTGGGAGTCTACTTCAGCTTTCACCAGTGTTCCTAAATTAAATCAAGAAAGCCTGTTCTACAAATTTTTTAATTTACTTATTTACTTTTAGCTTTTATAAGAAATTTTTTGATGTCTTAAATCTATTAAAATAGCAGCTGATATTAAATATTTCTAAGAAGAAGCAGATACAATTATAATGTAAGTGTGCAGTTTATAAACTGGTTGTGCATTGATTTTTTTCATGTAATTGTCCATGAATTTGAAAACTTTGAATTCTAATTCATAATGCAAACTCCAAAGTCTACAAAGCAGGTTATGTGAACTTATAAGAAAAAGCCTATGTATAAATTATTTCTTAGTTTAAAACTTGCAAAACTGCTTCAAGCTACTCTCTGTAGGATGTCAGATGAAGGCAACGAAGGAGAGTGAATTTTCAGTTGTTTTATTATTTTCAATAAACAGAAAATAATTTATTTTCCTGTGGATTAATTCATGAGTGCATGTGTTTAATCAGTAACAACTTGGTGACTACTCAGCAGGTACTCTGGGGGCTTGTAGTACATAAGGGAACACAAAACAACTAAAAGCAGGAAAGACTGACTCATACTATGAGAAACCCTAAAGTGTGCCTGTAAGATTCAGAGGAAAATAAATCACTTCTGGTCAGGACATTTCTTAACAGAAATCTAAAGTGATATTACAGCAGAATTATGAAGGATGAAACCAGGCCAATAGCAGCAGATGTATAAGAAAGACATTCCAGGCAAAGAAAGCACTGTTGGGTAAGTAAAAAATGTTGGGAAAGGGTGAAATGACATGGCAGTCACATGACACAGGAGCATGTCCAGTACTGCAAAATGAATGGGACGATGGAGGGTGGGAGAGTTGTGGTACCAAGGTTTGAGAGGTGATAAGATAAACCAAAAAAGAGAAGTTACTGGTCATTGAAAATATCAGAAATTTAACAAGGAAGAAAAAAAAAATTAGTATTGTTTTCAGGAATGAATTTTTAAACATAGGTAGATAATTGACAGAATGAGAGAAATATTTGCAACTATATATTGACAAAAAGTTGTTCAGAGTCATGGCTCAGTGGTAGAGCACTTGCCTAGCACATGTGAGGCACTGGGTTCAATCCTCAACACCACATGAAAATAGAGATAAATAAAATTAAGTTATTTAAAAAGTTATTAAAAAGAAAATACAAAAAGAGAGTTGACAAGTTGCCTTCCAGATTAAAGGAAGAGTTAGATAGCAGTTACCCTGTGACCACAATTTCCAGAGAAACTTCAACTCCTCCCCAAACTCAATGTCAGAAAAATGAAATACATCAATTGAAAATGGGCTAAAGATCTAAATAGACATTTCTCAAAAGAAATGGTCAACAGGTATATGAGAAAATGTTCAACATAACAACTCGTCAGGGGAATGCAAATCAAAACCACATTCAGATACCATCTCTTCCCAGGAAGAGTGGTTATTTTTAAAAAGATAAAAGAAAAAAAGTGCTGCTGAGGATATGGAGAAAAGGTACCCCTTGCATACCGTTGGAGGGAATGTAAATTAGTAGGGACATTATGGAAAACAGTATAGAATTTTCCCAAAACATTAAAAATGGAATTAGCATATGACCCAGCAGTTCAAAGGAAATGAAATATATTTCAAGGTAATGAAATCGATCTGTGGAAGAGTGATCTCAACCCCTGTGTTCAGTGTAACTCTATTCATAATAGGCAAGAAATGAGCACCAAATTAAGTGTCCATTGGTTGATGAAAGGATGAAGAAAATGTAACATCTCTCTCTCTCTCTCTCTCTCTCTCACACACACACACACACACACATACACACACATGCATTTCACATATATGTATATGTACACATATATACATATATACATATATGAGTATACATGTATATGTGTACATGCATATATATATGTGAGTATAAATATGTGAGATATTACCAATTTCTTTCTATTCTGTTTGTTATATTCCCATATACAATTCTATGACATCTTGTCATTTGCAACAACATGAATGGAGATCATTATGTTAAACAAGCCATGCACAGAAAGCTTAGTACCACATGTTTTCAGTTACATATAGAATCAAAAATAGTTGATTTCTAGAGAGTGGAATGGTGGTTACTGGAGGCCAGGGAAAGTAGAGTGTGCAGGAAGAATGCAGAAGGATTAACAATGGATACTAATTTACAGTTTGGGAGTAAAAAGGGATTCTGCTATGCAACTTCAAAATAGGGTGGCTATAGACATAAATAATATAGCATATTTCAAAATGCAAAAGAAAGAACTTTGAATGTTTTCAACATAAAGAAATAATAAATGTTTGTTGAGATAGATATGTTTAAAGTGATTTAAAATTACCTCACTAGACAAAGGAGCCAAAAACATACAATGGAGAAAAGATAGCCTGTTCAACAAATGGTGCTGGGAAAACTGTAAATCCATATGTAGTAAAATGAAATTAAAGTTCTATCTCTCACCCTGCACAAAACTCAACTCAAAAATGGATCAAGGACTTAGGAATTAGACCAGAGACCCTGCACCAAGTAGAAAACAAAGTAGGTCCGAATCTCCATCATGTTGGCTTAGGATCAGACTTCCTTAATAAGACTCCCAAAGCACAAGAAATCAAAGCAAGAATCAATAAATGGGATGGATTCAAACTAAAAAAAAACTTTTTCTCAGCAAAGGATACCACCAATATTGTGAAAAGAGAGCCTACAGAGTGGGAGAAAATCTTTTCCACATGCGCTTCAGGTAGAGCACTAATCTCCAAAATGTATAAGGAACTTACAAAATGTTACACCAAAAATACAAAGAACCCAATCAATAAATGGGCTGAGGAACTGGACAGACACTTTATAGAAGAAGATATACGGGCAATTAATAGATATATGAAAAAGTGTTCAACTTCTCTACTAATTAGAGAAATGCAAATTAAATCAACTATAAGATTTCATCTTACTCCAATTAGAATGACTATCATCAAGAACACAAAAATAGATGTTGGCATGGATGTGGGGAAAAAGGCACACTTTTACATTGCTGGTGGAGTAGAGAATTGGTGCAGCCACTCTGGAAAGCAGTGTGGAGAATCCTCAGAAAACTTGGAATGGACCCACCTTTTGACTCAATTTTCCCACTCCTTGGTTTATCCTCAAAGGAATTAAAATTAGCATACTACAGTAACACAGCCATACCAATGTTTATAGCAGCTCAATTCACAATAGCTAGATTGTGGAACCAACCTAGATGTCCTTCAACAGATGAATGGGTAAATGATCTGTGGTGTATGTACACAATGGAATATGATTCAACCATAAAGAAGAATAAAATTATGGCATTTGCAGAGAAATGGATGGAATCGTAGAATACCATGGTAAGTGAAATAAGCCAATCCCCAAAAACCAAAGGCCAAATGTTTTCCCTGATAAGTGAATGATGATATATAATGGGGGTGGGGGTGAGAGAGGGATGGAGGAACTTTAGATTACATAGAGAGAAATGAGAGAGAGGGGATATGAAAGATGGTGGAATGAGACAGACATCATTACCCTACGTACATGTATGATTACATGAATGGTATGAATCTACATGCACAACCATAGAAATGAAATGATGTACCCCATTAGTGTCCAATGAATCAAAATGCAGTCTGTAAAAATAAAAAAATCTTAAAGATAAAAAACTAAAATTACCAATGTATATAGTATCAAAACATTACATGGTACCTCATTTATATATATGTATAATTCTTGTGTTTTTATGTACCAGTTCAAAACAAATAAATAAATTTTAATTTAAAAAGGCACAAGTTGGAAATTTACTGTGGTATTCATGTGAGGTACTGAGGAGCTAAACAGTAACATTGAAAAGTTCAATTGGTAATGAGAAAATACCACCTGTTGAGAAGAATTACACTGGCACCTGGAAATAATATAATAAGGGAATTCTTGCTATATTGTTCCTTTTGTAAAGTAATAAATAGAAGCAAAAATGGCAAATCCTTTCAGAACCCATCTTTCATTGGGTTGTGGATTCTCTGTGTAAATAGCCAATTCCTTTTGAAATACCATTTGTCCTGAGTAGAAAATTTAAGCAATTATAAGGAAGATGGAATAGTCATTCAATGTTTTCAAATCATTCACTTTGTTTAGCCTGTTCCATATAAAGTTTGGGATATATTATTTTATTTATTATTAAAATCACCAAATTTGAAAATCAACATTTCATATTTAAACAATTGCAGGTATAATCATAATCAAATTTACAAACTGGGATATATTTTAGTTCTATAATGTAACTGTGGAATGATCAAAATGAACTTCCTGGAACAGATTGTGTTATACTCTGCCTTATCCATATCTGTCATCTCACTTTCTAAAGACCACAGATAATAGTAATAAAAAGGAAGGCATCTAATTCTTCAACAGAACTATGCTTATTTTTAGTAAAATAAATGCAACTCATGGGATGCCTGTTTCTATAGCTAGATGTAAAATAGGAATATATTTTACATTATAGTGGGATATATATATATATATATATATATATATATTGGAATTTGTATATAAATTATGATATCTATTTCCATATGTTAAAATATTATGATTTACTTTATCAATTTCTATTTAATCTATCCTCTGTGTTGAGATTTAAGGGTGCTTACACCCAAATTTTCTAAACTTCTTCACACCTATAGTGCTAGATATGAATTACATTCTACATAATAAATATGCGCCCGTGAGATGTGGAAGTCAAAGCCAAGAAAGGCACTTTCCCTTCAAATCTGGACATTTCTATTCTTTAAGTAGTTCAAAGTTTTCCTGCAATAGGACCCAGAGCTCATTCCTGAGTTTCTGGAAGAAATACTCTTTGATTTTACTGCTTACTCCACGGGTTCTAGTTCTATGTGTCCTTTGGGTTTTCTTGTATCTAAGTCTTCTCTGGTAGTGGAGGAGGCATTAGGAAACATCCTAATACAGTCAGGCTTCACAATGAGCAAGTTTTAGAATGTTCTTGGGATCACTCTGGAGTGTCACCTAGAAATGGCTCCTTTAACCCTTCCAACAATTTCATAGGCACCAATTGTGATAGAACTTCATGTTTCTTTAGGGTGGCTTCTGTTTTTGCTTTGCCTTCTAAATTATACAGTATATAGTTTATTGGGAATTTTATCAGTATGATTATTTTGTAGTTTATCTGTTGAAGTTTCCTGAATTTGTACAAGAACAAATTTCACGTGAGCACTATTGACCTGAGAACAAATCCCTATAGAAATTAGGAAAAGTAATCTTCATGAATTCTTTGACTAAATCAAGGTAGGAAGTTTAGAAAGTACAATTAATTTTACTGGATGTGTGTTTTACTGTCGATAGCCATCTTTATTGGTTCCTTGCTTGTGAACTTACAATCGTGCTTCCTCTTTTTTCTTTTTTCTTTCTGCCCTACTTCCCTGAGTTTTTTCTTTAAGCATTCTCTTCACATCTCCTCCCTCTTCCTTTGTTTATTACTGTGTTTTTCTCATAGTTCTATTTTTTTTCATTCATTTTCCATCCTTGTCACAATTCCACCTCTCTACTCCAATCAGCAATTTTTACTGAGTACCAAGATAACACATTCTTCTGGGTCAAGGCCTAAAAGAGCCATCAAAATGACAGGTATATTCTCTAAATGTATCCTTAAATTTTACCAATTCATAGACTGCCAGTATTGTTGCTTTCTCTGGGGTTCTTTTCCTCTAATAGAATAAAACTCTGAGCTTGTGGTCATTTTTTTTTTTTTTCTAGTGTGTGAAAAAGCAGTTGATAAGTACATAAAGAAAGATGGCAAAAATGACTGGTTCGAAGAACAATGTAATGTGGAAGCAGCTTTCTAGACATAACTGAGCTTCAGTAACCTCATTAAAGATTTAACCTGGCCATTCAAATGGACGTTTTTTGCTGAGGAAATTTGCTGATTACTTACAGGAATGAGGTCATGAAATTTCGGTTAGTTTCCTTTGTGAACAAAAGAAAAGGGAATAATTAGGTCAATGGGGAAGCCGAAAAACACATTGTCAGATGGAAGGAAGTACATTGGAGTTTCATAACATGCTTTCTAGATGGATATTTAGTTCAGGAGCCAGAGTATTTATTAGGTAGACTCAAGGTCTCTGAGGAAAACTTCCACATAAATGTTGGCAAGATAACTTATAAAACTCATAGTCTTTCTATTTGTTTACCTCAAGTGTTTGTATTGTCGTAGAACTGCACAATTACAATATTAAAAAATAAGAATAGGTAAATAGAGTGATAAGTGATGCACAGCTTAATGATTAAAGATCCAGAAAGGGCAACTGATCTACTTGTTTGCACATGACTTGGATATTATTACTAATGTAATTGAGCTTGTGATTAAGATATATTCATGACAATTTGAATGCTCAATACCTGTTTAGTCCACCTGATAATGTCTGTTTCTTGTTAATAATAGATTATATTATTCTGAATAAGAGAAATTTTTTCTAGGCTTTGGATAAATATTTGTAATTAAAAATCGTATAAAATATTAGGACAAAATAGCATTAGGTACCTGGAGTGGATCAACATCTGGCAAACACAGGATCATAATATTCTTTCAAATGTGGACATTCCATGCAGATTTAAACCTTCAGCATAAATCCTCTGGAAAGAGAAAATGCAAGAAAAAATCTAGTAGGATTACTCTACCTAACTAAACATTTCCTTTCTCTTTATTCCTTTTCTTAGTTTCTCACAGTTAAACCTGGTGTTCACACAATCTTTAAGTCCATGAGGTAGTTCAACCAATTGCCCTTGGGAAACAAATGCATCTTTGTAACTCCAGCTGGAAATGATCATTTTAATGGTGACACTTAGTACTAATTAAGCCCATGTATTTGTCTTTTTCATTCTTTTCACTGTCTTTATGATGTCTCTTCATAAACAGAATTTCTAAAATTTAAGAGCCTTCTTAAATGCAAAAAATAAATAGTACATATTGAAGGTAAAAGCAAATTAATATTGGAATATGTAAACATGGAGACATTATTAGCCAATTTAAGTAGTTAGTATCTATCACCCTAAATTTT
The DNA here is from genome assembly GCF_902686445.1 of Sciurus carolinensis. NCBI lineage: Eukaryota > Metazoa > Chordata > Mammalia > Rodentia > Sciuridae > Sciurus > Sciurus carolinensis. The sequence goes on from NC_062222.1 coordinate 93,450,073, forward strand.
TATCACCAAATTCTTTTGCTTGTTGTTCTGTATATTGCATCTCAATTAATCACTGTCTTCTCATTAGAGATTAGATTTTATTTTCGAGAAATGTACACAAAGATACTCATGGAATCTGTACTCTTTTGGGGTCCAATTTCTTTTCTCAGAATAATTCTGTGAGAATCATTCATGTTGTAGCATGTGTTAAGAGTTTATTCCATTTTATTTGTTTAATTTTTTGAGTAGTTATCCACTATAAGGATACACTCAGTTTGGTTAAGTTGATATACACTCTTGTTTTTTTCCAGTTTGGGTTAATACAAACAGATATGTCAATACGTGGTATGATTAGTATTTTCAGTTTTTAGGCACCTTCATATATGGACTGTCATGTCTTTCTTTTTTCTTTTTTGCTGGAGATTTAACCAAGGCTTTGTACATGCTACGTACATGCTCTGCAACTGAGCAACAGCCCCATTCCTATTACTGTGGTTTTAATTTATAGTTAACTGATAACTCATGAATTCTAATAAGATTTCATATGTATTCTTTGGTAAAGTATCGGTTAAAATTATGTTCATTTTATACTGATTTTTAAAACTGATTTTTGGCAGTCTTCTATATATTGTGGAGACTCAACCAGTTATATGATTAGAAAATACTTTCTACCAGTTTGTGATTTGTATTTCAGTACCTTAAACATTTTGTTAGATAAGCGGATATTTTAAATTTTAAAGACATTAATCTGACCTATATATTCTTTAAATGACTGCTTCTGCTGGATAGCTAAGTAATCATTACCTGATTAAAAGTCACTTGTTTGCTCCCTGTACTCTTTCTAGAAATATAATTAAAAATTTTACACTTTTTTAAAGAATCTATTTTTTGCTAATTTTTATATGGAATGAGATATGGATCTAAGTTAACTTTTTCATGTGAATAGTCAATTTCTCCAACAGAATTTGTTCAAAGAAATAAAATATGCTTTTTTTTCCCCAAATAGTATTTATGTGTTTAAATATCATGTTTTTCCTTCATTAATGCTAATTATACTGATTGAGTTTTGAGTGTTACACCTACCATGCATTCCTGGAATTAACTTCACTTGGTCATTAAAAATATGGTTTTTTATACATTGCTTGGTTGGTTAAAATTTTACTTAAAATTTATGCATTTATTTTCAGAAAGGAAAATGCTCTGCAGTTTTATCCTATAGTAATGTCTTTTTTATAGTCTTTATATCAGAAAAACTTGTCATACAATGAGTTACATTCTGTTCTTTCTTGCCAATTTTCTGGAATAGCTTATAAGGAAATAGTATTTTATACTCATAAAACATTATTAGAATTAACTAAAATTAGAATAGCCTGATTTTCTTAGGGAAAGGTTTTTAACTACTACTTTAATCCATATATTTCTGTTCAGGTTCTCTATTTCTTCCTGAATAATATTCATAGTTTTCCAGAAATTTTCCTATTTAAGTTGTTGAGTTTATTGTCATAAAGTTGTTCACAGTATTCTTTTACAATTATTTTAATAATAAAGAATCTATGGCATGTATATATGTAAAATACACTCTACTCATGTATCTAGAAATACACTCTACTCATGTATCTAGAAAGAACAAATTAAAAAATTAAAAAAGAGTAACAAATAATCCCATCATTATGTAAAACTCTAATGTACCAATACAAATATGGAAAATAATAATTGGAATAGAGAAAAAAGAATCTGTGATGATGTAATTCTCTTAATCATGTTATGGTTTATTCGGGTCTTCTTCCACTTTCCTTATGAATCTGACTAGGAATTTAGCAATTTATTGACTTTGTAACAGATTGACTTTTGCTTTCATTGACTTTCTTCTTCTTATTATTTTTATTTTAGTTTTTGTTCATATTTTTTGATCATTTGGTTTCTTTTAGCTAATTTGGGTTTAAATTGTCTTTCTTTTTCTAGTGTATAAAGGGTATCTGGGGTTATTAATTTGACACCTTAATTATTTTCTAGTATATATCTAATGTGGTTCAGCACCATAAATTTCTTCCTGTATACTCAGTTAAGAAACACTTTATGAATTTTGTTATCTTTTATTTTATTCAGTTTGAATTGGTTTCCAATGTCCTGGTTTATTTCCTCTTCACAAGTAAGTAATTTAGAAGTTTTTAAATCAGGTTTCAAAATAAAGGGAGATTTTTAAAATGTGTCTTACTGTGATTAGTAATATTTAATTTCCATTATTCTCAAAGAACTTGTTCTAGAGGACTTAAATACTTCAAAGTTTATCAAAATTTATTATTTGACACAGAATATTTCTTATATTATTATTCCATGTATATTCATAAAGCTGTATGTTCTGTTTGTGTGTTCTGAGGTAGGATGGTGTGTTGTATACATGCCAATCAGGTAAAATTTGATAGTGTTGTATAAGATTCTTAAATCCTTATTTGCTCTTTATTTCTTACTCTGTCAGTGATTGAGAGAGGAGTATTGAAATTTCTGACTATATTTTTGGCTTTGTCTATTTTTCTGTACTTTTCAGTTAGTTTTAGGTTTATGTATTTTGAAGCTCTGCTACCTAGCATGTGAACATTTAGAATTTATTCTTCTCTTGATAAGCATAAGTTATTGTTATGAAAGCGTCTTTTTTATCCATGGTGGTATCCTTTGCTCTACAATAACTTTGCTTATTTTAATAAATTGTCCTTCTTTATGTACACTAGTATTAGTATGATCTTCCATTTTCCATATTCTTATGTTTAGCCTGATGTATATTTATACTTAAAACGTGTTTCTTTTAGGCATCATATAGTTGGATTTTGTTTGTTTATTTGCTATTTTGTTCAGTCTGAAAATCTTTGCCTTTTAATTGTGTGTTTTGATCATATACATTTTACTTTTTAAATTATTTATGGAGTTAAGTTCAAATAACCCATCTACTTCTTTCTTTCTTGTTTCCTTTTTGTCTAATCTATTCTTGGTTTCCTTTTTCATACAGACCTAAATGTGATTATGTAGATTTATATATATTTATGAAATTATATGTATTGTTATATACAGAATCTAATATGAAAACTTCTTCAAATTTAATTTGCTCTTTTAGTGACATTTTAACATTTCACAACTACGATAACTATTTTATAGTACTATATTTTCATTCTCTCCCTCATGCTGTTATCACACATTTTAATATCATATCTGCTATCAATGTCAAAACATTGCTATTATTTTCTTTGTTTATAAAGACAATATTCCTAGCAGCTCAACTCACAATAGCTAAACTATGGAACCAACCTAGGTGCCCTTCAACAGATGAATGGATAAAGAGAATGTGACATACGTATGTCTTTATCCATTCATCTGTTGAAGAGCACCTAGGTTGGTTCCATAGTTTATATGTATGTATGTATATGTATATACACATACATGTATATATGTATATATGTTCCATATATATATATGTATGTATATGTATATATATATACACACGTACATATATGTATATATACATATTATATATTTATATACCCAATGGAATATTACTGAGCTTTGAAGAAGAATGAATTATGGCATTCACTGGTAAATGGAAGGAGTTGGAGAATATCATGCTAAACAAACCAAGTCAAACCCAAAAAACCAAAGGCCAAATGTTTCCTCTGATAATGCGAATGCTAATTTACAATAAGGGTAATGGGGATAGGGAAAAATAGAGTTACTTTATGTTAGGCAGAGGGCAGTAAAGGGAGGGGAAGGGGTATGGGGGTAGGAAGGACAGTAAAGTGAAACAGACATTATTACCTTATGTACATATGTGACTGCTTCCTGCTTGAGATTTTACTTTTAAACAATACTTGCTTAGATCAATTTGATTGTGATGGTCTTTGATATGATACAAATTTTCTTTTGTTACTTGGGCCTGGAGTTTGTTGAGCTCTTTAGATATGTTCTTTAAATCCTTTCTAAATTACCAGAAGATTTTCTTTTTCTTCACACGTGGGTGTTTTTCTGTCTACTCCTGTTTCCTATCCTTTGGATACTCTGATTATATGGATATTAGTTAGACTCTTGAATTTGCCTGCACATGGCTAACTTCACTTATTTTATTTTATGCTTTTCCATAGATTTTTATCTCTAGAATTGAGAACTTTTACTATCTTCCATGTCTCTTCTTAGCTTTCTGAACATATGAATATCATTTTCAATAACTGTTTCAATGTATTTGCCTGATAAATCTAAGATCTTTTTGATGCTTAGGAGGTTTCAATGCACTGATTTTATTAATTTTAGAACTTGTTTTTCTTCACTTATTTGCATGGCTTACAATTTTTTATTGTATACTAGACATTGTGATTTTTACTTTTATATTTCTACACAGTTGTTGAGAGTTTTTTTTTTTTATATTGTCAATTATTTGGAAGCAGTTTGATCACTTAAGGTTCTGTTTTTCATATTTTTTTGAGGGGATGTGGGTACCAGGGATTGAACTCAGGGACATTGACCACTGAACTACATCCCCAGCCCTATTTTGTATTTTATTTAGAGACAGGGACTCACTGCGTTGCCCAACACCCTGATTTTGCTAAGGCTGGTTTTGAACTTGCGATCCTCCTATCTCAGCCTCCCAAGCCACTGGAATTATAGGTATGCAGCACAGTACCGAGCTGCTTTTTGTAATTTTAGGCTGGATTAGAGCAGTGATTGGTGTATGGTTAACTATTTCCCAGGATTGAGGAAAACTTCTGTGTATTATCTTGGGCCTCATACATAAAGCAGTTTTTGTTTTGTTTGTTTTGTTTTGTTTTACAAACAAATGGGATACATGTTGTTTCTGTTTGTACATGGAGTAACAGCATACCATTTGTGTAATCACACATTTACATAGGGTAATAATGTTTGATTCATTCTGTTATTTTTTCCTTCTCCCTCACCCCTCCCACCCCTCTTTTCACACTATACAGTCCCTCCTTCCTCCATTCTTGCCCCCCTCCAACCCCCCATTATGTGTCATCACCCGCTTATCAGTGAGATCATTCGTTGTTTGGATTTTTGAGATTGGCTTATCTCACTTAGCATGATATTCTCCAATGTCATCCATTTGCCTGCAAATGCCATAATTTTATTATTCTTTTTAGCTGAGTAATATTCCATTGTATATATATATATACCACAGATTCTTTATCCATTCATCAATTGAAGGACATCTAGGTTGATTCCACAGTCTGCCTATTGTGAATTGAGGAGCTATGAATATTGATGTGGCTGTATTTCTGTAGTATGCTGATTTTAAGTCCTCTGAGTATAGGCCGAGGAGTGGGATAGCTGGGTCAAATGGTGGGTACATTCCAAGTTTTCTAAGGAATCTCCACACTGCTTTCCAGAGTGGCTGCACTAATTTGCAGCCCCACCAGCAATGTATGAGTGTACCTTTTCCCCACATCCTCTCCAATACCTATTGTTGCTAGTATTCTGGATAATCACCATTCTATTTGGGGTGAGATGGAATCTTAGGGCAGTTTTGATTTGAAATTCTCTTATTACTAAAAATGTTGAACATTTTTTCATATACCTGTTGATTGTTTGTAGATCATCTGTGAAGTGTCTGTTCATTTCCTTAGCCTATTTGTTGATTGGGTTATTTGTATTCCTCATGTAGAGTTTTTTTGAATTATTATGTAGAGTTTTTTGGAAATTAGTGCTCTATTTGAAGTATGAGTGGCAAACATTTTCTCCCACTATGTAGGTTCTCTCTTCCCATTGCTGATAGTTTCCTTTGCTGAGAGAAAGCTATTTAGTTTGAATCTATCCCAGTTATTGACTTTTGCTTTTATTTCTTGTGCTATGGGGATCCTGTTAAGGAAGTCTGATCCTAAGCCGACATGTTGAAGATTTGGACTTACATTTTCTTCTAAAAGTTGCAGGGTTTCTGGTCTGACTCCAAGGTCCTTGATTCATTTTGAGTTGATTTTTGTGCAGGGTGGGACATAGGGGTTTAGTTTCATTCTGTTGCATATGGATTTCCAGTTTTCCCAGCACCATTTGTTGAAGAGGCTATCTTTTCTCCATTGCATATTTTTGGCCCCTTTGTCTAGTATGAAAAAATTGTATTTATTTGGGTTTGTGTCTGTGTCCTCTATTCTGTACCATTGATCTACCTGTCTATTTGGGTGCCAATACCATGTCGTTTTGTTAATATTGCTTTATAGTATAGTTGAAGTTGTGGTATTGCGATACCCCCTGTTTCATTCTTCCTGCTAAGGATTGCTTTAGCTATTCTGGGTTTCTTATTCTTCCAGATGAATTTCATGATTGCTTGCTCTATTTCTGTAAGGTACATCATTGGGATTTTAATTGGAATTGCATTGAATCTGTATAGCACTTTTGGTAGTATGGCCATTTTGACAATATTAATTCTGCCCATCCAAGAACATGGGAGATTGTTCCATCTTCTAAGGTCTTCCTCAATTTCTTTCTTCAATGTTTTGTAGTTTTCATTGTAGAGATCTTTTACCTCTTTGGTTAGATTGATTCCCAAGTATTTTATTTTTCTTTTGAGGCTATTGCAAATGGAGTTGTTTTCCTCATTTCCCTTTCAGATGTTTTGTTGCTTGCATATAAAAATGCTTTAGATTTATGTGTGTTGATTTTATAGCTTGCTATTTTGCTGAATTCATTGATGAGGTCTAGAAGTTTTTTGGAGGAGGTTTTTGGATCTTCTAAATATAGAATCATGCCATCAGCAAATAGTGACACCTTAAGTTCCTCTTTTCCTATTCGTATCCCTTTAATTTCTTTAGTCTGCCTAATTGCTCTGGCTAGAGTTTTGAGGACAATGTTGAATAGAAGTGGTGAAAGAGGACATCCCTGCCTTGTTCCTGTTTTTAAAGGTAATGGTTTCAGTTTTTCTCCATTAAGAATGATGTTGGCCATGGGCTTAGCATAAATAGCCTTTACAATGTTCAGGTATATTCCTACTATCCGTATTTTTTCTAGTGTTTTAAGCATGAAGGGGTGTCGTATTTTGTCAAATGCTTTTTCTGCATCAATTGATATAACCATATAATTCTTATCCTTAAGTCTATTGACATGATGAATTACGTTTGTTGATATATGGATGTTAAACCATCCTTGCATTCCAGGGATAAACCCCACTTGATCGTTGTGCACAATTTTCTTAATAAGTTTTTGGATACAGTTTGCCAATATTTTGTTAAGGATCTTTGCATGTATATTCATCAAGGATATTGGTCTAAAATTTTCTTTCCTTGATGTGTCTTTTCCTGGTTTGGATATCAGGGTAATATTAGCTTCATAGAATGAGTTCGATAGGGTACACTCATTTTCTATTTCCTGGAATAATTTGAGAAGTATTGGAATGAGTTCTTTTTTGAAGGTCTTGTAGAACTTGGCTGAGAATCTGTCTGGTCCTGAGCTTTTCTTGGATGGTAGATTTTTAATGGCTTCTTCTATTTCATTGCTTGATATTGACCTTTTTAAATTGTGTAAGTCCTCCTGGTTCAGTTTGGGAGGAGCATATGTCTCTAGAAATTTGTCAATGTCTTCAATAGTTTCTATTTTGTTGGAATACAGATTTTCAAAGTAGCTTCTATTATGTTCTGTATCTCAGTGGTGTCTGTTGTGATATTTCCTTTTTCATCACGAATTTTAGTAATTTGAGTCTTCTCTCTCCTTCTCTTTGTTAGCATGGCTAAGAGTTTGTCTATTTTGTTTTACTTTCTCAAAGAACCAACTTTCAGTTTTGTCAATTTTTTGAATAGTTTCTTTTGTTTCAATTTCATTGATTTTAGCACTGATTTTAATTATTTCCTGTCTTCTACTACTTTTGCTGTTATTCTGTTCATCCTTTTCTAGGGCTTTGAGCTGTAATGTTAGGTCATTTAGTTGTTGACTTTTCATTCTTTACTGGAATGCACTCCATGCAATGAATTTTCCTCTAGTACCACTTTCATAGTATCCCACAGAATTTGATATGTTGTATCATTGTTCTCATTGACCTCTAAGAATTTTTTTATCTCCTCCCTGATGTTTTTTGTTATCCATATTTCATTCAATAGCATATTATTTAGTCTCCAGGTGTTGGAGTAATTTTTGTTTTTTATTTTGTCATTGATTTCTATTCTCAGCCCATTATGATCTGATAGAACACAAGGCAGTATCTCCATTTTTTTTTTGCATTTCCTAAAGGCTGCTTTTTGGCACAACATATGGTCTATTTTCGAGAAGGTTCCATGTGCTGCTGAGAAGAAAGTGAATCCACTTGCGATGGATGGAAAATTTTATGTATGTCTATTAAGTATAGGTTATTGATTGTGTTATTGAGTTCTATGGTTTCTTTGGTTGGTTTTTGTTTGAAAGATCTATCTAGTGGTGACAGCGGTGCATTAAAGTCACCCAGAATTATTGTGTTGTGGTCTATGTGATTCCTGAAATTGAGAAGGATTTGTTTGATGTACAGGGATGCACCATTGTTTGGGGCATAAATATTTACTATCATTATATCTTCCTGATTTATGGTTCCGTTAAGCAGTATGAAATGTTCTTCTTTATCCCTTCTGATTATCTTTGGCTTGAAGTCCACTTTATCTGATATAAGGATGGAAACCCCTGCTTTTTTACTGAGTCCATGTGCGTGGTAGTTTTTTTCCCATCCTTTCACCTTTAGTCTGTGGATGTCTTTTTCTATGAGATGAGTTTCTTGCAGGCAGCATATTGTTGGGTCTTTCTTTTTAATCCATTCTGCCAGTCTATGTCTTTTGAGTGATGAGTTTAGGCCATTAACATTCAGGGTTATTATTGAGTCATGATTTATATTCCCAGTCATTTGGCTTACTTTTGGTTTTTAACTTGGCTTGGTTTCTCCTTTGAGTGGTTTTTCTCTAAGGTAGTTCCTCCCTTTGCTGACCTCCATTGTTGTTTTTCATTTTCTCCTCATGGAATATTTTGTTGAGAATATTCTGTAGCACAGGCTTTCTATTTGTAATTCTTTTAACTTTTGTTTATCATGGAAGGATTTTATTTCATCTTCAAATCTGAAGGTTAGTTTTGCTGGGTATAGGATTCTTGGTTGGCAACCATGTTCTTTCAGAGCTTGAAATACGTTGTTTCAGGCCCTTCTAGCTTTTAGAGTCTGGGTTGAGAAGTCAGCTGCTATCCGTATTGGTCTCCCCCTATATGTAATTTGATGCTTTTCTCGCAGCCTTCAAAATCCTATCTTTATTTTGAATGTTAGGCATTTTCATTATAATGTGCCTTGGTGTGGATCTGTTGTGATTTTGTGCATTTGGTGTTCTGTAAACCTCTTGTATTTGATTTTCCATTTCATTCTTCAGGTTTGGGAAATTTTCTGATATTATTTCATTGAATAGGTTGTTCATTCCTTTGGTTTGTATCTCTGTGCCTTCCTCAATTCCAATAATTCTTAAATTTGGTCTTTTCATGATGTCCCATAGTTCTTGGAGATTCTGTTCATGATTTCTTACCATCTTCTCTGTTTGGGCAACTTTATTTTCAAGATTAAATATTTTGTCTTCATTGTCTGAGGTTCTGTCTTCCAAGTGGTCTAGTCTTTTGGTGATGCTTTCCTTTGAGATTTTTATTTGTTTTTTGTATCCTTCCTTTCAAGGATTTCAGTTTAGTTTTTTTTTTTTTTTTTTTTTTTGAGAATCTCTTTGTTGAAATGATCTTTTGCTTCCTGCACTTGCTCATTCAGCTTATTGGTATTATCATTCATTGCCTGCATTTGCTCTCTTATCTCATCCTTTGCTTCACGAATCATCTTAATCATGTATAATCTGAAGTCCTTTTCTGATATTTCTTCTAACATACTGACATTGGATTCTATTAATATAGAATCTAGATTTTTTTGGATCATTTTCTTCTTCCCTTGTTTTTTCATGTTGTTCATGTAACTTCCCCTCTAGCAGTGCAGTCTGGGGTATTGCAGATTTCCCCTATAGGCTTATAGTGGCCATATAGGTTTCCAAAACCCTTTCTTTAAGGGGAGATCAATATTATCTGTGCCCAATTCAGACACTATGCAATCCTAGACCAAATAGCCCCTATGTGGACAATAACAAAATTGTCATAATAAATAGAATGGGTTCAAACATTATCTTCAGTAAAGCAAACAGATTTGCAATAAGGTCTGCAGTTTCAAATGGATGACAAAGAGGATGCAGAGGGATGTAGAATGTGACTGTTAATGGGATAAGAAAAGAATATACAGAAGTTCTAGATAATAGAAAGGGTGAGAGTGTAATCAAAAGAAATTGGATGTTGGCATGCAAAAATGGAGAAAGAGACTCTTAGGGAACAGGTAGACAAAAGGAAAAGAGAGCAAGAAAAGTAAAGAAATAAAGACAAAAATTTTCAATAAGGAAAATAAGGAGAAAAAAGAAAATCTACAGTATAACAGTCATATAGTAATGAAACCTCCCAGAGTTCAGTAGCCTGATGCATGAGAGGTACCTGACAATGAGCTTCAAGCCTCCAGCAGGCGTCTCAGGATGGGTTTTGCCTCACCTAAAGATGGGAGCTATGGCTTCCAGGATTATCTGAGATGGCCGCTCTGGCTTCAAAATGTGTTGGCAAATGGGGAGGTGCAGCTCAGGGTGTGGACATGGTCAGCTGGAGGTCCTGGAGGCGGGATGCAGTTGGTCAGGCAGGGCTCCTGGAGGTCGGGAGTGTTTGGTGTGTTTGTGGGATCCTGGAGGTCAGTTGCAATCATTTGGTCTGGGGTCCAGGTGATAGGGCACAGTCAGTTGGTCTGGGGGTCCTGGCGGCAGGGAGCAGTCAGTCGATGTGAGGGCCCCAGAGGCAGGGAGTGATTGTTCGGGTTGAGGGATCCTGGAGATGGGGCTCAGTTAGTCCTGCCAGGGGTCCTTCGGGGCCTGGCTATTGTCTCAAAATGGCGGCAGCCATGTGTAATAAAACCTGCAGGTACTGTAACAGTGAACTTCCAGGTAACAGTAGGCAGCTGGTGCTCCACTGGCAGTCAGCGATCAGTTTGCTGACTGTTGTCGGACGATTGGAAGGTGAACCTCATGTGTTGGGCGATGGACAGGTGAGAGGCAGGCAAATGGCGGGTGATAGGTGCCTGACAGTGAGCAATCTGCACTCAAAATATGCATCGATATGCTGGCAGACTGCAGGTCATCACAGCAGACAAATGGGGTAAACAGCAGGGGATCGATAAGTAGCAAAAACTGCCTTACCAAGAAACAGATATCCTCTGCTTGAAACCAGAGTTACAGAGTGACAAGGAACACAGCCTCCCTCTAGTCTGCCATTTTGGATCTCCTCCCAATATTCTTTATCCATAAAGCAGTTTTTTAGTCTGATGGGAACAACGCTATTGTGAGATCTGCACGTATCCTAATTCTTTTTTATTTAACACATGTTCAGAAACTTCTTCTTCAAGTCTGGGTAAGTCTCCTTATCTTTATAAATTTATTAAGAGTCAGATGAGTACTCCTGGGGACTTTTTCTGAATTTCTGGAGCTTTCTGTTTGCTCTATTCACTCACCTCTGTAGTTTCCACTTTAGCTACACTTGACCTACCTGTTCTCTCTGCATTTTTAGATCTGTCTCTTTAACTCAGGAAGGCCACTGATCTCTGCCTGGTTTCACTCTCCTTGGGACTACACATGGAAACCATCTAACATCTAAAAGCTTGTACCTTCATAAGGCTCATTCTGTTTGTTTCTCATCTTTCAGGAAACCACTAAGCTTGCCAGGAGTCCACAGACTTGAAAGCCATTGTTTTTTTTGCCCTTTGAATTATTTTAAACAAGAAGGTGAATCTGATCCCCTTTATTATATGTTGAACTAAAGCATGACTAATGCCTGAAGTTTTGGACCTTGGCAATTTTGAATATCAGAAAGAATTGTACACAAAGACATTTTTCTCACTTCATCAACGTTCAACCATTTCCTGTTCTAACACATTTTAACCATGATTTACATTTCTGGAAGACCCGTTTAATCTCAAGAATATGGGTAAAGTGATTGCTCAGTCCTTAAGTTAACAGGCATTTTTCCAAATATATCACAATCATCATTAATTTTTATTGATGTTGTTGCAATGGAACATCATCCATCTCATTATGCATGCCAGAAAACTGGGTGTCATCACTGACATCTTTAATCCTTCAGCATCCTTATTCATTTATCACCAAGTTTAGTCAGTTTACATCATGCATTTAATAGCCACAATCCAAACCCACCACCATCTGTGTGCTAGAATATTGCAATAGTTTGGTAACTGCTTTTTCTCATCCACTCTTTCCTATTGGTTGTTCCTCAGGCCGTGATCAGAAGTAAGCTTTTGGAACAAATAGTGATCACATTAGTGCCTTGCTTAAATGTGTTATAGACTTCCTATGCTCTTTGGGAAAGATTAAAATCCTCAGCAGGACCTGTTTCTACTATAATCACATTTTAACAATTAATTTTATTACCTTCAGTGTAAATACTCTATTCTTTAATGTGATATATTTCCTCTCATCATTAATCTCATCTACAAGTCTACATTAATTCATGTGATTATTTGATTAATATTTATCTCTCGTTTCAACTTATACATATAGGATAAACACACCTTCAAATTTCTAGAACTTAGCACAGTGCTTTACACATTTTATCATTAAATAAACATTTAATGATTGAATTATATAAATATGGGTTACCCTTATACAATTATAAATATTTATATAACAGTGATATAATAATAAACTATTTACTGAAAAATTTACAAGACAGAGTGCTCAATATTTTACATAAGCCATCTCATTTTACACTAAAATTTACTTGGTGAATTTAAAATACATGTAAAGGAGGAAAGAGTTCAGAGATATTAAGAAACTGATCCAAGTCAAGCAACTAGAAGGAAGAAGCATGAAACTTAAATGAATATTTGTTTGACTCAAAGATATTTAGCCTCAGTCACTCTATTTCTCCTGTAAAACAAACAAACAAACAAAAAAAAAAAAAAACCAAAAAAAAAAAAAACTGAATAAAACAAAGTCTGGCTTTTGCTAATATAATGATGCATCCTTTGCTCTATAGTTCTAGTTCATTTCTGGGAAAAATTCTTTCTGTGTGCATATTCTGCTATCATCCTACAGGGAAAAATATCTATCTCCTTGAAAGATGTTTAGTTAACATTAAATGTGACATTTTTCTCAGTGTGCAACAAATTACAGTTTATTGAAAGAATGAAGAGAATAGGATATTTGATTAACAATCCAAGGCTTGTGTCCACTCTAAAGTTTAAAATATTGGAAATATAAAACAACTTGAAATCATTCAAGGTCAATGTAATGTAAGGGAAATGGAAAATATGACATGAGGTTCTTCTATATTTGTCACTTACTCAATGAATAAGCTTTGTATTATCAGGGGTATTATTACTTCTTATTCATTCACCCAGGTGGATGCAGAAATCGTGAATAAAATAGTTTTTAGGAAAAATGGTCCATTGTTGCTTTTGTGTCTAAACTTATATTACAGTACTCTAGGGACATAAGTATCCAAATAACAAACACAATGATTCATTTCAAAAAATCTCTAGATAATCATGTCATATTTTACTGACAAGAATTTCAGAGCTTTTCAGCAGTTCTTTCTCTGAATTTTTCTGATCAACTCATGGATTTCTTGAACTTATCCAACATATACTTCCTTCCAGAATGATCTGACTGTAAGTGTACTCTTAAGGCTCAATTCTGTAATTTATGATTTCAAGAAATCCTGATTTAAGGTATTTATTACCTTCTATATTGGGGATCTTATGATTTATTACTGAAATCAGTTGGTTGGTTAACACAGTCAACTAAAACTGATCATTCATGGAGGTGAGACTGCCTACTCTGATTGCTGTTAATGCAGACCTAACAATATTATTTGTGGTACTGCATTTGAGGTACCACTTATCACTTCTCCACTTTAAGCTTTTCCCAATAACAAGTTATTCAACAGAAGAAAGTAGCTCAATGGGAAAATACTTCTTTATTAATAAATTTATAAAATCCTGATTTCCCAGTAGAAATGTATAATATCAAACAGCTAGATTGGCAAAAAATAACTTTAACTGTATAGAATATGTATAGCCTCTTGATATTTACTCTAACAATAAAATTTGTACTTATTTTCTCAGGATTGACTATATGTTGTGAGATAAGACTGAACCTGCTGGCCATATTCCAAATCTAAACAACTGCATAAGTGGTTATAGAACTTATTTTGCTTCAAAAGTAGAATAAAAAGTATTTGGCCTTTCCAAACTTGTCAAAATGTGCCATGGTAAGTGTGCTTTGTCAGTAGCAAAGAAACTGTAAAACAATGCACTCTGCAAGAGCTTCACCAACTTTTCTTCTGTTGACTGGGTTCTTCCCCTTTAGTGACATGGGGCCCAGACATACTTTTACCAATAATTTCAGCATTGCCTCCACTGGGGAGAGATAAAAAAGAATACAGAAGTAGGATTCTTTCCTAATCTTCTGTATGTTCAGAAACGTGCTGGGGCCATACATGCAGTGTGAAGATGTTGAAAGAGGGGTAAATACTTCTCCCTATCCTAGCTCAGAGCTGATTACTTGATGAAACAAAAGAAAAAAATTTTTTTTTCTCTAACTAGTCTCTGTCAGGGATATTTCATTATAAACCTTTCTTGGGGAGGTAAAAATTTATAGCACTAGAGAAATAGTTCTTGAATATGCGGTACCAAGGATGCTGTGCTGGATTTGGTTCTGAAGTCAGAGATATGCTATGCCAGAAATAGTCACTCTTTTTTTTTAAATTAATTTTTTAATTTGTTCTAATTAGTTGTATATGACAGTGGAATGCATTTATACATTTTGATAGGTCATACATAAATCGAATATAATTTCTCATTTTTCTGATTGTACATATTATAGTATCACATTGGTCATGCAACCATAAATGTGCATGAGTTAATAACATGTTTCACTCTACTGTCCTTTCTACCCCCATACCCCTTCCCTTCCCTTCATTTCCCTCTACCTAACATAAAGTAACTCTATTGTTCCCTATCCCCCTGCCCTTATTGTGAATTAGCATTCAAATAACAGAGGGAAACATTTGACCTTTGATTTTTTGGGTTGGCTTAGTTGGTTTAGCATGATATTCTCTAACTCCATCTATTTACCAGCAAAAGCCATAATTCCATTCATCTTCGAGGCTGAGTAATATTACATTGCATATATACACCACATTTATCCATTCATCTGTTGAAGGGCACGTAGGTTGGTTCCATAGTTTAGCTATTGTGAGTTGAGTTTCTATAAACATTGATGTGGCTGTATCACTGTAATATGCTGATTTTAAGTCCTTGGGTATAAACTGAGGAGTGGGATAATTGGGTCAAATGGTGGTTCCATTCCAAGTTTTCTGAGGAATCTCCATACTGCTTTCCAAAATGCTTGCACTATTTTGCATTTCCACCAGCAATGTATGAGTGTACCTTTTTCTCCAAATCCTCACCAAAATTTATCATTGCTTCTATTCTTGATAATTGCTATTCTGATTGGAGTGAGGTAAAATCTTAGAGTAGTTTTGATTTGCATTTCTTTAATTGTTGGAGATGTCAAACTCTTATTTTACATTTGGGACTGTTATAATATTTATCTTAAGTTTTCCCCCAAAGGCTTGGTCCTAAATGATTTCTCCATTGGAGAGTATAGATGGGGCCTTGTATAAGGAAATTATTACAACATTCTGGGCAAAGGGGATACTGGAATGCCAGTCCCTTTCTCTTTCCCTTTTCACTTTCACGAAGTAAATAGACCTTCTCTGCCATGTGCTTCTAACCATGATAAACTGTGTTATCAGAGGTACAAAGAAATGGAACTCAGCAATCATGTACAGAAATTTTTGAAACGATGAGCCAAACTAAACTTTTCCTCAAGTTTATTTTACTTAGGTATTTTGTCACAGTACTGGAAACTGACTAGCACGAGTACTCTGTGTTGCATTAAGAAGAACATAGCGTATAGAATACCTGCTCCTAAATAATTGTACCTATTAGAGCACATTTACTTCTAAGTAATCAGAAATCTGTTCTATAATCTGTCCTGCTGCTGTTGTGTTGGGACAGTATGAGATAATAATTAATATTAGGTTTTTACACAGTTTTCCCCCCAAAATAAGTTCTATCCATATTGAAATTGGTGATGAGATAAATATCATGAGTAGCTAATGTGTTTAAATGCTTTGTATTTTGTGAGACATTATGTAAATTTGTTGGCATACATTATCTCATTTTATCTTCACAATCAACTTAAGAAAAATTTAAATATAGTCTTTATTTTATGAATGGCAAAACAAAAGCTTAGAGAAAATAAAAACAGTTTACTGAAGATATTATAATAAGCTATGGACCCAGAATTGAAACTCTAGATCAAAGACAATAGCATTTCATTAGTGAAATCAGAGATATGCTGTATTAACTGGGCATGAACAAAAACCAGTTTTACCTTCAGCAATTTCCACCTACCAGCAAATCCTTATCAATTTTTTAAAGAAATAATTATAATTATAATATTATAAAATAATTTTGTGTTGTTAGTTATTGAAAACTAATGATAAGTATACATATATTACTTTGGGTAAAAATGAATATAATAATGAGAAAAATGCTTTTTCATTTTTCCATTCAAAAAATTTGTTTGGTTTTTAAAGCAATGGAAGAAGATTATACATACTTTTCCTTCTTTAGAACTGAAGCTACTTTTAAGGATTTGAGTGCTGGAGCTCACAGCTTGAAATTTGCTATGTCTAACATTAGATAAAAAGATTTTGAAGGAGATTTATTGCTCAAAAGAACTGTAATACTTGGGCTACTGCAAAGTAAGTATAGAGATATGAAGAGCAGCAGTAACTCCTCTTATCAAAAAAGAAAAACTTGTGGCATTTTAGGATGTTATGGTTGTTATTTTTATTTTAAGTATTTTATTTGCCATTTGAGACATATACTTTCTGGTGCAACATCAGTGTATTTTCCTGTAAATGAAGCATAGAAAAGCACTCAGGGAAAGCTTGGGTATCACACTGTAAAGCAGTAACCAAGGCTGTCTTTCAAGGGTTAGGTTAGATTGCTGGAAATCTGTACAGATAAGTGTCATAATACATCAAGCAAGGGAGAGTCCCTATTCTAAATTAGAAATTTATTACCTCTATGTGTGGCACTCTGATAACTCATACGATTACTATGCATTTTGATGAATAGCTAACTTATAAAAGCCTAGAAATTAGCATAGTACTAAGAGTTTAAATATTTAATGATAGGGTGGCTTTACTGATATACTTCATTGAATACCAGGTACTGCTCTAAACACTATCTTCACTAATGCAAATCTCTGGTCATATGAAATCTACATATTTGCACCGAAATGCGACTAATCTAATAATGCCTTTCTTTATGTCAGTTTTCTTTCTTTCTTTCTTTTTTTCCTTGGGCTAGTAGGAAACAGACTGAAATGATATTTTACACCAGGCTTATGGAGCTGAATGAAGATTACAAGTTAGACTGAAACCTAATTTGTTTTCTTTTTCATCCATTTCAGTAGCAACTCTGCTTCTCAGACCCAATAACTTAGCAAATACAGAAGAAAAGTTCTCTACAGGACATCTTGCTTGGATGGTATGTCAGATTATTGTTGGAGTTCAAACAGTTATGGGAGCTTAGACATGCCAGCCCCAGTTGGAGGAAATACCAAAACCAACATTAATACAATGATCCTCCTTGGGAATGATGATTACTATTTTTAAGAAAATAAAAAGAAGACAGGACTGATAGGGGTAGTGACTGTGAACCTTCTGAATGACCCTGTAGATACTGTGAATTAAAAGTGTTTAGAAATGACATTTCTACCAAAGAAATATTATTAAACCTGCCTATTTGTAGGTTAGAAACTGGATTGTCATTTGTAGGTTCATAACTGGATCCCTTAACATTTTAAATTGTTGCTTCCCCCCCCCCCAAATATGAGAATATAAGAATGTATAACTCCTTTTTACATGTTATCTTAAAGAATGCTATCCTAAGGAAAAACACTAGGAAGTGATTTTAATTAGGGGAAATTTCCCCACAGGAGATATTAAGTAGTCTGGAGATGATTTTGGTTGTCACAACTGGGTGCTAATAGCCTCTCATGTGTAGAGATGAGGGATGCTGATAAACATGCAGTGCACAGAACAGTTCCCCACAATAATGTTATTTACTACAAAAAGCCAACCATGTCAAAGTTAAGAAACCAAAAATGAAAGTAAAATTTAAAATGCTTATGTAAGTCACTACCACTATGATACATTTTACTTTTAAGTATCTGGTGGCATCCAATCATTTCCTCAAAGTCCCACCTCTGAACACTGCAGCACTGGGGACCAAGTCTTCAGCACATAAGACTTTGGGTGACCTTCTAGATCCAAACTATAACTATAGTTCTAGTTATAAAAATTTTAAAAAAAGTATACAGAATAAGAAACATATACATATATACAAAACTTGTTTTTTTTTTCTTTGTTTTCAATGTATGGAAATGGAATTCACGAGGGAAAAAAGATAAAGAGGTGAAAGAAATTTCACATGTAAATAATGAAAATTATTTAACAAGAACAAGTTGCAAATTGTAATTGAACACAGAATTTTCCTAAGCTAAATACAAATTTTACATGAAAGATTTAAATGTAATGATTTCTAGAAAAAACTTTTTAAAGACTTACTTCTTAGATGTACCATAGTAATATTCTTAAGTGTCCAGTATAAACATATCTTACCAATATTCAGACCAAAAGAACATTTTATTTATAGATATTTTATCTGCCATACTAGAAGTGAATAATGAAAGAACATCTACAGACCATTGTGGAAAAATTAGAGCAATCTCAGAAACTTTGATATAGTATATCTCTTCTCTGTTAATGTAAACATGGTACATATTTAGACATGCAAGATTTCAGAAACTATTTACTCACATGTTCTTTAGCAAAGTATCAGTTGCATCATACATTTCAAGATATGGAAGATAAGTAAATAGAGACTAGCACAAATTATCATACTATTTATAATTAAATTCAGATAGTTGTTAATATTGTAAATGCATTTAAAAACATAAATATTTATGTAATGATTACTAAAACAGAAGATACAATGTGAAAGGAAAAATATGTAATAACCCTGAACTAAGGCATTTTGTATGTTGGTCATAAAGGAAAAGCTGGCAGGGAAGTGAAACCTAAGTTAAGATTCATGTTGAAAGGGATTGAAGATAAAAGTAAAAATATTCAAAAATTTCTGCCTGATGAAAAACCTGTTGGTGAATAAAGTATATGGTGACAGTGTAACTGAAAGAAAGAATAAAGATATACAACTTGGATCAGGAAAAATGAAAAAACACACAACTTTAGATTTAGGAAAGGCAAAATAACAATGAAGAGAATCATAATGCAATTTAGACAGAAATGAAAAGAACAAAATAGAATGCTAGTTATCACATTAAATGTGGATTTTCTGAATCTTTTATCAAAATACAGACATTGTCAGACTGGGTATTTTGGTTAGGATCTTCTTGGAGCCTTTGAAAGAAGCCTGGTGATAATGAATCTAAATGGAATATAAACTAGCCTTCCCACAGAAGTTTTGTGTAAAACCTAAAAAGAGATTTTTATCATACTGGTCACCAGATAGTTCTCTTACTTATTTGAGGCTTAAAGGTTTTGCACTGGCTACTGGAACTTGATTATATTATAATATATCAGCTTGAATTTAATCTTCAATGCCCTTTTTAAAACGGAAGGAAGAACAGAATTCCTCTGGGGTGAATGGGATTAACTAAATTCTAAGCATGTATTCAAGAGTAAAGAGAATATTTTACTCTATGTAAGTTTTGGCAAAATCACTTTACTTCCATTGGACCTCAGGATGGTAGGAGATTGGTCATGTTTGGGCCACATGATATAAGCTATGTTCTTTGAAAGAAAACAAGAAATGATTTTAATCTCTACCCAGGAATTATAAGATCAGTCAGTAATATTAGCATACTGAAAATCAGCCAGATGTGCATGGTGGAGTACCCGTGTAACCCCATTGACTCAGGAGGTTGAAGCAGGAAGATGGTGATTCTAAAGACAGCCTAAGCTACTTAGCAAGGACCTAAACAACTCAGGAAGACCCTGTCTCTAAATATAATGTAAAAAGCACTGGAGATTTGACTCAGGAGTTAAGCACCCCTGGGTTTGATCCCTGGTAACAAAAAATGGAAAAAGTAAAAATAAACTCTAGGAAGAGAAAAACTCAGGGTAAACAAATACATACCATGTAAATGTAAATGAAGAAATCATACATGTGTAATATAAATATTACACAAACTGGAGTTAAGGGCCAAAAGGATTATAAGGAGAAAGAGGGACACATACAATTTAAAAACAACAAACATCTATGAACTATGACCGCCCACCGCCCGCAGGCGGTGGGCAATCACAACGCGTACGCTTTTCTTGATCACAGGAACCAAAAAGAGGGCTTTATTCCACAAGTCTCAGACTTATATTGAGAACATCAGCCTATTAGAGAGTAGATTACCAGGAAAGTCAGCCTATCAAGGAACAGTCTCCAGGCAGATACCGGGATCGCCTCATGTACAACAGCCAACCAGAGTTACTTCCTAAAACTTGTTTATGAGTGCAGCTATGTCTGGCAAGCTGCCAGGCACCATCTTAGAGATCAGGCCACGGTGCAGCTCTGGGGCCCTCAGAGCCCGCCCCTGACAATGAACCGATTACAGGAAGCTAAATGTAGGAATGAACGTTACTTAAATACATAGACAATTTCATAAAAGCACACATTTAGTGGCTGATTCAATATACCCTTTCCAGAATGTAGTAAGCCAAATATGCAGAAAATCAAATATATAGTAATAACAAAGAGTTTAGAAATAATATGTATATGTAATTTTGTTTTCTATATAGAGTATATGTTTTTCTTATACCCATACATCACTTAGAAAAACCTATTGTATTCCTTATTGCAAAAATACTCACTCATATTTTTTAAAGATGGTTAGGTATTTCATAGGAAAATTCAATGAACTCTAAAAATCAAGAGTAGAAAAATGATGAAAAGTGATTCATGAATTCAAAAGTTAAATATTCTAAAAAATATCCATAGGAAGTTATAGGATATATTTTAAAAAAAGATAATTGAAAATAAACCAGAAAATAATGAAAAGAAAAAAAAATTAGTAAGGCCATGAGAATCAGATAAGAATATATTTAGAAGATAATTAACAAGGTACATTTATTCATTATGAAAATCAGATGGAAATTAAGTAAATTAAATATTTATATTAATAATATGAGCAATAGAGCACAAAATAAGTCAAAGCCACTGGGAAATAAAACTATAAGGAGTTATAGAAGAAAAATATAATAGAACTGAACTATAAAATTAAATTCTCTTTGAAAGAGTAATAAATCTTTGTAGTTTAATTAATGTCAAAAGAGAGAAACAAAATTTACACTATTTTTTATTTTTGTTTAAGGTATTGCTAATTTCCTAAGTAGTCATTCTAATAATTTTTTTTATTTTTTGTAAAGAAACTTTGATTTTGTTTCTAGTCAGGTGGTATGGTCTTTAGAGTCACAGATGACAAATCTTTATATATGTGTATATATATAAATATATATATATAAGTATATATATATATTTATTTATTTTTTACAGTTGTTAATGGACCTTTATTTTATTTATTTATATGAGGTGCTGAGAATGGAACCCAGTGCTTCACATATGCTAGGCAAGCACTCTTCCACTAAGCTACAACCCCAGCTCCAGATGATGAATCTTGATTGGTCTAAGCAAATACTATTACTCTTGGTCTTGTTGCCGAGACCTTGCTTTAGTCATGAACATATGGCAAATTTTAGAAAATAAGAAGTGAAGGAAAGATAACTCTACAGCTTTTGAAAAAATTATTGTTTGCAAGATAGAATATTAGATAGTATTATTTTATTTTCTGCCTATGGAGATTGTTATCTACAAGGAAAGACTGAGCTATTTGCAGTCATTGAGGGAATTGGTCTAAGATTTTTCCTCAGGGTAAGGTGCATCCAGCAGAACCTACATTACCTGGAAACCTGCTAGATCCTACAAATCTTGGGCCCATTCCCACCCAGAGTTACTTAGCAGAAACTTTGAGACATAATAAACCTGTTAGGTGATTACAATGCATGCTAAAGTTTGAGAAGTACTGCTTTTTTTTTTTTTTTTTTTTTTTTTTATTGTATACAAATGGGATACATGTTGTTTCTCTATTTGTACATAGAGTCAAGGCATACCATTTGTGTAATCATACGTTTACATAGGGCAATGATGTTTATTTTTTTTCCCTTCCCCCCCACCCCTCCCACCCCTCTTTTCCCTCTATACAGTCCTTCTTTCCTTCATTCTTACTGCTCTCCTTATCCCTAACCCTAAACCTAACCCTAAATCTAATGCTAACCCCTCCCACCCCCCATTATATGTCCTCATCTGCTTATCAGCGAGATCATTCGTCCTTTAGTTTTTTGAGATTGGCTTATCTCACTTAGCATGATATTCTCCAATTTCGTCCATTTGCCTACAAATGCCATAATTTTATCATTCTTCATTGCGGAGTAATATTCCATTGTATATATATGCCACAGTTTCTTTATCCATTCATCAACTGAAGGGCATCTAGGTTGGTTCCACAATCTGGCTATGGTGAATTGAGCAGCAATGAACATTGATGTGGCTGTATCTCTATAGTATGCTGATTTTAAGTCCTTTGGGTATAGGCCAAGGAGTGGGATAGCTGGGTCAAATGGTGTTTCCATTCCAAGCTGTGCCTTTCAAGGCTAGCTTCTCAGACCAGACCGCCCAGTGAGAGGTTTTCTACATAGAACCAGCCACAAGCCCCCGAACCAACGGAGAGCTTCGATCCGCAAGCAGCCTCTGGGATCAGGGCAGGGCAGCCAGAGACCTCTTCAGGCGGCTCTGCCCACTCCGGCCGCAGGCTCTCTTCACAGGGCGATCCAAGATGGCGGCCTAGAGGGTGACTGCACCCCCAGTCGCTCCAGAACCCAGGAGTTAAGAAGGGGAGGCATTGAGAGACTTGGACTGAAATAGAGAAGTACTGCTTTAAGAAGAAATGTTAAGGGGAAATACTGAAGGAAATTGAATGACAGTGATATTGTTGAGCTGTTGATTTAACCAGATTTGTGACTTTTTTATCTCCTGATTTTTTTTTAATTATTGCTTACTGTTATTGGTTTGGATGTGAGGTGTCCCTCAAAAGCTAACGTATGAGACAGTACAAGAAGTTTCAGAGGAGATATGATTGGGTTGTCTTAACAAAGTCAGTGATTTAATCCCATGATAGGGATTAACTGAGTGGTAACTGAGGTGGTAGTGTGTGGCTGCAAGAGGTGGGAATTGGGACATGGCTTTGGGTATACATTTATATTTGGCAAGTGGACTCTCTGCTTTCTGATCTTCATATGAGCGGTTTCTTTCTGCCGCAATCTTCTGCCATGATGTTCAACCTCACCTGGGGCCTGAGGAATGGAGCTGCCTTCTGTGAACTAAGACCTCTGAAACAGTGAACCCCTAAATAAATTTTTCTTCCTAAAATTGTTCTGGTCAGATCTTTCAATCACAGCACACTTATAATATCTAAACTTATAACTCGTAAGTAGAAAAAAGAAAAACAAACCAAGGAATGAAAAATTAAAACAAAACATTGTATACAATATGATAGAACTATATTAGAAAAATCAAGAGAAAAATCACTTTCTAGCAAAATATAATTTAACAAATTTACACAAAAGTTTTTAAAATAAAGAAGAATATTAATGGAGTGATTAGAAATGCAATAGAGTTCCATTACCAAAATGAAGACACTAGCAACAATGCTTTAATAGCTTTAATAGCTGATTTCTATTAGCCAATTAAAAGAACAGCAATTTTCTTATAAATATTTTAGGTCGTAGCAAAAATCAGACTGTATCATAGACCTAATATCCTAACAAATGAAGATAATATAAACTCATACTCACTTATAAATGCAAATAGAACATGCCAAATATTATATTAGTATATTGAATCTAGTGATTCAAAAAAAAATAATATGATCAATTTGTTTTTATTTCAGGAAAATAATTTCAAAAAAATTAAAAAAGGAAAATGAATTTAACATTAGATTCCAAAAAGCTAATTCGAAAAATGCAGCAGTCATTCATAGTACAATACTAAATAAAAAAGAAGTAGAAAAAACTAAACAGGATAAAGTTAATTTTCAAAGCTCAGTCAGTAGAAAACGTCAGAAAACATTTTAAAATATTGAAAACTTTTTCTATTAAGTTTAGAAAAAAATTTTTTTTCCTTATCTATTATTTTTCAAGATGTGAGACAATTTTAACACATTTTAACACATTTATTCATCTGTTTGTGAAGATGATAATACAGCAAATTTAGTAAAAACAATACTCTTTTGTTAACACAATTAAAAATTCATTGGGGTGATACTTTTAAGATATAAGGTTAATGTGAAAAATAGTTTATCTAACTGAAGCAAAAACTACATACAAATAGGGACATATACCCCAAAGTGTAAGAAACTGAGGTATAATTAAATCAAAATTATGATTTTCAAGAAGAAAACAGTCTATTTTCAAGGACATTAAAAATGTAAGAAGAACCAGGTGTGGTGGCACATGGCTACAATACCAGCGAATTGGGAGACTGAGGCAGGAGGATTGAGAGTTCAAAGTCAGCCTTAGCAAAATTGAGACTCTGGGCAACTCAGTGAGACTCTGTCTCCAAATAAAATACAAAATAGGGTTGGGGATGTGGCTCAGTGGTTGAGTACCCCTGCATTTAATCCTCAGTACCCCGCCCCCAGCAAAAAAATTGTAAGGAGAAACAGTTATATTAATTCCCAATGAAAAGATTGAATTTCAAGGAAAAAACAACCCTCAAATTATAATAAAGAAGAATAAAATTGTGGCATTTGCAGGGAAATGGATGGAATTGGAGAATATCATGCTAAATGAAATAAGCCAATCCCAATAAACCAAAGGCCTAATGTTTTCTCTGATAAGTGAATGATGATATATAATGGGGCTGGGGGAGAGGGGAATAAGAGAAGAACGGAGGAACTTTTGATTATGTAGTGGGAAATGAGAGGGGGAAGGAGGCAGGGGTATGAAAGATGGTGGAATAAGACAGATCCTATGTACATGTGTTATTACACAAATGGTGTGAATCTACATCATGTACAACCATAGAAATGAAAATTTGTGCCCCATTTGTGTACAATGAAGCAAAATGCAGTCTATAAAAATAAAAAATAAAAAATAAACACATATTATGTAAATATAATGAAAATCATCTATCTCTGAGGATAGTTTTCTAGATTCTAATAGTAAATAGTAAATATGCAATTCCATTAAACAAGAAAATATGAAACCAAAACAAAGAACTGTGAGGACTAAATTTATAAAATATTAACTTTTTCTATAAAACCACTACAATTATAACATGTTATTTTCACAAAAACAATGAACTAGATTTGTGTAACAGAATATATCTTCTATGAAATTTAATAGGGAAATAGGCTTACATTTTAATTCAGTGGAGAATGATATTTACTTATTAATGATTGCATCTTAATTGATTATCCACCTGAAAGCAAAATACTGTTTTTGATTTTTCATATTACTGCTATAGGTAGATAATTGCCAACACAGAAAGTTAAGTAAAAACAAATTAAATCATATATAAATTAGAGAAAATATTAGAGAAATACTTGAAAACAGGACTTGTGTAACATTCAACTTATAAGTCAGAAGGGAAATTCATGACTTATAAAAAAATGCATTTGGCAAAATGAAAACATATTCAAAGAACAAAAAAATATTCACTAAGAAAAGTTAAAGGGTAGATAATACACCATTAAAAATACTGAGATGTATATGAAAAAAACTATAATTTTGATGTTTAAAATATCCCAAGAAATAAATAATAGAAATTAATTTTGGAGAAAAATTTGAAAAAGATATGAACAGAAAACTCACCATAAAAGTTAAAATATTTAGGGTCAATAAAGAAAATGCAAATAAAAATACATGTCAGATTAGCAAAAAGAACACCTTTAATGGCTAATGAGAATATGAGGACTTTCATATAGTACTGATCTTTGTGAATTACTATGCCACATTAGGAAATAAATAATATTGATAAATATATTAAAATATATATAATCTTTCATTCCTTTACATAAAAATTTAAGGTGCTAGCTGGTGAATGAAATCA